>NC_064620.1:390956671-391581671 GCF_023898315.1 Schistocerca nitens
CATGTAATGGGCCGGTATAAGGACTGACTGCTGGCTCAATAATACCTTGATCTAACCTTGTCTCTATAAGCCAAAGGAATAGCGTATGTTTCCCCCCGAAATAGTGTGCGTTCTTTTACTTTAAATAAGTATTGTAAGCCTTGTATAGTTCCTGTGTGATGACTAAATACTGTAGCATGTGAAGTCAAAATTTGGTGCAATTCTTCTCTTGCAACGTCAACTGTCACTTCAGCTTTGTTAACCTTATCATTAATTAATTCTTCACTATTAATCATATCATCCATCGCGTCTTAGTATCTATTGTCGTTGTCATGAATGAACACATTGTCGTCATAATACTCAGCGAAAACATCAGAAGTAAGAAACCTTAAACAATTTGTGTCTGATTCAGATTTCGTTACACCCTCGAAAAATTTCAAATATCTCGGCATTCCGGCAACAGTCAAGTTCACACTTCATTCTTTAAAGTTTAAAATTGCCTTATGTGTGTTAAGAAACTCCATACCTAATATAATTTGTGTACTGAGTAATGGATCAATAATAAAATTAGCAGAAAATTCTTATCCTTGTTGTTGTTGTTGTTGTGGTCTTCAGTCCTGAGACTGGTTTGATGCAGCTCTCCATGCTACTCTATCCTGTGCAAGCTTCTTCATCTCCCAGTACCTACTGCAACCTACATCCTTCTGAATCTGCTTAGTGTATTCATCTCTTGGTCTCCCTCTACGATTTTTACCCTCCACGGTGCCCTCCAATGCTAAATTTGTGACCCCTTGATGCCTCAAAACATGTCCTATCAACCGATCCCTTCTTCTAGTCAAGTTGTGCCACAAACTTCTCTTCTCACCAATCCTATTCAATACCACCTCATTAGTTACGTGATCTACCCACCTTATCTTCAGCATTCTTCTGTAGCACCACATTTCGTAAGCTTCTATTCTCTTCTTGTCCAAACTAGTTATCGTCCATGTTTCACTTCCATACATGGCTACACTCCTTACAAATACTTTCAGAAACCACTTCCTGACACTTAAATCTATACTCGATGTTAACAAATTTCTCTTCTTCAGAAACGCTTTCCTTGCCATTGCCAGTCTACATTTTATATCCTCTCTACTTCGACCATCATCAGTTATTTTACTCCCTAAATAGCAAAACTCCTTTACTACTTTAAGTGTCTCATTTCCTAATCTAATTCCCTCAGCATCACCCAACTTAATTTGACTACATTCCATTAACCTCGTTTTGCTTTTGTTGATGTTCATCTTGTATCCTCCTTTCAAGACACTGTCCATTCCGTTCAACTGCTCTTCCAAGTCCTTTGCTGTCTCTGACAGAATTACAATGTCATCGGCGAACCTCAAAGTTTTTACTTCTTGTCCATGAATTTTAATACCTACTCCGAATTTTTCTTTTGTTTCCTTCACTGCTTGCTCAATATACAGATTCAATAACATTGGGGAGAGGCTACAACGCTGTCTCACTCCTTTCCCAACCACTGCTTCCCTTTCATGCCCCTCGACTCTTATAACTGCCATCTGGTTTCTGTACAAATAGTAAATAGCCTTTCGCTCCCTGTATTTTAACCATGCCACCTTCAGAATTTGAAAGAGAGTATTCCAGTTAACATTGTCAAAAGCTTTCTCTAAGTCTACAAATGCTAGAAACGTAACTTTGCCTTTTCTTAATCTTTCTTCTAAGATAAGTCGTAAGGTTAGTATTGCCTCACGTGTTCCAACATTTCTACGGAATCCAAACTGATCTTCCCCGAGGTCTGCTTCTACCAGTTTTTCCATTCGTCTGTAAAGAATTCGCGTTAGTATTTTGCAGCTGTGACTTATTAAACTGATAGTTCGGTAATTTTCACATCTGTCAACACCTGCTTTCTTTGGGATTGGAATTATTATATTCTTCTTGAAGTCTGAGGGTATTTCGCCTGTCCATACATCTTGCTCACCAGATGGTAGAGTTTTGTCATGACTGGCTCTCCCAAGGCCATCAGTAGTTCTAATGGAATGTTGTCTACTCCCGGGGCCTTGTTTCGACTCAGGTCTTTCAGTGCTCTGTCAAACTCTTCACGCAGTATCTTATCTCCCATTTCGTCTTCATCTACGTCCACTTCCATTTCCATAATATTGTCAAGTACATCGCCCTTGTATAAACCCTCTATATACTCCTTCCACCTTTCTGCCTTCCCTTCTTTGCTTAGAACTGGGTTGCCATCTGAGCTCTTGATATTCATACAAGTGGTTCTCTTCTCTCCAAAGGTCTCTTTACCCCTAGTGAGAAAAGCCTCTACATCCTTACATTTGTCCTCTAGCCATCGCTGCTTAGCCATTTTGCACTTCCTGTCGATATCATTTTTGAGACGTTTGTATTCCTGCTTCATTTACTGCATTTTTATATTTTCTCCTTTCATCAATTAAATTCAATATTTCTTCTGTTACCCAAGGATTTCTATTAGCCCTCGTCTTTTTACCTACTTGATCGTCTGCTGCCTTCACTACTTCATCCCTCAGAGCTACCCATTCTTCTTCTACTGTATTTCTTTCCCCCATTCCTGTCAATTGTTCCCTTATGCTCTCCCTCAAACTCTCTACAACCTCTGGTTCTTTCAGTTTATCCAGGTCCCATCTCCTGTAATTCCCACCTTTTTGCAGTTTCCTCAGTTTCAATCTGCAGTTCATAACCAATAGATTGTGGTCAGAATCCACATCTGCCCCTGGAAATGTCTTACAATTTAAAACCTGGTTCCTAAATCTCTGTCTTACCATTATATAATCTATCTGATACCTTTTAGTATCTCCAGGATTCTTCCAGGTATACAACCTTCTTTTATGATTCTTGAACCAAGTGTTAGCTATGATTAAGTTATGCTCTGTGCAAAATTCTACAAGGCGGCTTCCTCTTTCATTTCTTCCCCCCAATCCATATTCACCTACTATGTTTCCTTCTCTCCCTTTTCCTACTGACGAATTCCAGTCACCCATGACTATTAAATTTTCGTCTCCCTTCACTACCTGAATAATTTCTTTTATTTCGTCATACATCTCATCTATTTCTTCATCATCTGCAGAGCTAGTTGGCATATAAACTTGTACTACTGTAGTAGGCATGGGCTTTGTGTCTATCTTGGCCACAATAATGCGTTCACTATGCTGTTTGTAGTAGCTAATCCGCACTCCTATTTTTTTTATTCATTATTAAACCTACTCCTGCATTACCCCTATTTGATTTTGTATTTATAACCCTGTAATCACCTGACCAAAAGTCTTGTTCCTCCTTCCACCGAACTTCACTAATTCTTCTTATCCTTGACAATTGAAATTTAAGTTATTCTGTTGTTTGACTTCCACACTTTTTCCAGAAATAGCTTCTCGAATTGTAGTTTTAGAAACAGGTAACACAGGACAAGCAATAGTTCTTACACATGTACGAAAAACTGAGTCACTAATAACATTCAATGGGCTCCCATAATCTAAAACCGCAGTGAACTTGTTCTTACTCACACATACTTCAATAACAGGATGTAAAAATGCGTCTACATTATTTTCCTTTTCGTCTAGCAAAATATCTCTCATGTCTTCCAAGTGTACGTAGTGTAAAGTCGTAGTGTCATTACTTTCTGAACCGTCTATATTGCTGCCAGAAGCCGAAGCTACAAGTCATTGTCGATTGTTTGCGTCACGTCTTTGATTATTCGCGTCATTTCGCGGATCAATTTCTACGATTTGCACTTGTCTCTCTGAATTTCTGTCACGTGGAGGATGCCAATTTGGTCCCTCCTGTCTGTTAGATGTAAATTCTTGGTTGTGTCTGTTATTAAAATTTCTATTTTCCTGGCTATCTGCATGACTACTTCTTGTGTAATTTCGACTGTCACTTCTGAAATTATTGTTAGGTCTACTACCCTGGTTATTTCTGTAGTAAGAATTTCTATTATTGTATGAATAATTTCTGTCTTGATGATACAGATTACTGTTCCCGTATAATTAATCATTCCGGTAAGAATTTCTGTTATTGTAATTGTCTGTGCAATTTCTGTTAGAACGTCTGTTATTGTCATAAGGCTGGTATCTATTGTCCTGCCTGTTTCGTCTGTCATTTTTGATATTACCGCTATAACGTCCGTTCCGATCATTATCCCTTTTCTCTGAAAATCTATTGTGATTACCGTTACTGAAAAAATTACAAGAACTTCCGTCGTCGTTGTCATACTCAACTTCTTGTAGCAAACACTTAAAAGTTTCAATGTCATCTTTACATCTCCCAGCTAAAGCAATGTGTCTTATCCATTGTGGCAGCTTAGTTAAACAAATACGAATTAATTCAGTCGGGCTATAAGGGTTGGAAAGGAATTGATTCTTTCGAATCATGTCTTCAAAGTATTCCGCCGGCGTGCGGAACTCAGACTGTTTAAATTTTAAATACGCTGCATAATAAGATTATGTTTGACTCTGTCTTGCGTGTTTTCGGACCAATATGCCAATAGAAATGCATGATAAAAATCATTTAAATTATTACAATCTCTAATAAGTGCGCACATGCGCGTCGTCGGTTCGTTTTCTAAATATCCACACATAAATTCCAGTTTGTGACTTAGTGGCCAATTTGGCGGAAGTGCGTACAAAAATTGATCTAACCATGAACATGGATGTATGTCATTATTAGAATTACGAAAGATCTTAGATTTCCGAACAGTTAAGAAGTGTTTATAGTCAAAGTTTTCGCCTCGTGGCGACAAAGACCTACCGCGTCTGTCCCAATCCGAGTGTCGATTATTGTCAAGTTCGCGCGCCTGGCGCTCTCTTGTTGCATCTCGTAAATGAAATAAATTATTTTCTTCAAAACCCCCCCGCTACCGGTGATTCTAAATTTCTTCTACTGTCTTTTCCTACGATTTCGCTTTCAATTTGTTTAACTTGCTTTCGTAAAGCCTCAAATTCCCTTTTAACGCTTTCATTAAATTTTCCCTGATTTTTAACATGTTTATTTATATTCTAGTACTCTTCTGTTTCTGCAAATGGCAATGGAGCTGTATCATCTGAATATCTGTCCCCATTTAAACTAAGACTTGTCAAATTATCTGAAGTCTCATCAACTCTTTCCGGTAAGTCACCTATTTTTTCTTTCTATTTACTTACGTCTTCCGTAAGTGTCGCGACTCGGATTTCAGTATTGACACATTTAGTAGTTAACTGTTCATATTGTTGTGTTAGGTTATTTATTCTGTCATTTGGTACAGATTCCTCGATTCTTTCAAATATTTCTTCCTTATCGTGTGCACGTTTTAAATTTAACTCTGAAAATTTTGTATTATCACGCGATTTCTTTCTTCCTATTCTCTATTCTGTTCCTTTTGTCTAATTTCTATTGAAGTTAATCTATTATCGTGAGCATTCAAAATCGGTTGTACTTCTTCTCTAATTTCTTTCTTTAATTCATCTTTCATGTTTTCAAAACATATCCCTATTCGTGAGTCTAACCGTGTTTCCATTGTTCCCATTTGTGATCCCAAATTTAATATTGCAACTGCTCCATATTAACTGGTTCGAAATTCTTTTCGCCCCTTCCATTACACCAGCATCATAAATCAAAAGCCCATCTCCTTTCTCAAATACACTGTGACAATTGCAACATCTTCCACCTATACATTACACCAACCGAACAGCATCTACTCTCTCGTCCAACAGAACAACAACTGCCCTCGACATCCTCTGAACTACTAATGCACCAGTGGAGGCGGCGGAATAATAATCTCTGGCGCTGTGACTCAGTGTAGCCACCTTACAGCACCAATTCTTCTGTTCTTACGAAACGCAATGAAAGTGCTTCTGACCAATCTTGACTCCTTCAGCCAACTACCGAAATGAATTCTGTAGTTTTCATTGTAGAGAACGCAACAATACCTATTGCCTGGAAAGGCGAAGTGGAGGCACAGCAGTGCCAGGAACTGGGTCACGTGACAAGATACAGCGAGGTACTAGGGCTCAAGAAGAAGAAGCAAGAAGCTCACAATAAGTATGTGCCCAATGATATGGATAAATATATTATCAGGCAGCAATTTCTATGGCATTACGAACAATAGAAAGAAATACGGACTATGCGAAAACTGCACAAATTTTGTCAAACAGAAATGAACTTCAAAGCTAGCAAGGAAACAGAGTATAAAATACCAGACGCAGGTGGAAGTTTCCTTGGGAAATGATCGCTTATTATGCACGTTCCTACTAATGGATAACTTGTCAGTACAGGTGCTTCTGGGTCTTGAGTTCCTTCGGGAAAGGGAAGCTGTAATTGATCTCGCCTGTGGGACATGTGAACTTGAGTACCAACAGCGACCGATAACATTAATGCTGAATCGGGAGTTCGGTGCGAATCTTAGACTGATGAGAAAAATGAATCTTTGTGTCACCAAACAGAAGTTGTTAGTGTTGGATCATAAGCACTCACAGATGTGTCACAAAAATCGAAATAACGATGCACCCAGCTATGTGAGTGACATCGTCGCAACAATAGAAGACAAAGTACAGGAGGCAACTTGCATTAATGCTTCAGAGGCTAGACAATTAATAGAATTATTATCTGGATTCCTCGAAGTATTCATTGAACGCCCTGGAATCATAAAAGATCACAAGTATAATATGAAAGTATATCCGCACAAGACGTATTGCCGAGCATCTTACTCGGTCCCTTGAACTAAGAAAAACGAAGTGAATATACAAAGGACCAATCAGAAGTGCAAGTGCACTATCCCATAACTGTAAATATAATGTTTATGGGAAAATAATTAGCAGTAATAATGTGATAATATTATGTATGTATTAGTTTCTAAGCTTTTATGTAAAGTATTACACTGTAACATTCTTGAATTATTTGAACAAGGAGTAGAGAATCTTCATAATAAATGTATTTTTACTCTAAAAGGGATCAATAACTTGATAAACACTTGAGTGTTATTGCATTAAATGTGAGGAATTTTACCTTTCTATACGTAGCATAGAAATGATTAAAATGCTTAAATAATATATTTGTTTCTTGTGTAAGAATGGATATAACAAAAATATTTTCGTAAGATTGAGTCATGTAGTCCCACACACGTAGCGAGTGTTGGTGGTGTGTGAGCTGTGTGACCGTTTTTTTTTTTTTTTTTTTAATGGTTTCATTACGAAGTCATTTAAAATGCTCTTATGAGCAACATTCCGGTTAGATAAACCGAACATGGACATCTGTCCCAAAAAACATGCTACATAACAATCCCAATAAAAATAAAATAAAATAGAAATATATAAATATATTTACCTGTAATAAAAATGGAAATGTACTGTTATCTGGACAGTTCAGTAATGATCTCATGGTCAAGATAATGTAGCAGATTCTGAAAGTTTTATATTGTCTCATGTTTATGTGACAGTGTAAAATTTTAAATTTTTTTATTCAGTCATGATAATATCAACTTACATGCAACTGTACCAGACTTCATTACTTGAAAAGTGTCATTTGCATATATATTGTTAAGTACTGTGGAAAAACACTGACAGCAATCAGAACAGCGAAACGTGTTTCGCAGGAACTAGTGGACACGTGAAGGACTGTGATATATATTGTGAATAATGATGAACAGTGATAAAAACTGTGAACACGTAACCTTACGAACGCTCTTGGAGTGTCGAAGTTAGCAGCAACGCTATGAACGTTGAGTACTGTTGACTGTATTAATAATTAACTTGAACTGATAACCTTTAGTAGTTTGATACGAAGCGTCTTCGCGTGCCAGCCGCGCGGCAAAACAATGATGGCAACGTTGGCTACGCAGCGCGTCGCGAAAATATTTACATTCTGCTTAAGTAAACGAAGCACACTACGACCACTTGTATGATAAACAGTGTAGTGTTCAAAATGTGCATATTGTGATAAATTTACATGTGAATCACTACATTGTGTTGAACAATGTCAAAATACAGAACATATCCCAAAAACAGTCTAATTCCATCCGTGTGAATGCGAGTGAAATGAACACTAATAATCTTTTCCACAGGATGAGAATAGCAATTATCTTGTCACTGATGCTTATATTTTGTCATTTCATGTACCCGTCTTAAAACTGAGGGACGTGGGAAAGGAGAAGCAAGACCTGCTGCAGCGCCACTTCTAGCCAGCAGCAGATCCAAAACACGATGCAGCCGAAGGCAGCCGACGCTCCACCGACTCGGCCGGGGGCGGTCCAGCAGCAGCCACTACCTGTCTGCATTCCAACGGCTCGACACGGGGGCAGTCTTACGACGTCAGCGGCAAATTGTTATGCTATACCACCATGCAAAAAAAATATTCATTATCTCAGATGCTTACAACAGCGTCATGTTGTTGTTGTGGTCTTCAGTCATGAGACTGGTTTGATGCAGCTCTCCATGCTACTCTATCCTGTGCAAGCTTCTTCATCTCCCAGTACCTACTGCAACCTACATCCTTCTGAATCTGCTTAGTGTATTCATCTCTTGGTCTCCCTCTACGATTTTTACCCTCCACGCTGCCCTCCAATGCTAAATTTGTGATCCGTTGATGCCTCAAAACATGTCCTACCAACCGATCCCTTCTTCTAGTCAAGTTGTGCCACAAACTTCTCTTCTCACCAATCCTATTCAATACCTCCTCATTAGTTACGTGATCTACCCACCTTATCTTCAGCATTCTTCTGTAGCACCACATTTCGAAAGCTTCTATTCTCTTCTTGTCCAAACTAGTTATCGTCCATGTTTCACTTCTATACATGGCTACACTCCATACAAATACTTTCAGAAGCGACTTCCTGACACTTAAATCTATACTCGATGTTAACAAATTTCTCTTCTTCAGAAACGATTTCTTTGCCATTGCCAGTCTACATTTTATATCCTCTCTACTTCGACCATCATCAGTTATTTTACTCCCTAAATAGCAAAACTCCTTTACTACTTTAAGTGTCTCATTTCCTAATCTAATTCCCTCAGCATCACCCGATTTAATTTGACTACATTCCATTATCCTTGTTTTGCTTTTGTTGATGTTCATCTTATATCCTCCTTTCAAGACACTGTCCATTCCGTTCAACTGCTCTTCCAAGTCCTTTGCTGTCTCTGACAGAATTACAATGTCATCGGCGAACCTCTAAAGTTTTTACTTCTTCTCCATGATTTTTAATACCTACTCCGAATTTTTCTTTTGTTTCCTTCACTGCTTGCTCAATATACAGATTGAATAACATCGGGGACAGGCTACAACCCTGTCTCACTCCTTTCCCAACCACTGCTTCCCTTTCATGCCCCTCGACTCTTATAACTGCCATCTGGTTTCTGTACAAATTGTGAATAGCCTTTCGCTCCCTGTATTTTACCCCTGCCACCTTCAGAATTTGAAAGAGAGTATTCCAGTTAACATTGTCAAAAGCTTTCTCTAAGTCTACAAATACTAGAAACGTAGGTTTGCCTTTTCTTAATCTTTCTTCTAAGATAAGTCGTAAGGTTAGTATTGCCTCACGTGTTCCAACATTTCTACGGAATCCAAACTGATCTTCCCCGAGGTCTGCTTCTACCAGTTTTTCCATTCGTCTGTAAAGAATTCGCGTTAGTATTTTGCAGCTGTGACTTATTAAACTGATAGTTCGGTAATTTTCACATCTGTCAACACCTGCTTTCTTTGGGATTGGAATTATTATATTCTTCTTGAAGTCTGAGGGTATTTCGCCTGTCTCATACATCTTGCTCACCAGATGGTAGAGTTTTGTCATGACTGGCTCTCCCAAGGCCATCAGTAGTTCTAATGGAATGTTGTCTACTCCCGGGGCCTTGTTTCGACTCAGGTCTTTCAGTGCTCTGTCAAACTCTTCACGCAGTATCTTATCTCCCATTTCGTCTTCGTCTACGTCCACTTCCATTTCCATAATATTGTCCTCAAGTACATCGCCCTTGTATAAACCCTCTATATACTCCTTCCACCTTTCTGCCTTCCCTTCTTTGCTTAGAACTGGGTTGCCATCTGAGCTCTTGATATTCATACAAGTGGTTCTCTTCTCTCCAAAGGTCTCTTTAATTTTCCTGTAGGCAGTATCTACCTTACCCCTAGTGAGAAAAGCCTCTACATCCTTACATTTGTCCTCTAGCCATCCCTGTTTAGCCATTTTGAACTTCCTGTCGATATCATTTTTGAGACGTTTGTATTCCTTTTTGCCTGCTTCATTTACTGAATTTTTATATTTTCTCCTTTCATCAATTAAATTCAATATTTCTTCTGTTACCCAAGGATTTCTATTAGCCCTCGTCTTTTTACCTACTTGATCGTCTGCTACCTTCACTACTTCATCCCTCAGAGTTACCCATTCTCCTTCTACTGTATTTCTTTCCCCCATTCCTGTCAATTGTTCCCTTATGCTCTCCCTCAAACTCTCTACAACCTCTGGTTCTTTCAGTTTATCCAGGTCCCATCTCCTTAAATTCCTACCTTTTTGCAGTTTCTTCAGTTTCAATCTGCAGTTCATAACCTATAGATTGTGGTCAGAATCCACATCTGCCCCTGGAAATGTCTTACAATTTAAAACCTGGTTCCTAAATCTCTGTCTTACCATTATATAATCTATCTGATACCTTTTAGTATCTCCAGGATTCTTCCAGGTATACAACCTTCTTTTATGATTCTTGAACCAAGTGTTAGCTATGATTAAGTTATGCTCTGTGCAAAATTCTACAAGGCGGCTTCCTCTTTCATTTCTTCCCCCCAATCCATATTCACCTACTATGTTTCCTTCTCTCCCTTTTCCTACTGACGAATTCCAGTCACCCATGACTATTAAATTTTCGTCTCCCTTCACTACCTGAATAATTTCTTTTATTTCGTCATACATTTCATCAATTTCTTCATCATCTGCAGAGCTAGTTGGCATATAAACTTGTACTACTGTCGTAGGCATGGGCTTTGTGTCTATCTTGGACACAATAATGCGTTCACTATGCTGTTTGTAGTAGCTTACCCGCACTCCTATTTTTTTATTCATTATTAAACCTACTCCTGCATTACCCCTATTTGATTTTGTATTTATAACCCTGTAATCACCTGACCAAAAGTCTTGCTCCTCCTGCCACCGAACTTCACTAATTCCCACTATATCTAACTTTAACCTATCCATTTCCCTTTTTAAATTTTCTAACCTACCTGCCCGATTAAGGGATCTGACATTCCACACTCCGATCCGTAGAATGCCAGTTTTCTTTCTCCTGATAACGACGTCCTCTTGAGTAGTCTCCGCCTGGAGATCCGAATGGGGGACTATTTTACCTCTGGAATATTTTACCCAAGAGGACGCCATCATCACTTAATCATACAGTAAAGCTGCATGTCCTCGGGAAAAATTACGGCTGTAGTTTCCCCTTGCTTTCAGCCGTTCGCAGTACCAGCACAGCAAGGCCGTTTTGGTTAATGTTATAAGGCCAGATCAGTCAGTCATCCAGACTGTTGCCCCTGCAACTACTGAAAAGGCTGCTGCCCCTCCTCAGGAACCACACGTTTGTCTGGCCTCTCAACAGATACCCCTCCATTGTGGTCGCACCTACGGTACGGCCATCTGTATCACTGAGGCACGCAAGCCTCCCCACCAACGGCAAGGTCCATGGTTCATGGGGGGAACAGAGTCATAAATTTGCATTTTCCAGCATATTTTATTACATTCATGTCACGCCTGACTGTTAAAAGTAGGTGGCTGTATTTTCTTGAAGTCCCTTGGACGGTTTTATTCCCGGTTTTTCGAGTCCAGCGAACCCAGGGGGGGGGGGAGATAAGATAATCTGGGAAGTATCTGCAGCAACTTCCGAGATAATACAGTTACTGAAGTCATTTAAAGTACTCAATTCAACTATAATTTTATCATATCTAAAACAACATTGAAACTGAACATTTGCAACTTGAGAGTAACAAATCTACATGGATTACGTGGACTGATAAAAAAATATACAATAGATAAACTAATTTCTTTCTCAGTCCAAGGGGCAATGTAACATCCATAAATTTTAGCTACAGTGCGACGAGAGGAAACTCTAACAGTTATAAACATTATCTATCCGACATATGAAAAAACAGTGAAATAAATGGTGATAAATATTAATTATTCGTATAATATTTTATGATGTAATTGGACATATCTATTAATATCATACAAAGACAATGATAATTGTAAATTCCTTTTTTGATCTGCGTTTGTCTTCCTTTGTTTTTACCTTTTCTTGGTTGGCTTCTGCAGGTTGCGAACGCAAGACGCATACCAAACTGAGGTCTGTTAAGAAACTGTAATTATTTGTTAATTATTACTTGAGAATAGAGTTCATTATTATTATAAATATGAGTGAATAATTATTTGTAACTTTAATTCCTCTCTCAATACGTATTATCTCCGTTAATTATTTCTTGATGATAGCGATTTGTATCGCGGTTTTATCTGTGTGTCTTAGGAAAAAATCAAAGGTTTGCTTGATGAAAATTAGTCTAAATAGTCCACAATATGAAAGTAAAGTTTAATAAGCATTTCAAATACTTATCCTGTTAAAAGGAAAGTTGATCTAACAATAGAAAGTCTCTATCAATTGTCTGCCGCCATCTTAACAATTATCTCAGCGGCAAATTCAAATTACGCAACTCTGCAGACATAAATGCCGAAGGTAATAAAAATGTGTAAAAATGAATGTGCACCAGTGGTCCCGAACTCATTTTAATGAAAATAGTTCGAATCAGATTGGTTTTTAAAAACAGTGCTCATAGCACGATCCATATAACAAACTTTTTCTTGCTGATGTATGGAGTCGAAATTAATTCCGCACGAGTTGCGAAGAATATTGTTTCAGCTAACATACGTCAGTGTTGCGCGCGGCTGATATTCGGTGGTTTTAATGATCATTTTGCTGAAGATAACTGTTTCCATCATGATCAATAGTTGTATAGAATCTGCTGTATGAACTGTGATTTAGTGACACACAGCTGACAGACAACACACAACGTTAACTTGGATTTCTTTAGCAACTTGACCAAATCTTTAGCCGGCAGAAAAAATTATTTAGTAATTACTCAATGTAATGAAATAAGATTATCATTTTCATTTACAAATTAGTTAAATACCAAACCAAGGAATAACACGGCGAACGCCACAGCAGCTCTGGAATATACACTATGTGATCAAAAGTATCCGGACCCCCCCAAAACATACGTCTTTCATATTAGGTGTATTGTGCTGCCACCTGCTGCCAGGTACTCCTTATCAGCGACCTGAGTAGTCATTAGACATCGTTAGAGAGCAGATGGGGTGATCAGCAGAACTCACGCACTTCGAACGTGGTCAGGTGAGTATGTGTCACATGTGTCATACGTTTGCATGCGAGATTTCCACACTTCTACATATTCCTAGGTCCACAGTTTTCGATATGATAGTGAAGTGAAAACGTGAAGGGAAACGTACAGCACAAAAGCGTATAGGCCTACCTCGTCTGTTGACTGCCAGAGACCGCCGACATTTGAAGAGGGTCATAATGTGTGATAGGAAGACATCTATCCAGACCATCACACAGGAATTACAAACTGAATCATGGTCCGCTGCAAGTACTATGACAGGTGAAAAAACTTGGATTTCATGATCGAGTGGCTGCTCATAAGCCACATATCACGCCAATAATGCCACACGAAGCCTCGATTGGTGTAAGCAGCCTAACCATTGGACGACTGAACAGTGGAAAAACATTGTGTAGAGTGATGAATCAGGGTACACAATGTGGCGATCCGATGCGAGGGTGTGGTTATGGCGGATGTCCAGTGAACGTCATCTGTCAGCGCTGTAGTACCAACAAATTCGGAGCGGTTATGGTGTGGTCGTGATTTCAATGGAAAGGGGCTTGCACCCATTGTTGTTTTTCGTGGCTCTATCATAGCACAGGAATACAATGACGTTTTATGTTTTAAGCACCTTCTTGCTACCCGCTGTTAAAGAGCAGCTCGGGAATGGCGATTGCATCTTTCTACACTATAGAGCACCTGTTCATAACGCGCGGCCTGTGGCGGAGTTGTTACACTCAATAGCATCCCTATAATGAATGGACTGGCCTACACACAGTCCTGACCTGAATCCTATAGAACACCTCTGCAATGTTTGGGAACGCCGACTTCGTGCCAGGCCTAACCGACCGACATCGGCACTTCTCCTCAGTGCAGCACTCCATGAAGAATGGGCTGCCGTTCCCCAAAAATCCTTCCAGCACCTGATTGAACGTATGCCTGTGAGAGTGGAAGCTGTCATCAAGACTAATGGTGGGCCAACGCCATACTGAATTCCAGCATTACCGATGGAGAACGCCACGAACTTGTAAGTAATTTTCAGCCAGGTGTCCGGATACTTTTGATCACGTAGTGTACATTACCTGCATTTGGCATTGCTTATATAAGTTACATGTTAACGAATGATCTTAATTCGGTATTGTATCACATATTGATGAAGCCTAGGAGTGGTTGTATTATTTGTCGAAATATGTAGAAAATTGTTCTGTGGCATCATAAACTCACGTGGTCAACTGCTGATCTAAGTTACTGTTAGAGTGCAGTTGTGTACAAGAATTATTTGATTTTTGCACCAAGCACAGCAACGTTATTCCCATTTCTAAACTCTATTATTTGTCAAAACTGGTCTTAGTCTGTCTCAGCTCAATACGAAAATCATCCAAACGTTATAGTGACCCCCACGTCGGGGAGTCAACATTATCTTGCAGTACAAAACTTCCTCTGCAGATAATGCTAACATATGGCAACGCACAGTGGAGAATACTTCGTCATTTTACATAAACATTTCACAAATGGCCCTGCGCTTCATGATACAGTATATATTAAAAATTTGTGGCACTTTACTAACATGGGGATGTATAGGGCACTTCACTATAATTTTTGAGTAGTACATCGAAGTGTCCCCTTAAGTTATTACAATTTAGGTGGAGCATGTGTATTTGTAGAGCACTTAGTTACAATTTTGCTATAACATGGCGATCTGTGTGGTAATCTGTTACGATATGTTATAACATGGTGAAGTATAAGGTATTTTTTATGTATTGGGCAATTTGTTAGAACTTTGTTGTAATGTACCGTAATTTTGTCACAATTTTGCTATGGCAGAACGTTGTTTGTGGTAATATGTTAAAATTTTGCTGTAATGAAATGATTTTAGGAGCACTTTGCAACAGTTTTGCTGTAAATAAGGCGATGTAAGAGGCAATTTATTATAATTTTGCTGTGACATGGGATAATCTATTATAATTTTACTGGAACCTAGTAATACTCGAGGCAATTTGTTATAGTTGTGCAATGGCAGAAATAGTTGATTTGTTTGTTTGGGGGTCATTGTGATGTTTGGTTGAATTCGATACTGGTTTTAGTTGAACTAAGATTAGTTTTGGCCAGTAATGCAGATGATTTAGCTGTGGAAATAACGCTGTTCAATTTCGTACGAACATCGATATATTCTCACTGACAAGTGCTCTTTAGGCTCGCAGTCAGATCACGTGCAATGTTTGTTTTGTATTCTACTAGGAAACAGTTCTACGTATTTTGATAAATAATACATATAACTCTGCTTTCTTTAATCTGTGGTGCAAGACTTGGCATCAAATCGTTAATAAACGTGCAAGTTGTATCACTGTTGCCAACATATGAGTCAATGTATTGTGCAGACTAATATAGACAATTTCTCTTAGGAAAGAGTTCTAAGCACTTTGACAAATAATGCACATAACTCCAGGTTTCTTTAATCTGTGGAGCAAAACTTGACCTAAAATCGTAGCTTAACATGTAATTTATGTCAGTGTTGCCAGCATATGGGCTAAATGTTTTGTGAAGAGTAATACCGACAATATGCACGTGGAAATATCGAATTTTAGGATCCATTGTGCCTTGCAAAAGTGGTTCAGTGACAACATACGTTAAAAATTGCATTTATCCGTAACATATACCATCTTTTTCTTTGACCATTTTGTTTCTTTACATGTCATAATGGAGCACGGTAAAGTTACCCTTTTCCATTAGGCAAATACACAGTTTAAGCGATAAATTGCATTAAAGCTCTTGTCAAGAGACGGTAATCTTCTCCTCTAAAATGATGCTTGATTTTTGCGCACAGCCTTTTGTACGGCTAACAAGAAATATCAGCTCCATGCTTAGCAACTTCTTTTAGTACAATATTTGAAATTTGTGGTAAGTTCCTATGGGAGCAAACTGCTAAGGTCATCGATCCATAGGCTTATATACTACTTAACGTAAATTACACCCACCCATGCCTGAGGGAGGATTTGAACCTCCGACGGAGGGAGCCGCGCGAACCGTGGCGCGCGGTTTATTTTAGTACAGCATATGTGTTTTGTAGAGTTATATCACAGTTTCAATGTAGATATATTATTATTGTTTAAAATAATCTGAGAATCCGTATTCAGGGTTTTAGGCACCAGGTTGAAGTTACACGATCTTTAACAAATAAAAAATATAATAATGATTTATACTAATAATATGTAATAATAATAATAATAATAATAAATGTTGTTTGTTTGTTTGGATGAGTAATTGAGAGATTAAAATTTACCCCGTAAATTTATCAAGCTTCGCACGTCCGAAGATGTACGGAACGTAGCCAGGGCTCATTATATATTTTTTGTAGACAAAGTCTGATATCTGACCTCAGCTTCAATCATGAAAATGGAGTGACTAAAACAAAGAAAAGCATACGATTAAATAAAACATATATTCATTTTAACATATACATTACGATATAAGTGACACTTAGCGTAAAATTCTAAGTAAATAATTGCAGATAATTCACAAATGAGAGCGACTCATTAATTCTGCGCCTCTTTTCTGCAAATAAATATCAATGTGGCTAACTATGGAGCCGCACAAAATATTACGTCCTTCTAGAACGAATGACATGAGAGTGTAGATGCCTACCGGCTGCGACAAGAGAGCGGTGTTAAAACCTTTATTTTGCATTCTCTTGTCTTAAAAAATCGATACATATTATCTAAGTTAACTAAATTAAATAATGTCTGTGCTCGAGTGCAAATGGTTCCTTAAACTGCCCCCCAAATTGCGAAGGCAAAGGTGTACCACCTGCAGCTGAGCAATTTGTTGACGTATTTTCTTTATTTGTCATGTCATGAATCATAAGTTATTACGTATCTTGTTTCACAGATTCAACATACATAAAATATCGTACATCTACACAAATACATAAATAATATTTACATACAAGATAAATGAAAATGAAAAGAAAAACTAAAAATATTTGATTCTGAGCGGTATTGCACCCGGGAACTGCAGTACCAAAGTCCAGTACACTGGCTCAGAGCTATCACCGCTAACCCGAGGAGGGGTCTCATCATTATATAATAGGTCTACATTGACTGTAACAAATTTCACGGTTTGTATTCACTTGTGCTGTTACTTTGTAAAAAATTGTTGGGCATATAGTCCATTGTTCTCTTTCATTTCAAAATGTTATTACACATGTTCATTCAATAAATAAAATTAATTAATGTCTTTTTTGTGCATATTCAGAGATATGTGAATGTATTCTCTGTAGAATGTCACTTGTTAGAAATTGTTTATACTGTGCTAAAGTCTTTGCACTTTAAAATAAATGTCACGTGTCACACGTTTTGTTTACTTTGAAACGAAAGTTCTTGAAGAAATGAGTTGGAGATTAACAATCCCGCAATGAACCGTGCTTTGGAAGACGTAGTTAAAATGTGGTTTCGTTTTGGTAGGAATACATGGTGTCAGTGGTTCCATACTGACCAGTCCGAGTTACATCTACTCAATAACCTCCATATTTCGTCTTCCGAAAGGCGTATGTCGTCTCATGGATATTGTGTCGTCGTTTCGTCGAAAAGTGTGCCGTTTTCTGCGACTCACGTCACCTATAGTGTCCCATTATGAGCGCAGTGAACCGTGTTTTAAAAAATGTGCACATAAATTGTTCATACATTGTTCGTTGCAAAACGAAATGTTCGTTCACAACAGAGAGCACAAAACATAACAAATATCACTTCACATTGACAGTTTTCTGTTACATATTTACATAGATATAAAAAATTTTCTGTGAAACATGTACCTATACATTTACATTACATTGTTTGGTAATACATATACATATTTACAAATACATATGTGTCAGACATAGAAAAAATTATCTTATAGGTTCAGTGTTTTTTAATAAAGTTTTCCTTTTAAGTATATTTTCCTTTACGTCAGTACTACACAGTGTTCTTCCTCATTAAATGTTTCCTGCAACATAAAGTTTCATAATAGGTTAGATAACATCTTGGAGATGATCTGTCCTGAAAAGTCATAATTACAATAAGACACGACACGTCACATCCACGGAAATACAGAAGCGTCCGATCTTACCCGTCGGCTTTGACCCATGACGTCACAAATGTAGCGGAAACGACCATAAACGACAATTCCAATATGGCGGATATAAAAACATCGCATACGTATTATCCAATATGGCGGATATAAAAACATCGCATACGTATTATAAACACTAAAATACACAAGTTTTACAAAAAGCCTAATGACTCTAACGGGACAAGCGTGGGAAATTGGGGGTTTTTGGGTGGGGACAAACTAAATATACACAAATGTAGCCACCGACGGCCATACAAAACCACGCAAAACAACGAAATAAATCAACATCACAAAACTGACCAAATACCAAAAAACACATTCCTATCCAGAATCGGACACTTCGCTTGACCTATATAGCTCAAGAGAACCTACCGATCACATCCCCCAATACAAAACTAAAAAACCAACACTTCCCTTACACCTACATACATCTACAACAGCTCCCGATCACATAAATTACGATCGAACACTTCCGTTGACCTATATAGCTCAACAGAACCTACCGATCACATCCCCCAACACCAACCTAAAAAACCAACACTTCCCTTACACCTACATACATCTACAACAGCTCCCAAACACATAAATTACGATCGAACAAAGATAATAATAAACAAGTGGTACTCGAGGCCAGGCAGGGGGGGGCTGCGCCCCCCCCTGACCCCCCCCCCCCGCCAAAAAAAAACCTCCCAACCTAACCTCGTATTCAGGGCTACGCTACAGATCAATGTGTAGGTCCCTAACGTCACGGGTCAAAGCCGACGCGTGAGCGTGAGATCGGATGTTTCTGTTGACACAAAACATACATCAAAAACAGAAAAAAAAGGAACTTACCTCAAAAAAGTTCCAGCCCCACAAACTAGATTGGCCACCACAATCACACACAAATGCACACACGCACGCACGCACGCGGGAAATACAAAAGCGTCCGATCAACAACTTCGGAGATTAAAGCGAATAGTTGTAAGAACTTGATAACTTCTAACGGTGTCTTTCATATCCATTCCTGAACAAAAAACCACAACCAAATACACTCAATAACAAACTCACCCGACGTACAGCAATGAGCATTAAATTAAAACAAACGAAAACCATGAACACACCACCAGAGAGCACCACAAACAAAAACAAGACATCTACAAACACGCCACAATCGCAAAACAAACTCCGCGCCGTAATGACGTCACACACCACAACACGCTTACGTCACGGGTCAAAGCCGACGAGTAAGATCGAAGGTTTCTGTTGACCCACATCCACAATCAATTCCAAATTAGCACATGCACAAAGTATCATTTACAATTACAATAAAGTATATATAGCCTTGCTCAATTAATCTCACATGTCATTTCCTGTAGAGTGTTTTTTGTGCATGTTGTGTTCATGTGGATTGTGGTGTGAGTGTGAATAGCAAATCAAATGTCTATCATGCCAATTAATATATCAAGTTCATGGCAGAAATTGTCTCCAGTCATTTAGTGTGTCAGCTTGTCTGCAGGGTATTAATAAATATAATCAGTAGCTGTGCTTTGCATGAAAATTGTTAGTTCTTCCTGTGTCTTATCTTCTTACTGCTGTTATTGCTGGTGCTGTAAAATGTAGATACTTAAGATTATAGCTTATATCTTCTTCTTCTTCCAGCTTGAAGTACCAAATGTGACTTACCTTGTTGTTGTATCAGCATACTCTGCTAAGGGCTAAAAGTTTTCAAATCTTTGTGAGGGAACAAACCTCAAATTCTCTTGTTCTTGGGGTTTTGTAGAAGATATGTGTAAGGACCTTCATATAATGGACGCCACTTAACATTACGTTTTAGAGGTGATGACGATTTGTTGTGGGCTTTAAGTAAAACTTGCATTCCAAGTGTAAAGTTTTGCCTTCTTTTAAGATTAGCACCATAGTTCTTATTTCTAATGTCAGCTTGTTCAGTAATTGCAATGAGTACTTCCCTTACCTTTTCCTCGTGTGAAGATTTGCTATCAGAAAATTTTGGTAGTGGGTTGCTCCATTCATTAGTTTCCTTTGTGTCAAACATGATTTCTCTGGGAGTATAGGGTGTGTTGTATATATTTAAATTGTTGTGTATTTGCTCAAAAAGTGCTAGGTAATGTATCCAGTTTGTGTGCTGTGTTGAGGTATAAGTTCTCATGAATCTGTTTAATTCTCTAAAAGTTCTCTCACAAGGGTTGGCCGATGCATGAAACTTTGAAATAAAGATGCTCTTAATGTTATTGTCCTTTAGAAATTTTCTCCATCTGAATCCTGCATGATACGTGGCGTTATCTGATAGAATGGCTTTAGGTTTTCCACAGTATGGCATGTAATCATTTGTGAATCTTCTGATGATGGTGTTTGCTGTGGGTGACTTAATGGCAAAAAGTTTGATGTACTTAGAAAATATGTCATAAAATGCTAGAATGTATTTACAACCAACCACCGATGCTAGTTGGATGAGGTTCGCTAACATCTGTACAAAGTATCTCTCTAGGTCCAGTGGCTAAGATAGAGTGCAAATCTGTTTTGGTGGATTGATTTTGTGGCTTGGATTTTTGACATATGAGACATTTGCTGATAACATCATGTATTTTTCTTCTCATGTTTGGAAAATAGCAATATGTATGAAACTTGTTTGTACATTTCTTTGTTCGGTAGTGTCCCCAAACTGTGTGAGTGTGTGCAATTAGATTGTGTACAAAATCTTGTGGTATGCAAACGCACCAGTTAGTAGCATTTGTGTGTCTTTTGTAGAAAAGTATGTTGTTGTGTAACATGTATCTGTCTTGTAAAGTGTTGTTGTACTATGATTTGTTTTATTTTGTACCAGTGTGGATCTGAATCTTGTAGTACTGCCATGTTCTTGCATAGGTCTTTGTAGTATTGTGTAAACTGTTTGTCTTGCATGAGTAGTATTCTGTAATCGTGTGTGTTCTCAAAGTCTGTATTCTTATGGTGTAATCCTTGTGGTAGTCTTGAAAGTGTGTCAGCTATTATGTTGTCTTTTCCCTTGATGTGCTTGATTTCAAAAGAGTAATTCTGTAATGCAAGTGCCCATCGTGTAAGTCTAGGATGAATGAGTTTACATGACAAAAGGAAGGTAAGTGCTTGATGGTCAGTGTATATAATGGTGTGTCTTCCATACAGATAATAATTAAACTTTTTAAATGCCCATATAATAGATAATGTTTCCAATTCTGTGGTGGAGTAAGATCTTTCACATTCCGTTAAAGTCTGACTGGCAAAACCAATGATCTTAATATGTTCTGAAGTTTCTGTTTTAACAAGTTGAAATAAACAACATCCCAAACCCATGTTTGATGCATCACAAGCAATACAAAAGTTCAAATTGAAGTCTGGACGTTCCAGCATGTTAGAATTTACTAAGGCTTCTTTGATTTTAATAGTCATTTTCACAGTCTTGGTTCCAAATCCATACCTGATTCGTCTTTAATAAGTTTAGTAAGTATCTGCTATTGAGTAACTGTTTAGGTATGAATCGTCTGAAAAATGAGCATAGACCGAGAAATGATTTTAACTGTTTCTTTATAGTGGGACTGGGGAAATGTCTGATAGCATCTAATTTTGAAGGATCAGGTTTAATGCCTTGTGTGTTGATGATGTGTCCTAGGTATTTGATCTCAGAACAAGCAAATCTAGATTTACAAAGAATGGCAGTGATTCCAGCTTTTGTGAATCTGCATAGTAAAGTGTTCAGGGTATCAGTGTGTTCCTTCCATGTTTTTGAGGCAATCAGTATGTCATCTACATAGTGCATAACAGTTTCTAGTAAATCATCACCGAGTACAGAGTTTAGTGCAGTAATGAATACTCCTGAGTTACATTTAGGCCAAATGGTAATACACAAAATTGATAAGTTCTACCACCAAACATAAAGGCTGTATGTTTTCTAGATTCTTTGCTTATTGGCGCCTGCCAAAACGAATTTTTAAGGCCTGTTGTAGAGAAATATTTTGCATCCAAGAATTTCTGAAGTTGTTCATCAAGATTTTCTGGTTGTGTCCTCACAGGTAAGATAATTTGGTTGATAGCTCTTGTATCTAATACTAACCTGATACTTCCATTGTGTCTTTTTCACAACATGCAAAGGGCTACAATACGGAGATGTTGATGGTTCTATAATATTCCATGGAATCATTTTCTTTAGTTCTTCACAAACCGCAAGTCGCAGAGCTAGAGGTACATTGTATGACTTGTGGTAATAGATTTGGAGAGGCTTGACTTCAATCGTATACATATATGTGTTGATCCTACCTGGCTTACTAGTGAAAACATCCTTATTCTTAAGTAAAATATGTTTAAGCTGGGATCTCTCCTCTTCATTAATAGCATCACATTCTGATAACTTAGAATTAATTTGTGTAAGTACATCATTCACTACCTCACTGTGTGATACAGGTTTTTGTGTGGAATCTACGTCAGTCTCATGTATAGTCTGTATCTTGTAGCCAGAACAGTGCTTGTTATGGTCTACTAGTCGAGTGTCCAAGTTCAAAACTATGTCTCTGACTTCATACTTAAAATAACAAATGCCTTTGGAGAAGTCTGTTGTGCAGTCCTTCTCGCAAAGAAAATCAATACCCAATATTCAATTGGCAGCAAGGTTTTGGACAACTAGGAAAGGCCATTGTACAATTCCATTTCCCATATTAACGGTCACAAATACCTGCTTATTAACCCTACTTGACTTATTACCTAATGCAGTTAATATTAAATAGTTTTGAACTGGGAACTCTGGTATCTTAGAAGTTTTCTTCATCATAGTATAAAAATTGTGAGAAATCATACTGACAGCAGCTCCTGTATCAATAATTATGTTAGTAGGTATACCACTTACAGTGCCTGAGGTGGAAGACAGTACAAAATCTTTTCTTTATATTGTGACATTGTGTGTTGTCATTTATCAGATCATGAGCTAAGTTTCCACTTTCATTATATCTTAAGAATAGTGTCAGCAACTCTTGTTGTGTAAATGTTGCTTTTTCTTGTTTCACCGTTTCACTAGCAAGTGTATATTAAAACATAGTTTCTAAATTGAAGTTGCCCCCCAAATGTTCCTCAGTTACGACCTGGGGCTCAGTAATGACTGGTTCTAGTTTACCTGGTTTGTCTGGTCATTGGCATGTGTAGTTGTAGTTTCATTAGCTACCTCAATTATATTTACATTAGGATATTGTCTTCGCCAATCGCCCGTCTGTTTTCGGTTGGCTGAAGTCACTTGTTGATTTGTATTGCTTGTTTGTGCAAAATTCCCTTGTGGCATCTGAATATGATTTTGTGGTGGCGGTTGCTGTGTTTTCCACTGTCTCACATAATACTGGTTGTTGTTCTGGTTAAAGTGCGGTGTAGGTGTTCCATTTCTCGTGTAATCTGTGTTGTTTCTTTGCCAATGTTTCTGTTTGGCTTTGTGTCCGTTGTTGTTTCCGTTATTCCTTCTTGAATTAAATTTGTCGTTTCTTCGTTTTTTGTACAGGTTATCTCCCTGTGTATAGTTACAGTTGTTGTTTGAGTGTTGAAATTCGTGTGTGTACATGTGTTCATTTCCGAATCGAGATTTTCTTGTATGTGTGTTAAAATGTGTAGTGGGTGTACTATTCTGTTGTGCTTGGCATCGAGTTGTCTTTGTTTGCATATCGTCATCGATTACTTGCCTATTGTTCATGCATTCCACTACACAATCGTGCACAATATGTGGCAATTTGTTTTGTATACATTCTTCACAAATTTGGTCTTTGTGTGCTGTCCATTCTTTAAATTGTGGATTAATGCGAGAGAAATGGGGTTCAGCCTCTCTCTGTATTGTTTTGTGAATCTGTTTGTGAATGTCAGCTACGTTTGTTTCTATTGTATTCACCTTTAAATTAATTTCGTCACATGCGTGCGTGTTTGATTCTAATTTGCAATTAATAGTTTCACAGCTTTTTGTCAATTCATGGATGTGATTGGTATGGTCGTTTTGTCGTAACTCTAAATTTTCAAATTTTTCCGTAAGATCGCCGATCTGTTTGGAAAGACTTGTATTAATTTCATCTACCTTTTGAGTCAGTGTGGCGAAGTCTGATTTTATCTTATTTCTGAAAACTGCATTGTCTGTCATTAATTGCGTGAATTTTTCGTTATTATCTTGCTTAATATTGGATATGCCTTCCAAAATTGAATTCAGTATAGCGGCAAAATTTTGATTGCAAAATGAGCTTGCCCCCGCCGCGTCATTAGACGTGACGTGGGCTCTCAGGTTTGGTTCTGAATTGCTCCTTTCGGCGTTTATGTGGGATTATTTTGATGTGTTTGCGTGTCTGTATTAATTTCTGTGTCTGAATGTGTCAGTGTATCCATGTTTGCATTACTTGATTGTTGTTCCATTGTGTACTGGCGTCGAGTTTTTACCATATCGTCGATAAATTGTGTGCAAGAAAAAAATTGTTTAAATGCGTAGTGTGAAAATGTACTGCCTATGTGTGTGTTTAAATGACTGAGAATGATTGAGAGATGACTTTAAAGATCGGAAGTAGTATACGTGTTAATGGTGACTAGGCATGTTGCTTGAATCTTGTACAATGTCGGCCATATTGTGCAATGTAACTTGCGTATTGTTGGATCGGAATGTAATCGTCTGAATAATGAGATTTCGCGGAATTCGGAAAAAATTTTGAATGGAACTGAATATTGAATTTAATGCTGAGAAAAATAATTTTGAATGAAAAATGTGCTTGGAATCAATTGTGGATGCGCGAGTGCTGCGTCTTACCGTCTTGATGCGAAGATTGCATTTCCAGTTCAAATCGTCTCTAGATTTTATTCGTTATCTTCAGTATTCTCGTCACATAGGTTGTTGCCGGTCAGGATGTACATGAAAAAGAACAATTAGTTGTAGTACAAATACAATAATCCTGGCACATAGTCGCCAGTTTAACAAATAAAAAATATAATAATAATTTATACTAATAATATGTAATAATAATAATAATTGTTTGTTTGTTTGTTTGGATGAGTAATTGAGAGATTAAAATTTACGCCGTGAATTTATCGAGCTTCGCACGTCCGAGGATGTACGGAACGTAGCCAGGGCTCATTATATATTTTTTGTAGACAAAGTCTGATATCTGACCTCAGCTTCAATCATGAAAATGGAGTGACTAAAACCAAGAAAAGCATAAGATTAAATAAAACATATATTCATTTTAACATATACATTACGATATAAGTGACACTTAACGTAAAATTCTAAGTAAATAATTGCAGATAATTCACAAATGAGAGCGACTTATTAATTCTGCGCCTCTTTTCTGCAAATAAATATCAATATGGCTAACTGTCTCCTCAGGGAGTCACACCCAGTGATACGTGGCTGGCGACCACGGGGCCCCGAGCTGAGTCCTGGCATTGCTTCCACTTACTTATGCCAGGCTCCTCGCTTTTATCTTTCCTATCTGGCCACCTTCGGCCAGCTCTTGTTCTTTTCCGACCCTGACGCTATTAGGTTTCGAGGGCTAGGGGTCTTTCATTTTCCAACCTATACTTCTCATGCAGCGTCTGACACGGAGCGGGCGGCTGCAAAAGGCGTCTGTATCCCATGTTAGGGGCGGCCTCCAGAACTGCGGAAGGCAACGGAATACCACCGCAGATTATCTTCCCTGCATAATGCAGTCTCCATTTTATGCACAAAAAATGGCTTCCTCTCATGTTAAATCAGTGTCCGGAGGTAAAATATTCCCCCATTCGGATCTCCGGGGGAGGGGGGGGGGGACAACTTGAACTTGAAGGAGGCAAAAAAAATCAAAACGAGAATTGGTACCTGGAATGTCAGAACTCTGCTACAAGCAGGAAAACTAGAAAACCTTAAAAGAGAGATGGAAAAGAATCATATGGACCTCGTAGGAGTTGCTGAGGTAAGATGGAATGGACATGGAGAGTTGCAGTCAAATGAATATGTATTCTACTACTCAGGAGGAGAAGTAAAAGGAATTAATGGAGTAGGAATGATTATGACAAAGGAATTGGCTAAATGTGTGGAATATGTAGACTATGCAAATGACCGGGTTATTGGTGTAAGGCTGAGAGGAGCACAAAAAGATTTACTGATTGTCCAACTTCAGAATATGATGACCAAATTGTAGAGGAAACGTACAATGTAATAGAGAGAATAATGGACGAAAATAAAAAATGCTGCAAAATAGTAATGGGAGACTGGAACGCCATTGTGGGAGAAGGGAAAGAGGGAAACATAGTAGGCAGTCATGGTCTTGGAAAGAGAAATGACAGAAGTGAATGGTTAATTGACTTCTGCAGGGAAAGGCAGCTGATAGCGGCAAACACATGGTTCAAGAACCATAAGAGGAGGCTGTACACTTGGAAATCACCAGGGGATAAATACAGAAACCAAATCGATTTTATACTGGTAGAAGAAAGATACAGGAATGGAATCAAGAAGGTGCACACATTACCAGGTGTAGATATTAATAGTGACCACAACTTACTTATGGCAGAAATAGAAATAAGAATGAAAAAACCGAAAAAGGCGACAATGGTGAAGAATTGGGATTGAGAGAAGATAAGGTCCAACAAAGAACAAATTACAGAAATGCAGTCTCGGGACTTTCTAAACACATTACGAGACAAAGAAGCACCTGATAATGCCAACGAGTACTGGAATATGCTGAAAGAAGGAATCATTAAAGCAAGACAGCAAAATATAGGATATGTAAAAGGGGAAAGGTCAAAAAAACCATGGGTCACACAAGAAATGATTTCCAAGATGGAGGAGAGAAGAAAATTGAAAAACAAAAACAATGAAGATGCAAGAAAGATATACCGAAGGTTAAATAACGAACTGCGAAGAGAAACAGAGCAGGCTAGGAAAAAATAGCTAAAAGAAGAATGTGATGAAATTGAAGAACTGGACAGGAAGGGAAGATAGGACTTACTGTACAACAGAGTAAAGACTATGACAAGGGAACAAAACGGCAGGAAGTGCTACTATGGAAATTTTGAGTAAAGACGAAGAGGTAGTGTACAAAGATCGTGACGATTTCCTCCAGAGATGGGAAGAATATATAAAAGAGCTATATGACACAAATAGCAAACCAGAAACTCTGGAACTTGAATCACACAACAGTGTAAGTGATGAAGAGAAAGGACCGACCATCATAATGGAAGAAGTAAAGTCTGCCATTGCTGCAATGAAAAATGGCAAAGCAGTAGGTAGAGATACAATACCAGGAGAAATACTAAAATGCTTGAACCACAATGGAATAAGAGAAATATTGAGGTTGAAAAAATGTCCCATGCTTCTTTACAGAGCGTAGGGGAACGATATTGAGGTTATGTAATAAAATATATGACAGTGGTGAATGGCCTGAGGACTTTTGGACAACAGTAATGATTCCATTACCGAAAAAACAAGGAACCAAGAAATGCAGAGAGCACAGGACAATCGGCCTCATTTCACATGCAGCCAAAGTAATGTTAAGAATAATTAATAAAAGACTTGAAAAAGTAATAGAGGAGAATCTCGGCGAGGAGCAGTTTGGCTTTAGACGGAATACGGGCACCAGAGATGCAATAGGGTTCCTACGAATCTTGGGAGAAAGGTTTATTCAAAAAGGAAGAGACCTATATATGTGCTTCATCGATTTAGAAAAGGCATTTGACAATGTGGGTTGGGGCAAGCTGGCGACTATTACGAGGGAAAAGAGAGTGGACTGGAAAACCAGAAGACTTATAAACTCATTATACCTTAATCAAAAAGTTTCAGTTAAAGTGAGAGGAGAAAGTACAAACTGGATCAGACTAGGGAAAGGAGTAAGACAAGGATGCTGTTTATCACCTACTCTTTTCAACCTGTACTTGGAAAATGTGATTGACCAATGCTCATTAGATGACAAAGGAGTAGAAATTGGAGGAAGAAGAGTAGGGTGCTTGAGATTTGCTGATGACATGGTCCTTCTAGCCACAAGGGAAAAAGAATTACAGGATTTGGTGGACACCATTGCAACTAACGGAAAAAAATATGGAATGAAAATTAACACAAATAAAACAAAAGTATTGGCAATAGGAGGAAATAAGGAAATAAAAATTGTGCTGAATGGAGAAACACTAGAACAGGTGCAAAATTTTAAGTATCTTGGAAGCAGGATAGACACCGACTGGAAGTGCACCACAGAAATTAAAACAAGGATAGCAATGGCAAAATAGGCGTTTTATAAGAAAAGGAGAATCTTCTGCAGCGGTCTGGACAGAGAACTCAGAAAGAGACTCATAAAATGTCTTGTATGGAGTGTTGTTCTATATGGCGCTGAAACATGGACTATGAGGAAAAAAGACAGAGAAAGGCTGGAGGCTTTTGAGATCTGGACATGGCGGAAGATGGAAAGAATAAGTTGGATGGACAGAGTAAAAAATGAAGAGGTACTGAGAAGAGTGGGAGAGAAAAGACAGTTACTAGATGTAATAAAGAGAAGAAAAAGAAAATGGATTGGGCATATATTAAGAAAGAATGACGGACTGATAAAAACAGTTTTAGAAGGTTATGTAGAAGGGAAAAGGAAGCGAGGAAGGAAGAGATTCCAGATACTGGATGACATGACAGCCTTAAGAAGGAAGCAATGGATCGCAGAAAATGGAGAGGCAAAGGACCTGCTAATATAGCAGATAACTGATAATGATGATGGCTAATTGTGGAGCCGCACAAAATATTACGTCCTTCTAGGACAACGAATGACGTGAGAGTGTAAATGCCTACCGGCTGCGACAAGAGAGCGGTGTTAATTCCTTTATTTTGCAGTCTCTTGTCTTAAAAAATCGATACATATAATCTAAGTTAACTAAATTAAATATTGTCTGTGCGCGAGTGCAAATGGTTCCTTGAAGATCTTTCCTTCGGACGTGTTGTGTGTTTGCATCTTGTATTGGGAACATGATGAAGCTTTCCTTGTGTATTACGATAATCTGCAGTGCAAGTGATACAATGTATTAGATATCTCGTCGTAAAGAGTCATTTTTAATAAAGCGTGTGTAATTAAGTGCCATAAAAATGTGACTTTTACGCTTAAACACGTTACCACATGTATGTTAACATATGTAGTAAATAGTATTAGCGTTGAATAACATCAATTATATTTTTACAGTGAATAACAAGAAGTGTAATCTTATCTCCCCGCCCCCTTCCTATAAAAGGGCTCAGTGAGATGAAGGATTACTGAAAAACTTAACATTTCAGGTGAGGAAAATTCAATCTTTGTACAGAGAGATCATTGCCTCAAGTAGGGATAAAATAGGAATGCCAATATTCTTTCGTATTTTCTTAAGTACCACAGACAATTAAGAGATGTGTACAATAATCAAATTTTGCATTTGATCAGCAATAGTGTCATGTGCGTTTCGATAGATAACAGATATATTTTAGACACTGAAATATTGTAATATACACCAATATTATCGATATTTTTACATAGTGTATTAAAAAATTCAGTCAGTTTAGATAAGGTAATAATTTAGAACACTGTTGGAAAGTGGAAGGTACTGAGATTAAGGATAGCGATTGGTTGTTTCGTTTTAATGGCCAATTTAATATTGTACTCTGACTTGGTGTTTCAGTTTTCGTGGCGGGTAAATTACTGTCGTGAACTGGAGGAGAGGGACATTATGAAACGAGATAAATAGGCACGACGATGACGAGTGTAGGTTAGACGTGCGCAGGCAACCTCACTCTAACTTTAAACGATTAGCAAAATAGAATCAGCACAGTTGGTACACCCAACGAATAAGTAAAATCTAGCAGAGCCGGAATATCTCGATACATTAGTCTGTATCGACCTCCGACTCGAGTTCTGTATCTCGGTAACACGAGTTTGTACACATTGGATAAAAATGACCATGGTCGTGGAAGGAGGAGGGTCATTTAATCAAAACATTAATTAACCTAAACATTTGAGGTTTGTATAAGATAATGGTTGCAAGATTACGTTAATGCTGACGGGCTACCATAGGTACCGTTAAATTACTACAGCTTTTAGTATAACTTGCATTATACAAATAGTACTTTATTTTTAATTGTATCAATACTACTACATTTTAATAAGTTTACCTATCCAATGTACTAGTAGTCTCTTGATGAAGATTGAGGGTAACCAGTTCAATTATTAATTAGTGCATATACTCCCCTTTTTCCCATTATGTGTCCTCATTTTATTAACAAGTAGATGGAATGGAGTGAGTCAGGAGTTTGAATGTTTACATGAGACATCCATAAATGCATGTGTAGTTTCAAGTAGTCACCAACTTGAGTTCCTGGGAAAGACTGCAAACAAAACAGGTATGACGGATATGTACAATAGTCTGAAATGTGTTGTGCCATTGTTGGTCACGAAAGTGGGTCAGTTTGCCCCACCCTGGAACAGAAGGTGGATTCTGCCTCATATATTCCCACAATGGGCATTGTGTCTTCGTCTTTTAAGGGAACGGTCGCTCCGTCAGAGTGTCTCGTTCAGGTTGCTGTCTACGGTGCAAGACTGAGTTATTTAGTCAAGTAACTAGTCAATCCCTTTTCTTGCAGGTCTGTTAATAGCAGGGAAGTGTAGCAACGCCCATTAATTTTTATATTTATGGTATATTCCACAGGGAGATCATAGTCTGATGGAAACTCCATTGCGCAGGCATTGGATCATCAGTATGCATGAATATTCGTCCAAGCCTTTAGCTTTAGTACTGCTGATGTTATCGTTATTTAATTACAGGTGCTCCGTTCTTATTTTTCCAGCAATCTGTATAGGGTCAAGTAATGATTCCTCTGTGAATAACGTACGAGCCATTGCCTTCCATAGTCCATCGTTCATGGCCGCAAAGATAATTAACTTTCACTTTACCTCGGACGCTTCATAGCGAATAAGTTGCATGTTTTCGTGCATATTATATAAAAGTATTATAGTGTGAACGTTCTTACAATGAAGAATCATCTCACAGTCAGTAAACTACACTCATACTCATAAATTAAGGATAATGCTGATACATGGTGAACAACGCTCTGGTGGGCGGTTTGCGAGTTTAAATCACCTCGGGGTATGACCATGCGATGCATTTGACCTGCGGTCGTCGCACGGTGGCGCTAGCAGCAGTCCACATACGCAGAGGTGTGTTGGTGCATGTCAGAGTACGGTGCAGCGAGTAAGTGTGCAGACATTTTCAGACGTGCTAATGGTGACTGTGTCCTGAAAATGGCTCAAAGAACGCATATTGATGACGTTATGAGGGGTAGAATACTAGGGTGACTGGCAGCTGGTCAAACACAGCAGGTCGTAGCACAGGCCCTCCGTGCGCCACAAAGTGTGCTCTCAAGATTATGGCAACGATTCCAGCAGACAGGAAACGTTTCCAGGCGCTACCGTACGGGACGTGCACAGTGTACAACACCACAAGAAGACAAATATCTCACCATAAGTGCCCGCAGACGGCCACAGAGTACTGCAAGTAGCATTGCTCGGGACCTTACCGCAGCCACTGGAACAGTTGTCTCCGGACACACAGTCTACAGACGACTGAACAGACCTGGTTTATTCGCCTGGAGACCTGTAAGGTGCATTTCACTGATCCCTGTTCACAGGAGAGGCCGTAAAGCCTGGTGTCAAGAACACAGTACATGGTCATTGGAACAGCGGTCCCAGGTTATGTTCACGGACGAGTACAGGTATAGTCTGAACAGTGATTCTCGCCGGGTTTTCAACTGGCGTGAACCAGGAACCAGATACCAACCCCTTAATGTCCATGAAAGGGACCTCTATGGAGATCGTGGTTTGATGGTGTGGGGTGGGATTATGATTGGTGCACGTACACCCCTGCATGTCTTTGACAGAGAAACTGTAACAGTCAGGCGTATCGGGACGTCATTGTGCACCAATATGTCCGCCTTTACAGGGGTGCACCTTCCTCCTGATGGTTGATAACGCACGGCCCCACTGAGCTGTCATCGTGGTGGAGTACCTTGAAACAGAAGATATCAGGCGAATGGCCTTCCTGTTCTCCAGACCTAAACCCCATCGAGCACGTCTGAAATGCTCTCGGTCGACGTATCGCTGCACGTCTTCAAATCCCTACAATACTTCAGGACCTCCGACAGGCAATGGTGCAGGAATGGGAGGCTATACCCTGGCAGCTGCTCGACCACCCGATCCAGAGTATGTGCGGCCTGTGTTTGTGTGCATGGTGATCATATCCCATACTGATGCCAGGTACATGCGCAGGAAACAGTGGCGTTTTGTAGTACATGTGTTTCGGGACGGTTTTCTCAACTTATCACCAATACCGCGGACTTACAGATCTGTGTCGTGTGTGTTCCCTATGTGCCTATGCTATTAGCGCCAGTCTTGTGTAGTGCCACGTTGTGTGGCGCCACATTCTGCAAATATCCTTAATTTATGAACATGAGTGTATGTGCCACCGTTCTCAATGTCCCACGTGGCCATAGCTGTACAGACAATGAGCTCTCATCGTTCATGAAATGCTTTCATGTAATGCAGAATGTGTGTACAAACAAAAATAAAAAAGAATATTAGTGCGCGAATTTTATATTAGTGTGTGAATCTTATCGGAATCAAGAACTGTTAAAGAGTTAGTATTGTGTATACCATAGTCTTAATAAAGCCATGTGGCCATGACTGTGCAGACAATGGATATCTACTCTTCTTGCATAGTTTTCAGGTAAGGCAGTGTACGTGTGTTAATGTGAATTTCATATAACTGTTTCTTGTCGGTCGTAGTCGATACATGGAAGATGTCGCTGTGAGTAAGGTATATGCCATTCTTGCACTTGGTTACAACTACATAGACAATGAGGTTCCACCGTTATTGGCCCCTGCATTGGCGTGAGTTCTGCTAGGCTGAAATACCGATGAGCTCATCTTCTTGTTGTTCTTAGGGCTACTTGCTTAAGTTTTACAATCAACACGCAGGTGTGCTCTCTGTATGTACTGTTTGTAAATGTTCAGTCTCCGTTCTGCTTGCCCACAATGGTTGGTAGGCGTATCGGCACCAGCTGATTTCTATGAGTTTTAGAGTGACTGTATTACAGCCCAGCTATAAACCCGGCCAATTAGTTATTGACGACACTTCCCTCCCATGTCCAATATACTAAATCAAATAATAATAATAAGACCATTTAGCTTCTTATTGAGTTGGTACATCAAGCCTTGCACCTACTGTGCGTACTTACAAAGTCTCATGCTTTGTTTCCCGCCAAACACTTGCTTTCAAATAATACACGTTGGTGAAGAACAAAGAAAAAAATCTGTTGTCACGCATGTACTTTCGCAGCCCACTAACCGTAGATAACTCGGTCCTTTGGCATACTTCCCTCATCAAGTCATGGCCCTCGTAATGCTGATGAGCACATATTGTAAGAATACTCACTGAGGATAGGTATGAGTGGGATGATCAAACTGAGTGATATACGATACATTTCTTTCTCGTTAGAACGAATTATATTACTATGCTATTCACATGAGAAGCTGGTCAGAGAAGGATACGTGCTCGAATTTGGACTTTTAATACAGGTTCTTCCTACTGCAAGATTAATCCCAGCACCGCTACTGCCCTATTTCTCCTCTCTAGGGAATTTCCCGAGACACAACGAGAGGAAAACTGAAACAACCCAACTTACTGCGCAGAGTCATATAGCTACTCATACCAGCAAATAATGGGAGAGCTTGATTCTGTTAGGATATTTCAGCACTTCATGACATTATTCTTAAACAAACTACTCAGTGGAGAAGCACGGAGGGTCACACACAATATGCTCCAAATCTGTCAACTCTCAAATTTAAGGATGTTCGCTTCTATTACAAATCTCTGCAATAGTCTTCCGGAATTTTTCATCCAACGCTCTCGCATACTTTTTGTGGCCATGAAATACACTCAAGCAGATTGGTCACAAGTGTGGTCGATTGTCCAGGCCATGATCCTACCCAGAGTCATTAGAGACATCGGGCCAACGATATTGCGGCTGGTCACCTAACACTCTCTAACAACTATAAAATCAGACTGCGTAAATCGGCATTATGTGAGGTTTGTAATACAGAAGTGAATGTAGCACTTGCTGACGACTATTATCGTGTATATGTCACAGAACTTTCAATGCCACTGAAATGAGCTTCATAAATGCCTTGGACTGAGCCCCGGGTTTTGCCTACTGTTGATTTCATTGTAACGATAGGGCGACAGTCTGAACTGAAAATGAAACGTACTTTCAATTCCGCAACTATCATTGTTGCAGATGTACACTAAAAAAAGAGAACAGTTGGTGAAATACGTAAGATTTATTTTTTTGTTTTAAATAAACCAATGACTGTTAATGAAAATTGAAAAATGAATAAACAGAAACAACATTAAATGAACGCAGCAAAAAACGAAACACAGAACGAAAAACGAAACCAATAATAAACAGAACAAAAACGAAGACAAATAAGAACTTTTGAAACAAACGTTTTTTCAGTTGGTGCATTCGGCACCTGAGGGTTGGCTCCAAAGACTCTCAGCAGCCCCCTCCTCCACCTCTACTCGGAAATTCTCCATCTTGGCAGCACCCATGAGGCTCTCGGCTGCCTCATCCTCTAGATCTCTAGGGGCTTGTTCCATCTTTGAACATTCACGAGAGTCTCAGCTGATCCTTCCTCCTCATTTTCACAGTCTTTGTCCATCTCGGCAGCACCCAGCTGCCTCTCAGCTGCCTCCTCCTCTAAATCTTCATGGGCTTCTTCCATCTTGGCAACATTCTCGAGACTCTCAGCTGCCCCTTCTTCCTCATTTCCACATGTTGGGACAATCTCAGCAGAATCCATGACACCATCATCTGCCTCTTCCTCAATCTCACCACATGCTTCGCCCATCTCGGCAGCACCCAGCTGCCTCTCAGCTGCCTCCTCCTCTAAATCTTCATGGGCTACTTCCAACTTGGCAACATTCACGAGACTCTCAGCTGCCCCTTCCTCCTCATTTCCACATGCTGGGTCAATCTCAGCAGTATCCATGACACCCTCATCTGCCTCTTCCTTAATCTCACCACACTCTTTGCCCATCTTGGCAGCACCCAGGAGACTCTCAGCTGCCTCCTCCTCTAAATCTCAATGGGCTTGTTCCATCTTGGCAACATTCACGAGATCCTCATCTGCCCCTTCCTCAGTATCTCCACACCCTTCACCCCATCTTGGCAGCACCCACGAGACTCTCAGCTGAGTCCTCCTCTAAATCTTGACAGGCTTGTTCCATCTTGGCAACATTCACGAAGCCCTTAGCTGCCCCTTCCTCCTCATCTCCATATGCTGGGTCAATCTCAGCAGCATCCACAAGACTCTCATCTGCCTCTTCCTCAATCTCGCCACACGCTTTGCCCATCTTGGCAGCATGCATGAGACTCTCAGCTGCCTCCTCCTCTAAATCTTGACAGGCCTGTTCCATCTTGGCAGCATTCATGAGGCCCTTAGCTGACCCTTCCTCCTCATCTCCACATGCTTGGTCAATGTCAGCAGCATCCACAAGATTCTCATCTGCCCCTTCCTCAATATCTCCACACCCTTCACCCATCTTGGCAGCACCCATGAGACTTTCAGCTGCCTCCGCCTCTAAATCTTGACAGGCTTGTTCCATCTTGGCAACATTCACGAAGCACTTAGCTGCCCCCTCCTCCTCATTTCCATATGCTGGGTCAATCTCAGCAGCATCCACAAGACCCTTATCTGCCTCTTCCTCAATCTCACCACATGCTTAGCCCATCTTGGCAGCATGCATGAGACTCTCAGCTGCCTCCTCCTCTAAATCTTGACAGGCCTGTTCCATCTTGGCAGCATTCACGAGATCCTTAGCTGCCACTTCCTCCTCATCTCCACATACTGGGTCAATCACAGCAACAACCACGAGACCATCATTTGCCCCTTCCTCAATTTTACCACACGCTTCACCCATCTTGGCAGCACCCATGAGACTCTCAGCTGCCTCCTCCTCTAAATCTTGACAGGCTTGTTCCATCTTGGCAGCATTCACGAGGCCCTTAGCTGCCCCTTCCTCATCTCCACATGCTTTGTCAATCTCACCAGCATCCACAAGATCCTTATCTGCCCCTTCGTCAGTATCTCCACACGCTTCACCCATCTGGGCAGCTCCCATGAGACTCTCAGCTGCCTCCTCCTCTAAATATTTACAGGCTTGTTCTATCTTGGCAGCATTCACAAGGCCCCTTAGCTGCCCCTTCCTTCTCATCTCCACATGCTTGGTCAATCTCAGCAGCATCCACAAGATTCTCATCTGCCCCTTCCTCAATGTCTCCACATGCTTCACCCATTTTGGCAGCACCCATGAGATTTTCAGCTGCCTGCTCCTCTAAATCTTGATGGGCTTGTTCCATCTTGGCAGCATTCATGAGGCCCTTAGCTGCCTCTTCTCCACATGCTTGGTCAATCTCAGCAGCATCCACAAGATCCTCATCTGCCGTTTCCTCAATATCTCCGCATGCTTCATCTATCTTGGCAGCACCCATCAGACTCTCAGTTGCCTCCTCCTCTAAATCTTGACAGGCTTGTACCACCTTGACAGCATCCACGAGACACTCAGCTACTCTCTCCTCCTCTTGATCCATCTTGGCACCGTCCACCTAAGCAACCAAGATAGTGGTAGGCTTTTGGCTAAACTAGAAACAACATTATACACTAGAACGTACATTATGAAATAATAATGGGTAAGAGTGTTCAGGCATTGCGGTGAACAAGAGGTTTACATGGAGAATCATTGTTTCATGCCAGAGTCAAATGAAATTCAAAATTTGAATAGTAGTGATAATGTTTAACAGGTAATAATAATATACTGGAATATTATTACCGCACAGTCATTAGAAGCTGATGACTTAGTGTACGGTATGAAAAAGAGGGACTTCCATTATCACCGACTGCACAATAACGTAGCGCTAAGATTCTCATACTGGCAGCATGTCTGTAACTAAAACGTCTCGGGCTTACTGAAGAATGGGAGACAACCCGTCGGCTCTGACCAATGACGTTAGAATTTTCCAGAGATGATTTACTACACAGATTTGACAGCTGAGCCAAGTGTTCATAAACTAAGGAATGCAGGAGAGAGAAACAGGTGGTAGACATATATAACGTCCAGTGATATTTCGACCATAATGTTAAGGATATCGCTTATTTAAGTCCTAGTATTCCTGTTAAAAAGGAAAGGGAAAAAAGGATTGAAGTTGTGGTAGTGTAGAATACCTCAATTAACATATATACGTGTTGTATCTTGAAATTCAGTCGATATGTATAGGTTAATTGCAGTATGGGATAGAAATTTAACGTACGTTGATTTCTTCGTTTTCGTTAGCATTGGTATCCTATTCTTCAGTTAAGCTGTATGGGTCAAGTGAAGTACGGGATACAAATTTTAAAGGTGTTGTTTCTTTCGCTTCCGCTACTACTAAGATTCTGTTCTTATGTAGATAGTATTACTAGCGAAGACGGAAAGATCTACATACATGATATTTGCATCCCACTCTTCAGTTGACCTGTATACGTCGACCGAAGTACGGGGTACAAATTTTGCGTATGTCGGTCTTTTCGCCTCCTGTAGTGCTAGTATACACCCGGAAAATGACACTACCACCCGACGAAGAAACTGTGTCAGTTAAAAGCGTTATGTGGTTTGGGGATTCGCAAATGACGCGTAATTCCCCATTTGCTCTTATTCCCTATGTTTTCAATGCCGCTCAGAATGACAGAGATTTGAAAACCGGATTTTAAACTCGTTTTTCTTTCCAGGAGCAATGATGGACTATATCCATACTTTATTGTGTATAAACGGCTAATTTAAAGTGAAGAAGCTGCAGAAGGATTGAAATTTGGGATAATGGTCCGAGATAAGTCCAAAACCCACTGAGAAAGGGGAAGCATTGCATTAGAAGACGAATGGAAAACGAACACGTGAATTAGAGAGCGCAGTAGAGAATTAAATGGGCAAAAATATTATTTCCAATAGAATTCTTGCCTAATTGACCAGATACTGATTTTAACGGTTTAAAGAAGAAAATTAAAAAAGAAAAACAGGGAATGAAGCCTCAAACGTGAATACACACACGTAAAAATAAGTTTTGCAATAAGCTGAAAACGGGAAAACAAGGCTGGATGCAGAAGAAATGCGAAACAATAGAAGCGTGTGTAACAATCGGAAAGTTAGATCCATAGATGGGAAAATTATGGAAACCGTTAGAGGAGAGAGATTCAGATGCATAAATATCAAACGCTTACCTGGCAAGCCGATACGAACGAAAGGATGGGGGTCTGAAAGCTGTATTGAAGGTAGGAATGGGTCCTACAAAATAAACCAACTTAAAAAAGGAAGTGGATGAAGATTCGAAGTGAAATATGGTACACTGAAAAGAGCTTCACACAACAGTAAAAGGTGTTCCACGTGATATATAAAACATACTAAGCAGGCGAAATACACCCACATTTTCAAAAACGTGTAATAATCCCATTCCCAGACAGGCCAAATGCTCACAAGTTTCAAAGTTAACGGAATGGTCACGAAAAATCTAATACGAATTAATGAAGACATTGGTAGCGTAGAATTTCTGGGGAGATGAATTTAGATTGTGCGTAAGTATGGGGACGAGTAAGTCATTTCCGACCGTAGGACTCTGAAGACAGACTGCTGCAAGGCAAAAGTAAATCTGTAGGAATTCAATTTCTGAGGGACACAGAGATAAAATACAGGAGGTGAGACTATCCCAAACTTGTGCATAAAACAAAGTGCAGTTATAAAGGTCTCAGGATCTCGCAGGCATACAGTAGCTGAGACGGGAGTGTGATACGTTTGTAACCTAGCAATTCAGCAAGCAGCACGGTAAATAGACAAAAATTACATATGGAGATATGTACTTTGAGTTCAGGACATTACATTTCTGTAAGATACACCCGTTTCCTTTGATTATCAGTTGAACGAAATGAGTAATGTCTTGAAAAGAAATTATCAATGAATACTAGCAAAAGTAAAAGTAGGATAGTAAAATGCGGTAGAATTGAGTTAGAAGTTGAATATGGAAAAATATTAACAAATGACACTGAGAGAAGTAAACTGAGCTTTGTCGCTTGGGTAAAAGTAACAGCTTATTAGCAAAGTAGAGGATCAGGATGTCAATAGCAAGAAAGACATTTCTGAAAAGCAGAAATTAGTTAACCTATAATATAAATTTCAGTTCTAGGTAGTCTTCTCTCGAGGTATTTGTCTATAGTGTAGCCATGTACATGAGTGGAACGCTGGAGATCAAACTGGGTGGAGCGTGTAACTTGCGAGGAGGAAATGAATCGAAATGGAGGAAAAAGTCTGTGAGTTGGGTGAGAAGGCGAGGGATTGTAAAATTTGTACAGGTAGAGTGTAGAGGAAGAGTTTAACACAGTATGCAGATTGAAATGAATGTCAGCTGCTGCACTTATGGAGAAGCAAAGAGCCTCTCACAGGACAGACTACCGTGGGAACCTGCATCTCATCATTCTTCAAACGGGAGATCGTATCAACAATAACACCACCACATGAAGATTTTCTAACAATTGCCTCGCCCTTATTTACAAAGTCCCCTTTGTAAAGGGGAAATGGCCGCATTGATGTTATTCATTGAAGAAGAGAGACCTAGATTCCATGGATATACCGTCACGTGCAAAAAATTCTATCGTGGTGCATTCTGGTAGCAGTGGCTAACTCATCGTAAGTAATAAAACAGCAGTCCCTATAACTCCACATTCAGTAGCTTCATTACCCTTGTAACATTCAGCACAATTTCATTTTTCTAATCTTCTGTAACTGATTATTCTATACTGTTATTGTCATCGCATTTGACAACACGTCTCTTTTAATTTTTTGTTTTATGTTGCGCGCGATGTTTGGTGTAACTTACGGGATATTTTCACTCTGCCGCTATGTGGACGTGTTATATCTGTTTCAATAAGTGGAGGAAAATTTCTTAACCCTTTAATGTATTTCTAGCTACCTGCTACGCCCTCATGTGGTTCTTGTTATGATCATAAAGATGTACTAGAATGGTGGAAACAATGTCTTGAAAAGTCGTATGCAAGAAATAGTGAAGATAAGGAACTGGAGAACGCTGTGGCAAGCAATCCGGAAGAGGAGGGAATCTGTCCCCTGCATGATTAATTTTATCTCGTAGTCAAGCAGCTAAAACATGGGAAAGCCACTAAAGATGGTGATAAACCAGCAGAACTCGTCAAGGCTGCTAGACAACAGCTACATGAAGAACTATCCCAAGTCTCACAACCCTATACGAAACCAGGGAACACCCAACAAACTTCGAAGAATGTGCTACAGCGCCAACACAAATAAAGAAATTGCAAACAAATTTGAACAATGTAACATTCTTAATTTGATGACACAACCCACCCAGATCTTGTCCTCTGTCATTGTAAGGAGGTTTGAAGAAAGGATAGGTGTGCAAGATACGGAAGACCAATTTGGATTTACAAAAGGTGTAGAAGCAATACTCGGGTAACGGCTAATACCTGAGATAAGACAAAGGAAGAGTCAAGAATGCAGCAGAGTATCCTAGGAGGGTTGGTCAGTATTCAGGTGTATGGCAGGAACGATCATTTGAAGTTTAAAAGTCTAAACAAAACCTCTTCTACTGCAACGGCTTGGCCTTCTATATTTTGAGGGGCTTAAGTATGGCTCAAATCACGGAAAAAATTTCCTGTAAGCATTGGCTGTAAAGTGCTCACCTTCAGAACTTTGGGCAGTTGTGCAGCTTCACTGTTGTGAAACACATCTCTTCCACAAAACAAGCCCTTGTAGCTCTTAAACTACGAACCTTAGTCCACGTTTACTAGTCTCTTTGGCTACAAATGATCGTTCCTGTCGCATCTTTTATCATTCCTGCCAAGGCACTGTATATTGCCTACATCGACCAAGAGAAAATATTAGCTGGGGTAGATTGGCGACAGATTTTTGAGAAGCTGAGAGAGGGAATGGCATAATGTATCAGGACAGAAGAGTGCTGCAGTAACTTTACAGAGAAAAGATGGCTGTGATAGGATGTGGATAACATCAAGAGGAAGCCACTGTTAAATCAGGTGTACAGCCGGGCTACTCATTTTCTGTTATCTTGTTCATCGGATACATTCAGAGGGCACTAGATGAGTTTAGGGAGAAACTAGTAGTTGTAGTAGGAATTAAAATTTAAGGTAAGATATTAGACATGTTGAGATTTGCTGGTGATATTATAGTGTTAAGTGAAGGTTGGTTTGGTTTGGTTTTGTTTTGCTTTAGGGATCAAAAAACAACTGCGGCCATATGCGCCCTATTCAAAACCACAGAACACGAAGACAGAGTGGAGTTAGAAAGATGTGGAACTACTAGAAGTGAGATGCACATGAAAGCCTCCCCCATTTCTTCCCAAAATGTGCATTAATGAAGTTAAGACAAAAATCTTGGGGTGAGTAGACGAAATACCGTTGCCCAGTGGTCACTTTACAATGAGAGACTGGAGACCGTAGAATCCTTTGGCTTCCTACAGAGTAAAACCACCGTCAGACGGAAGGTCAGGGAAGAATATTGCAAGCCAAATAAACCAGGCAACAGCTACTTTTAACAAGAGCAGGAACCTTACGCGTCTCGTTTATAGCCCAATACCTGAGGGAAGACCTCATAAAGACTTTTGTATGGAATGTGCCACAGAACAGAAGTGCAATACGGATACTCGGAGAAGCGGGAAAAAATGCTGATAGCCTTCGAGATGTGGCTGTACCGCAGGATGCTCAAGATTTTCTGTGAAAAAAAAAATACCAAGCGAACTGGTGCTTTGTAGTTTGGATAAAGAGAAGCCATATCTCTTAAAGCTTATTCAGCTCAGAAGGGCCACATGTGTCAGCCATCTACTCAGACCTTACGGTGTCATAAATGGCGTAATTGAAGGAACAGCAGAAAGGAAAAACACAAGAGGCAAATTGAGACTAGTGTACATCAACCATATCATGGACGATACCAGCTAAACCACCTACACCATTCTCAAGGAGGCCGAAGACAGAAATACTTGGCGGGCTGATGATAGCCAACCTAATGGTTGAAGAGCTAAGAGGAAGAGGAAAGATCTTCCTAAGTTTTAAAAGTGGAACAACTAATGGTAAAACGCTTTAAATTATCAGAAATGGGTACGTGGTTTGAGTGAGTACGGTGCGCCTGTGCTACATGGAGGACAGAAGTGCAGCTGTCTCGCACACACCGCTTTGTTGTCTCCATCCATGAGTAAACTTTCTATCAATCCGCGACAGCTGTGTCAGAGCAAATGTTTTTTAATTCATCGAGTCAAAATTTGTAGGGTTTACCTCGAACTTGTTGCTCCGTCTGGAACAGAGTATGATCCTCACTGTTGTTCTAGCCGTAACTTTGACAGCTTAATTCGAAAGCTATGTATGTCTGTAGAAAATAAAGGAATTCCACTTTGTAGACTAACATCCGTTAAGGATGTGGTAATATCCTGTTAATTATCTTTTGTTTCCAAAACTTAAGTATTATGGTGTTCGAGACTGATGTGGGAATACAGATGGTACGGCTTCCAGTTTGGTCCTCATATTATCTTTATCAGAACCTGCATGGAGACTCCTGTGGAACCTATGATTCGCCCCAATGAGAGACAGTAACACTTTCTCATAACCTACGCCACTGCACTTCCTATCAAGTCAAACTTATAGTATGAATGGAGAATCCTTCTACAAGATCAAGTTTATTTCAACGTTCGAAGGAGGACCGTAACAGAGAAAAAGACGCTCCACAAAATTGGATCGGTGGCTCTTATAGTGTGAGCAGTGTTGAACGAGAGATGACAATATTCTTATGTGACGTCTATGTTGAGGTGAGACGATGATTTATTAATACAGCTGGAATGTTTATGAGGCCGAATTTATCCTGCTCAGTTGTTTCAAGAGTTCAGACGAAAGCATCGTTATCAAGCGAACTTACTGGATGTAGAATTTATTCCATTTAAGCCATCCGTGTTAGATATAACCTTCTTGTAGGCAACAATGTTGAAGTGTTGTAACTGTTGTGACTGGTATATTCGTTTCCTAGCGCTTCATAAGTTCTTTGGGGGTATTCATGCCGTCAGTTATTTCCAGCTCCTGGTTTCACTCCAACTGACTCCTGAGTAGCACACAGAAGTGCTCTGCTCCAGTGAGAGGTTTTCCTAGTTGTACTTATTTTATATAAGTGCATAGGAAGTTTTGCCTTTGATTGTGATATTTCTTTGCGCTAATGTGACTGTTTAAGGTGTGACTGACCAGACGAGTGTATGCTACTGTGGTCCAGATTTACATTACAGAGCAGCAACTAAAGAACTTCTGCTATTCTTGATAGCAAATGACAACGGCAGCAATCGCACAGAAGCCACACGTTCGTATCCTCACTAGCAACCAATATAAGTTTTCAGCTGTGATTCAGCAGGATATTTTGGCGAAGTCTTCCATCTCTGTAAGAGACAAGCCAATCATAAATGGTATTCCACAGAAAATACCATAAGTTGCACTAGGTCAATTACGACTTGTCGCAAACTGAAATTTAGCTGGTGATCCTTACACCGTTGCCTGGTACGTGCAATATTGATAAACGGTTGTGTCTCCGACTGGTTGCGAGCAGCCTTCGGACCTACAGTTGGTGCATCCGAAATCGTTATAGGCTGCCATCTGTAACACGACAGATATTTCCGAACCCGTGACAGTTTTGCAACGGAATCTTACATTCCCTGAGTAGTGCTTTATATACAGGGTGATCCATTGATCGTGACCAGGCCAAATATCTCACGAAATAAGCGTCAAACGAAAAAACTACAAAGAACGAAACTTGTCTAGCTTGAAGGGGGAAACCAGATGGCGCTATGGTTGGCCCGCTAGATGGCGCTGCCATAGGTCAAACGGATATCAACTGCGTTTTTTTTTTTTTAAATAGGAACCCCCATTTTTATTACATATTCGGGTAGTACGTAAAGAAATATGAATGTTTTAGTTGGACCACTTTTTTCACTTTGTGATAGATGGCGCTGTAATAGTCACAAACATATGGCTCACAATTTTAGACGAACAGTTGGTAACAGGTAGGTTTTTTAAATTAAAATACAGAACGCAGGTACATTTGAACATTTTATTTCGATTGTTCCAATGTGATACATGTACCTTTGTGAACATATCATTTCTGAGAACGCATGCTATTACAGCGTGATTACCTGTAAATACCACATTAATGCAATAAATGCTCGAAATGATGTCCGTCAACCTCAATGCATTTGGCAATACGTGTAACGACATTCCTCTCAACAGCGAGTAGTTCGCCTTCCGTAATGTTCGCACATGCATTGCCAATGCGCTGACGCATGTTGTCAGGCGTTGTCGGTGGATCACGATAGCAAATATCCTTCAACTTTCCCCACAGAAAGAAATCCGGGGACGACATATCCGGTGAGCGTGCGGGCCATTGTATGGTGCTTCGACGACCAATCCACCTGTCATGAAATATGCTATTCAATACCGCTTCAACCGCACGCGAGCTATGTGCCGGACATCCATCATGTTGGAAGCACATCGCCATTCTGTCATGCAACGAAACATCATGTAGTAACATCGGTAGAACATTACATAGAAAATCAGCATACATTGCACCATTTAGATTGCCATCGATAAAATAGGGGCCAATTATCCTTCCTCCCATACTGCCGCACCGTACATTAACCCGTCAAGGTCGCTTATGTTCCACTTGTCGCAGCCATCGTGGATTTTCCGGTGCCCAATAATGCATACTATGCCGGTTTACGTTACCGCTGTTGGTGAATGACGCTTCGTCGCTAGATAGAACGCGTGCAAAACATTTGTCATCGTCCCGTAATTTCTCTTGGGCCCAGTGGCAGAACTATGCACGACATTCAAAGTCGTCGCCATGCAATTCCTGGCGCTTAGAAATATGGTACGGGTGCAATCGATGTTGATGTAGCATTCTCAGCACCGACGTTTTTGAGATTCCCGATTCTCGCGCAGTTTGTCTGCTAATGATGTGCAGATTAGCTGCGACAGCAGCTAAAACACCTACTTTGGCATCATCGTTTGTTACAGGTCGTTGTTGACGTTTCACATGTCGCTGAACATTTCCGGTTTCCTTAAATAACGTAACTATCCGGCGAACGGTCCGGATACCGAGCAGAATACATAGCACACGCCCGTTGGGCATTTTGATCACAATAGCCATACATCAGCACGATGTCGACCTTTTCCGCAATTGGTAAACGGTCCATTTTAACACGGGTAATGTATCACCAAGCAAATACAGTTCGCACTGGCGGAATGTTACGTGATACCACGTACTTATACGTTTGTGACTATTACAGCGCCATCTATCACAAAGTAAAAAAATTGGTACAACTAAAACATTCATATTTCTTTACGTACTACGCGAATATGTAATAAAAATGGGGGTTCCTATTTTAAAAAACGCAGTTGATATTCGTTTGACCTATGGCAGCGCCATCTAGCGGGCCAACCATAGTGCCATCTGGTTTCCCCCTTCAAGCTAGACGAGTTTCTTTCTTTGTAGTTTTGTCGTTTGACGCTTATTTCGTGAGATATTTGGCCCGGTCACTATCAATAGACCACCCTGTATACACTAAGGTCTTCGTACCAACGATTGCTGGTATTATTAGATACTAATATCGTGAATCAGTCTGTTAATACTTTACGTAAACTTGAGGGCTAATTGCAATTTACAGTCATGGAGATATGTGCAAATCATGAGACTTTTTCGACTGATGTAATCTGCCTATGTGCCTAAATTCCGCAGTGTGTACAATCAGAGATGTAACTGTTTCCTTATCGCTCTCACGCTATCAGGCCACATCGTTACGCTTACTCTAATGTTAATAATGATGCTGACTTACCTCATCAGGGCCCTCCTGCGCCGCATCGACCAGTACCATCCCCTGTTCCCTGGAGTAAATCTCACTTTCTGTATTCAGGTCGTTGCCTTGAATCTTAAACGGTGGATTTTCACCTTGAAGCCCCCAATAACGTGGACCTGTGGGTGGTTTGATCTTATCGTTACTTACCCAGCTAGGATGGCACATGTCACTCATACATAAAACTTTAGAAATTTCACTTAGCATTCTTAAACAGATTATATATTAAATTAGTAGCCCTTAAATGTACGCTATAAGAAGATTTCAGTTAAAAACGGAGATTTTAGATAAGGCAGATAACTGAAGGGCGAGAATGAAAGGGGGATGAGGAAGACTTCTATATAAGAAACAATTTACTATCGAAGCAGTGTATAACATGCAAGAAGACATAAAGAGTTCAGCTCACGCAGAAGAATGAAACCAGCCATCAAACTGATAGATCTAACCACATAAGACATTTTTTGTGGTCTCTTTTGTATGTAACGTTTGCGAAGGTTTTTTGTTTATTACTTACAACAGTACGGCACGTGCGTAAGTGCACCAAACACATAGTAAAGTTAGCATGTAACCGAAAACAGGGTGTTGCGTGAACGTTTATGTAAAACCTGTCTGTTGCCATAATCAAACGCTTTTAACTTCATAAGCCCACCGAATCTAAATCAGTTCCCAGCAGTAAATAGGAGTTTTTATTGAAACTAACGTCAGTGATTGTCGTATCTAACACTAGATTTCCATATTATTTCCTATCTGTGGGCGGTTGTTTAAATGTGTAGCTGGAAACCCGACTGACTACACGTTGAACACAGGCCGCCAGAACAAGGGAGCATGTGTCGATGCCAGGCCACAGTACACTTCATATGGGCTGAGCTCCACGGCAGAGGCACTGTCCGTGTTTGCATCCTAAACAATGGAAAGCTGATGTGTACGGTTTTACGAGGGTCACTCCAAAAGAAATGCACACTATTTTTGTAAAAATACAGTTTTCATTCTGCATGTGTGAAAGTTTTACAGTGTGTAGATACATCCTTCTCGCTTGTTTTCAAACTTAATTCATCCCGTTCCCGTGAGTGGCACCGTCACAGCATGTCTTCAAGATGGCTGCTACACTTGACGTTCGTCAGAAGCAACGTGCTGTCATAGAATTCCTGTGCTGTGAAAACGAGACAGTGGGAAACATCCACAAGAGGTTGAAAAAGGTGTATGGAGATGCTGCTGTCGATCGCAGTACAATTAGTCGGTGGGCAACCAGGTTACGTGATGAAAGCGGGAACGGCAATATTGAGGATTGCCCTCGCAGCGGCAGGCCTCGTACTGCACACACTCCAGACAATGTGCAGAGATTTAACGAATTGGTGACTGCTGACAGACGCATCACAGTGAACGAATTGTCACGCTACGTTGGGATAGGGGAAGGAAGTGTTTGCAGAATACTGAAAGTGTTGGCGTTAAGAAAGGTTTGTGCCAGGTGGGTTCCCAGGATGTTGACAGTGGCTCAAAAAGAAACAAGAAAAACGGTATGCAGCGAACTTTTGGAACAGTACGAGAATGGTGGAGTTGAATTTCTTGGATGAATTGTGACAGGTGATGAAACATGGCTCCATCATTTTTCACCAGAGATGAAGAGGCAATCAATGGAGTGGCATCATGCAAATTCACCCAAGAAAAAAAATTCAAAACCATACCTTCTGCTGGAAAAGTTACGGCTATGGTGTTTTTCGATTCCATAGGACTCTTGCTTGTGGACATCATGCCAAGTGGAACCACCATAAATTCTGATGCATATGTGACAACACTGAAGAAACTTCAAGCTCGACTGAGTCGCGTTCGACCACATTGGCAAAAGCAGGCTCTTTTGCTGTTGCACGACAATACACGGCCACATGTCAATCAAAAAACCATGGAAGCGATCACAAAACTCGGATGGACAACACTGAAACATCCGCCTTAAGTTCTGACCTGGCTCCATGTAACTATCAGCTCTTTGGGAAAATGAAAGACTCTCTTCGTGGAACAAGGTTTGAAGATGATGACCCCCTTGTGCATGCTGCCAAACAGTAGGTCCAACAGATTCGTCCAGAATTTTACCGTGCGGGTGTACAGGCGCTGATTCCAAGATGGCGTAAGGCAGTTGATAGGGATGGAAATTATGTGTAGAAATGAAAATATTGTTCCTAAAGGATGTATCTACACACTGTAAAACTTTCAAACATGTAGAGTAAAATATGGATTCAAAAAAAATAGTGTGCATTTCTTTTGGAGTGACCCTCGTAACTTGGCATCTTCACTGGTGCAGAAGGGACACATCGCGAGTTAGCAGCTACAGGGTGTGCGGTATTGTAATTCTCTGCGCCCTGCAGGAAGCCCATGTTTTGGTAACTGCTAGGCCCACCACAGTGCAAAGGTAAGGTCTTTAGATTGGAGTAGGAGGAGAGACCATCTGGATCTTATTTAATAGCACGGCACCCTGAGATGTCAGGCTGCTGCGAAGCTAACTGAACTGTTGTTGACTCTGCTAAGAAATAGTAGAGCAGTTAACACAGGATAGTGCAAATAAATTCTAGAGTGGAAGAACGCAACTCGCAAGTGTCTACATGGAGAAGGCCTGATTGGCTGAACGTGATATAGGACAGATAGTGTTAGAAGTTGCCTGTTTCTGTGCTCCAGCACAATCAACCTCATGATTGATTTGTTATAATAAACTGAATAGGGAAGGGAGATTTTTGCACTGTTAGAAGCAATCTGATTGGTTGGTACTCAGGAGAGTAACATTCATTGATTATCCGAAACCACGCGCGCTCCGAAAAGTAAATAAAATTTCTGATCCTTATTGGGAGCGCCCTGTAGAGCAAACTTCCATCAGAGACTCGCCAGTGGACAGATAGCTGAGAGGCACATAGAGTTTCGGCCCTCAGGGAGAGCAGCCTTCAGTGCGGGTCAGATGACTGAGAGTGCTGCAGCCACTACGGCAGCCGCCCGCGGCCTCAGGTAACGCTAAGTATGGTGAGCGACAGCGGCGTCCACTAACCGAGTTTCAAGACGTATATAAAGATTTCCGATTGGCATTATGACTGCCATCTTTTCAGCTCGATTGAGTTCACTGGCAATCTCGACTGTGCAAAGCACTGTGCAGCCTTTGCGATCTTGGTTCTTTCCCCAATCTCATTAACCAATCTTTGCCAAGTATGGGTATTTTAATTATAATATAACCTAAGTTAATACTTAATGAACATAACAGTTTCCTGTCCTTGTGCGCTTGTGTTTATCATGACATCTGTAGAGAAGAATAATATATAGAGTCCTATAGTGACCAGTTTCAGACAGTAGTATCATAAACTCCCTACTTTATCGTCTTATAACACCGTTGGGACCAAAATTTTTTTAATAAATTCGATTTATTAATTTTTGCGCTGCCCAATACCTTTAATTAAACTCATTTGATCCTATAGGAAGCGATTTGTTTATCAGTAAGTTCACCCGGCGCAGATACTTCTGACTTCCACAGAAGTATGTGGATGGCTTCGTCGTAACCTCACAAAGGGAGCTTCCTAACGAAAACGTAATTTATTTTTACATTATTATGCAGAATATTGTGCCACCAAAGTTAAGTATTACGTTCAATTAAAAGTGAATCATGTGAAGTTACTAACAATATATTTGTCAGTTGCCCTGATAATACATTACTCCTTATATTGAAAGTATTTAGTGACACACAGTAGATTTTCACACTGTTCCTTTGTAGTATCAGAGCCCTTATAACTGCTCTAAGGCTATTAACGCAACACAATTTTGTCAGTTCACACTTATTATACTAGACCCCTTTATACCTGTGTGCATTGTCTTGCTCTTAATTAGTATCTTTAGGTGCTAAAACTTCAGTATTTCTTCTGATCACGGATGAAGTGGAAATACAGATGGGATGACATCCAGTTTGGTCCTCGCAGTAACCCTATCAGAACCTGCACCAACACTGCTGGGCCATCCCTGATTGTCTTCAGTGAGAGGCAGTAACGCTTTTTCACGATTTGTGCCATTGATATCGCGTGTTCTCTACCGGTTGATCTTACTACTATTTCACACAAATACAGAGGGGTCCAAAAAAATGTATCCACTGTTTAACAGTTCATAACTTGCAAACTTATTGACGGAGTTGTCTCATTTTTGGTGAAAGTGTAGCTTAAAGTCCAACTTAAAGATATCACTGTAGGTGTTCGAAATGGTCACCATTAACATCCACACACAAACGATGCCGCCGAACTGCAGCACGAACTACTGACTGCAACGTGTTCAGTTGGATAGTTGCACATGAATGTAAGATGGATTCTCGAAGTTCATCCAATGTGTGTGGCTTTTGTCGATAAACGACGTCCTTTAGTGTTCCCCACAGGTAAAAAAGTCCAGAGGAATTAGATATGGGGAACGTGGTGGATACTCCACGGCACCTCTACGGCTTATCCATCTTCCTGGCAGATTTTCGTCGAGATACGCCCTAACACGATTTTGGTAGTGCGCTGGAGCACAATCTTGTTGAAAGTAAATTCTTCTGTCTCCATACAAGTCTCGGATGGCAGGTGAAATGGATGTCTGAAGCTTCTGAAGGTACACCTCACCGGTAACTGTGCCGTCAAAGAAGAATGTCCCAATCAAGCCCCGGTAAGACAACCCGCACCACACATTTACTCCTGGCAAATTCAGGGCTTTGTCTACATGGACGTTCGGATTTTCGGCGGCCTAGTAGATGCAATTGTGGCGATTTACTGTACCATTGAGTTTGAACTGTGCCTCATCAGACCACACAAGTCATCTCTGCAAACTCTTCATCGTTGCGCATCATGTTAGTAAACCACTCGCAGTACTCCATTGTACGATCTGAGTCGTCCTCGTTCATTGCGTGTAGCAATCGTGGGATGTAGCACTTACACTTTGCTGTCGTCAAAATTCGGCGAACACTTGGGCGACTCACTCCAGTTTAAATGGCTCTGAGCACTATGGGACTCAACTGCTGTGGTCATAAGTCCCCTAGAACTTAGAACTACTTAAACCTAACTAACCTAAGGACAGCACACAACACTCAGCCATCACGAGGCAGAGAAAATCCCTGACCCCGCCGGGAATCGAACCCGGGAACCCGGGCGTGGGAAGCGAGAACGCTACCGCACGACCACGAGATGCGGGCTCACTCCAGTTTCACGGGCACACTGTCTCAGACTTCTGTGGTGAGCGAGTGAATTGTTGTAACACACGACGGGGGTCAGCTGGACTTGTTATTGTTACAGGTCGTCCAGATCGTTGTTTGTGTACATCTTTAACACAGCCTTCGGCTTCAGATTTGTCTCGAATGCAACGAATCGTTAAACGTGTCGGTGGCTCTGTGGTGTCACTGCCAGACACCACACTTGCTAGGTGGTAGCTTAAATCGGCCGCGGCCCATTAGTACATGTCGGACCCGCGTGTCGCCACTGTGTGATCGCAGACCGAGCGCCACCACACGGCAGGTCCCGAGAGACGTACGAGAACTCGCCCCAGTTGTACGACGACGTTGCTAGCGACTACACTGATCGAAGCCTTTCTCTCATTTGCCGAGAGACAGAATAGCCTTCAGCTAAGTTAATGGCTGCGACTTAGCAAGGCGCCAATTGTCACAGTGCATGTATCTTACGAGTCTCACTTGTATAGTCAAGAGAGATGTATCACAAGGATTGATTAAAAGTTAAGTATATTCCAAAGCTACGTATTTTCTTTATAGCAGTCATAACGTACCCTGTTCCAGACTTGACGCCAGTCGGCGTGTGTGTACGCGTGCCTTTCGGCTTCCTTCTCAGTGTGTCGTAGCGAGCTTGTTACGCCACAACAGGCTCTGTTTGATACTCATTTCGCCATTGCCGTTGAGCCTCATTAATGTTTTCGTAGTTAAAATACCACTTCAAAACTGACTTCCTTTCATCGAATGTAAGCCTTGCGCCAGCCATGTTTACTCGAGTAACTAGGTGCAACTAAGAACAAAACACTGACTATCTGGCGACTGTCATCTGACAAAACAAAACAACGCAATACAACGCGTGTGTGGTGATTGCCGGAACTACAAACTATGACACTACCAAAGATAAGACAGCTCCGTCATTTAGTTTTCCAGTTATGGACTTTTAAACAGTGGATGCGTTTTTTTTTTTTTTGGACCCCTCTGTAGTCTGCATCAGTTATGTAGTTGCAAACTCATACTTATCTCATCACGTGAAGAATTGTTGATGGAGTTGTAAGAAACCAGAAAAGACCTCACGAAAATATAACTGATTCTCTTCATGTGTCAGGTCTGTTTTAAGAAACTTGAAGTTGTTCTCGCTGTGCCATTTGTGTCAGTCACAGGGGATTTCATGAATACAGTTGGAATGTATATGAAGTCTAACTTTGACCAATTCTTACCAAGTCTTCTGCTATGTTATGGTAGTCATTTCGTTTCTAACATCTACGTTGGATGAGTCATTACTTTGTTGCAGGCATAAATCGCTGAGTTGTTGTAACAGTTTCCGAGTGCTTTATTAGTTCCTTAATGTCATTGATGGTATTTGGGGCGTCATTGATTTCCAGCTTGTGGTTTCGTGCCTGTGTATCGTACACGAGTGTTCAGTTCCGCTAATAGTTAGGGCTAATATCACTTATACCTATATTTACGTACAAGGCAGTTTTCTCTTTGATGTGATAGGCTCTGGCCCTGGTATTTCTGCTCAGTTTCGGGCTGGCTGGGTGACTGTACAACACCGCGGTCTATGGTTACCGTTTAGCTAACTTCCTCTTTCCTTGCTAGCAAATAGCTAAGGACGCAATCAGCTTGGAGCTAGAGGTACTTAAGCTCGCCCTTTGCTGGGCCAACCAATGGAGCAGTTCAGCTCTCAGGTCTAATACAAAGAAGACATTTCGTGTGATTGTAATAGACAAGCTGAACAAAGATAGTATTTCCACCATAAAATTTACGCAGGTGAAGAGGCTAGTTGGTTAAGGCGCATACTCGAAATCAGTATGAGCTCAGTTAAAATCACGTCCGCCAATCGGATTGCGGTTCTCCGTGTTTGCATAAATTACATGAAACCGTTATTGGCATACTTGCGTTTAGAACGAGTCAAACGGTTTCATTACCCGCCATTCCACACTTCGAACATGTGCTACACCTATAATATATTCGTCGAAACTGAAAGTCGTCTGATAGTCTTACACTATTTCCTCGAACCCGCAATACTGATGTGTCTCCGAGTGACAATACTCATTGGTTAGTGTGACTCGCACAGCTGCAGATCTATAATTCGTGCATATTCGTGGATATTTTACATCGAACCTTGCTATTCCACAGTTATATCCGTACGACCCAAGATTTACCTCATCATCTTGTAACCAATCTCTTATTTGATTGTAATAAAGCGAATCCCTTAAATTGTCCTTCCTGGATTTATAGTCGAGGGGGCATGTCTGGAGCGTCAGAAATTCTCGATAGACATGATCTGGCAGAATGGCTGATTCTGCAATGCGTGCAGTTTAAGAAGTAGCTGTTGTTTCTTAGCTCTCATCCTATCTGTCTGTCTCTCCCTGCTAGCCCTGCATGGCATTAATGACGCTGACTTACCCCAGCAGGGCCCTCCTGTGGCGCAACGACCAGTTTATTCTCACGCCTCTTGCGGCGACGGCGACGCTGTTCAGTGTGTTTGCGCTCGCGGTCATCAGACGGTAGTATTTCTTCGGCCGCCTTTCTCTTCTTGACGCGCCCTGTGGATGGTCTGATTTTACCGTCGCTTATTCAGCTAGGATGCCGTATGTCTAACAGAAAACTTAAGACAGATTACTTGGCTTTGTTGTATATTAACTAAGCGGCCCATAACTATGGCTAATAAAGAATGCGAAGTGCGATGCTACAGATGTTTGTCAAAAAAGGCAACATAATGTTTTAATGGGACACGCTTAACACTATAAGGGCTGGTCGAAACAGCAAATAAGGCATTCAGGAGTAATAAACCACGCATTTGAAAGGGGAAAAACTGTGAAGGTATGCAAAATTAAGTATATAACCAGCAGATTGTTGCCCATGCACTGTGTAGTACACAGGAAGATATAAAATGATTAACACATGAAGACAGATGAAACTAGTCAATAGACATATGATTCTAAAAACAATGGGATTGTCTGTGATCCGTTTTGTATATAGCGTTTGTGATGCTTCTTTGTTTCTTAATTGCGACAGCACAGCAGGAGTACAAGTACAGCAAGGTCATAGTTAAATACGCAGGCAATTGTAAACAAGAAAATTTGCTAACGAGAACCTAAATTTATATTTATAACACTCTCTGTTACCACCCTAATTTCTCTCACCTGATCCTCTCATCGTCACATGAACGTACGTATAAAGCTGTATGACGCCGTCCAATCTACCTCGAATTCCGATTCTGGAAGACACTACGACAATATCGTCAGCTTTTGTTTAAGATCCCCCACATTCTACTTATACCTTCGTGTGGTTTGGTCTGGTTAAATATTCTCTTATCAACTATTCCTCATGTTTCTAAACCTTATTGTGGATGCCGCATTGATAAGGGGCCACAAGCACTGGAACTGTAAACCACATAACGTCGCGTTGGTATCGTGTGTATTTTTACTCCAACTACTGAACAGAAATCGAGGTCTGCTCTCGGCTCCTTATTACTGACAGCATATACGCATTGCAGTTTATATCAGCGCTTAGTTTTATGCCCAGGTATTCAATTAACACTCCGTATGGTCATACGTCGTGTACTGGACACTTGATGTAGCATGTCGAACACACGTGGGAAATCATGGAAGGCTGAATCAACTGTTAACCTGCGTTATTAGCTTGTGTTTCAAACGGGTAGTGTATTCCGAATCCCTCGTAATTTTACAACGGAAGCTTATTTTCACTCCGTTGTATGTGACATTTATTTTAGAATATTGTAACCAGTGCTGTTTCGTATCAATGGATTGAAATAAAATGAATTCCTTACTTAATCCTACGTGTAAAAATGAGTTAGTTATCTGGCAGAGTGACTGTTTCTGTGATGCATACACGGTACTACTGATGTTGGCTCACCTCTGCGCGCAAACCGAGCGAGGTGGCGCAGTGGTTAGCACACTGGACTCGCATTCGGGAGGACGACGGTTCAATCCCGTCTCCGGCCATCCTGATTTAGGTTTTCCGTGATTTCCCTAAATCGTTTCAGGCAAATGCCGGGATGGTTCCTTTGAAAGGACACGGCCGATTTCCTTCCCAATCCTTCCCTAACCCGAGCTTGCGCTCCGTCTCTAATGACCTCGTTGTCGACGGGACGTTAAACACTAACCACCACCACCACCATCACCTCTGCGCGGCCGTCCTTCCGAGTAACGTCCATATTACCCTCTTCTTTTTTGATGCGAGAGGCAGGACCTGGAGTGTGTTGACAGGGAAAGATCTCGAAGATAGATGGATATTCTGGCTCCCTCCTCTCTCTGAAGCGTCCGTACTCCATAAACTGTGGGTGGTTTGTTTTTACCATTACTGACTCACATAGCATGGCATATAGCTGAGAAATAGGAATACTCTAGAGATTCGACTTACCACACTTAAACAGATTTTATATCACATAAACAGCCCATAAGTGTAAAGTTTAAAGAATGTGTTACATGGTGCTATAGGTGCCTGTTATAAATGAAGAAATCAAATAAAGTAGAGAAATGAGAGGCAGAAAAGTGAAACGGTGAGGTAATCTTTTAATGGAACATGCTCAACAGAATTGGAGGCAGGTTAACGGGACGACTGCTAAGGAATCCTAAAATAGTTAACCGGCCACCTGAAAGCAAAATTTTTGTGTAAATGCAACGGTTAGAATCTATTTGTCAGAGATTAATTATTTAATTAAGATTTCGCGTTTCCCAGAAAACTCACGCACGGCATGCAAATGTGCCCTTATAAGGCCTTGCAGTAGCAATTATTTTGTAGCTGTTCGAGCTGAGATTAATGATACAAGTATGATTCAAGGCTGGAAACAAACGCGAAATCTTCTACAACACAGGCTCTTTCCTGGCCACAGGTGTCACTCAGCGAGGTGAAAATCTCGAACCATGACGTCTGAAGATAGCGAATCACCGCAATGTAAAGTTTGTAGGAATCAAATTGCTGATGCAGTGTGGTAAACAAATGGCTCTGAGTACTATGGGACTCAACTTCTGAGGTCATCAGTCCCCTAGAACTCACAACTACTTAAACCTAACCAACCTAAGGACATCACACATATCCATGCCCGAGGCAGGATTCGAACCTGCGACCGTAGCGGTCTCGTGGTTTCAGACTAGCGCCTAGAACCGCACGGCCACTCCGGCCGGCTGTGGTAAACATACTGATATAAAAAGATTAGCCAATGAAGGAGAATGAAGAGAGACTCATGTTCTAAAACCATAATGCATTTATCTGTGACCAGGGTGTGTATAACGTCTATGATGATGTTTTGTTTACTAAATACAACGGTACATACATGCATAGATGAGAACACTACATACATAGTAAATTATATATGCAAATGTAAACATGTAACTTGGTAACGAAAATATAAAATTATGCTAATAATATAATACTATCCTAAATTACGTGCCGAATTAAATTAGTTAACATAGTATCTTGTTAATAACATATTAATCATGTGTCGTGAGAAATTATTAGATGGAATAAATTTAGCCGCTTATAATACATTCATATTCTCTCTATTAGTTTCTGAGATTGTATAGCCGCTCTAGAGTTATTTTCTATTTTTTTCTTTAATGATTCGCTCCCATAATATTTGAGAAAATTCTCCCTATATAAATTGTTATTCTTTTGAATAATTGTTCTGTTATGTGGTAATTCTTTCGTTTAGGTGCCTCCCTAAGTAAGCGTACTTTATCTGCCAGTTACAGAATTGCTTTCAATACCCTAACTGGTTTTAAATTTTTTGGTGTCATCTGTGCTTCATTGGTAACTGTTCTAGGATCTTTATAATTTCAGCACCTCCGCTGGGATGGCACGAAGACAGTATTTGTCCATCGAATAATGTAGCAGTGTTATCAAATGGAAAAACAAGCACATATTCGTAAGCGCCAATGCTTTCAGTCAAATTTTCCCTACTAATAAACGCAAGGAGCGTTGTAATGCAAACCAGAGGAACAATATTCTACCGTGCACCAACGGCATTCTTTAAGGCAGTAATCTGAAGTCACTCGTGCTATGTCTCCTTAACAGCACATATGCTGACGAATTGACGATGATATTATAATAATACCACACAGACTATGTGGTTCAAATGGTTCAAAAGGCTCTGAGCACTATGCGTCTTAACTTCGGAGGTCATCAGTCGCCTAGAACTTAGAACTAATTAAACCTAACTAACCTAAGGACATCACACACATCCATGCCCCAGGCAGGATTCGAACCTGCGACCGTAGCGGTCAAGCGGTTCCAGACTGAAGCGCCTAGACACAGACACTATTGTCGAATGATACATTTGCACGGTTTACGTTTCTGATGTTAAAATTGGTAATTCAGAATGCTTGTCTAGGTAAGGCATAGGTAAGGCTTTCATCAGGAAAATAAACCTACAAACTTTACATTGGGCTGATTCGCTATCTTCAGACGTCATGGTTCGAGATTTTCACCTCGCTGAGTGACACGTGTGGCCAGGAAAGAGCCTGTGTTGTAGAAGATTTCGTGTTAGTTTCCAGCCTTGAATCATACTTGTATCATTAAGCTCAGCTCGAACAGCTACAAAATAATTGCTACTGCAAGGCCTTATAAGGGCACATTTGCATGCCGTGCGTGAGTTTCCTGGGAAACGCGAAATCTTAATTAAATAATTAATCTCTGACAAATAAATAAAGCCTATGGCACAGAACTGCAGCGGTATGCCGCTGATAAAACAAAATACAATTACGACACTCTTATGTTTCATTAAGAAGAAGTAGGTCTTGTAGAATAGCTGGTGCGGGAAGCACGTATATTTTATTAACTTGCAGACCGCCATATTTGATGTTATATAAGAACACTGCGAGTTGCAATCTCACTAGGCACTCGACCCTGTAAAGATTCTATATTTATGAAAGTAAGTTGAATTATTTAACTGTAGGCTTATTCGTTGAATATGTCTGATTTAATTAACTATGTAAACTTTTTTATGTTTAGTAGACAGTCACCTCTGTACGACGTATTGACATGGCTGGCAAATTATTCTAATATTGAGATTTTGAGTCCGCACTTACCGCAGCAGTCTTTGGAAACGATTTAAATACGAAGTCCGATTATCTGAGTCTTATTTCACGGTCAACTACGAATAACATTGCATTTACGAAAAAGCCATTGTCAAGCGTCTGATACAAAATAATTAAACGTCCACGTTCCAGATACGCAAATATTAATTACAACCAATCACTATCATGCATATACTATAATTAATATTTTATTTTATTTTGTTATTTATTTATTTTATAGCCTGGTTTACTCCAAAACAGAAGGTAATCCATCGAATGCCCCCTTCGTTCATTAAATAATTCAACCTTGAAGGGAGCTTATGGCTGTCGCGAGCCGAGAAACCAAATTCCATAATTCTGGTTACTGTTTGCCATCAGATTCTAACATCTTCATATGCTTTTGCTTAGATTCGGTTCCTGATAACATGTATTAGCTTTAGGACTGCGCATTATCTCGGCAGGAAAATGTACCTTGCAACATGCGCAACCTCTGGTTCGGTCTAATGAAGTGCAGCAATTTTTTCTCGGTTTATCCCATGCAGCTGAAGTACGCTGCCAGTAGTTCTTATCTTTTCATACAAACTGTGCAAATAAAGAAACTGTTTACAGGATCACACTTGTCTACATCTACATCTACATCAATACTCCGCAAGCAACCTGACGGTGTGTGGCGGAGGGTACTTTGAGGACCTCTATCGGTTCTCCATTCTATTCCAGTCTCGTATTGTTCGTGGAAAGAAAGATTGTCGGTATGCCTCTGTGTGGGCTCTAATCTCTCTGATTTTATCCTCATGGTCTCTTTGCGAGATATACGTAGGAGAGAGCAATATACTGCTTGACTCCTCGGTGAAGGTATGCTCTCGAAACTTCAACTAAAGCCCGCACCGAGCTACTGAGCGTCTCTCCTGCAAAGTCTTTCACTGGAGTTTATCTGTCATCTCCGTAACGCTTTCGCGATTACTAAATGATCTTGTAACGAAGCGCGCTGCCCTCCGTTGGATCTTCTCTATCTCTTCTATCAACCCTATCTGGTACGGATCCCACACTGCTGAGCAGTATTCAAGCAGTGGGCGAACAAGTGTACTGTAACCTACTTCCTTTGTTATCGGATTGCATTTCCTTAGGATTCCTCCAATGAATCTCAGTCTGGCATCAGCTTTACCGACGATCAACTTTATATGATCATTCCATTTTAAATCACTCCTAATGCCTACTCCCAGATAATTTATGGAATTAACTGCTTCCAGTTGCTGACCTGCTATATTGTAGCTAAATGATAAAGGATCTTTCTTTCTATGTATTCGCAGCACATTACACTTGTCTACATTGAGACTCAGTTGCCATTCCCTGCAACATGCGTCAATTCGTTGCAGATCATCTTGAATTTCAGTACAATTTTCCATTGTTACAACCTCTCGACGTACCACAGCATCATCCACAAAAAGCCTCAATGAACTTCCGATGTTATCCACAAGGTCATTTATGTATTTTGTGAATAGCAACGGTCCTACGACATTCCCCTGCGCCACACCTGAAATCACTCTTCTCTCCATTGAGAATTACATGCTCCGTTCTGTTACCTAGGAACTCTTCAATCCAATCACAAAATTGGTCTGATAGTCCATATGCTCTTACTTTGTTCATTAAACGACTGTGGGGAACTGTACCGAAGGCCTTGCGGAAGTCAAGAAACACGGCATCTACCTGGGAACACGTGTCTATGACCCTCTGAGCCTCGTGGACGAATAGCGCGAACTGGGTTTCACACGATCGTCTTTTTCGAAACCCATGCTGATACCTACAGAGTACATTTCTAGTCTCCAGAAAAGTCATTATACTCTAACATAATACGTGTTCCAAAATTCTACAACTGATCGACGTTAGAGATATAGATCTATAGTTGTGCACATCTGTTCGACGTCCCTTCTTGAAAACGAGGATGACCTGTGCCCTTTTCCAATCTTTTGGAACGCTACGCTCTTCTAGAGACGTACGGTACACCGCTGCAAAAGGGGGGCCAAGTTCCTTCGCGTACTCTGTGTAAAATCGAACTGGTATCCCATCAGGTCCAGCGGCCTTTCCTCTTTTGAGCGATTTTAATTGTTTCTCTATTCCACTGTCGTCTATTTCGGTATCTACCATTTTGTCACCTGTGCGACAATCTAGAGAGGGAACTACAGTGCAGTCTCAACTGGTCTCATGGGATATTATTGTTAAGGTAGTCAGAATTATCCTCCATAACTGTTTCCAGAGAAACAACGCAGGCGACTTGTAACCAAGCAGATGGAATCGCAGAAGCACTCTTCTACCGTCTACGGTCAACGTTCGTTGGGATGTCGCCTTCTTGGACGCGTTATTCGTTGGGGGTTGTGTGCCCACCACACTCCCTCCATCTCTTCCTGCCCTTCAATCTGTTCAATTCCTCCCCCCACTCTCCCCAACCCTCTACTCGTCACCACTCTCTATCCATCTGCTCGTCCTTTCCCTGTGCTCCCCCCTCTATCTATGACATTTATAATATGTGTATGTTCGTTAAGTCTAATTTAAGATTTAATATAAACCAGAAAACTTAAACAAATAGTTCGGATACTGAAAAAATCTGGGAAGTTACAAGAACAAATTATGCTACTAGAGTAATCATTGTTACTGATTTCAGTAATGCTTTAACATCACCGTGGCGTTTTTGATACATCTTGGAGTTGCTCACCATGTTCAAATCCATTATTCCGGCATCAAGGACTTTCTTCCACTCTTTTCTACTTGTGTAGCGCTCCACGTAGGGTGTCGGTTTCTTCGTTTTCTTCCTGCAGGGAAGACACGAACAGCACAAGATGCATCGTAGCACCTGCGAAGGCAAAACAAAATCACGATACGCGTAATCCAGTGGCTGTACATCCAGCCAGGGATGAAGCCGCTCCAAACGTGGACTACATAGCATTCACAATGTTGAGATTTTTTGTGGGCTGGCTCTGACAAGGTCTTGGCCGATGCCTCAGTTTGTTGGAAAAATCTCTTGAAACTGTAAAATCTGTGTTAATAGATGTATTTTTTCCAAACGTAAAGCAAATAATGCATTATAAATTTCGAACAATGCTTCAAGTTCAGTAGGACTATGGTATGGAAATGAGCGTTTGGTCTCACTCGCCGGGAGGCCCCTTACGGGGCAGGCCCGGCCACCTTGTCGCAGCTCTTATTACATTCGATGCCACATTGGGCGACCTGAGCGCCGGATGGGGATGAAATGATGATGAAGACAACACAACACGCAGTCCCTGAGCGGAGAAAAGTCCCCAACCCAGCCGGGAATCGAACCCGGGCCCCTCAGGACGGCAGTCCGTCACGCTGACCATTCAGCTATCGGTGCGCACAGGACTATGGTGAAGCCCAGTATCGTACAGTGCGCGTATGCAGATGTTTTCGAATTAGTTTTGTGTTCCATCACATGAGGAGTTATGAGACACAGTGGAGGCTAGCACATTATCCTCCCACTTCATTTATCCCAGGCGAAGCGGGTGACTATCTTGCCATGCCGTAAGACAGAGGCAGCGAAGATATCACACCTGTAGTATTCCCGACGGAAGCTTCAATCAACCCATAGGCAATATCCGCAGTCTCGTATTAACAGCTGAGATACAGAGACTTAAGAAATGGATTTTGTAAATATTATTTCCTATCAAAAAACCTCCATATTCACCACTACAGTTTTAGGAAAACACAATAAGTTCATGTTTCAGTACTTACATTAATCTTTATTGACGCACGTTGTTCACGTTTATACTGACACTTCTCTATTTCAAGAGACTTCTGCAGTAGAAGATGTGGTTCTTGTCCCGAAGGTGAAATATTCTAAACAACTTCGCCCGTCCCCATGTTGTTCAATTTTTACTACGGAGCGATAGCGATTCGAGAGGCTTTTGTATTTGATGCTCATGCGGGGGTCCAGATCCTGCTGCAGTGTCGGACTCAGAAAGCTTATTACAATTTAAGCAAAATATAAAATGGAACAGTAAACTGAATATTCAAATAGCAGAAATTTTACGAGCAACATTGCAGTATAGGTGTAGAGATATAAGAATCTCCCTTCTGTGGCCCCTGGCTCATGTACGATTGGCTTACGAGACAAAGTCGAACAGCTGGCGAAGAATGCCAGTGGTTCTGGCTGAGCAATCAACCAACGTCAGTCTACCATCCCCCGATTTCAAGTTGAGGGTATGGAAACCGACCGTAAAGCCAATGTGACGCTGCGATCCAGCCAATAATTAAGTCCCCCTTGCTTCGAGGATTTCAGACGAGCAGGAAGCTGATACCAACCTTGGTACTAATGCGATTCAACCTTAGTTGATCCTACCCAATTGCTTGTGGTAGGTATCAAGGATAACCATTTCTACGACTATTAGGAAATGGAAGAAGGAGATGTAAGCAATTTGCTGTTTGCGAACTATTACTTCGAAACAAAGAAAAACTCTTTACTGCAAAACCTTGTGAAACTGAAAATTACCATTTCAACAAGTGCTCCCATTTCGCCATTCGAGTCCTCAAATATCTTCACCAGTGCTCATGAAGCACGTATGCTACATTAAAAAAAAATATTTTTTTCCACTTAGGAAGTTAACTAAACTCGTTGTCCTTGATTGTAGCTTGTACTTTACGCCACGTGCTGCCTGTTCAACACTTGCTTTCATTTCTGCAAGGTACTAATATGTGTGTTATCACGGTTTAGAGAAATTGAGGTAATTTCTGATCGTTTTTAATAATTTTAACTGGAGACTCTTTAGAATACATTTTACATACTGTAAATGTTGCTGTTAGACACTAATTTGTTTCGCCGTCTCTTTGCGGGTCACTGTTCGTGTCTTGTCGATTACTTATTTTCCTATGAACACCGCACTGACACAGTTTTCTTTTGTTTGGCATTAATAATCTCGCGACATATTGATGTAGTCTTAACAGTCACTATCTATCTCTGCTACACAATACTTCTTTCGTTCTCATAGGTCTTTGGTTACAATGTCCATTATGGCATCTTTAAAACAGAATAATTGTAACTTAGTTATTCGTTTATATTAAAGATGTGTGACATTTGCATACATGGTTACATTTCCAGCATTTTTCCTTTATCAGTTTGCCCGGTTATCACCCATTTTATTCTTAAGCAGACTTTACTTGTGCATCCCAGCCGGATTCAAGCGTATTGTTCAATAACCTATATATATATATATATATATATATATATATATATATATATATATATATTCTTACGTGTGCAATTCACACGTGCTCCAATTGGAGCTTTAATTACTCGTAACTTTATGTTACCTCAATTGGGTTTATTGCCATTGAATTTGTCTCCAGTGGTGTACTCAGATCACTACTGGTTGCATTATTGATTTTCATAATATAACTTCAAAACATAATTGTCTCAGGGTTTCGTAACACTAATATCATTCTGGGTTCAAAGAAAATCTTATATCTTACATCTACACACACATAATAGAAAAATTGTTCCAACAAATGCTTTAGCTTTTTACACGTATTAAATATTGTCCATCACATAAATTTTTTACTAGTGAATTGTTTATTTCGACTGTCCTCCTTAACATCTTTACACAACAGATTATTGCACCTTGGCATCAGCTTAGCTTTGTGCAATCATTTAGAGCATGTCAATTTTATCATCATTCAAAGAAGAAAAACATAAATAATCCTAGAAAAAGGGAAACACAAACGAATCCTTATAGCTAAATATTTCTACACCCTAGTATATTCTCTACACACATTATATATTACTACTGGTCATTCAGTGTACGAATGATTTTACATCCTTTCGAGGGTACAGCCCCCGCACTTTCCCTGACTGTGGATGTGCTAATAAGTAACTACACTCATGTGGTACTCTGATTATTTTAAAAGGTCCAGTATATACTAACTGCCACTTACTGTTTTGTTTTAGTGTCGCTGAGGACTTAGGGTGATTGCATATAAGTACTAAGTCCCCAACACTCAGTTTTTGATCATTTGTCACACTAATGAGTCATACGCTATTTAGAGAAAAAATTATTTGTTTCCCTATAACATTAAGGCGATACCTTCCATCGATGTAGCACTGAGTTTACGACTTGTATTTTTACATTCCCAACGGAGATTACAAGACGTGGACGGTAGCGAAGAAGAAGATACGGAAAATGATGGCAAAGGAGATACATTTCCAGTGAGGAACGCTTCAGAACACCAAAGCCTGTCCCAGTAGCAACAACAAGGATGTTCCATGCATGTGTCTACCTGAAATCTTGAATAAAACCCATGAAACTTGATTCTGGTGTGCTTTGCCTGATTGTAAGGATCACACATTTGTGTAGTGCACTCAACACAAAACATGTTTTTGTTGCAGAGAAAAAAATGAACCATTTTTGCAATTCCATAAGTACACTACTGGCCATTAAAATTGCTACACCACGAAGATGATGTGCTACAGACGCGAAATTTAACCGACAGGAAGAAGATGCTGTGATATGCAAATTATTAGCTTTTCAGAGCATTCTCACAAGGTTGGCGCCGGTGGCGACACCTACAACGTGCTGACATGAGGAAAGTTTCCAACCGATTTCTCATACACATACAGCGGTTGACCGGCGTTGCCTGGTAAAACGTTGTTGTGATGCTTCATGTAAGGAGGAGAAATGCGTACCATCACGTTTCCGACTTTGATAAAGGTCAGATTGTAGCCTGTCGCGATTGCGGTTTATCGTATCGCGACATTGCTGCTCGCATTGGTCAAGATCCAATGACTGTTAGCAGAATATGGACTCGGTGGGTTCAGGAGGGTAATACGGAACGCCGTGCTGGATCCCAACGGCCTCGTATCACTAGCATTCGAGACGACAGGCATCTTATCCGCATGGTTGTAACGGATCGTGCAGCCACATCTCGATCCCTGAGTCAACAGATGGGGACGTTTGCAACACAACAACCATCTGCACGAACAGTTCGACGACGTTTGCAGCAGCTTGGACCATCAGCTCGAAGACCATGGCTGCGGTTACCCTTAACGCTGCATCACAGACAAGAGCGCCTGCGATGGTGTACTCAACGACGAACCTGGGTGCACGAATGGCATAACGTCATTTTTTTCGAATGAATTCAGGTTCCGGTTACAGCTTCATGATGATCGCATCCGTGTTTGGCGACATCGCGATGAACGCACATTAGAAGCGTGTACTTGTCATCGCCATACTGGCGTATCACCCGGCGTGATGGTATGGGATGCCATTGGTTACACGTCTCGGTCACCTCTTGTTCGTATTTACGGCACTTTGAACAGTGGACGTTATATTTCAGATGTGTTACGACCCGTCGCTCTACCCTTCATTCGATCATTGCGAAACCCTACATTTCAGAAGGATAATGTACGACCGCAAATTGCAGGTCCTGTACGGGCCTTTCTGGATTCAGAAAATGTTCGACTGCTGCCCTGGCGAGCACATTCTCCAGATCTCTCAGCAATTGAAAACGTCTGGTCAATGGTGGCCCAGCAACTGGCTCGTCACAATACGCCAGTCGCTACTCCTGACGAACTGTGGTATCGTATTGAAGCTGCATGGGCAGCTGTACACGCCATCCAAGCTCTGTTTGACTCAATGCCCAGGCGTATCAAGGCCGTTATTACGGCCAGAGGTGTTTGTTTTGGGCACTGATTTCTCAGGATCTATGCACCCAAATTGCGTGAAAATGTAATCACATGTCAGTTCTAGTATAATATATTTGTCCAATGAATACCCGTTTATCATCTGCATTTCTTCTTGGTGTAGCAATTTTAATGGTCAGTAGTGTAATAGCAGAAATGAGCGTACACGTAGGGATTTCAAAAATTGAGTGACACGTATCGCCCCTAGGGATTTCAAAAATTAAGTGACACGTATCGCCCCACCCTAAGACGATTGCGCAACAGGTTACGCGTTGTCAGAGGACAGTACATGCTCTGGGTGTCATGAAGACATAGTTTAGCTTTTTTAAGGATAACAGGTGCTTCACAGTGTGAGAGTGCAATGACACAGCAACTGGAAATGAACTCCAAAGCTGAATTACGCGGCACAATACGATTGTAGTGGGCAAAACGTCCAAATTGCACACAGATTAACCATGAACTCTGGTGGTATATGGACGAAATGCACTGTCGCATCCAGGCACAGGGAAGTGGTGCCTACAATTTGACCAAGGCCGCACAGAGGTGGGTGATGCTGATAGGGAAGGAGGGCCATCGACCTCGACGTCTACCATAGACGACAATGCGAAGATATCGACGAACTGTTTCATAGCAGTCACAGATTTTGCGACGACGAAGAAATTTACACAGCGGTTCCGGAATGGCTCCGCGGCCGAGGGTCTGATTTCTATAGTCGAGGGACTGAACGACTAGTGAAACGTCCCGAGGGTTGTTTACAAAGTTCTGATGATTATATTGGAAAATAGCATCACTTGTTTGTGTCAGTTAGAAGTGTAGTGCAGTATTTGTTAAATGTCACTTGGCCTGCCATAATAACGTGTAACTTAACTTTTTGAAGGCCCTGGAATGAACTGTTTTCTGACAGTATTTTCAGATATAATAACTAACTAACATTTTGCTGTACTTTTATTAATATATTCAAATACTTCACGTGTCAGTTTACAAATAAAATCCATCAATGTAATCCGTGAAAATATGTCATTACTAGGATAAGAAAGAAGGATAATTTATGGTGTAAACTATGTGCTACATGCCCCAATAAGGAGCGCCAAGTAAACTCACAAGAGTGTTTTTTTTAATTTCGTGTTTCGGTCTTGTTTGGTCCCAGAACAAATCTTTGACCACAATTATTTTCTTTCACAAACTCTAAGCGCAGGACCGAGGAGGAATAACAAAGCTGTATTATATTCTGTCCCTGGTTGATATGTGAAGATTCCTTGTCTATATGTATTGAACCTATGTGAAATAGCCATTGTACACACTATTTATACTCTGCTTTCTTTGCATATAAGAGTTTACACACTGAAGAACCAAATAAACTGGTACACCTGCCTAAGATCGTGTAGAGCTCCCGCGAGCACCACAGAAGTGCCGCAACACGACCTGGCTTGGACTTTACTATTGTCTGAAGTAGTGCTGGAGGGAATCGACACCATGAATACTGCAGGACTGTCCATAAATTCGTAAGAGTGCGAGAGGGTGGAGATCTCTTCTGAACAGCACGTTGCAAGGCATCCCAGATATGCCAATAATTTTCATGTCTAGGGAGTCTGGCGGCCAGCGGAAGTGTTTAAACTCAGAAGAGTTCCTGGAGTCACTCTGTAGCAATTCTGGACGTGTGAGGTGTCACATTGTCTTGACGTAATTGTCCAAGTACGTCGGAATTCACAGTGGACATGAATGGATGCAGGTGATCAGACAGGACGCTTACGTACGTATCACCTGTCAGAGTCGTATCTAGACGTATCAGGGGTCGCATATCACTCTAACTGCACACGTCTCACACCATTGCAGGGTCTCCACCAGCTTGAACAGTCCCCTGCTGACAGACAAGAGTCCATGCATTCATGAGGTTGTCTCCATACCCGTACACGTCCATCCGCTCGATAAAATTTGAAACGAGACTCGTCCGACCAGACAACATATTTCTGGTCATCAACAGCCCAATGTCGGTCTGACGGGCCCAGGCGAGGCGTGAAGCTTTGTGTCCTGCAGTCATTAAGGGTACACGAGTGGGCCTTCGGCTCCGAAAACCCATATCGATGATGTATCGTCGAATGGTTCGCACGCTGAAATTGTTGATGGTCCAGCATTGAAATCTGCAGCAATTTGTGGAAGGGTTGCACTTCTGTCACGTTGAACGATTCTGTTCAGTCATCGTTGGTCCTGTTCTTGCAGGATCTTTTTCCGGTCGCAGCGATGTCGCAGATTTGATGTTTTACCGATTTCCTGATATTCAAGGTACACACGTGAAATAGTCGTACGGGAAAATCCCCATTTCATCGCTACCTCGGAGATACTGTGTTCCATCGCTCCGGCGCCGACTACGACACCACGTTCAGACTCACTTAAATATTGATAACCCGCCATTGTAGCAGCAGTAACCGATCTAAATACTGAGCCAGACACTTGTTGTCTTATACAGGCGTTGCGACCGCAGGGCCGTATTCTGCGTGCTTACGTGTCTCCGTATTTGAATACGCATGCCTATACCAGTTTCTTTGGCGCTTCAGTTTATTTGAACCAAGCTGTTTGCATTCTGGCTAAATAACGCCAAGCCAAATAATAATAATAATAATAATAGAAGTGCGACAAATTAAAGGCCGGATTGTGTGTTTCCTGTCCTGCTAAAGCCTTCTTCACATTACACTTTGCCTACTCTGCGCTGATTAAAGACGATTTGAAAGCTGAACATACAGGCTGAATCATAAAGAAACAAGAGATTTCAGTTGTTTATTACAAACTATGAAGGACAGAACACTTTATGCACGTCACTGGATAGAGGAAGGCTGAAAGTTTTATGTTCGCACAGACGCTATGCCATACACTCAACATGAGCGCCATGCGTTGCTCGAGAAACATCGAAACGGTAGTCCATTTCATTCCACACACGAATCAACAATACATTGTTTACTGAAGCGGCAGCTTCAACAATTTATCAGTTGTTAACGAGTAACTGCCATAGCTGGGCCGAAGACGTTTTCTTTTATGCAGCCCCAGAGAAATGAATCTCAGGTTCCTCCGCATTAAGGAAAGGTTTATAAACACTCCGAACAGAAACGGAACAAAACGCGTTCATTGTCGGTGTTCGATGACGACGATAGGATTTTGCGATCCCCAAATTGTTACATTATGGCGATTTACTTTACCAGGCAGATGAAACATCGATTCGTCTGAAAAGCTGAGTCGTTCGGGAAAAGTTTCCTCTGCCACATTCTGGAGAAATGAAATGTAAAATTTTACCTTCTGCTATGGTCGCCGGGACACAATTGCTACAGCAACTGCAACCTGTAAAGCTTCATATGCAGACGTCGTTTCAGAACACGCCACAGCGTTGTTTGAGGAACTTTAAATCCCTGTCCTGCCCGTCTTGTGGACTTGGGGGGGGGGGGGGGGGGGGGGGCTGTGTGTGAACGCATCTCGGATACGCTCGACCTTTTCATCACACGCGCGTAGCCAACCAGTGCTCTTCCCTGTGCGTATGCAACCAACTTCCAAGGATTTTGTATGCCAGTCACAAATATGCATGTGCAGAGGTGGTTTCTCGCTGTATCAGAGGCGAAATGCACGTTGGACGTGAACAGTGGACTGACTTCACCCAAATTCTAACACACGAAATGACTTCTCTTGTGTTGCAGTAGACATGTTGCTCAAAACTTTGAAACTTCCTCTATCCAGTGACATACGCGATGTGTAATAAACAACTGAAATCTATTTTTTCTTTTTGAATCACCTGGCATAAGAGCACAACCAGCAATTTCATCAGATTAACGTCCTTAAAAGATAAAAGGGGACAGGTGTGACAAATGTATCTAACGTGACCGCCAGCCCAGATCCGTTTTCGTAACGAGCGACGACGTATGTTTAGTGCTATGCACGAAAAGGAAGAGCAGGATGTGTTGGAGGAGTGGCTAAGACACTGGAGTTTCATACGCCTCAAGCTACTCACACTGCCATTCAGCGATCTCATTTGAAATTTAATTCATTTCCTCTATCCACTTAAAAAAAAAAAAAAAAAAAAAGGATTTGCTCACCTGCAAAGTTTGTGATCCACTTCATGGTTCATCTTTGCCCAACCTGAAAGTCGACGAGACGTCAAAACCAAGGTACCTCGTCTCTCATCTAAAGCTTCACAGCATAGGCTAAGCTCCAACACAGCTCTGGAAATCAGGTGGTAACTTTTTGGAGCCTTAATCGGTAGTTTTCGTCCAAGTAATCAAGTTTACACCATCTAACTTCCTTCTTGGAGCTTACTAAAATCAATCATTTTTTGCTTAGAAATGAAGAGTAATTAGTATTAGCAATGCGTCATAGTGTTGAGTGGTACTTAAGATAGGTAAATAAATTAGTGAAATCAATGTGAAGTGAAGCAGAAAATAGAAAATAAATGAAAAACTTAGTTTAGTTTAGAAGAGTTAGACACTGGCAAACAGCGGGTAGAGCAGCAGTGGCAACGACCGGCGCTTGCAAGACAGCACGTTCAGAAGCCATCGCCCTCCCCACATAAGTGGAAGCTGTCGATTCAGCTGTCAGGGCATCGCCCGACCGACTCACGTGTTTCTCAATTGTCACATGTGATCAAAGGCCCTCGCCTACATTCCAAGAGCCAATGACCGACGTTAAGAAGATTCTTCGAGAAGCTTTTTAGCGTGACAGAATAGGCAATGGCCGTGAAGTCGTTCACCTCCAGCAAATAAATACGCGAGACGCAGTGGGCCCGACAGTAGTTTTCAGTTCAGTTTCGGGTCGAGTTCAGTTCCAGTACAGTTCAGTCGGTGCTGAAGACCGTCATGGAGGAAGAGACTACATCGTACACAGAAGCACCAAGTCCGCCGCTGTAATGGAATAGCAAGCAGCAGCCTCGCCGCCAGAAGACAGAAGTCAGAAGGTATTAGAAGACTGATTTTTACGTACCCGGGTGACTCGTCAGTATGGGAAGGAGACGGCCTCACATCAGCAGTCACCTGCGAGCTGGGATGTAGATCTAACAGCCGAAGACTGGCATGCTGGAGTCCGTTGTTCGTGTCCAGGACACTGGCCTTCCCTTGCCGCGCCGCTCCGCTGGCCGACGCACAACACTGACACACGCGGCCGCATAGAGAAGAGAAACACTGGGACGCCACATCCGAGGTATCACCATCCGATTCACGACTTGGTACTCAATAATTAAACGGGCCACCTCAAGATGCGCGTCTCCAGTCAACTGGGCGAAACAGCGACACAAGATACACACCGCCAGGCGTAATCAGATGCCGCCGCTCACGCAGCAGAAGGCTTCGCAAACGACACAGCTGCCGCTCTCCCAGCCAGAACAATCCAGTAAGGAAACCATTGTACAAATCTTTCAATAAAAGTTATCTTATGTAAAAATGCTGTTTCATTCTACCTCATACCCGAGCCAAGGAAGAACCCACCCTGCCCACATGTTGTTAAGAGAGAAAAAGTAATTTATTTAGTGTTTTTCAACCTGACATAATGCTTTAGAATCAAATGCCCTTTGCAGTAATGCTCATCCTGACAAATGACTAGCATCAAAAGAGGTTACCCAGTTACAATAGAGTAAACTGGCCACAGTTAGCATCCATACCCATCCGTCTTTTCTGGGTTTAGGTTGTCTCCATCAACTAATGAACGTTTCCCATGATCAACAACGCTAAACAGTTGCCTTCACTGCATTAGTCATAAATTTCAGTAAATAATCCAATAGTAAATATCTCATGATTTTGCAAAATAACTGCTAGTTGAGTTTATTGTAAATAGTTATCAATGTTACAACAGAGGTCAATGTGCAGCTGCAGCAGCATCAGGAAATTCGGTAACCTTGCAGCGTACATCATGTAATGTATTTGCACATCAGACTTAAGAACATTTAATTAATTACACTCCTGGAAATTGAAATAAGAACACCGTGAATTCATTGTCCCAGGAAGGGGAAACTTTATTGACACATTCCTGGGGTCAGATACATCACATGATCACACTGACAGAACCACAGGCACATAGACACAGGCAACAGAGCATGCACAATGTCGGCACTAGTACAGTGTATATCCACCTTTCGCAGCAATGCAGGCTGCTATTCTCCCATGGAGACGATCGTAGAGATGCTGGATGTAGTCCTGTGGAACGGCTTGCCATGCCATTTCCACCTGGCGCCTCAGTTGGACCAGCGTTCGTGCTGGACGTGCAGACCGCGTGAGACGACGCTTCATCCAGTCCCAAACATGCTCAATGGGGGACAGATCCGGAGATCTTGCTGGCCAGGGTAGTTGACTTACACCTTCTAGAGCACGTTGGGTGGTACGGGATACATGCGGACGTGCATTGTCCTGTTGGAACAGCAAGTTCCCTTGCCGGTCTAGGAATGGTAGAACGATGGGTTCGATGACGGTTTGGATGTACCGTGCACTATTCAGTGTCCCCTCGACGATCACCAGTGGTGTACGGCCAGTGTAGGAGATCGCTCCCCACACCATGATGCCGGGTGTTGGCCCTGTGTGCCTCGATCGTATGCAGTCCTGATTGTGGCGCTCACCTGCACGGCGCCAAACACGCATACGACCATCATTGGCACCAAGGCAGAAGCGACTCTCATCGCTGAAGACGACACGTCTCCATTCGTCCCTCCATTCACGCCTGTCGCGACACCACTGGAGGCGGGCTGCACGATGTTGGGGCGTGAGCGGAAGACGGCCTAACGGTGTGCGGATCCGTAGCCCAGCTTCATGGAGACGGTTGCGAATGGTCCTCGCCGATACCCCAGGAGCAACAGTGTCCCTAATTTGCTGGGAAGTGGCGGTGCGGTCCCCTACGGCACTGCGTAGGATCCTACGGTCTTGGCGTGCATCCGTGCGTCGCTGCGGTCCGGTCCCAGGTCGACGGGCACGTGCACCTTCCGCCGACCACTGGCGACAACATCGATGTACTGTGGAGACCTCACGCCCCACGTGTTGAGCAATTCGGCGGTACGTCCACCCGGCCTCCCGCATGCCCACTATACGCCCTCGCTCAAAGTCCGTCAACTGCACATACGGTTCACGTCCACGCTGTCGCGGCATGCTACCAGTGTTAAAGACTGCGATGGAGCTCCGTATGCCACGGCAAACTGGCTGACACTGACGGCGGCGGTGCACAAATGCTGCGCAGCTAGCGCCATTCGACGGCCAACACCGCGGTTCCTGGTGTGTCCGCTGTGCCGTGCGTGTGATCATTGCTTGTACAGCCCTCTCGCAGTGTCCGGAGCAAGTACGGTGGGTCTGACACACCGGTGTCAATGTGTTCTTTTTTCCATTTCCAGGAGTGTATATTCATGTTACACCTTTCTTGTGACTGAAGTATCGTTGTGTCCGAATAAGAACACCGAAGATCGTGGTTACAAACACATGCAAATACGTTTCTAAAATCTAAATTATAATCTTATATCTCGTAATTAGATACAAAATACTGCAGAAAGGAGTAAGATTATTACGTACATCCGGTGGCGACATTGTTCAGACACGCATGATGCTATGTCTTGACCTCCTAACGCCTAAAGAGAGTTATGTTACATTCTTTACTGAACATTTAAATCTTTGTAAAAAGTTTCGAAAACCTTGAGTGGTAATGTTAATGCTAAGCTGATAATGATGACATTCAGTATGAACGCTGTCAATACGAAACACTTCAGTTCTGTCCCCCATAATGTATGGTTCTAAGCAGTGGAACAGCAAATTCTGATAATCTGAGGCAATAGTGAAAATGGTTCAATAACTGATTTTTTATTATTTATTCCTAGAATTCTTTTCAGATGCGTCTAACAACGTATTTTAGTTCACTTCCATCTTCTTGTGTACTGAGCACAAAAAGACTTAATCGTAATCAGACAAATAGGTTGATACGAACTGACAAAACTCATTATTTAATTGGGATGCTTGTTTTACTAAAATCGTTATTTAACTGGAATACTTGTTTTGCTACTTTAGTACTACATTTACACTACAAATTCAAAACAGCTCGCAGTCGACCTGTCCTGATTCTCAAAAGAATTTAATTTTGTTGACAGTGGATATAAGGCGATCTGGTTGATTAGCGTATATGTGAAGGATTTATCTACGATGCCATTAGGTCGGAGGGTTACAGATGAACCATTTAACAGACCTATTTCATCCGGAAGTATATTTACAGCTGATTGGAGGAACATCCACAGGCCTGAGATGGAGTTAAAATTTAGAAGCATGCATTCTCGATTACTGCATCTACGCTGTGGACTGAGAAACTAGGTTCACGTGATTTAGCGAAGAAGTATCCGTTGCTCGCTTTGTCAGTTTGGTGAAACTCAACAGGCTCATGATAAGATCACAGTAAGAGTTACTCCACAAAGAAGGGTAAGTTCATCGCAAGTCCCACTAAATAATCGAAATCTTCTAATCTGTCGCTGCTTTAGCCATACTGGCCCATAAATAGAAGACAATAAAGAGAAGGCCGTCTCGCTGTATTTGATTTTCCGAAAAAGTTTCAGCACGAAAGATCGTATAACTATTGCTCCTTACAATCGTCGCACTAATGCCGAAGAGCTTGTTTTGAAACAAGTGGTCACGAAATAGGTTATTAGCTTAAATCGCTCATCAGAGGAAACACAGTCGGGCCGCATGAGATAGTGCGACATTCTACACAGGTTACTCGCACCCCTTCAAGTAACAGTTCATCATAGTTCGCTGGAACAACTGAGGGTACCAAGCGATTGGAAAACAAGCGCAGGTCATATCCTTACTCAAGAGGGGTCGTCGGGTAGATGTCATAATTATAGGCCTATATTACTGATGTCAGCTTGTTATAGAATTGTGGAACATGTTTTATACTCACGCATTACGACCTTTTTGCGAAAGAAAATCTGTAAAAGAGTCTTCTGCAAACAGGGATCTTGAACGACTCGATGGATAGCGTCAGAAGCTCCCTGAGGCTACATGCAGACGAGTCTGTTGGCTATAGGAAGGCCATAACGTCAGAAGACTGTGAGCGAAATGCGGAAATATCTGAGGAGAGTCGATTAGTAGTACAGAGACTGGCAGCACCCTAAGAAATAAGTGATTTATATTACACTGCGTATAAATAGGCGAAGAAGTCCGTTACAGTTCGATTACGCTATTGGCGATTTATCCCTGGAAACAGCAACTTCGATAAAATAACTGGGATTAACTGTACGAAGCGATCTAAGATGCAGTGATCATATAAAACTAATTCTAGTAAAATCAGATTCCAGGCTGGGGTTCACTGGAAGAGACTTAGGGAAATATGACTCATCCACGAAAAATGTGGGTTACAAAAATCTTCCAGAATGAGATTTTTCACTCTGCAGCGGAGTGTGCGCTGATATGAAACTTCCTGGCAGATTAAAACTGTGTGCCGGGCCGAGACTCTAACTCGGGACCTTTGCCTTTCAGGGGCAAGTGCTCTACCAACTGGGCTACCCAAGCACGACTCACACCCCGCCCTCACAGCTTTACTTCTGCCAGTACCTCGTCTCCTACCTACCAAACTTTACAGAAGCTCTCCTGCGAACCTTGCAGGACTAGCACTCCTGAAAGAAAGGATATTGCGGAGACATGGCTTAGCCACAGCCTGGGGGATGTTTCCAGAATGAGATTTTCACTCTGCAGCAGAGTGTGCGCTGATATGAAACTTCCTGGCGGATTAAAACTGTGTGCTCGGTCCGGCACACAGTTTTAATCTGCCAGGAAGTTTTTTACAAAAATCTTGTTAGACCGATTCTTAAGCATTACTGATCAGTCTGGGGCGTTTGTCTGGTTCGAGTAATTGACAAGATTGAGAAGATTCAATGTAGGTCGTTGCATTTCGTCAAATGATCGTTGAGTAGGCGCTAGAACGTTACAGGTATGCTCAACGTACGCCAGTCGCAGACGGCACAAGAGGCCGTTGTGCTCCACGAAGAGGTTACTGTAGAAATTCTAACAAGGGAACCTCCCCATCGCACCCCCCTCAGATTTAGTTTTAAGTTGGCACAGTGGATAGGCCTTGAAAATCTGAACACAGATCGATCGAGGAAAACAGGAAGAAGTTGTGTGGAACTATGAAAAAATAAGCAAAATATACAAACTGGGTCGTCCATGTGTAATATAAGCAATAATAAGGGCAGTGTGAAATGAGGAGCGCCGTGGTCCCGTGGTTAGCGTGAACAGATGTGGAACGAGAGGTCTTTGGTTCAAATCTTCACTCGACCGAAAATTTTAACTTTTTATTTTCAGTTTATGTGACAAACTCTTATGTTTTCATCACTTTTTTTGGAGTGATTATTACATCCACAAGAAAACCTAAATCGGGCAAGGTAGAAGAATCTTTTTACCCATTCGCCAAGTGTACTAGTTAGGTGGGTCGACAACATATTCCTGTCATGTGACGCACATGCCGTCACCATTGTCGTATAGAATATATCAGACGTGTTTTCCTGTGGAGGAATCGGTTGACCTATGACCTTGCGATCAAATGTTTTCGGTTCCCATTGGAGAGGCTCGTCCTTTCGTCAACTAATCGCACGGTTTTGCGGTGCGGTCGCAAAACACAGACATTAAACTTATTACAGTGAACAGAGACGTCAATGAACGAACGGACAGATCATAATTTTGCGAAAATAAAGAAAGCAAAATTTTCAGTCGAGGGCAGATTTGAACTAAAGATCTCTCGCTCCGCAGCTGTTCACGCTAACCACGGGACCACGGCGCTCCTCACCTCAGATTGCCCTTGATATTGCCTAACTTACGCATGGACGACCCAGTTTGTAAATTTTGCTTATTTTTTCATAGTTCCACACAACTTCTTCCTGTTTTCTCGATTGATCTGTGTTCAGTTTTTCAAGGCCTATCCACTGTGCCAACTTACAACTAAATCTGAGGGGGGGTGCGATGGGGATGTTCCCTTGTAAGAGCGTAAGTATCGAAAAGAGTTGGGCAGCATATTACTTCTCGCATACAGGTCTCACGAAATAACAGAGATTCGGAAATCAGAGTAATTGGAATCTTTGTGGTGGTTTGTTTACAGGAGATCTTCCCCCATACCAAGTGCAAAATGCTGAAACACTCTCCACCATACAACGTAAAGTGGTTTGCGGATCATAGCTGTCGAGGCAGAGTGATGCACCATTCTCTCGAGCCTCCCACACCAAAATACTCAGAAAGTAGCCGTGAATATCCTCCGTAATGTTTTTGGTGTTGCTCGGATTCGTACTGTATCTTATTCTGTTTAGGACATTCACCATTCAGCAGTAGCAGCTTTTGAAGTTTTTGCCTACAGCATAAAATTTCAGCGTGGACGTGTTATGATGGCTGGATTTGGATTGGCCACTTACCTCCATAGTTTTTCGTCACAAGTCTGCTTTTCTTCAACAGTTAACCTTCTTCCAAAGTTTTATTTAACTTCTATTTGCGGAGATCTGCAGCAAACTTTTTAATCACTATATTCCTCTCAAACAACACCGACACACGTCCGAATAGCTTCACCTCTCAAAGCAGACAATTGCTAAGCAACGGCAGCGTCACTTCGTGCGATATTTTCATTGTTGTGAGCCTGCCCTGGGACCGATGCTAAGCAGCTAATATTGCTAATGACTAGCGCCCGGATTATTAGGTTTTTGTGAAACTGATTTTAGCACTCCATCTTCTTGGAAAATATTTTTGCCTTTTTGTAGTCATCTAATTAAAATGTAATGAACTCCAGTATCAACATAGAAAAATTTTATCATATTTTTAACACTGTCACTCTAGTTCTTTGTGAAAAATGAACAACTAACTATTTTCTGTATCGAAACTCGAAAAAATTCATAAACATTCGAGATATTTACCGGTGGTACAACCATTTTCTCTTTTCATAGTACTGTAATGCAACATCTTCTACCGAAAAATACCTTACATGTGTCACTCACATAAAAACACACCGTTGCGATGCGTACTTGAGTATGACCACAGTCCGAAGCCAAACCCTACAATCATATTTCATTTTGGAATTGCATTACACAAAGAACCAAATTTCTAAGCTGTGTAACGTGAAACTTTTACATTTCTGCAGACTGAGAAAGTTCAGCCATAGACGTCAGTAGCCTCGTCGACTGAAAGCCAAATGCAGTGGTCACAAATGTCCGTTTTAAATACCAGCAATAGCCTTTTCATTCATCTGTTTCAAATAATTTTTGCAGTTCGACTTTCCTGGTATATTTCAGAAAGCTCTTACAAAGTTGTGTTCCTTAGCACGTTCCATGGCATATTAGCCGACACTAAATCCTACCACATGTCTAGACGAAAGTTGTCCACTGCAACATTTGTAATAGAAGAAATTATTGGTTCAGCCTGTTGCTTGTTCTACATCTACATCTACATGGACACTCTGCAAATCACATTTAAGTGCCTGGCAGAGGGTTCATCGAACCACCTTCACAATTCCCTATTATTCCAATCTCCAATAGCGCTCGGAAAGAATGAACACCTATATCTTTCCGTAAGGGCTCTGATTTCCCTTATTTTATTGTGGTGATCGTTCCTCCCCATGTAGGTCGGTGTCAACAAAATATTTTCGCATTCGGAGGAGAAAGTTGGTGATTGGAATTTCGTGAGAAGATTCCGTCGCAACGAAAAACGCCTTTCTTTTAATTATGTCCAGCCCAAATCCTGTATCATTTCTGTGACACTCTCTCCCATATTTCGAGATAATACAAAACGTGCTGCCTTTCTTTGAACTTTTCCGATGTACTCCGTCAGTCCTATCTGGTAAGGATCCCACACCGTGGAGCAGTATTCTAAAAGAGGACGGACAAGCGTAGTGTAGACAGTTTCCTTAGTAGGTCTGTTACATTTTCTAAGTGTCTGCCAATAAAACGCAGTCTTTGGTTAGCCTTCCCCACAACATTTTCTATGTGTTCCTTCCAAGTAATTTGTTCGAAATTGTAATACCTAGGTATTTAGTTGAATTTACGGCTTTTAGATTAGACTGATTTATTGTGTAACCGAAGTTTAACGAGTTCCTTTTAGCACTCATATGGACGACCTCACACTTTTCGTTATTTAGGGTCAACTGCCACTTTTCGCACCATTCAGATATCTTTTCTAAATCGTTTAGCAGTTTACTTTAATCTTCTGATGACTTTATTAGTCGATAAACGACTGCGTCATCTGCAAACAACTGAAGATGGCTGCTCAGATTGTCTCCCAAATCGTTTATATAGATAAGGAACAGCAAAGGGCCTATAACACTACCTTGGGGAACACCAGAAATCACTTCTGTTTTACTCGATGACTTTCCATCAATTCCTGACAGGAAATCAAAAATCCAGTCACATAACTGAGAAGATATTTCACAAGCGCGCAATTTCACTACGAGCCGCTTGTGTGGTACCGTGTCAAAAGCCTTCCGGAAATCCAGAAATACGGAATCGATCTGAAATCCCTTGCCAATAGCACTCAACACTTCACGTAAATAAAGAGTTAGTTGTGTTTCACAGGAACATTGTTTTCTAAACCCATGTTGACTGTGTGTCAATAGACCGTTTTCTTGGAGGTAACTAATGATGTTCGAACACAATATATGTTCCAAAATCCTGCTGCATATCGACGTTAACGATATGGGCCTGTAATTTCGTGGCTTACTCCTACTACCTTTCTTGAATATTGGTGTGACCTGTGCAACTTTCCAGTCTTTGGGTACGGATCTTTCGTCGAGCGAGCGGTTGTATATGATTGTTAAGTATGGAGCTAATGGATCAGCATACTTCGAAAGCAACCTATTTGGTACACAGTCTGGACCAGAAGACTTCCTTTTATTAAGTGATTTATGTTGCTTCACTACTCCGAGGATACTTACTTTTGCGTTACTCATGTTGGCAGATGTTCTCGATTCGAATTCTGGAATATTTACTTCGTCTTCTTTTGTGAAGGCATTTCGGAAGGCTGTGTTTAGTAACTCTGCTTTGGCAGCACTGTCTTCGATAGTATCTCCATTGCTATCGCGCAGAGAAGGCATTTATTGTTTCTTGCCGCTAACATACTTCACATACGACCAGAATCTCTTTGAATTTTGTGCCAGGTTTCGAGACAAAGTTTCGTTGTGGAAACTGTTATAAGCATCTCGCATTGAAGTCCGCGCTAAATTTCGAGCTTCTGTAAAAGATCGCCAACGTTGGGGATTTTGCGTCTTTTTAAATTTGGCATATTTGTTTCGTTGTTTCTGCAACAGTGTTCTTCTTCCTAATGGTGCGCGTAATGTGAGCTGTGGAAACTTTGTGTTGAAGAAAATGTGACTTTTTAGAACGAATTACCCAAACAAACGAAAACTAAGAAGATGGTTCAAATGGCTCTGAGCACTATGGAACTTAACAGCTATGGTCATCAGTCCCCTAGGACTTAGAACTACTTAAACCTAACTAACCTAAGGGCATCACACAACACCCAGTCATCACGAGGCAGAGAAAATCCCTGACCCCGCCGGGAATTCTAAGAAGATGGCAGTAACTAAAAAAAAAAATATCGTAGTCATGTAAAATGTCTGCTTCAGTCGTATCACATATGCAAGTCAGTTATCTAATTTTATGAAGGACGATCAAAAAGTTTGTACTCAAAGGCCGTACAGTCCAGAATCGTTATGCCACTCAGGCAAAACCACCGCAAGCATTGAGGAAACCATCCCACCGACGCCCCAGGTTTAGGATAATACGAGGATCACTCCAAAAGAAATGCACACTATTTTAGTAAAAATACAGTTTTCATTCTGCATGTGTGAAAGTTATACAGTGTGTAGATAAATCCTTCCCGCTTGTTTTCAAACTTAGTTCAACCTGTTCCCGTGAGTGGCGCCGTCACAGCATGTCTTCAAGATGGTTGCTACACTTGACGTTCGTAAGAATCAACGTGCTGTCATAGAATTCCTGTGCTGTGAAAACGAGGCAGTGGGGAACATCCACAAGAGGTTGAAAAAGGTGTATGGAGATGCTGCTGTCGATCGCAGTACAGTTAGTCGGTGGGTTACATGATGAAAGCGGGCACAGCAATATTGAGGATTATCCTCGCAGCGGCAGGACTCGTAATGCACACACTCCAGACAATGCGCAGAGAGTTAACGAATTGGTGACTGCTGACAGATGCATCACAGTGAACGAATTGTCATGCTACGTTGGGATAGGGGAAGGAAGTGTTTGCAGAATACTGAAAGTGTTGGCATTAAAAAAGGTTTGCGCCAGGTGGGTTCCCAGGATATTGACAGTGGCTCACAAAGAAACAAGAAAAACGGTATGCAGCGAACTTTTGGAACAGTACGAGAATGGTGGAGATGAGTTTCTTGGAAGAATTGTGACCGGTGATGAAACATGGACCCATCATTTGTCACCAGAGACGAAGAGGCAATCAGTGGAGTGGCATCGTGCAAATTCACCCAAGAAGGGAGGGGTGGACGTATTCACGCGGCGACAATGCGTCATACACAATGTCGATCTCAGTGCGGGCCTTATTTCTCATACCTTCCGATTACTCAAGTATCAACGAGGCAATAGCGGTCTGACACGTTATCGAGTTATAAGGACAAGCGAAATTCTGCCACACAAATGCTGGATTTCCGGATAAAGTATAAGCTATTAATAATGTCTTTTCTTAAAATGTGCAAATTCCCAAATTTTTTTCATTACTTTTAAATCATAAATTCTATTTAAAGTCCTCTTTTGTAGCAAAAAGTCTTCTTTAGCCACTACTTTTTCTGTGTAAGTCCTGTTTAACCTGTTTTAGGGGGTTTTAAGTATAATTTAATCCTCTTGGAGGCATTTTGCACACAAAAATGGTTCATATGGCTCTGAGCACTATGGGTCTTAACATCTGAGGTCATCAGTCCCCTAGAACTTAGGACTACTTAAACCTAACTAACTTAAGGACATCACACACATCCATGCCCGAGGTAGGATTCAAACCTGCGACCGTAGCGGTCGCACGGTTCCAGACTGAAGCGCTTAGAACCGCTCGGCTTTTGCACACAAGAATGGTAATTAGTGCATAAATAAAATTTTGTTAAGAACCGACAGAAACGGCTAAGTTGGTCGCATCTGCCAGCTGTCTAACAGTGTTGCAACTGAATGTCAACGTGAGAGGCCAAAAATACAAATAAGGTACGAGCAGATTTCGTCAGACATTGCGATAAGGAACCCAAGAACAACTGATTGACCATTTCGACAACAGTCCTGAACAGACAGTACGTACTCTATTGTAATGAAGCTAAATATAGTAATTTCACTTAGAGATGTCATAAGCCTACCTTTCAGGTTGCTGAGTTCACATAAAGGAACACTCTGAAACCACGAAGTTAAACAGTTTAGCAGCCGAGAGCGCTGACAGGCTTAGAAAACCAAAGGACATTCGGTCAACAGTGTATGCGTGGACTGTTTTTTAACAACCTATGGACATCAATTGCACTTTCACCTGCCTGTTCTACGAAATCCAGCAATTTGTTTTGAATTCCGCTAAAGGGGTCAAAATATCGTATGACAATTGGAAACATTTTCGTGTTTAGATGATTGGAGGCATCTGTTGCTAAAGAAAAGAACATGAAACACTTCTTGGGGTCATTTAAAACTTTCAGAAAATCGTTCACACTTCTTGGGGTCAATAAATTCATTATCATCATTTCAGCTGTAGTTCGCCCGCAAGATATTTTCTTTGACACATTAGATTCACTGAACACGTTTTTCGAAAGTTTGATAGCACAGTCCAAGCTCCTATAGCTTAGATTGTGTTGCACTGTGTGGTGGACTAATGAAAGTTCACCAGCAATGGTTTTCACATCTTCGTTTGTTAAGCCTTTGCTCAGGTGAGGAGGGATGAAGAACGTAGTTATTTTGGATGAAGTAGTTACATCATTTGCCTTGATTTTGTGACCTACAAGCAAATACAAGATGTTAACTCAGAAAATTGCGGATTACTAATTACTACGCACTGAACAGTAAGATATTCAGTAAGAGATTTATATATATATATATATATATATATATATATATATATATATATATATATGTGTGTGTGTGTGTGTGTGTGTGTGTGTGTGTGTGTGTGTGTGTGTGTGTTAATAATTTATTACCGTACCTGAAGTATTCATGTGTTGTAAACAATCGTTCTTGCCGCCATGCGCGATGCTAAACTCCCGTTTGCAATTTGAGCAGTTTGCTTTATAATCATTTGACCGCGCAGGTCCAATCCAGGAATATAAAGCTTCACATTTCGTAAGATATGTACACATATACTTTGTTTTCTTTTTTGGTGGCGTTTTAGCTTACCTGCCCATCATAAAATCTTGAACAAGTTAACGACGATTCGCAGTAAGCACTGGCACAGAAACAAAGTCATATCTAACCGCCAGGCGTCGGTCGATCATTCCTAAGATATTCGATAGACATAATGTCGACATCTATGGTCGAAGGTCGATATAGAATCAGTTGTCTCTGCTGTCTACGTACGACTCCTGACAGTGCGTGCAAAATTTAAATGATTGAAAAATATTTTACATACCGGTGCGTGATAAGAAAAATAAAGTTAAAAACGGGAGATAAACGGCCACTGAAACTGAAAATACGGGAGTCGGGAGATATGAAACAATGTCTCTGAATACGGGAGATCCCGTGAAATACGGGAGAGTTGGTCACCCTAGGTGGACAGGGGCGGGTGGGGGGGGGGGGGGGAGGGGATGGTGCCTCTTCATCGCCTACTACGAAACCTCCCCCCCCCCCCCCTGAAGCTCATTCTCACAGTTAGGCCATTCAATCTGCATTAGGGATACCGATGAAAGACCGTTTTTATTAATTTACAGAACGCTGTGGGGAACTCAACAGTCGTATACAAGCTTCCGCCAACTTGTAGTCCACTGCTACAAACCCACAGCTGTCCGGCAGCGGAGGGGACTTCTGATCTGCGATCCGCATTCCTGCCGCTCACAACAGTTGTAAGACATTGTGGTCTCCTGACCTTCATTGCTTACATATGCCGCCATCACAATCATATTCCGCACATCAAGACGCTTCATTCGAACACAAACTCGATAAGATAAAGTCAATGTTGTATGAATTCATGTAAACGATATGCAAATAACAAGTAAGCGCACCGTGGTTGAAATACTCGAGGCTGGCGTACACACATACATTCCAGACACGACGGTCACAGGAGCTTTTAGTTCAAGAGAGGTAGACCACACACCAGAAGGCCGGTCCCTTCAGAGGACGACCCAGCCTTTGTTGGCTGGTGACCGCCCGTGGAGCGGACAGCATGGGCCCTAGTGAAAAGGGGGAACGACCCCGTGTTTGGATTAAAAGAAAATTCCGCTACATTGTGTGCAAACGGCAAGCCTATGCATTCTTTACACATAGCACGCAGATTCAGAGATTTTCACAGGGAGGCAGCAAACGCCAAACGCCAATGCTACAGGTTTCCGGATTGGTCGCCTTAAATGAAACGTCATTCTACCATTTTAGAAGAGCAATGCCGATTGGCAGACGATATTTCTGACACCTTGAGCTGAAGGAGTAATGGAAGAGACCGAAAGATATACCCCTTCACGTCTGGCATGGAGATGCGCCGTGCCGTTGTCGCTCTTGGAGTGAGGAACAAGTCTCTCCTCAGTACTTCACTGGGAGAGCACCTCTGTTGAGAGCAAATTGAAGGGCGTTTCTCTATATGGAGTCCTTGCGATTAAGTGTTGTTCACTCTGTTGGCTGACACACTTATTGTGTGGTGTGAACGGACAGAGTTATAGTTAAATGCCTGCGAGCTAATTTTTGAGTGGCATCGCGGTGGCCTTGTTATCTGGCTGGTGTACCACGCCAATAGTTAGACTAGGGGCGAACAGGAATCCTTGACTTCATCAAGGCATAGGGAGAGGTGATTGGCGAAGGTCAATCCAGATAGAACAAGAGTTATCTTATTTGTCAGCAGCGAGCGGTGCAGACAGCAGTCATCACAGCTTACGGTATTGTGCGCTATAACTATTGCGAGCCCCATATTTCCTTCACAACAGTTGTAACTAACCTGCATCTGCGGGTTATTACGTTATTATTGGGAATGGAAATGCTTATTGATTGTGAAATTAACGTGAGAAGATTAGGGTCGCCACCGACTCTAACCATATAACTAATCAAAGGTTTGGCTGAGTCGGAAAATAAATTAATTTGATCACAGACAAAAAACTCATAAAAATACGTACGTCACGATATCGCTCATAGGGGATGCGATGTAATTAATAGTATTTCCCATGCACTGTCCACGAGAATCAACCATTTGAAATAAAATAGTACATGCATGAACACTGTGCAGAAGATCAGCTCCCAGCAACACACCTGAAAATAAGACTTAATATAAAGCATTTGTTTTAAAATAAAAGGGGAAACTAATCACTGGACCTCTACCTAAGGAAACACGTTGGATGTGCTAACAGGAAAGCTACGAGGTGAGTGGCTTAGGTGCAAAAACGTAACCTCGGAACACAAGAGAAAATTGTAAATAAAATCATTTATTCCTAACACATGAAAAAGGAGGCATGTACACAATTCCTGATAACATTAATTCCTAAAACATTAAAGAAAAGCATCGATACATTCACTGTTATAATCAACACCTAAACTAATTGGTTTGAATCATTCAAACAACTGCTGATGCCTGATAACTGATCACAATAACTCGTGAAACGGTACATGTTTCACAGTACACCCACATGAACACATGGTTTGCGGAGACGCAATTTCTAGGTATCGTGGCCAAGTTGCAACAATATCGCATAACACAATCATGAACAGTTAAAATTCTTTAAAACAAACATGAGACCGGACAGTTAGTGATGACGGTAGCCCAACAAACTCTAATGTTCAACCATGTGGTCGGCTCCCCACGGACGAAAGATACATAAAGCAAGGAAAATTTATGAGAAGGCAAAGCTATAAATACTTAGAAAAATGAAAGCTTATACAGGCACAGCTGAAGGCAAACAGACATTCATACAGGAGCAAGTGCTCACTTCTTATCGATACCTTTGTGCATTCCTTGCTGCGACAAGACAAAGCAATCTTTCAGAGCTGAAAAGCGAGACCAAAAGCTAACAGCTCTTCCCTCGCCAAGTAACAACGCGCCACGCGGTCAGTCTAACTCACCCTTCTTCGACAGCTGTGGACGCTTCCCATACCGGCGGAAGACTGCCTCCCTTTTTCCTCTCCAGCCTCCTCCATGCTCCGCGTGGCCCGGAAAAGCCCAGGATGCCATTTCCGCCACCGGTAGCGCAAACCTCTTTGCCTACTTAACACTACGAGAGTTGGCTATTCTGTACAATTGCTGCTGAATCTGTATCACTATCGCAGACTTTCTGCAGCAGACTACGCCCCCGTCTAGCAGCGTGACACACAACCACATTCATTCAATCACACCAGTATGAGTTATGAGAAAAGATAAACAAGGAAAAGAAAGAGAAATGCTAGTGAAAATGGGCTACCGGACTAATGAAAGGTGGCTACAGGACCCTATCATAGTACACTTCACTGCATTTCACACGCGACAGCCTCGGCTGTACCTAGCAACATTCTAAAGGATAATTATTCAAGTTGAGTAGGCGCGCCTCTCAGCCATTCTGCCAAGTCAACAACAATCTTAAACTTTGTATAGAAATTTCATTAGCGAATCCTATCCTTGAGAGGTAATTTCACATTTCGAAACGAACCAGGATATAACTTGTTCAATTCATAACTAAATGTGCTATTGTGATTTCTCAGAATTTTTGCAAAATAAATAATAACTTTCGTTAGTTTCAAGTTTTTCTTACACTAACTAACACTACTTCAGTACCCAAGTATCCCACTATATACGTAAGAAATTTTGTGAACTTTTGTGTCATTTCCTTACAGCGGACGACTCCAGAAGGTATTTATTGCTGAAGGTTTTTCAGGAATTTCTCTTTAGAACGTTAGGAGCGTCTGTCTGACTTCTGTAGTAGTGTGGGGGTGGAATTTGCATCTTGCAGGAGCCACAGGGTAAAGGGGAATGTCTCAGATTAATCCGTTGCGCAGAATGACAGAATAACACCCACACGCTCACAGAAAATGGCGACCCTGCCAGGATAGGTAAAATAGGTAAGCTACCATGATAGGAAAATGTCAGGATAGTTAGGTACGGCAGGTCGCAGCAGTAGCACTTTGAAGAACTTTCTTTCATGTATTAAATAGCTATTTGCAAAGATTGGGATCAGAATAGATACAGATAGTGAAGAAAACAGAATTGTTGGGAAAAGGGCATGTGTTATTGTATTGGAAAATTTTGCATTTTTTTACTATTTTTGTGTAGCTGTTAGGACATAGAATTTTCAGGTGATAGGCACAGACGCAGAGTGAGGCAGAGACGCAATGTGACGCAGCATCATATAAATTAGAATTAAGAAATAACATTTTTCTCCCTTTGCAAGCGCACAGGTAGAGATTGGAGACTGTAGCAGAGCAGACAGAACATTAGCTGAGAAGTCACGGCGTTGTTGTTGTTGTTGTTGGTTCAGCCAACTGGTAAGTGGTTGTACAGTTTTGTAGATAGGGTTGTGGTGTGTTGAAAGAATTTCCGTGTTAACGAGAGCACAAGCCAAAAGGTCACGTGAGAGACAGCAAGTAGACAAGATGGGGGAGAATCAACCAGATAGACAGCAAGTAAACGAGCTTATTGAGAATAGGATAGAAGGTGAACCTGAAAATAGGACAGACGGTGAATCAGAGAATAGGACAGTCGGGGAGCTGCAGAATCAGTAGGCTCAGTTAGACTGGGATAAAATTGAAACAGATCAGACAGATGGGAATCGAAGGGATGAGAACATCGAATTTCCAGAATACGAAATTCCAGGTAGGGCACATTCTGAGCCAGAAATAGACAGCCGACGTAGGAAGTGGGAAAGATTAGAAGCGAAACGAGCACAGGAAACGCGCTTGTTTGCCGCATATTCAGGGACAGAATACGCGTCAATACAGTCAATGAACCGGCAGTTAGCTAACGTTCAAAGAGAAGTAGACAGTGAGGAAGAGGGGGAACATTTAGAATACGTCGAACCTATCGTACACACTCTAAATATGCCCCAACAGCAGACACAGAATTTTGCGGAGTTACGAGCGCCACGAAAAGGTTCCGTAACAGACGCAACTGTACCTGCAAACACAAGACATACACAACAGAGAGGGCAGAATGGGGAGTTGTTTGCGCCACGTAATGGTTCAATGACAGACGCAACTAGTCTTCAACACAGATAGCACGGGTTATTGCAGTTATCAAACTTAGAAACGCCACAGCATAGCCCAGTAAACGACGTAACCGATCGAGTGGAAAATAATAGATCGAGAGTACATAGTTCAGCAGAAGCTAGTGTTACAGAACAGGACGAGATCATGGAGATGTTACAAAAAATGAATGCTAGTATGACGAAACAGAATCAGGGTATTAATACACAGATGATAAAACAGTATCAAGAATTGAAACAGGATAATCAGGAATTGAAACAGGGTAATCAGGAATTGAAACAGGATAATCAGGCTATTAAGACACAGATCCAACAAGATAGTCAGAACTTGAGACAAGAGATTAAGACACAGATCCAACAGGTTAAAATCCAAATGGAAGAAGGGATTGCCAGAATTGATAGTCAGATCACTCAGATAATCAAAGACGCGAAAGAATCTAGAGAAAGAATTCAGGTACTAACACAAGGTCAGCAGCAATTACCCATTGACGTGGACATCGTAAACGTTGACAAAAAGGTGGAACGTTTTACGAAAAAAGCCACTGGAACAGCAATACAAATTTCGGAAGAACAAGCAATTCATAGCAAGGTCGCAAAGGTTGCACTGAAAAAATATGATCAGCGGATCAATAAAATAGAACTTAAAAACAAAGATCAGTTTGAAAAGCTTCGAACAGAGTTGATACAAACTACCGAAGAAAAGATCGAGACCGATTACACCCGTAGTGAAACAACTGACGCGTCAAGCATTAATTCAGTACACGAACACGCGCCGTCTACGAAAGTTCAAGTAGAACCAAGGCTAGACGTAACACTCGCGCAGAAATCGAAACAGAAAACCCCGATTAAAGTAATACATGACATGCCATAGGACCAGGCACAGTACCTAGAAAAACGTAACACATACATTCAGCAGATACCAATCGAAAGACAGGCAACTGAACCAATAAATCCAATGACACAACATAATAGCAGCACAGGTACTACACCATGAACGACGAGAGTAGAAACACACGAACAACACTTTTGTTTACCAATGATACGATATGACGCGGATGTGAGTCAGGAAATTGAGAATAGGCAGACAGGCAGTAGATTACCAGAGAATAAACACGACGACACAAGCAGTGGCAGATAATTTGAGTCCATGAATCAGCCACAAACCGGATTTGTGAGTAGATATGATACAGACCACTTCCGTACAGTTAGAAAATTTCAACATTTCAAGGAAGAAGGCGGTAGCTTGCATGCACGCACACTCATCGACCAGTTTCAAATAGGCTTACCAAACCACTGGGGCGTAGCTCAGAAACTTGACTTCATTTGTGCACACACGTCAGGGACGGTAGCAGAGGTGATGCAAAAAATTGCGGCTACCTGTACGTCTTACCTACAGTTCAGAACAGCATTTCTCGAAAGATATTGGTCCAAGGAGGCGCAAAACAAAATTAAATACGAGTTACTTCAGATGACACCATATGAAAACCCAGAAGAAAAAAGCGTGGTAAAATTCTTTGATAGCATGGACAAAAAGAGTCAATGCCTAGACAAACCATACAGTAACGGAGAGCTGATACGTCTGTGTAGAATGAAATTACCGGTAAAGTATCAACAGGCGACAGTAGAAAAAATGAAAATACCGAAGAATGCAAAGAGGTTTTAAGGGAACTTGAATTTATGTTTAAAGAAGACGAGGTGAAAGAAAAAAGAAAGGAAAGGGGACAGCAAAAGGAGAGTACTAGGAACGAATATTCCAATAATAATAATAATCGTAATCCTAACACCAATAATTTCAGCCAATTTAACAGACAAGGATAGTGGCGCAATGGAGACAATTGGCAGAAAAACGATAACCAGAATAATTGGTACCAAAATAGGAACGGTAATGGAAACTCACACAGTGGCGGATATGGATTTAGGAATCAAAATGCCAACGGTCAAGGGTACTTTGAAAGAGGTCACGATGTTAGAAACAGCAACTGGCGAGACCAGGGCGCGAATAATTACCGAGGAAATTATGGTCCACAGAGACAAGAACAACATAGCAAAGGGAAACCAGAAATAGAAATTAGGCCACAAAATCCTGAAAAACGTAAAGATTGACGGGAAATTCCGGAAGAGGTTAGGCAAACTGGTAAAACAATCAAAAAGGACATTCATGTTTGAAAGTAGCTAGATCAAAATTAGAAAAAACTGAAAAAATCCAAAATTCAGACAAACAGGGACTTACGAAAATTTCTGATAAAGTCAGCACCAGATACACTTGAATTACGCTACATAGCCTGGGAAAACAGCATCTACATCTACATCTACATCTACATCCATACTCCGCAAGCCACCTGACGGTGTGTGGCGGAGGGTACCCTGAGTACCTCTATCGGTTCTCCCTTCTATTCCAGTCTCGTATTGTTCGTGGAAAGAAGGATTGTCGGTATGCATCTGTGTGGGCTCTAATCTCTCTGATTTTATCCTCATGGTCTCTTCGCGAGATATACGTAGGAGGGAGCAATATACTGCTTAACTCTTCAGTGAAGGTATGTTCTCGAAACTTTAACAAAAGCCCGTACCGAGCTACTGATCGTCTTTCCTGCAGAGTCTTCCACTGGAGTTTATCTATCATCTCCGTAACGCTTTCGCGATTACTAAATGATCCTGTAACGAAGCGCGCAGCTCTCCGTTGGATCTTCTCTATCTCTTCTATCAACCCTATCTGGTACGGAGCCCACACTGCTGAGCAGTATTCAAGCAGTGGGCGAACAAGCGTACTGTAACCTACTTCCTTTGTTTTCGGATTGCACTTCCTTAGGATTCTTCCAATGAATCTCAGTCTGGCATCTGCTTTACCGACGATCAACTTTATATGATCATTCCATTTTAAATCACTCCTAATGCGTACTCCCAGATAATTTATGGAATTAACTGCTTCCAGTTGCTGACCTGCTATTTTATAGCTAAATGATAAGGGATCTATTTTTCTATGTATTCGTAGCACATTACACTTGTCTACATTGAGATTCAATTGCCATTCCCTGCACCATGCGTCAATTCGCTGCAGATCCTCCTGCATTTCAGTACAATTTTCCATTGTTACAACCTCTCGATACACCACAGCATCATCTACAAAAAGCCTCAGTGAACTTCAGATGTCTTCCACCAAGTCATAGAATGGGAAAACTCTGAAAGCGAGGATGAACTGCCACCACTTCCGTGTATTAAAGAATTAAGCGATGAAGAATTGTTAACCTGACTTAGCAATATATTTGACGAGAAGCAAATAAATAAACGCGATAAAACAGAGCAGAGTATCCTAGATAGAAACAAAACACAGACGCTACGAACACAAAAGACGTATAATGTATACAACACGGGTGACTATGAGGAGATAGAGAGAGTACATTCGGAATGTTTGGAAATGAAGGAAAAGGAGAGACAGGAGCTCGAAAACAGACGAAAAGAGGTAGATAGGTCGCAAACGGTGTTGCTCACGGAGTTAACACCAAAGCAAACACAAACACAAAGGGAAGGTACAATTATCCACAGGTTAAGCTATGAATCTATAGCAGAGGATTTGATGCAAGAAAAGGAAATCGTAACATCCACAATTATACAACCCATATTAAAGATAAACATTGGAGAAATCACGACACAAGCAATCATAGATAGTGGGAGTCAAGTGACGGCTACATCAGAAAGCCTATTTGAAAGGTGCAATAGAGAGAAATAATTACCGATTTTAAGGACAAAAAGGATAAGAGTTTTTGGAGCCGTAGGAAAAAATGCAACAGAGGTGAAATACGAAAAACATCTTTCATTCAATTGCCAAGGCTACGAATTTGAAAACAATTTTATAATCGTACCAAAACTTACGGCTGATGTGATAATCGGTGTAGATTTCATTAATGAGCGCAAGGTTCACATTGGCAAACCACAAGACTTCGTAACAGTAGATGATGTAATACTATATTTTATTCAAACTTTGAACGATGAAAAAGAACAGGGAAAAGTAAAGCAATTACATTTAAGTCAAGAAGGGAATGAAATAGAGGAGGAGGGACACCCTAGATATAAGTTTGAGGAAAACCTTGACCCACTCCCACCAGAAATAATAGAAGAAATTCATCAAGAAATTAGTAAAAAGATAGAGGAAATAGATAATATTTCGCTCCACAAAAAAAAAAAAAAATTAGAAGGCATATTGAGATCACATGCAGAGGTATTTGCACCAAAGACAGGTAGCATTAAAGATTTTCAATACAAATTTGAAGTCAAAGATCATAAACCCTTTTGTGTTCCACCTTATTCCATACCATATAGTTATCGAGAGCAAGTATTTCTTTAAATCAGAAAAATGTTGAATGATGACATAATTGAACCCGCCAAGTCACCATATAATTCACCCTTACATGTTGTAAGTAAGAAGGATGGGAGCAGACGTTTGGTACTCGATTCAAGACATATAAATACAATTATAATTTCGGAAACAGATAGACCAGAGAAATTGGATGAGTTGATTCAGAAGTTTCATGGAGTACAGATTTTTTCATCCATTGATTTGCGTTCAAGTTTTTGGCAAATAGAATTGCAGCCTTCATGTCGAAAATACACAGCCTTTATTGTCTTTGGCGTTGCTACGAATTCAAACGTTTACCGTTTGTCCTCAAAATTTCGTCAGCTGCCTTTATTCGCGGTCTGAATTCTATACTAAATCTCGACATACTTCAGAAAATTACTTGCTATGTGGACGAAGTTCTTGTGGCGGAGGCAACTTGGGCAGAACGTAATTATATACTGGATAATTTCCTACAAATTATGAAAAAACATGGGGTCACCGTCAACATTACTAAATCGCATTTTGGAAAATCAGAAATTAAATTTTTAGGACATTACATATCTGAAAAGGGTATAACGCCAGACGAGAAGAGGATAGACGCTATTCGTAATATTCCTACTCCCTACAACAAGAAAAGTCTGAGGGGATTCTTGGGGTTGATAAATTTTTATAAAAAGTTTATATGGATAGACACACTTGCAGCACCGAGACTGTGTGCACTGACAGGAAAAAACACACCCTGGATATGGCATAAACAAGCAGATGAAGAATTTCATAAGTTGAAGGAGGCATTGAATAATGCTCCAATTTTATCACACCCAGATTTTAGCCAGGAGTTCTGTCTAGTAACCGATAGTGCAAAGACCGGGCTAGGGGCGGTACTATTTCAACAAATTGAGTAAAACGGTAAGAAAATACATAAAACAATAGCCTTTGCAAGCAGAGTACTATCGAAAGCAGAAAAGAATTATTCCATAACAGAATTAGAAGCTCTAGCCATAGTATGGGCATTTCAAAAATTTCGACATTTTCTGTTTGGCAGAAAAACACAAGTATACACAGACCATAAAGCATTAGAGTCTTTAATCTCCTCCAAATTAACCCACGGACGTTTGGCGAGATGGATGCAAATACTGCAGGAGTATGACTTTTCAATCACATACATACCAGGACCTGAAAATATTCTGGCCGATGCATTGCCTCGTTCACCAGAGAGAATGGCAGAGGACCGGAAAATCAACACTGAAGATGAAGAACGGACTATCCATTATCTAAAAAATGTACCATTCGAAAATTTTATCACAAATTCTTTAAAAAATTTATCTGACGAACAAAACAAAGATCAGGCCCTCCTCAAGATCAAACACCAACTTACCGATAAAACCAATACAGAAATTAGAAAAAATTACATAGTAAAAGATAATATCCTATTTTTCAAACGTAATAATGATACTGCACAATGGTTAGCATGCATCCCGGACGAACTTATTAATAAATACATTTGGTACACCCACTTTAGCAGTGGACATTTTGGACCCAAGAAATGCTATCTAAAAATGAAACAAACAGTACACTACCCAAATATGGAGCGACCTATTCGACGCGTTCTTGAAAGTTGTGAAAAATGCATACAGTCGAAACATGTGACATATCAGACCAGACCCCCAATGTTTCCTATTATACCTGATAAATTAAGACAGTTTGATGCAACCGATTTTTATGGTCCAATTCCACGAACAAGGAAAGGCTTCACCTACATATTAGTTGTAATTGAACTAGCATCAAAATACACTACACTTACACCCTTAAAGAAAGCCACTGAATTTACGATTAGTAAATCACTTCAAAAGGACTTTATACAACAAGTTGGGAGAGTGAAAAGAATCATCTGAGATAATGGGCCCCAATACAGATCAGTGCATTGGAAAAACACATTAGACAAATTAAAAATCAAACCCACCTTTATTTCCAAATATAAACCAAGAGGAAATCCGGCAGCACGTACCATGAAAGATTTGGGAACACTTTGTAGAGTGTTTTGTAGAAAGAACCACTGTACTTGGTACCTATATCTACGAGACTCCCAAGAGGTAATTAATGAGACGCCACATAGTACTGCGACTTATTCACCAATTACAGTATTAAAGAACATAGATCCACCAGAAAAAATAAAAGAAATCATTAAATTTCCAGTTATTCCCCGAAAGCAACATAGACAAATCGTCGCTTCTGCCCTACAAAACGTTCGCTCAGCAGCAATGAGACGTAAAATCACTCAAGACAAATGTACCACAAAGAAACGCTTCACACAGTGCCAAAGGTTTTCGTACAAAATTATTACCTTTCACATAAGAGTCAAAATAAATGCAGAAAATTTTTTGCAATCTATAAGAGGCCAATGATAATTTCCAGGCTCACTCACGAAAATCCCGTTGAGCTAACGAATCCAAAAACAGGTAAAAATATTGGCATCTATCACATGAGCCACCTAAAAGAATGTGAATTAAAGAAATGGTAAAAGAGAAGAAAGGGAAACAGACAGAGGGGCAATCGCAAATCGTGTACTAACCACTAAATCAAAAAAATTATTTAAGAATCAACAAAATAACACATTAATTAAAAGAAAAAGAGACACAATACACACTAAAAATTTCTTGTAGTATCAAGTACACTACAACATGCACACAAACAATAAATGGTACACAACAATTAAAAGAATTAAGAAGTGGTAGGACATAATTAGAATAAAAAAAGAAATCATATATATACAATAATTTTTGCCACTATCAGGAAATTTTTGCATTATATAAAATCAGAGGTTTTTTTTGTAAATAAAAAAATATATGTAAAACAAAAATTGTAAATATTTCTATGCATCAGAGGGACATCGCCACCAACACCAATCACCAGCTCCCTTAACACCAGATGCTTCGAGATAGCGACGGAGAGGGTACAGACATGTTGAGAAAGCACTTAGGGAAACAGAAACAACATGAAGACCAACGCCACACTGGAAGTGCAGGTTCAACCAGGTTGGACTTCAGGAGGACAACGTGCAGCACGGACATTTCATATGTCACGACACAGCTATACAACAGAAGAGCGTGGGGAGAATCATAATATGACGAGACGACAATGAAGGTACAAAAAATTACTAAGATCTACAAACTCATCAAGTAACAGTTGGAAAGGCAGTCAGATCCTACAAATCCTATATCACTCCTACTCTAAAATTCATATATTCCTAGCCCAAGAAGGACAGAAGAATGCAAGAAAGAAGAGAAGAACAGAAGATGCAAGATGAAGAAGAGCAGAAGACAGCAAGATACCTTTCTCTCCTATCCTAGAAAGCAAATTGCTACAAATGTCTTTCCATGAACTTTGAGGCATGGCAACTACTACAACCACCTCTCCAAAAATAAACCTTGAAGCGTCAAAGAAATACAAGTGAATGGCAAACAGAATATTATGTAGTATCAACCAACATTATCTAGAAATAGATTCAGCAAAATGAACAGTATTCTCCCTACCACATCATCAAATTGCCATACCGAACTAGGTGTGAAGTACCAAGAGGTCACAACACAATATTGGGTGACGATCATCGGTAGTCAACTACAATCATCGAACTGCCATACCATCCCAGGTGTGACAGGAAAGGAGTACCAAGACATCACTGTGTATGCAGTAAACCACAGTCATCATCATCGGTTAAAAGTACCACTCCATGATGACAATGTCAACAAGTAAGACGTGGCATCGCATGCTAGGGTGCTTCTCTCATGATTTGTGACACCAATACAAATGAGTCGACGCCTTCCAGTATTTCAGTGGGGAACGTCGAACACAGAAACTGACGCAGCAAAAAAAAAAAAAAAAGGAAAGGACTGATATAACACAAATGTAGAGTTAAGGAAATGATATATTTGTAAAAGTACATTTTTCCTTTCTTGTAAAAGTAATTATTTTTATTATGTATGTAAAGTCCACAATTTATAGATACCTTAAACCTTTTGTAAAGAACCTTAGTCTATTTATTTCTTTTATATGTAAAATTAGAAAAGGATTTGTGCAGGATTTTTCTTCTTTAAGTAACATTCAAAAACACCTTTTTGGGGTAATAATATTAATACTGAGGATAGAATTAAGAGGAAACGCTTCTTCATTGTTACAAAAAAAAAAACAGTGACACTTAAAGAAAAAGATAATGCCTAAATAAATAAAACAAAGTAACACAACAGAGCTTTTGCGAACATTTAAACAAGCTTAACTAAAGAAAATATATAACCACACTAAAACATGATACACTGTACACTTACAAGTTTAGAAAAATTAATATCGTAAAAACAAATTTTTGGAAATGAAAAAGAAAGTCAGTGTTGTATGAATTCATGTAAACGATATCAAATAACAAGTAAGCGCACCGTGGTTGAAATACTTGAGGCTGTCGTACACACATACATTCAAGCAAATTCCACTACATCGTGTGGGAGCGGCCAGCCTATTCATTCTTTACACATAGCATGTTGTTTCAGAGATTTTCACAGGGAGACAGCAAACGCCAAACGCCAATGCTACAGGTTTCCGGATTGGTCGCCTTAAAAGAAACGTCATTCTCCCGTTTTAGAAGAGCAATGCCGATTGGCAGACGATATTTCTGACACCTTGAGCTGAAGGAGTAATGGAAGAGACCGAAAGATATACCCCTTCACGTTTGGCGTGGAGAGGCGCCGTTCCGTTGTCGCTCTTGGAGTGAGGAACAAGTCTCTCCTCAGTACATCACTGGGAGAGCACGTCTGTCGAGAGCGAATCGAAGGGCGACTCTCTATATTGAGTCCTTGTGAATAAGCGTTGTTCACTCTGTTGGCCGACACACTTATTGTGCAATGTCAATGGACAGAGTTATAGTTAAACGCCTCCGAGCGAATTTTTGAGTGGCATCGCGGTAGACAGGTTATCTGACCGCTGTACCACGCCAGTAGTTAGACTAGGGGCGAACAGGAATCCTTGACTTCATCAAGGCGTAGGGAGAGGTGATTGGCGAAGGTCAATCCAGATACAACGAGAGTTATCTTATTTGTCAGCAGCGAGTGGCGCAGACAGCAATCATCGCATCCTACGGTATTGTGCGCTATAATTATTGCGAGCCCCATATTTCCTCCACAACAGTTGTAACTAACCTGCATCTGTGGGTTATTACGTATAATTCACTGCATTTCACACGCGACAGCCTCGACCGCACCTAGCAAAATTCTAAAGGATAATTATTCAAGTTGAGTAGGCGCGCCTCTCAGCCATTCTGCCAAGTCAACAACAATATTAAACTTTGTATAGAAATTTCATTAGCGAATCCTATCCTTGAGAGGTAACTTCACATTTCGAAAAGAACCAGGATATGTTGTTGTTGTTGTTGTGGTCTTCAGTCCTGAGACTGGTTTGATGCAGCTCTCCATGCTAATCTATTCTGTGCAAGCTCCTTCATCTCCCAGTACCTACTGCAACCTACATCCTTCTGAATCTGCTCAGTGTATTCATCTCTTGGTCTCCCTCTACGATTTTTACCCTCCACACTGCCCTCCAATGCTAAATTTGTGATCCCTTGATGCCTCAAAACATGTCCTACCAACCGATCCCTTCTTCTAGTCAAGTTGTGCCACAAACTTCTCTTCTCCCCAATCCTATTCAATACCTCCTCATTAGTTACGTGATCTACCCACCTAATCTTCAACATTCTTCTGTAGCACCACATTTCGAAAGCTTCTATTCTCTTCTTGTCCAAACTATTTATTGTCCGTGTTTCACTTCCATACATCGCTACACTCCATACAAATACTTTCAGAAACGACTTCCTGACACTTAAATCTATACTTGATGTCAACAAATTTCTCTTTTTCAGAAACGCTTTCCTTGCCATTGCCAGTCTACGTTTTATATCCTCTCTACTTTGACCATCATCAGTTATTTTGCTCCCCAAATAGCAAAACTCATTTACTACTTTAAGTGTCTCATTTCCTAATGTAATTCCCTCAGCATCACCCGACTTAATTCGACTACATTCCATTATCCTTGTTTTGCTTTTGTTGATGTTCATCTTATATCCTCCTTTCAAGACACTGTCCATTCCATTCAAATGCTCTTCCAGGTCCTTTGCTGTCTCTGACAGAATTACAATGTCATCGGCAAACCTCAAAGTTTTTATTTCTTCTCCCTTGATTTTAATACCTACTCCAAATTTTTCTTTTGTTTCCTTTACTGCTTGCTCAATATACAGATTGAATAACATCGGGGAGAGGCTCCAACCCTGTCTCACTCCCTTCCCAACCACTGCTTCCCTTTCATGCCCCTCGACTCTTATAAATGCCAACCAGGATATAACTTGTTCAATTCATAACTAAAAGTGCCATTGTGATTTCTCAGAATTTTTGCAAAATAAATAATAACTTTCGAGGGTTTCATGTTTTTCTTCCACTAACTATCACTACTCCAGTACCCAAGTATCCCATTAGTTACATAAGAAATTTTGTGAATTTTTGTGTCATTTCCTTACAGCGGACGACTCCAGAAGATATTTATTGCTGAAGGTTTTTCAGGCATTTCTCTTTAGAACGTTAGGAGCGTCCGTCTGACTTCTGTAGTAGTGTGGGGGTGGAAATTGCATCTTGCAGGAGCCACAGGGTAAAGGGTACGTCTCAGATTAATCCGTTGCGCAGAATAACAGAATCTCAGATCAACCCCACGCTCACACAGTGATTGAATGAGGATGCTGGGCGGGCCTATCTTTCCTGGGTGAAGAACCGATCTGCCTGTCTTCAAGTTCTGGGCGCCTGTGTCGCCGCTACTCGGGCGGTACAAGTACCGCCTTATCGGCTGTGTGCTGGGACCGCCACTCCATCTGTCCTTGGTGTTGCTGCTGGTCTCCCGCCTACATGCCAACCCAACAACTGACAACAGGGACAAGCAGATTTCTGCGGCCGAGCCCAGGTGCAGCTTCACTCGTCGAGAATGCTGAGGCTCTGACGGACGTCCGCAGCCATGCCAGGCTTCGCGGGAGGTCGGCCGACCGCAGTCTCCTGCGACGGACCCGCAGCGCTGACCACGGGGGAAGCGCGGGACCTGTGCGCGCCAAGTTCCTCTCCGGATTCTGTCGAGCCACCTCGCACTTTCAAGCAGCGCGGACTCAGCACGATCGCTGCTAGACAGCGGCAGGAAGAAGACTATTGATTGTAAAATTCTCGCCAAAAATTTACTGTTAATTTATGATGTTTCTTTAGCGTCTTGCCGCTCTACGGGATCACTCACCCAGGCTCTCCGCTCGACCTCCTGATAAAAGCACGACAATGGCTGAGGTCATAACAGATTATATAAGGATCAAACCTTCCATTCCTGGCCCTACTAATGACAATTCAAAATTGATTTTCGCAATCTGCTTAACTCACTCGCAGGTGTCCAATATACACTACTGACCATTAAAATTGCTACACCACGCAGATGACGTGCTACAGACGCCAAACGTAACCGACAGGAAGACGATGCTGTGATATGCAAATGATTAGCTTTTCAGAGCATTCACACAAGGTTGGTGCCGGTGGCGACATCTACAACGTGCTGACATGAGGAAAGTTTCCAACCGATTTCTCACACAAAAACAGCAGTTGACCGGCGTTGCCTGGTGAAACGTTGTTGTGATGCCTCGTGTAAGGAGGAGAAATGCGTACCATCACATTCCCGACTTTGATAAAGGTCGGATTGTAGCCTATCGTGATTGCGGTTTATCGTATTGCGACATTGCTGCTCGCGTTGGTCGAGATCCGATGACTGTTTGCACAATATGGAATCGGTGGGTTCAGGAAGGTAATACGGAACCCCGTGCTGGATCCCAACAGCCCCGTATCACTAGCAGTCGAGATGACAGGCATCTTATCCGCATGGCTGTAACGGATCGTGCAGCCACGTCTCGATCTCTAAGTCAACAGATGGGGACGTTTGCAAGACAACAACCTTCTGCACAAACAGCTCGACGACGTTTGCAGCAGCACGGACTATCAGCTCGAAGACCATGGCTGCGGTTACCCTTGACGCTGCATCACAGACAGGAGCGCCTGCGATGGTGTACTCGACGACGAACCTGGGTGCACGAATGGCAAAACGTCATTTTTTCGGATGAATCAAGGTTCTGTTTACAGCATCATGATGGTCGCATCCGTGTTTGGCGACATCGCGGTGAACGCACAGTGGAAGCGTGTATTCGTCATCGTCATACTGGCGTATCACCCGGCGTGATGGTATGGGGTGCCATTGGTTACACGTCTCGGTCACCTCTTGTTCGCATTGACGGCACTTTGAACAGTGGACGTTACATTTGCGATGTGTTATGACCCGTGGCTCTACCCTTCATTCTATCCCTGAGAAACCCTACATTTCAGCAGGATAATTCACGACCGCATGTTGCAAGTCCTGTACGGGCCTTTCTGGATACAGAAAATGTTCGACGGCTGCCCTCTCCAGCACATTCTCCAGATCTCTTACCAGTTGAAAACGTCTGGTCAATGGTGGCCGAGCAGCTGGCACGCCACAATAAGCCAGTCACTACTCTTGATGAACTGTTGTATCGTGTTGAAGCTGCATGGGCAGCTGTACCTGTACTCGCCATCCAAACTCTGATTGACTCAATGCCCAGGCGTATCAATGCCGTTATTACGGCCAGAGGTGGTTGTTCTGGGTACTGATTTCTCAGGATCTATGCACCCAAATTGCGTGAAAAGGTAGTCACATGTCGGTTCTAGTATAATATATTTGTCCAAAGAATACCCGTTTATCATCTGCATTTCTTCTTGGTGTTGCAATTTTAATGACCAGTAGTATAACAATGGTGATAGAAAGGAAAATAACTTTAACGATTGACAGTGCTACTATTATTGAAGTTCCATTTTCAAAACGCTACAAACAATGAATCATTTCTCAAAATTACTTCTAACTTGAACGGATTATTATCGATCGAGGAGGAAACGCTATAGGAAAATAAAAAAAAAAAAAAACTACGAAAGTTGTACCACCAGATGGCGCTGTAAGCACGAGAATATGACAAATATAAGACAGGATAAACGGCTGTTCCCCAGTTTGGGTCTGAGATACTCAGCGTAACTGTCTCAATGCAAGGTCGTACGCTGCTTGAAAAACTCTTTTACAAGAACAGTGACTGTGCACCAGTAGTTCTGCAGAGGTTCTGGACATTCGAGGGTATGAAAAAGGCTGTTGGTCCGATGGTTTGCCAAGGGTCTAGAGTAAATGATAACATATTCGTGAAGAAATGTTCTGCATTGCGTGGGGACTCGAGTACTGGTGTGCAAACATCGAGTGCACGGGGAATTACCCGAAAATTGCACATACCTGTGAGACCAATGCATAAAATTCTACGAAACATCCTGTATTCCTATCCACATAAAGTTACTCATGTTCAAGAGTTGCTTCATGCTGGCCTGGAGTTAGACTATCGTTTGCTCTAGAATTCCTCACTCGCTTGGCAATGTACAATGAGCGACCATGGAACAGTCTGTAGACGAAGCTCATTTCCATTTCCAGGTATCTGTCAACCGGTGGTACAAAGCTCCTATAGGAGTACAAAAAATTCGAATATGTTCCTGTTTATTGAAAGGACTCTAACTGAAAAGCAGGATACCAACTGTCTCATTTTACTTTCCTCAGTACCTTTAAAAGTTTTCTTAAAAATTGTATCATGCGAACATACGCCGGCTTTTACTAACATGCAGCTTACTGCAGACTGCCACAAGCTCCCCTAACTGTTACTCACTCACACACACCAGACCATCGCTGTAAGTCGCTCATACCCATCCATTCCCAGTTGCCCTTTCTCACTCGCTCATTCAGCCCAACTCACTATCAGTATCTCTTTGTGTCCCTCTGTCATTGTCTCCTGTGTCACAGCCACAGTCCCCTCACTGTCTCTCCCCTACTCTCGATTACTGCTAATATCGCGTTCCTTCCTTCCCACTGCTGTTATATCTTCTCACTGTCATTATCTCTCTCTTCCTCGATGTCAATGTGATATAATCTGGCTTTCACCCAATTCCACATTCTCTTTCCCTCTATTCCTCCCCCATGGCATTGTCTCCTTCACTCTTTTTCTTACGCAGTTCTGTCACTGTCAACTATGTTCCACTGCCATTTTGTCTGTCTCTATTTTCCTCACGCTGTTATTCCCTCCTTCCCTGTCTCTGTAACACAACTACTGTCTACTATCTTCCATTACTTATTACTTTTTCGTCTCTTTGCTTCTACCACTTTCTTCTTCTCTTTCAGCATAAATACAAGGCGAGTCAAAAGTCCTTTGACACCTTAATAAGTTGGAAGATTAAACGGAAAATTGAAATGTGATTGTGGGAACATAGGTTTGATGTGGGGCCGCAACTTTTGGAGTGAATGTCATTCATGGCCGCCATTTTGAAATCCGCCATTTTGGATTCAAGTCATTTTTTTTTTAATGGGAAGGGGGGTGTATGGCACATCATATAACACTCGCTTGAGCTCTGGAATTTAGTGGTGTAATTTGTTTTTGTTTATCTTCTACAGTTTAGAGATTATTAATGTTCAAAGTTGGGAAATTACCTTCATACTGACTGCTACAACACATGGTCTACGTGTTGTCCATCCCAAGACAAGATTCGTATCAAGGTAACTTTGAACATTAATAACTTCTAAACTGTACAAGATAGACTAAAACAGTTTACACCACTCAATTCCAGAGCTCAAGCGAGTGCTATTTGATGTGTCATACAACCCCCTTCCCAGTTTAAAAAAAAAAAGAAAGAAAGAAAGAAAGAAAAACCTAGAATCCAAAATGGCGGATTTCAAGATGGCGGCCATGAATGACATTCACTCCAAAAGTTGCAGCCCCACGTCAAACCTACATTCCCAACATCACATTTCAATTTTCCCTTTAATCTTCCAATTTATGAAAGTGTTCAAGGACTTCTAACTCGCCTTATATTGCAACTACGTTCGCGTATTTCTCCTTGCTACGTCCATTTATAAGCTCCGTTTTCGCCTCACACGTGATATTAGGTGAGTATTTTACGTGTAAAAGTATGGTAACTTTGAACGTCCGAAACTTCGAATCAGATAAAGATATGAGGAAAATTTTCAATGGTGTTCGAGATCGGCATCTTAGGAATACATCGTAAAAGTTATAGTCATTGACGTACACACCTGTCTCTGAGTCCTCGACTGAGTTTTGGCCCTCTGGTGTCGGCGAAAACATAGCAAAAAGCTATTTTTGTGGGGATCTCCTAGGAACCGCCCCTGAACTAATGGTGCCTCCATGAGTCCCTTCAGGCTCACAGCAGACCACATTAAATGCAAAAAGAATCAACCGATTTCCTCCATTTGTCCAAGCAAGAAGAAATATGTAACATTCACACTGTGACGCTATACTGTAAGATAGTGACACGGAGACGCTCCCCCTGTTGGATATGCAAATGGTCCGTAGCGCAACGGCTATCCAAAGCACTTGACCCTACCCTTTTACACTACTGGCCATTAAAATTGCTACACCAAGAAGAAACGCAGATGATAAACGGGTATTCATTGGACAAATATATTATACTAGAACTGACATTTGGTTACATTTTCAAGCAAATTGGGTGGATAGATCCTCAGAAAAAAATGTTCAAATGTGTGTGAAATTTAATGGGACTTAACTGCTACGGTCATCAGTCCCTAAGCTTACCCACTACTTAACCTAAATTTTCCTAAGGACAAACATACACACCATTGCCCGAGGGAGGACTCGAACCTCCGCCGGGGCAGCCGCACAGTCTATGACTGCATCGCCATAGACCGCTCGGCTAATCCCGCGCGGCGATGCTTAGAAATCAGTACCCAGAATAACCATCTCTGGCCATAATAACGGCCTTGATACGCCTGGGCATTGAGTCAAACAGAGCTTTGATGGCGTGTACGGGTACAACTGCCCATGCAGCTTCAACACGATACCACAGTTCATGAAGAGAGTGACTGGCGTATTGTGACGAGCCAGTTGCTCGGCCACCATTGACCAGACGTTTTCAATTGGTGACAGATCTGGAGAATGGGCTGGCCAGGGCAGCAGTCAAACATTTTCCGTACAGGACCTGCAACATGCGGTCATGCATTATCCTGCAGAAATGTAGGGTTTCGCAGGGATCGAATGAAGGGTACAGTCACGGATCGTAAAACATCTGAAATGTAACGTCCACTGTTCAAAGTGCCGTCAATGCGAACAAGAGGTGACCGAGACGTGTATCCAATGGCACCCCATACAATCACGCCGGGTGATACGCCAGTATGGCGATGACGAATACACGCTTCCAATGTGCGTTCTGCGCGAGGTGGCCAAACACGGATTCGACCATCATGATGCTGTAAACAGAACCTCGATTCATCCAAAAAAATGACGTTTTGCCATTCGTGTACCCAGTTTCGTCGTTGAGTACACCATCGCAGGCGCTCCTGTCTGTGATGCAGCGTCAAGGGTAACTGCAGCCACGGTCTCCGAGCTGATAGTCCATGCTGCTGCAAACGTCGTCGAACTGTTCGTGCAGATGGTTTTTGTCTTGCAAACGTCCCCATCTGTTGACTCAGGGATCGAGACGTGGCTGCACGATCCGTTACAGCCATACGGGTAAGATGCCTGTCATCTCGACTGCTAGTGATACAAGGCCGTTGGGATCCAGCACAGCATTCCGTATTACCCTCCTGAACCCACCGATTACATATTCTGCTAACAGTCATTGGATCTCGACGAACGCGAGCAGCAATGTAGCGATACGATAAACCGCAATCGCGATAGGCTACAATCCGACCTTTATCAAAGTCGGAAACTTGATGGTACGCATTTCTCCTCTTTACACGAGGCATCACAACAACGTTTGACCTGGCAACGCCGGTCAACTGCTGTTTGTGTATGAGAAATCGGTTGGAAACTTTCCTCATGTCAGCACGTTGTAGATGTCGCCACCGGCGCCAACCTTGTGTGAATGCTCTGAAAAGCTAATCATTTGCATATCACGGCGTATTCTTCCTGTCGGTTAAATTTCGCATCTGTAGCACGTCATCTTCGTGGTGTAGCAATTTTAATGGCCAGTAGTGTATGACCAATAGATCCCGATGTATGAGTACCGGAAAATCCCGATTTCATGCGTAGCGTTATAGATCATTTTAGGTACTCATGCTTTCTCATCCATACCAATATAAAGAACTGCAGAATATGGGCAACGGAAAAAGAAGGCCCTTAGCCGTGTGGTTTAGCTGACAGTATTGAAATACACACATTGCAATAACATCTGTTTGGTTTTTAACACAATATTAACGAAGTATTGCTACTGAGGACGAATGTTCGTCGAACTGGCAAGGAGAAATGAGCATAAGGAACGACACGGTCCCACGAGACTGCGAGGTCGACAGCAGTCACTGATGAGCAGCATGCCTCTGTGGCGGCGCGGTCCCACTAGGACTGGGCGGTGTGGCCGTGGGCAGCCACATGTAGATCATGCTATGCACTGCCCTCGGGAGTGGCTGACGGAAGTCATACGTCGTGCGGAGCTCACGGCGACTATGAGCAGTCACAGTGCGACGGGTCGCAGCTGCGGCCCGTTTCGGATAAAAAACGGTGACTCGTGTTGGCTGAAGCCCGGAGCGTAACCAACCCTCTGAGGACGGACGCGCGGCCTATCATGCGCGACGTATCGTGCGGGATGCATCTGCGGAAGGCTACATGAGCGGTGTCACGTGGACACGTGACCACCCAGATATGAATAGATACCTGCGACTGCAGCGCCTGTACTACGAGTATACAGCGATCTGCACGCCCTCTGACGATGTGGAGGTTACAGGAGGCTTCTACATCTACATCCATACTCCGCAAGCCACCTGACGGTGTGTGGCAGAGGGTACCTTGAGTACCTCTATCGGTTCTCGCTTCTATTCCAGTCTCGTATTGTTCGTGGAAAGAAAGATTGTCGGTATGCCTCTGTGTGGCCTCTAATCTCTCTGATTTTTCCTCATGGTCTCTTCGCGTAGGAGGGAGCAATATACTGCTTGACTCCTCGGTGAAGGTATGTTCTCGAAATTTCAACAAAAGCCCGTACCGAGCTACTGAGCGTCTCTCTTGCAAAGTCTTCCACTGGAGTTTATCTGTCATCTCCGTAACGCTTTCGCGATTACTAAATGATCCTGTAATGAAACGTGCTGCTCTCCGTTGGATCTTCTCTATCTCTTCTATCAACCCTATCTGGTACGGATCCTTCACCGGTGAGCAATATTCAAGCAGTGGGCGAACAAGTGTACTGTAACCTACTTCCTTTGTTTTCGGACTGCATTTCCTTAGGATTCTTCCAATGAATCTCAGTCTGGCACCTGCTTTACCGATGATTAATTTTATATGGTCATTCCATTTTAAATCACTCCTAATGCCTACTCCCAAGTAATTTATGGAATTAACAGCTTCCAGTTGCTGACCTGCTATATTGTAGCTAAATAATAAAGTATCTTTCTTTCTTTGTATTCGCAGCACATTATACTTGTCTACATTGAGATTCAATTGCCATTCCCTGCACCATACGTCAATTCGTTGCAGATCCTCCTGCATTTCAGTACAGTTTTCCATTGTTGCAACCTCTCGATATATTCCAGCATCATCTGCAAAAAGCCTCAGTGAACTTCCCATGTTATCCACAAGGTCTTTATGTATATTATGAATATCAGCGGTCCTGCGACACTCCCTTGCGGTACACCTGAAATCACTCTTACTTCGGAAGACGTCTGTCCGTAGAGAATGACATGTTGCATTCTGTTATCCAGGAACTCTCAATCCAATCACACAATTGGTCTGATAGTCCATATGCTCTTACTTTGTTCATTAAACGACTGTGGGGAACTGTATCAAACGCCTTGCGGAAGTCAAGAAACACGGCATCTACCTGGGAAACCGTGTCTATGGCCCTCTGAGTCTCGTGGACGAATAGCGTGAGCTGTGTTTCACACGATCGTCTTTTTCGAAACCCATGCTGATTCCTACAGAGTAGATTTCTAGTCTCTAGAAAAGTCATTATACTCGAACATAATACGTGTTCCAAAATTCTACAACTGATCGACGTTAGACATATAGATCTATAGTTCTGCACATCTGTTCGACGGTAAACAGCTCAATGACCATTCAACTGACAGACAACCTCCGAGGTGAGGCAGGGGCTGTAACTGGAGCGCGAAGCTTATATGTAAGTGTGGTGGCCGAATATACAGGTGTGCAGCCCTGAATACACGACAGAAAAGCTGCTCGTGCCTCAACCAATACCGCTTCATAATACTAAGATAGCTGTCTGCTGTGGGCTGTCGGCATCGCTTACAGTAGAGCCTTATGTTTTCGAGGATTTGGGTCCACTTACAACCAATGTCCTCAGTTATTTGCTGGACGTATTCCAATCTCTGTCTTCCTCTACTAGGTGCGCAGGATTCCTTAACTTCATCGTGATCCCATAATTCTGGTGTTAAATTTCTCACGGTTCTCCTTTCTGCCACTTCTCATTACTTTCATCTTTCTTCGATTAATACTCAATCCTTATTCTGTACTCATTAGACATTTCATTCATTCAACACACCCTGCAATTCTTCTTCAATTTCACTGATGGTAGCAATGTCATCAGTCAATCTTATCACTGACAGCTTTTCAACTTGAATTTTAACCTCACTCTTCAAACTTTCTTTTATTTCCGTCGTTGCTTCTTCGATGTATAGATTGAATATTAGGGACGGAAGACAGTATCTCTGTCTTACACCATTTACTTCTTCATCTTCCAGTCTTATTGTTCCCTCTTTGTTCTTGTAGATATTATATATTATCCGTCTTTTCCTACTCCTGTTGCTTTTTCCATAACGTCATCAGAAAAGTCCTCCCTCTTACAGAGGCCTTCGATGTAATCTTTCCACCTATCTGTTCTCGCCTTTTCACGTAACAGTCGGTTTTCCATTGCGCTCTTAATGTTAACGCCCTTGCTTTTAATTTCAACGAAGGCTGTTTTTACTTTTCTGTATTCTGAGTCAGGCCGTTCGATAATACACTCCTGGAAATGGAAAAAAGAACACATTGACACCGGTGTGTCAGACCCACCATACTTGCTCCGGACACTGCGAGAGGGCTGTACAAGCAATGATCACACGCACGGCACAGCGGACACACCAGGAACCGCGGTGTTGGCCGTCGAATGGCGCTAGCTGCGCAGCATTTGTGCACCGCCGCCGTCAGTGTCAGCCAGTTTGCCGTGGCATACGGAGCTCCATCGCAGTCTTTAACACTGGTAGCATGCCGCGACAGCGTGGACGTGAACCGTATGTGCAGTTGACGGACTTTGAGCGAGGGCGTATAGTGGGCATGCGGGAGGCCGGGTGGACGTACCGCCGAATTGCTCAACACGTGGGGCGTGAGGTCTCCACAGTACATCGATGTTGTCGCCAGTGGTCGGCGGAAGGTGCACGTGCCCGTCGACCTGGGACCGGACCGCAGCGACGCACGGATGCACGCCAAGACCGTAGGATCCTACGCAGTGCCGTAGGGGACCGCACCGCCACTTCCCAGCAAATTAGGGACACTGTTGCTCCTGGGGTATCGGCGAGGACCATTCGCAACCGTCTCCATGAAGCTGGGCTACGGTCCCGCACACCGTTAGGCCGTCTTCCGCTCACGCCCCAACATCGTGCAGCCCGCCTCCAGCGGTGTCGCGACAGGCGTGAATGGAGGGACGAATGGAGACGTGTCGTCTTCAGCGATGAGAGTCGCTTCTGCCTTGGTGCCAATGATGGTCGTATGCGTGTTTGGCGCCGTGCAGGTGAGCGCCACAATCAGGACTGCATACGACCGAGGCACACAGGGCCAACACCCGGCATCATGGTGTGGGGAGCGATCTCCTACACTGGCCGTACACCACTGGTGATCGTCGAGGGGACACTGAATAGTGCACGGTACATCCAAACCGTCATCGAACCCATCGTTCTACCATTCCTAGACCGGCAAGGGAACTTGCTGTTCCAACAGGACAATGCACGTCCGCATGTATCCCGTGCCACCCAACGTGCTCTAGAAGGTGTAAGTCAACTACCCTAGCCAGCAAGATCTCCGGATCTGTCCCCCATTGAGCATGTTTGGGGCTGGATGAAGCGTCGTCTCACGCGGTCTGCACGTCCAGCACGAACGCTGGTCCAACTGAGGCGCCAGGTGGAAATGGCATGGCAAGCCGTTCCACAGGACTACATCCAGCATCTCTACGATCGTCTCCATGGGAGAATAGCAGCCTGCATTGCTGCGAAAGGTGGATATACACTGTACTAGTGCCGACATTGTGCATGCTCTGTTGCCTGTGTCTATGTGCCTGTGGTTCTGTCAGTGTGATCATGTGATGTATCTGACCCCAGGAATGTGTCAATAAAGTTTCCCCTTCCTGGGACAATGAATTCACGGTGTTCTTATTTCAATTTCCAGTAGTGTAATTCCTTTTCCGATGTTTCTTGAAGTCATTTCACCTTTGCTTCCCTGCTTTTCCTATTTATTTTGTTCCAAAATCGTTTGTATTTCTGTATTCCTGAATTTGCCTGAACATTTTTGTACTTCCTTCTGCCGCCGATCAGCTATAGTATTTCTTCTGTTACCCATGGTTTCTATGCAGCTGCCGGCCGCGGTGGCCAAGCGGTTCTATACGCGTCAGTCCGGAACCGCGCGACTGCTACGGTCGCAGGTTCGAATCCTGCCTCGGGCATGGATGGGTGTGATGTCCGTAGGTTAGTTAGGTTTAAGTAGTTCTAAGTTCTAGGGGACTAATGACTTCAGATGTTAAGTCCCATAGTGCTCAGAGCCATTCTACGCAGCTACCTTTCTTGTACCTATGTTTCTCTTTGCAGCGTCTATGACTGCCATTTTCAGAGACTCCCATTCTGCTTCAGCTGAACTGCCTACTAGGCGATTCATGACAGTAGTATCTTTAGCCTCAGAAAACTTCAAGTCTATATCTTCATTCGTTAGTACTTTCGTATCCCACTACCTTGCGCACTGATTCTTCCTGTATAGCCTTTTAAATATTAGCCGACTCTGCATCATTACTAAATTTCAATTGTCCTGAGCCCAATAATCGCATAAAAAGCAACAAAGAAATTGGTTTTTAACTGTAGAGCGACTGGCGCCAAGACATGTTCAAAATGCTGCCCACCATTTTCTGCACAAGTTGAGTCTGAGAGACAGCATGTTCCACAATAGATCGGAGTATTACAGGGGTCACGTTCAGAATGTGTGCGCGATTTGTGCCTTCAGTTCAGATAAGTTCGTAATGGGAGCACTGAACACATCTTTCAGATACCTCCGCAACCAGATGTCCACCAAGAAAACTAGTTTTGGTTCTCTTGTGTTTATATTGTTTATTTTTGGCGATTGCACTTTGAACGTGGCTTAACTCAGAATCATCAAGTCTCTACATGCATGGCGACAAAAAACTATTTGCGCATTATCACTTGGTTTTCGATAACGAGGTAAAATATATTGTTGACAATTTCTCTTATATTTGTGTCAATTTTGTTCAATAACCTAATAGGAAACATTGTTAATATTCTCTACGCTAATACAACTGGTGTCTCATCATAGTACCATCCAACCAGTGTCTATCTTAATTCGGTGTGAAGTCTTTTGTCATACGTAGCTTTATCGGACTAGGGCGTAAATACAAAAATGGCTGTGAGAGTAGTTGCTGAATGAAACATAGTTAACAGAGTATTCAGTGATACGATTTCGTTAAGAGATTTTATAATTTCCAGTATTTTACGTTTCTTGCCCATAGCTCGACTGGTCACTGAACGTAGTGAGACTTCTTATGATGACAAAAGTTCTAAAGTTGTCGTTCTGAGTTTGATACAGCTGCTCGTATCTCTGTCACAGAGGAGATAAAATGTTTCTCTCGCTCCAGTTTCGAACTGAGACCTACTTCCTCTTACTCTGGACAGTGCGTCGACATTTTTATGGAGCAAGCGACTAACTGAAGCGTCCATCACATCTTTATTGGCCTTCTGATGGCTGGTACAGATAATTCGCTATGTAGACAACGAAATTAATTTCAGTTGGTGCATGAAAGTAATCTCTCCTATCTGTAAATATTTATTTGATAAGTCGATGAGACACTAAAGTGGATTCATTCAGAATGTTTGATTGGTATACCACAAATACACTACTGGCCATTAAAATTGCTACACCAAGAAGATGTGCTACAGACGCGAAATTTAACCGACAGGAAGAAGATGCTGTGATATGCAAATGATTAGCTTTTCAGAGCATTCACACAAGGTTGGCGCCGGTGACGACACCTACAACATGCTGACATGAGGAAAGTTTCCAACCGATTTCTCATACTCAAACAGCAGTTGACCGGCGTTGCCTGGTGAAACGATGTTGTGATGCCTCGTGTACGGAGGAGAAAAGCGTACCATCACGTTTCCGACTTTGATAAAGGTCGGATTGTAGCCTATCGCGATTGCGATTTATCATATCGCTCTTGACATTGCTGCTCGCGTTGGTCGAGATCCAATGACTGTTAGCAGAATATGGAATCGGTGGGTTCAGGAGGGTAATACGGAACGCCGTGCTGGATCCCAACGGCCTCTTATCACTAGCAGTCGAGATGACGGGCATCTTACCCGTATGGCTGTAACGGAGCGTGCAGCCACGTCTCGATCTCTAAGTCAACAGATGGGGACGTTTGCAAGACAACAACCTTCTGCACAAACAGCTCGACGACGTTTGCAGCAGCACGGACTATCAGCTCGAAGACCATGGCTGCGGTTACCCTTGACGCTGCATCACAGACAGGAGCGCCTGCGATGGTGTACTCGACGACGAACCTGGGTGCACGAATGGCAAAACGTAATTTTTTTGGATGAATCAAGGTTCTGTTTACAGCATCATGATGGTCGCATCCGTGTTTGGCGACATCGCGGTGAACGCACAGTGGAAGCGTGTATTCGTCATCGTCATACTGGCGTATCACCCGGCGTGATGGTATGGGGTGCCATTGGTTACACGTCTCGGTCACCTCTTGTTCGCATTGACGACACTTTGAACAGTGGACGTTACATTTCAAATGTGTTACGACCCGTGGCTCTACCCTTCATTCGATCCCTGCGAAACCCTACATTTCAGTAGGATAATGCAGACCGCATGTTGCAGGTCCTGTACGGGCCTTTCTGGATACAGAAAATGTTCGACTGCTGCCCTGGCCAGCACATTCTCCAGACCTCTCACCAATTGAAAACGTCTGGTCAATGGTGGCCGAGCAACTGGCTCGTCACAATACGCCAGTCACTACTCTTGATGAACTGTGGTATCCTGTTGAAGCTCCATGGGCAGCTGTACCTGTACACGCCATCCAAGCTCTGTTTGACTCAATGCCCAGGCGTATGAAGGCCGTTATTACGGCCAGAGGTAGTTGTTCTGGGTACTGATATCTCAGGATCTATGCACCCAAATTGCGTGAAAATGTAATCACATGTCAGTTCTAGTATAATATATTTGTCCATTGAATACCCGTTTATCATCTGCGTTTCTTCTTGGTGTATGAATTTTAATGGCCAGTAGTGTGTGTATATCAAGCGAATCTTGCAAGATAACACAATCATTCCAGGAAGTAACAAAACCATTACAGTATCACCAGATATGGTGCACTGTGTTGTCATGTGTCTATCATAGCTGTACCAGGACGAATATGTTTCTACACACAATGTCTTTCATGAGTGAGCTAACAATTTAGGAGCGCATCTTGTGTATCAACGATGCAGCGGCTTAATTACTTTTCGTGCGACATCGTGAGAAGTATTCCAGTATTCATGGTGAGGGAGAAAGAAGGAGTGTTGCACAGACTAGTGGTCGCCTTAACCGGTTCGGCTGCAACATGCCTTGAAGGGTTTAAACGATCATATCGCACATCCCACTCTGGCAGGAACCATACAGTGTGTGTACGAGCCTTACGAGATGTGGACAAGGGTGACGTATGGAACTCTGAGTCAGTCATGGAGGCGTGCACAGATAGCCGAAGCGATTAAGGTGACCGCTGTCGTGTGAAGTGGGAAATACGGGTTCGAATCCTGGTCCACCGCAAACTTTCACGTGTCACCAACAAACACTACAGCTGCAGTCAATTTAGATTTGCAGTTTATGACTCTAATTTCGTAATACTGTGTAATGTGGTGGTTAGTGCTATTTTGTCGTGCAAACATTGCCAGTGCCGGCCTGCCTCAGTACCCACGTTTTCACTTTGCACAAGCACAACGAGGCCGTGGTTACATCTGGGATTTTACAACAATGTCCTTTTTGGCTGAGTTCTTTCCTAAGCAGAATTGTGCGTGTCATTGCTGTTGCTTTCTTTGTCTTCCTTGCTACAGGTGGCATATACACTCCTGGAAATTGAAATAAGAACACCGTGAATTCATTGTCCCAGGAAGGGGAAACTTTATTGACACATTCCTGGGGTCAGATACATCACATGATCACACTGACAGAACCACAGGCACATAGACACAGGCAACAGAGCATGCACAATGTCGGCACTAGTACAGTGTATATCCACCTTTCGCAGCAATGCAGGCTGCTATTCTCCCATGGAGACGATCGTAGAGATGCTGGTTGTAGTCCTGTGGAACGGCTTGCCATGCCATTTCCACCTGGCGCCTCAGTTGGACCAGCGTTCGTGCTGGACGTGCAGACCGCGTGAGACGACGCATCATCCAGTCCCAAACATGCTCAATGGGGGACAGATCCGGAGATCTTGCTGGCCAGGGTAGTTGACTTACACCTACTAGAGCACGTTGGGTGGCACGGGATACATGCGGACGTGCATTGTCCTGTTGGAACAGCAAGTTCCCTTGCCGGTCTAGGAATGGTAGAACGATGGGTTCGATGACGGTTTGGATGTACCGTGCACTATTCAGTGTCCCCTCGACGATCACCAGTGGTGTACGGCCAGTGTAGGAGATCGCTCCCCACACCATGATGCCGGGTGTTGGCCCTGTGTGCCTCGGTCGTATGCAGTCCTGATTGTGGCGCTCACCTGCACGGCGCCAAACACGCATACGACCATCATTGGCACCAAGGCAGAAGCGACTCTCATCGCTGAAGACGACACGTCTCCATTCGTCCCTCCATTCACGCCTGTCGCGACACCGCTGGAGGCGGGCTGCACGATGTTGGGGCGTGAGCGGAAGACGGCCTAACGGTGTGCGGGACCGTAGCCCAGCTTCATGGAGACGGTTGCGAATGGTCCTCGCCGATACCCCAGGAGCAACAGTGTCCCTAATTTGCTGGGAAGTGGCGGTGCGGTCCCCTACGGCACTGCGTAGGATCCTACGGTCTTGGCGTGCATCCGTGCGTCGCTGCGGTCCGGTCCCAGGTCGACGGGCACGTGCACCTTCCGCCGACCACTGGCGACAACATCGATGTACTGTGGAGACCTCACGCCCCACGTGTTGAGCAATTCGGCGGTACGTCCACCCGGCCTCCCGCATGCCCACTATACGCCCTCGCTCAAAGTCCGTCAACTGCACATACGGTTCACGTCCACGCTGTCGCGGCATGCTACCAGTGTTAAAGACTGCGATGGAGCTCCGTATGCCACGGCAAAGTGGCTGACACTGACGGCGGCGGTGCACAAATGCTGCGCAGCTAGCGCCATTCGACGGCCAACACCGCGGTTCCTGGTGTGTCCGCTGTGCCGTGCGTGTGATCATTGCTTGTACAGCCCTCTCGCAGTGTCCGGAGCAAGTATGGTGGGTCTGACACACCGGTGTCAATGTGTTCTTTTTTCCTTTTCCAGGAGTGTAGTAGCAGTTCAAGTACGTCAGGATCCTTGGTATCACCAAAAGCATCCATCCGTAAGACACCCCAGCATGGAAGAAAAAGAGGAAGGACAAGAATTCTTACTCACACCCCAGAGAAGCAGGAGCTTCTAGAATCTGAGAACATTAGGGAAAAAAGAAACAAACCAAACTCTACACGGCCGAAGTGGCCGTGCGGTTAAAGGCGCTGCAGTCTGGAACCGCAAGACCGCTACGGTCGCAGGTTCGAATCCTGCCTCGGGCATGGATGTTTGTGATGTCCTTAGGTTAGTTAGGTTTAACTAGTTCTAAGTTCTAGGGGACTAATGACCTCAGCAGTTGAGTCCCATAGTGCTCAGAGCCATTTGAACCAAACTCTACAAGCAAAACAGCCAAAGCCCATTTTTTAAAAAGTCAGAAGGCAACTACAGCCAGAGAGTAGCTCATTAGACAGTGAAGGCTCTGCTATTCTTCATGTTATTGGTAGTGATGATAATCTGAGTCTTCACGGTGAAGAAGAATTTAACATGGAAGGTGAGCCTGAAGAGAATGACTCTGTTATTGTGAAAGTGCAAACGAAAGGAAAAGAAATACCATCTCGCTACTTTGTTGCGCATATTAATTCAATGAATAAAAATGAAGGCACTGCAATTGTGAATTATTTGCGATAGTCACGTAAGTTTGACAGACATTTTTCACTTCCTGCAGGTGCAGAAGCAGGTGAAATTTGTTTAACAGATGTCATTTGTAAATTACCGAAGCCTTCCACAGTTGGCGGCACAAAACGAACAGTAGGAATGTTTTTATTCTTCATTGACATGGAATCATACAATGTCCAGTGATAATATAGTGTATCAATTCAATGTACCAAATAATGTTTAGCAATAAAATAAATGTTTTCAGCATGTGTGAGGATCTTTTCAGTAGTGCTCACTGTGCCTCATACCAATGCTCACAGTACCCCATGATGGGGCCACAGTGGGCACTTTTACATCACATTGCTTTCATTTATTTTATATGCAAAATTTTTATCAGAGCAATACAATTAAATTAACATAGATACTAGGTGATTTAGGCATCCTGCCAGACAGAAAATAATCCAAAAATATATTCAAATTTCACCCACTGTATCCCAGTCTCCCCTTCTTCCACAAATATATGTATCACTTGGGCAATAACCATTCAGTAACACGTGAACAAACTGCTTCAGCGAAACAAAAGTAAATACTAGCAAAGATAATAGTTTACAGACAATAGAGACTTGCACTGTTATCAACATATACAATGTATCATAAGTATAATTGCTGGAAACAGGAAGAACACAGTTCTTTTCGAAATAATACTAGTTTCTGTAACAGAAATAAAGTGGGCGTGGCGGCATAAATGACCGTAACTTTAAAATTTCGTGTATACACTACTGACCATTAAAATTCCTACACCACGAAGATGACGTGCTACAGATGCGAAATTTAACCGACAGGAAGAAGATGCTGTGATAAGCAAATGATTAGCTTTTCAGAGCATTCACACAAGGTTGGCGCCGGTAGCGACACCTACAACGTGCTGACATGAAGAAAGTTTCCAATCGATTTCTCATACTCAAGCAGCAGTTGACCGGCGTTGCCTGGTGAAACGTCGTTTTGATGCCTCGTGTACGGAGGAGAAATGCGCACCATCACTTTTCCGACTTCGATAATAGTCGGATTGTAGCCTATCGCGATTGCGGTTTATCGTATCGCGACATTGCTGCTCGCTTTGGTCGAGATCCAATCACTGTTTGCAGAATATGGAATCGGTGGGCTCAGGCTGGATCCCAACGGCCTCGTATCACTAGCATTCGAGATACCAGGCATCTTATCCGCATGGCTGTAACGGATCGTGCAACCACGTCTCGATCCCTGAGATAACAGATGGGGACGTCTGCAACACAACAACCATCTGCACGAACAGTTCGACGACATTTGCAGCAGCATGGAGTATCAGCTCGGAGACCGTGGCTACGGTTACCCTTGACGCTCCATCACAGACAGGAGCGCCTGCGATGGTGTACTCAACGACGAACCTGGGTGCACGAATGGCAAAACGTCATTTTTTCGGATGAATCAAGGTTCTGTTTACAGCATCATGATGGTCGCATCCGTGTTTGGCCACCTCGCGGTGAACGCACTTTGGAAGCCCGTATTCGTCATCGCCATACTGGCGTATCGCCCGGCGTGATGGTATGGGGTGCCATTGGTTACACGTCTCGGTCACCTCTTGTTCGCACTGACGGCACTTTGAACAGTGGACGTTACATTTCAGATGTGTTACGACCCGTGGCTCTACCCCTCATTCGATCCCTGCGAAATCCTACATTTCAGCAGGATAATGCACGACCGCATGTTGCAGGTCCTGTACGGGCCGTTCTGGATACAGAAACTGTTCGACTGCTCCCTGGCCAGCACATTCTCCAGATCTCTCACCAATTGAAAACGTCTGGTCAATGGTGGCCGAGCAACTGGCTCGTCACAATACGCCAGTCACTACTCTTAATGAAATGTGGTATCGTGTTGAAGCTGCATGGGCAGTTGTACCTGTACACGCCATCCAAGCTCTTTTTGACTCATTGCCCAGGCGTATCAAGGCCGTTATACCGGCAGAGGTGGTTTTTCTGGGTAATGATTTCTCAAGATCTATGCATCCAAATTGCGTGAAAATGTAATCACATGTCAGTTGTAGTATAATATATTCGTCCAATGAAAACTCGTTTATCATCTGCATTTCTTCTTGGTGTAGCAATTTTAATGGCCATAGAGAATAGATCATTTTTCATCTGAAACCCTGTAATGAATATATCAATGTAATTAGGAAAGACTATAGAATTTAATAAAGTCATAAAAAAATCGATTTTTCCATCATTTATAAGTACCCTGTATCCTTAAGTTTATAGTTATAATATAGTTATTCCTTCTTTCTTCCTATATGTATATATTTTTCATAAATATGTGTGTGGACGAGTTGCATTTAATTGCGTTAGCTGGCGGCCGTTTATGTCAGTTGTCTAATAATTAAAACTCCTGCGGCCGTATTTACATGTGCATGCGCTCGAGTTGCTTCTTTCACCTTGTCTGCTGACGTAGCTCTCGGCCAGGTTTCACTACAGTGTGCGTCGTAAGTTCTTCTCTCCTTCTCCGCTCTTCACTTCACGCGAAGCGCTGTATCGTTTAAAATCCCTCCTAATTTCACTTGCCCGCTATTTTATATATTAAAATACAAATCCCTTATACCTAAACATGTTTCCTTAACACTAGTATTTCAAAGAAAACAGAAATTAAATTAATGTTATGTACACTATGTACAGTCATCTTCTTTTCATTTGGAACACAGACGCCTCCAAACGCCGCGAGGAGGCGTCTGTGCACAGACAGAAGTCCTTCTCCATATTGGTGTGACTATGCATATTTGCATTCACTAATGCCTCGTTTATCGTCCAAGGAATGGGATAGGATGATACACAAAAAATGTCATGTGCGTAAACATCCATCTTGTACTGATAATCCTTGATAACTCCGGGTTGTTTTCCAAATACATGTGCGTACTTAAATAACAGATCTGTAAGTTCCTATTCATTTAGGGTGCTGGACTCACTTACCTTTTGCTCTACCATTTCATAGTCTACTTCTGATTCTGGCACTTGTTCATTGTAGTGGGTGTTTACAAATAATACAGTAGGAAATACAAACTGATTTGTCACATCAGACTCCTTCTGCTTGACCTTCTTGTCTGACGTTTTTATTAAATCGACAGAAAATACCTGTTCGTTTACACTGATGTAACATTTATCACTTCCTATGTCAATCTGCGTATTTTAAGTTCTAAACGTGTCCATTCCAGTCAAATAATTTACACTTAATATGAAACTTCCTGGCAGATTAAAACTGGTGGCAGCACAATACACCTAATATGACAATCATATGTTTTTGGGGGTGTCCGGATACTTTCGATCGCATGCCGTATACTTTGCGTTTGGATACTATCTTCTGCGCTAATGTACTACTTGGATCTAAGGTGCCTGCTTCTGCTCTTTTGGTTATGTCGTCTAAATTTTTCGCTATCTCAGTCCGCCTGCTTAGCTGGGTGGTAATGTGCTTGCCTTCTACGTACTGGGCCCGGGTTCGATTTTCGACCGGGTTGGACTGGGTGTTGTGTTGTTCTCATCATCGTTTCATCCTCATCATCGGCCGCAAGTCGCCCAATGTGGCGTCGACTGAAATAAGACTTGCACTTGGCGCCCAAACCCAAATGGGACATCCCGACCAACAATGTCATACGATCATTTCATTTCCCTATCTGAGTTCATTCTCCTTTGGCACATTCAGACACTAATTCCAAGCTTCCTGCACTTAATGTTAGCCCCTATACTGCCAATGGTAAACCTTCATAGTCTGTGTGTAGCTTGTTGACAGTAGTGGTTACTTTCTTTATAGTACTACACATTTGGTTTTGATTTGCTCTTATACTATTATTTGTGTCAGTGATTTTCTTTAATTCACCTTCTACGTGTTCTTGATTGTCACTAACTGAACCTACTTTTCGTTCAAAACATCAATACTTTCTCTAACATCAGAAACAACCTCCCGTTTTAATTGCTTTTTCATTTCCTTTAAATTTTCAGATATCTCCGTGTGTAAATTTTCTGTCAGGTCATTGAATTTTTGTGTGACACTATTTTGAAAATCTTCCAATTACTGTTTTTGTTCTGTTTTGAAATCTGAAAACCCTTGTGAAAAATCGTTACATTTTGTATTCGAGTTACAAAGCTGTTGTGTAACTGTATTGAAATTCGTGTTCGTATCATGGAATTTAGTGTTCATATAGTTCACAGTTGTCAGTAGTTGCTGTAACAGTGCGTTGGTGGTACTGTTATCATTGCTATTAGCTGTACTTTGCATGTTAATATTCGGATTACCGATAATCGATGTACGTCCTATGTTGTCAAAATACACTGCTGTTTCGCATTCCCCTGTTCCGTTTAGCAGCGATACATCGCTTCGGGAGATGTGTGAAACAGTCTCATCGATAGTCATCATGGTATCATCATAGTTTGTTTCTGTATCTGTGCTTTCGTTTGTTTCATCTGTGATACCTACCTCTGATGTATGTTGGCTTTCTGCTAGCTGCGCGGTTTGCGCTTCGCTTTCATTTATCTGTCCGTGCAAATCACCACCATCTTGGCCTGTTGCACCTTCTGTATTACGATCAACAATGGATAATTTTTGGTCAGCCATTTTGATCGTGCCAGCAATTACCAAAAAATTTATAAAAATCAGTAGAAAAGAATTTTTATGCAAATAAGTCTTACACCTGAAACCTGCAATTTCCTAGGAAATCGCATTTCGATAAAATTCCTGTCAATTTGTCGAAAACACAAATGATTGAAATTTTCGTAATAATTTACACCATACTTATGAGTTAAAGTTTGGTATAATTTTTGGGTCCTTTCGGTTAGTAAATTTCCTAGTAGGGAAACGGTAAGGAAAAACGAAAAAAAGCTAACTACGACAAGAGAGGTGCTACTACGCGTAATCGTGCAAGCTATTGCAAACTTCCTATCTTCTCTGCGTAGCCAAGCAGCTCACTTACGTCTCCCATTATTGGATACATTGGTCTTTTTAATTCTCTGCTCCTCGTTTTGTATATTATGCTCCTCGTTTCATACAATATGGCTTTTGTTACACTGATATCCATCCAATAAGAAAATAGACAGAATTAGTTTTTCTTTTACACAATAATGGCAAAATTTTCGCGTATGTTCATTTAACATTCGCTAGAAAAAGTCTGTTCATGTATAGCTATGACTTTGTCCTGGAAAATTAGTCGCCAGTTGTCTTAGTTCTGTTGGTCGATTTTGGAATAACTGTGCTGGGAGGCAGCCCAACAGCTACCACAGAGAGAATGAATCGGCATGAAATTTACGTAATGAGAGATAATTAATACTTGCAGTATTGGAATTAAAGCATGAATTCTTGTTGAAAGTAAATTTGGTGCCATGAACAGTCTTGCTCGCAGCGTAAGAAAAACACAATGCAACGTACCAAAACTGAAGTAACTCGGTGCTTAACAAAAAGTCAATTGTTCTGGTTATTACACACACACACACACACACACACATATATATATATATATATATATATATATATATATATATATATATATGTGTGTGTGTGTGTGAGAGAGAAAGAGAGAGGTGGTTGCCGATCATACATTCCATCCACTAAATCTTGATGATTGCGCATCTATATATATACAGGGTGATTCAAAAAGAATACCACAACTTTAGGAATTTAAAACTCTGCAACGACAAAAGGCAGAGCTAAGCACTATCTGTCGGCGAATTAAGGGAGCTATAAAGTTTCATTTAGTTGTACATTTGTTCGCTTGAGGCGCTGTTGACTAGGCGTCAGCGTCAGTTGATGCTAAGATGGCGACCGCTCAACAGAAAGCTTTTTGTGTTATTGAGTACGGCCAGAAGTGAATCGACGACAGTTGTTCAGCGTGCATTTCGAACGAAGTATGGTGTTAAACCTCCTGATAGGTGGTGTATTAAACGTTGGTATAAACAGTTTACAGAGAATGGGTGTTTGTGCAAAGGGAAAAGTTCTGGACGGCTGAGAACGAGTGATGAAAATGTAGCACGCATCCAGCAAGCATTTGTTCGCAGCCCAGGAAAATCGACTCGCAGAGCTAGCAGAGAGCTGCAAATTCCACAATCAACTGTATGGAGAGTCCTACGAAAAAGGTAGGTTATGAAACCTTATCGAGGCGATGGATCGGCCGCCAGGCAGCCCGTGACAGAGCACTTCATCACTGGCCTCCAAGAAGCCCTGATCTTACCCCCTGCGATTTTTTCTTATGGGGGTATGTTAAGGATATGGTGTTTCGGCCACCTCTCCCAGCCACCATTGATGATTTGAAACGAGAAATAACAGCAGCTATCCAAACTGTTACGCCTGATATGCTACAGAGAGTGTGGAATGAGTTGGAGTATCGGGTTGATATTGCTCGTGTGTCTGGAGGGGGCCATATTGAACATCTCTGAACTTGTTTTTGAGTGAAAGAAAACCTTTTTAAATACTCTTTGTAATGATGTATAACAGAAGGTTATATTATGTTTCTTTCATTAAATACACATTTTTAAAGTTGTGGTATTCTTTTTGAATCACCCTGTATTTTAGACGTCTTGCCAGATGGGAGAAATTTCTGCCTCTTCTTATGACTGCAGGCAAAAGTCATGATTTTTTAAATCACACATTATCATTTATTATACACATTGTTGATGCAAGAATAAAAATTACGCATCCTTTTTGTAAGAGAACTAATACATAAGTACTCTCAAGCGAGACTGAGACAAAAGTTGTTAAAAAATTAATATTCTTCAGACATTGTCTTTTGTTATAAATATTATTTTAAAAGCCTATCTTTGCCGTCTTCTGCAGCGATGTACCAATTTCTTATTACTAATGAGAAAAGAAAGAAAACATTCATATGAATTGATATTGCGAGAAAAAATAAAAAGGTAGTACACAGTGCCCATTGTTTCGTTAATGGTCATAGTTACTGGGATATTTACAAGGAATTAAGACATTGCGCGAAATTCGAAAAATTTTGCATCGAAAAACAGGGGTAGCTATGATTTTGCGTCATACTGACTTTTTCTTTAGACTTCGTTAGAGGTCTCTATCTGTCACCAATCTCGAGAAAGTTGATCTGACGTAGCCCACTCATTTGCTATCGCATCGCGCCAGCGATAAAGCCAGAATAAAATATTCATTACATTCCTCATATTTTATAAGCGGTTTGAGATATCGAAAAGAAATTTTTGAAAATGATAGCACACAAGGAGGAGAGTATTTTGCAGTATGGTTATTAGGCAAAACTTAATTATTTACCGTGTTATTCCACTACCTACAGACTTTTCTGATCAAAGGATGTCATCTTTAAGGGTCATCGATTGCTGGTGAAAGGAGAAATGCTATGAGTTTTGGAACAACATAAGTGAAGTCATTACACTTTTATTTTGTACCGAGGATGTGCTTTTTCATAAGATGCTGACCTTAATTTTCCTCAGTCCCTCACTTAATAAATCACTGTTCCAGAATTCTCTCACAATTGCGTCTGCACAACATGTTAGTGAGGTGAGATTGTGTAAACTCCGCTGTGTTTCGGCGAAGGAAGCAAATAATACCATGGCAACAAGAGAAGTGTGAAGGTTTTACACAAAATTCCCCGCTCTTGACTCTTCTCTGGAACTTACAAATGGTTAACAAACAAGGCGAAAATAAATCACTGCATTTTTGGCGGAATTCGTTTTAGATACTAACCAAAGAAGAGGTGCTAGATCTTTTAAAATGGTCACCGTGCAGTTGTGGGCGAGGAGGCGCCCCACTTAATATTTACCAAAAATTGGGGTATAGGCTTGAGTTTAGAACGGCACTTCTCCTCTAGCACGTCCGCAGCTCGTGGTCTAGTGGCTAACAATGCTGCCTCTGGATCATGGGGTCCCGGCTTCGATTCCCGGCCTCATTAGGGATTTTCTCTGCCCGGGGACTGGATGTTTGTGTTGTCCTCATCATTTCATCATCATCATTCGTGACAATGAGTAGATTGAACTACGAGAAAAAATTGGACGGTGTAAAAATTGGGCTTTTGTACGGGCGCTGATGATCGCGCAGTTGAGCGCCGTACAAACCAAACATCATCATCATCATCCCCTCCAGCGTTCGGCATTCCCGTACAGCGCTCTGAATGATTTCCCCCCCCCCCCCCATCATTGCCGCTCTCCCCTCGCTTCCCCAGCCGACTGCTCATTTAGCGGTCATGGCATTTTGCACGCACTCTAGCCCCTGCTGTTTATATTAAATCTTGTATTTATATTGTTTTGATTACAAAAAATAATGTTGCACAAACCTCAATTTCAGACAGTATTTGGTAAACAAAAAAAGATTTCGCAATGTAAATTTTATCACAAGGTTTCTAAAATCGCAACTTGTGACTTTTACGGCTGGTGGGAGGGGGGAGAGAAAAGAGGGTTGTATGGTTGAAGAGGTGCATTCTGTCACCTAAAAGTGTATGAATTAAGTACTGGGACATAAGCTGAGAATAAATGGAGAATGAAGAGTAATACATTATGTTTTTGTTTACTAAAAGATATGGTTAACATTACAATATTTTTTTAGCTTTCTTTGGGAGGAGGGCACGCGGTTTTTGTTGTGCTCAGGCCCTGACAGACCTAAATTTGCAACTGTCTTCTATAGAGCGTTGTTGTACATCAACAACGGCCATGCGTTTCTCTTCGTTTGCTTTAACCTCCAAGCATTAATAGTGCAGCACTATGTATCATATCGTATATCAAATGGTTCAAATGGCTCTGAGCACTATGGGACTCAACATCTGTGGTCATCAGTCCCCTAGAACTTAGAACTACTTAAACCTAACTAACCTGAGGACATCACACACATCCATGCCCGAGGCAGGATTCGAACCTGCGACCGTAGCCGTCGCGCGGTTCCAAACTGACGCGCCTAGAACCGCACGGCCACACCGGCCGGCTATCGTATATCGTCCTCACTGCTAGATATAATGTAGCAATTGATGCGGTTACCCTACAACAAAAATTTTCAATTTGAAACTCTCACCGCATGATGCTACTCTAATTGATCCATTCTTTCTTTTTTGCACAGTGTTTACTGTTAAGTATTAAGTATATCATGTGGCCCAAAATTCTCATCATCTTCCAATGTGGCCCAGCTAAGCTGAAAGTTTGGAAACTCCTGTTGCAGACGATGCAGATTGCTACGAGAAATATCTGCCACCAATGGGAGCAGAGGCTAAAAACATAGTCCACACCTCGTATCTGTTCATGGATAGCCCCGCAACAAAGAGTCTTGTCCACACTACAAGGGACTGTTCCACTAGAAATGTCTCGGGAAGCCGGCCGGAGTGGCCGTGCGGTTCTAGGCGCTACAGTCTGGAGCCGAGCGACCGCTCCGGTCGCAGGTTCGAATCCTGCCTCGGGCATGGATGTGTGTGATGTCCTTAGGTTAGTTAGATTTAATTAGTTCCAAGTTCTAGGCTACCTCAGAAGTTAAGTCGCATAGTGCTCAGAGCCATTTGAACCATTTTTTTGTCTCGGGAACTAAAGTCTGCGTCGTGTAGGAAGGTGGCCCAATTTTCAGCCGTTCTGCGCATCCCCCTCTATTAATCACTGGCAACCAATAAGATTCGTTCTCTTTCCGAGCGGACAGCAGCGAGTTACAGCTAAAGCCCGCGTCACCTACGACGGAGCTTCCGTGCATAGAGGCAGAGGGGAAAGAAAGCGTAGGGCGGATGAGAACTGCTCACACGCGGCAGCAGAGAGCTCACAAAGTCCACATTGCCGAACTGCATTGCTACGTGTAACACTCAGGCTCGTTTGCATACGGTACATTGTATTATACGTTCAAATCAATGAGGGGAATAATAAATATTGAAACCAATTTCGATCGCTTGTCATGAGGGAAATATTAATTCAATTCATTAATTCACATCCACTGCTCCACAGATTTACTCTGTGTGATGTTGGGAGGCGAGAATAGCTGACACGGCTTTCTGAAGACGTGAAGAACAATTTTCTCAACGACGTTAAAACTGCATGCAATAATTACCATTTATTGTGATCTGCATTATAAGTAAAAATTTTATACACTACCAAATTAATTTCAATCACAAACCAAAATCATTATATTTGCTTGACAACTGCTTCTGCTCAATAGAATTTTTAAATATATGTAAGGTGTGTGTGTGTGTGTGTGTGTGTGTGTGTGTGTGTGTGTGTTTGACGATAGTTAAGTGTAATCACTGCATGTAAAAAAGATTTAGTGGTAGAAAAGACTAATGTAAAAGACTATCGTAAAAATGGTCAGTAAATTGTCATATTTTTCGTTGTTAAAGGCCATTATGAGTGTAAACTAACATGTTCGATATTACAGTGAGAGGCCGCATTTATAATCCATTGAACAAGCAAACAATTAACCGTTATCTGTGAATAACTCCAGAGAATCTGACCGATAACATCGAAAACCACCGATATCTCGACAAGTAACAGTTACTGTCATTTTAGGGCCTTACCCAGTTCGTGCCTTGAAAATGACAGAGGTTTACAACATGGTGGGAGAAGCTTAACTTCTCCTTGGACAATATGTTGAACATTATAGAAATTCTTCCAATCCATACGTGGCATACAGCAAACCAGTGCTTAACAGTATTGGTTAAAAACAGTCATGGTTGCAAATTTTTTTTCTATTTTTCAACGACGCGTTTCGCCTTATTTAGGCATCTTCAGGTTATCTTTTCTAGATGGACGCGAGAAGCACCAAGATCTGCATAACGCGTTCCCTTTCACAGGAGCGAGTAACAGTAAAATGGGGGGCTCAGGTAGTAACCATAATGCGCCACAGCGTCGTTAAACACGTTATGCAGATCTTGATGCCTCTCGCATCCATCTAGAAAAGATAACCTGAAGATGTCTAAATAAGGCGAAACGCGTCGGTGAAAAGTAAAAAAACTAAAATTACAAACAAGACTGTTTTTAACCAATATTGAACATTATAGTCTGCATAATTAAAAGGATACCATGTCCTAATCAAAAAGGCTAGGAAGTATCTTATCATTATGTATGCAACTAATAAGTTGACAAAAACATCTTTAAACCATGAGTCTTTAAAACTAAGAAATATTATTACTTTGTTACTAAATCTACATCGTAATACCATCGTCACTTCTATTCGAGTCTGTTTCCGAACAATCTGATTTTAAATTTAAGATGATAGGTTCAAGGCTTATATCCGTCATCACTTCCCTGTCATTCTTCTTTCTGAAGCTTTTCAGCATGTCACACAGTCTGTGCCCACGCTACAGGAGGGATGTTGTCTGTTGCCTCATTGTCTATTGCCTCATGCACAAGGGATCCACTATACATTATCTTGAATGGTTTTTTTTCCCTCCCACAGAGCCTTAAAACCCTTTGCCCAAATTAATTCCATGGGGCTACTCTGACAGTGACACGTGGGTAACTGCAAAACTGTGTGATCCCATTCACTTGCAAGGAAGTCAAGTTTGTACATTCTGTCACGTGACTTGTACAGTATAAATTAACGAGCTGCGGGAGATAGGCACGAACCTGATTTATACAGTGCTTAAAATTATTATTTTTGAGGCGGGGAAAAATGTCCGCTTTCCTGGTGTTAGTACTTGATTTTTTCTCTATAAGAGTTGAATTATAACTGGCAATGAACAACTTCGAAGCAAGGTATGACAAGAATTGTGAATCACGTCACGAAACCGACAGCGTTCATTACCAAATGGTAATCACTGCTGTTTTTCTTGAACGTAAATATTAATTTATTCTCAGAAATAAAACCAGAAGAAGTCAGCATGTAGAATAATTATCCAAGAACGTATCCCTTTGAGAACTTTAAAACCGCCAGTACCATCATTCATTTTCCAGCAGATCTTCTTGGAATGATTCTAACTGACCCATGTTCATCACGGTAATACACTGTTGAACTACCTCCTTCTCTTGTATCGTTAATCTTTATATGGAATATAGTTCATGCTGCACCTAGGTCACTTCTTTGAACTAAAAGCTCTCTTCGTAACATATCTGTAACCAACGTCTTTTAAAATTCTTTACCTTAGCGAAGCGCTTACCATTGAAGCCTGCATAACTGTAACACGTTTTTGTTATGTCAGGCATTCATCATTCACATGGAATACTTCAAAACACCGTTGTTCATCTACATCTACATGATTACTCTGCAGTACACATTTAAGTGCTTGGCAGAGGGTTCATCGAACAACAATCATACTATCTCTCTACCATTCCACTCCCGAACAGCGCGCGGAAAAAACGAACACCTAAACCTTTCTGTTCGAGCTCTGATTTCTCTTATTTTATTTTGATGATCATTCCTACCTACGTAGGATGGGCTCAACAAAATATTTTCGCATTCTGAAGAGAAAGTTGGTGACTGAAATTTCGTAAATAGATCTCGCCGCTACGAAAAACGTCTTAGCTTTAATGACTTCCATCCCAACTCGCGTATCATATCTGCCACACTCTCTCCCCTATTACGTGATAATACAAAACGAGCTGCCCTTTTTTGCACCCTTTCGATGTCCTCCGTCAATCCCACCTGTTAAGGATCCCACACCGCGCAGCAATGTTCTAACAGAGGACGAACGAGTGTAGTGTAAGCTGTCTCTTTAGTGGACTTGTTGCATCTTCTAAGTGTCCTGCCAATGAAAGGCAACCTTTGGCTCGCCTTGCCCACAATATTATCTATGTAGTCTTTCCAACTGAAGTTGTTCGTAATTTTAACACCCAGGTACTTAGTTGAATTGACAGCCTTGAGAATTGTACTATTTATCGAGTAATCGAATTCCAGCGGATTTCTTTTGGAACTCATGTGGATCACCTCACACTTTTCGTTATTTAGCGTCAACTGCCACCTGCCACACCATACAGCAATCTTTTCTAAATCGCTTTGTAACTGATACCGGTCTTCGGATGGCCTTACCAGACGGACAGCATCATCTGAAAACAACCTAAGAGAACTGCTCAGATTGTCACTCAGGTCATTTATATAGATCAGGAACAGCAGAGGTCCCAGGACGCTTCCCTGGGGAACACCTGATATCACTTTAGTTTTACTCGATGATTTGGCATCTATTACTACGAATTGCGACCTTCCTGACAGGAAATCACGAATCCAGTCGCACAACTGAGACGATACCCCATAGGCCCGCAGCTTGATTAGAAGTCGCTTGTGAGGAACGGTGTCAAAAGCTTTCTGGAAATCTAGAAATACGGAATCAACTTGAGATCCCCTGTCGCTAGCGGCCATTACTTCGTGCGAATAAAGAGCTAGCTGCGTTGCACAAGAACGATGTTTTCAGAAACCGTGCTGATTACGTATCAATAGATCGTTCCCTTCGAGGTGATTCATAATGTTTGAATACAGTATATGCTCCAAAACCCTACTGCAAACCGACGTCAATGACATAGGTCTGTAGTTCGATGGATTACTCCTACTACCCTTCTTAAACACTGGTACGACCTGCACAATTTTCCAATCTGTAGGTACAGATCTATCGGTGAGCGAGCGGTTGTATATGATTGCTAAGTAGGGAGCTATTTTATCAGCGTAATCTGAAAGGAAGCTAATCGGTATACAATCTGGACCTGAATACTTGCCCTTATCAAGCGATTTGAGTTGCTTCGCAACCCCTAAGGTATCTACTTCTAAGAAACTCATGCTAGCAGCTGTTCGTGTTTCGAATTCTGGAATATTCCATTCGGCTTCCCTGCGTTCAATAACTCCGCTTTAGCGGCACAGTCGTCGGTAACAGTACCATCGGCACTGCACAGCGAAGGTATTGACTGCGTCTTGCCGCTTGTGTACTTTACATACGACCAGAATTTCTTCGGATTTTCTACCAAATTTCGAGACAAAGTTTCGTTGTGGAACCTATTAAAGGCATCTCGCATTGAAGTCCGTGCCAAATTTCGCGCGTCTATAAATTTTAGCCAGTCTTCGGGATTTCGCGTTCTTCTGAACTTCGCATCCTTTTTCCGTTGTCTCTGCAAAAGCGTTCGGACCTGTTTTGTGTACCATGGGGGATCAGTTCCATCTCTTACCAATTTATGAGGTATGAATCTCTCAATTGCTGTTGCTACCATATCTTTGAACTTGAGTCACATCTCGTCTACATTTTCATAATCAGTTCGGAAGGAATGGAGATTGTCTCTTAGGAAGGTTTCTAATGACACTTTATCTGCTTTTTTAAATATAATTATTTTGCGTTTGTTTCTGGTGGATTTGGAAGAAACGGTATTGAGTCTAGCTACAACGACCTTGTGATCACTAATCCCTGTATCAGTCATGATGCTCTCTATTAGCTCTGGATTGTTTGTGACTAAGAGGTCTAGTGTGTTCTCGCAACCATTTACAATTCGCGTGGGTTCGTGGACTAACTGCTCGAAATAATTTTCGGAGAAAGCGTTTAGAACAATCTCGGAAGATGTTTTTTGCCTACCACCGGTTCTGAACAAGTATTTTTACCAACATATCGAGGGAAGGTTGAAGTCCCCACCACTATAACCGTATGAGTGGGGTATTTATTTGTTACGAGACTCAAATGTTCTCTGAACTGTTCAGCAACTATATCATCGGAGTCTGGGGGTCGGTAGAAGGAGCCAATTATTAACTTAGTTCGGGTGTTAAGTATAACCTCCACCCATACCAATTCGCACGGAGTATCTACTTCGACTTCACTACAAGATAAACCACTACTGACAGACACAAACTCTCCACCACCAATTCTACCTAATCTATCTTTCCTGAACACCATCTGAGACTTCGTAAAAATTTCTGCAGAACTTATTTCAGGCTTTAGCCAGCTTTCTGTACCTATAACGATTTCAGCTTCTGTGCTTTCTATTAGCGCTTGTAGCTCAGGGACTTTCCCAGCACAACTACAACAATTTACAACTACAATTCCGACTGTTCCTTGATCTAAGCACGTCCTGTATTTGCCATGCACCCTTTGAGATTGCAGCCCACCCCGTACTTTCCCGAGGCCTTCTAACCTAAAAAACCGCCCAGTCCACGCCACACAGCCTCCACTACCCGTGTAGCCGCCAGCTGAGTGTAGTGAACTCCTGACCTATTCAACGGAACCCGAAACCCCTCCACCCACCCTATGGCGCAAGTCAAGGAATCTGCAGCCAACACGGTCGCAAAACCGTCTGAGCCTCTGATTCAGACCCTCCACCCGACTCTGCACCAAAGGTCCGCAGTCGGTTCTGACAACGATGCTGCAGATGGTGAGCTCTGCCTTCATCTCGTAAGCAAGACCGGCAGCCTTCACCAAATCAGATAGCCGCTGGAACCCAGAGAGAATTTCCTCAGATCCAAAGCGACACACGTCATTAGTGTCGACATGTGCCACCACCTGCAGCTGGCTGCACCCTGTGTTCTTCATAGCATTCGGAAGGACCCTTTCCACATCAGGAATGACTCCACCCGGAATGCACACGGAGTGCACACTGGATTTCTTCCCCTCCTTAGCCGCCATATCCCTAAGGGGCGCCTAACATTGGAGCTCCCAACTACCAATAAGACCACCCTCTGCGATTGCCCGGACCTTGAAGGCTGAGAATCATCCTGTGAAACAGGTCAGACAGCTGCATCTGGCTCAGCCAGAGACAGTACCTGAAAACTGTTTGTCAGACGCACTGGGGAGGCTTTCTGATCAGCCTCCGGGGATGTCTTTCGCTGTCTGCCACGCCTTGGAACGACCTCCCAATCAACCACAGGCGAGGGCTCAGCCCCACTGCGGGCAGCAACAGAGGCAACCACAGCGGCAGACCGATCTGGGGACAGACGGGGCTAGGTTGTCATCCCCATGATATCCATTTGTGTTACAGGTTCCTTGCGATTTCGTTGCTTGCCAGGTGCCACGAAACCAACTGTTTCTACGGTGCTCTGAGCACTATGGGACTTAACTTCTGAGGTCATCAGTCCCCTAGAACTTAGAACTACTTACAGCTAACTAACCTAAGGACATCATACACATCCATGGCCGAAGCAGGATTCGAACCTGTGGCTATAGCGGTCGCGCGGTTCCAGACTGTAGCGCCTAGAACCGCTCGGCCACCCCGTCTGACACTTTCCTTTACAATTCTCTTTACAGTTGTCTTAGCGAACACCACATGGTTCAGGAGTCCGTTCTTGTGTTTTCCAATGTCAACAGTAGTATACCTGCTTTTAAATTCATGTTTGAAAAAGTTATAAATGAGGTAAATAATCCCTCACCTGCTTGTGAAGCACTTCACATTTATTGCCATCACCTGACTTTCTTTTAATCGCACTTAAACATTTACATTATGCACATTCACAGCTATACTGCTGCAAGAAAAAAAGGAAACAAAGAAATTAATAGTTGAATGAATAATTCGGTTGTCACGAAGTACGGCAACAATGCAGCATGTAGGAGCGAGATTCTCGGTGTCTAACTGTAACTCGCTGCTAGCCACTAGGAAAGAGTGGAGGAGAATGCGAAGAACGGCTGAAAATTGAACCGCCTTCTTACATTGTTGTTGGTGTTGTGGTGTTCAGTCCTGAGACTGGTTTGATGCAGCTCTCCATACTACTCTATCCTGTACAAGCTTCTTCATCTCCCAGTACTTACTGCAACCTGCATCCTTCTGAATCCGCTTAGTGTATTCACCTCTTGGTCTCCCTCTACGATTTTTACCCTCCACGCTGCCCTCCAATACTAAATTGGTGATCCCTTGAAGCCTCAGAACATGTGCTACTAACCGATCCCTTCTTCCAGTCAAGTTGTGCCACAAACTCCTCTTCTCCCCAATTCCATTCAACACCTCCTCATTAATTATATGATCTACCCATCTAATCTTCAGCATTCTTCTGTAGCACCACATTTCGAAAGCTTCTATTCTCTTCTTGTCCAAACTATTTATTGTCCATGTTTCACTCGATACAAATACTTTGAGAAACGACTTCGTGACACTTAAATCTAGACTCAATGTTAACAAATTTCTATTCTTCAGAAACGCTTTCCTTGCCATTGCCAGTCTACATTTTATATCCTCTCTACTTCGACCATCATTTTGCTCCCCAAATAGTAAAACTCCTTTACTTCTTTAACTGTCTCATTTCCTAATCTAATTCCCTCAGCATCACTCGACTTAATTCGACTACATTCGATTATCCTCGTTTTGCTTTTGTTGATGTTCATCTTATATCCTCCTTTCAAGACACTGTCCATTCCGTTCAACTGCTCTTCCAAGTCCTTTTCTGTCTCTGACAGAATTACAATGTCATCGGCGAACCTCAAAGTTTTTATTTCTTCTCCATGGTTTTTAATTCCTACTCCGAATTTGTCTTTTGTTTCCTTTACTGCTTGCTCAATATACAGATTGAATAACATCGGGGAGAGGCTACAACCCTGTCTCACTCCCTTCCCAACCACTGCTTCCCTTTCATGCCCCTCGACTCTGATAAATGCCATCTGGTTTTGGTACAAATTTTAAATAGCCTTTCGCTCCTTGTATTTTGCCCCTGCCACCTTCAGAATTTGAGAGTCAACATTGTCAAAATCTTTCTCTAAGTCTACAAATGCTAGAAACGTAGGTTTGCCTTTCCTTAACCTATTTTCTAATATAAGTATGGCCTCACGTGTTCCAATATTTCTATGGAATCCAAACTGATCTTCAATGAGGTCGGCTTCTACCAGTTTTTCCATTCGTCTGTAAAGAATTCGCGTTAGTATTTTGCAGCTGTGACTTATTAAACTGATAGTTCGGTAATTTTGACATCTGTCAACACCTGCTTTCTTTGGGATTGGAATTATTATATTATTTTTGAAGTCTGAGGGTATTTCGCCTGTCTCATACATCTTGCTCACCAGTTGGTATAGTGTTGTCAGGACTGGCTCTCCCAAGGCTATCAGTAGTTCTTACATGACGCGAACAATAGAAGGCGAGAGTCTGTCTCCTGCATACTGCACTGTTGGCGTTCTTCGCGACAATCGAACTATTCATTCAATTCTTTGTGGCTTTTTTTTCCTTTGTAGCAACATAGCTGTGAATATGTATCTGTATTAGGGTGTCTCAGAAATTCGAAGTAGTTTTTATTTGAATGCATACCCTCTTAATTTATTTGTACGATGCCAAAACAGTTATATGTAAAATTTCAGAACCTTAGGATGTTGGCAACCCGTGCCGATTTACATTGAAACATGTCAGGTTGGTTGTACTTGGTAAGAAAGGCGAAGGCGCGCGCCCTCGTGCGGTGTCTCTCTAACATTAAACAATGGAAAATCCAGGATGGAATGTAACAATACGAGAGAAGCTCTCGGAGACTGCAGACGTGTGTGCAAGTTGAGCTTGCGTGAGTGTGTGTGTGTGTGTGTGTGTGTGTGTGTGTGTGTGTGTCTACTGCTGACAAAGGCTTTACTGGCCGAAAGCTATGATTGTGTGAATCTTTTTATTGTGCCTATCGCGACTCAGCATCTCCGCTATATGGTGAGTAGCAACTTTCCTTCTCTCGTAGTGTCTCTAACATTGTTAGTCTAAATTGTTATCAGTAAGTGAAAATGTCAGTGGAATTACGTAGTAGTTCTAAAACGCGTATATTTTTAATAGGTGCAGTAAAACATCAGATAAAAGGTTCAAAAGTGCCATCTAATGGACAAGTTCTAGCAGTTTTATTTTATAATATCCGCGAAGTGAATTTAACTGTCAGTGAAAGTGCAACTCTCACTATTCGGGAATGTATGGTATTTTGGTAAAAGGCGTGTATACCTACCAAATCTGTACCTAATTGTGTGAAGAAATTAGTGAACCTATATCAAGGTGCAAAAAAATGCACAAAAAAACCAAAAGGTATTTGAGCAGCGCCGACAAGAGTTTGTCAACAAGTTGGATGATCTGTTCGACATTGCACACGCCGATGCACTTCAGTTAATGAAAATAAATGAAGATAAAATCTTTTTACAGCGACAGAGAGAGCCAGGTCGGCCTGGTCACTTAGCTGGGGTGGACAAGAAATTGGCTAATAAAGAGGAAAGGTCGCTCATCAGAACTATTGAGGAAGAAAACCGACGTGCTAAATATTTTTCCACGTCAGCTCCTTCGACAGCATCTTATGAAGCATTACAAAACGACTCATTTTCAGATTGTAATGAAAATGAGATGTGTTTGCAAGAAAATTTCCCAACTGTGATTGAGAACATAAAATCTGGAACCAAGCAACTATGCGGAAAAATTTCATTACACCAAAATTAGTAGCAGCGCTAGAACAGGTATCAGTTGATTGTGAGAGATTCAGTGTATATTCTTGAAGATACCACTGAGGTACTTGGATACGATGCTGATGAATTTCCTATAAGTCCTCGATTCAAAGAATTCGTATAGAGAAACAAAAAGAGCGTGCGGAAGCTATAACAGTTAATTTTCAAAACGAGGAACCAGATGTTGTGACTGTTCATTGGGATGGCAAACGGTTGCCTGCTACACATGATCGGGAATCAAAAGGAGAACATCTTCCGATAGTTATTTCATATAGAAATAAAGAGCAACTTATTGCTGTGCCAAGGTTGGAAAACTCTTCAGGATGTGAACAGGCGAAACCTGCTTGGAACGCGATTGTGGACTGGAATCTCGAAGACAAAGTGCAGTTTCTTTGTTGTGATACCACGGCTTCGAATACAGGTCATACCAATGGTGCCTGTGCGCTGCTTGAGCAAAAACTTAACAGAAGTGTCATTCTTTTTCCTTGCCGCCACCACGTGTATGAACTAGTGTTAAAAAAACGTGGTCCAGCTAAAAATCAATTCAGTGAGAAGTCCTGATATTCCACTCTTCAAAAAGTTCCGAGATAACTGGAAAACTGTAGATCCAGATAACATACAGTGCTTCAAGGAAAAGGTCGCAATGCACCTGACTGTTTCAGAAACTGACAATCTGCTTGAGTTTTACCGCAGTGAACTGACAAAAGAAATAATCAGAAATGATTACCGAGAATTGATAGAGCTTTCTGTTATATTTTTAGGTGGAGATACAAACCGAAAATTCAAGATACGGCCCCCAGGTGCCATACACCAAGCTCGATGGATGGCGAGAGCTATATATTCCCTAAAAATATCATTACTTTGTGCTCAGTTAAAAATTTCGAGCAAGGAGAAGGTAGCGCTGTTTGACGTTTGCCCGTTCATCGTGACATCCTACGTCAAGCCATGGCTCCAGTGTATTTTGGCAGTAAAGACACCCTGCCAAGATTTGTGCTTTTTAAAGTCAATGCCGGCCGGTGTGGCCGAGCGGTTCTAGGCGCTTCAGTCTGGAACCGCGCGACCGCTACGGTCGCAGGTGCGAATCCTGCCTCTGGCATGGATGTGTGTGATGTCCTTAGGTTAGTTAGGTTTAAGTAGTTCTAAGTTCTATGGGGCTGATGACCTCAGAAGTTAAGTCCCATAGTGCTCAGAGCCATTTGAACCATTTAAAGTCAATGGAGGCATACGAAAAAATAGGTAGACATCTCAAAAGCAGCTCTACAGAAGATAAGCCAGCATTTATGGTATTTTACTGATGAAGTTTCTGTCTTGTCACTGTTTGACGATGATGGGCATCTAGAAACAAAAGTAAAAATGGTTGAAAATTTAACCTAAGATAATTTATCAGCTCATGCTAACCGTTACACCCCTTCGAAGGAAGAACTTTGCGATCCATTGTATGGCGAGTTAAATAAATGAATAGAGACGTTGTTTCTTTATTTTTCTGTTTACATCACAATTTTGTTATCTGTTTTGCTCTCTCTTAATTACAGGGAAAAACATCTACGACTTCATTTCAGTCAGAAGCAAGTCATTGTTCCATCGTCTTAAAATTTATGACAGTTTTCTCCACAAATGTCCCGCCATGTGGTCAAACAATGCTTCCTTTCAAGAACCCAGAAAGAAGGTTTCAGCACTGAGAGCAGTGAATGGTACATCTGAAAGAGCGGTCAAGTTGATGCAAGACTTTCATGGTTTAATCTCGGTTGAGGAGGAACAAAAACAATTTTTTTTTTACATTGCGTACAAGAACACCGAAAGATTTATCCTGACTGCAGAGGACAAACTTTGAAACGAAAATTTAGATACTAATGTTTTTACATGTTAAATAGTGAATAAACACGATTTGGGCAATTTGGTGTTTTCTTTGCCAAACAATCATTAAGTTCCAGAATCCCTCCATTCCCACACTGTAAAAGTTTTCAAGTCTCATGTTTAGAGTCAAGTCGGCACGTGTTATAATAATTTAATTGTAATAATATTCAGTATGTGAGTAGAAAAAAATAGAGGCTATGCGTTTTCGATTTCACGAAAAAAAATCCCCATTATATCTTGGGATACCCTAATCTGTATATGTTTTATGCGAATAAGGAAAAAATAAGGTGATAACAATAAGCATGAATTGCTTCACAAGCAGGCGGAGGGATTATTTATCGCATTTATAACTTTTTCAAACGTGAATTTGAAAGCACGACTCATACTGCTGACATTTGAAGACTCAAGAATGGATTGCAAAAGCAGGCGGTGCCAACAAGGAAACTGTAGAGAGAATTGTAAACGGAAGTGTCAGAGGTGTAGAAACCTTAGGAAAAGCTGGTTTTGTGTCACTTGGAAAACATCGAAATCGCAAGAAAACTGTACCACAAATGGATGGTTTGGACAACGATTTTTTAAAGTGCCCTTTGTAAACGGTGAATCCTTGACATCACAAAATCTTGTTACAGTTATGCATGAGAATATTGGCTTCGGAGTTAGCGCTCCATCAGTGTAAGAATTTTAAAAGATATTGGTTTCAAACTTGTTAAAAAGAGAAGTTTTAGTTGAAAGAAGTGATATAGATTCAGAAGAACCACATCCCTTATAAAGATGCACGATACAAAAGAAGGAAGTAGTACAACAGTGTATTAACTTGGTGAAACACGTAGTGAATCAGTATCATTCCAGCAACACCTGCAGGAAAATGATTGTGCTACAGGCGATTTTAAAATTCCAGTAGGAATAGGTTCTTGGATAATTGTTCCGCGTTCTGGTTCTTCTTCTAGTTTTGTTCCTGGGAGTAACCTTATATTTAGGTGTAGCAAAAACAGCAGTGACTACCATTTGGAAATGAACACTGTCAGTTTCATGAAGTGGTTCACTGAGTAATCTTGCCATACCATGCTAGTTATCACACAACTGTTACAGATAAAACACCAGGAAACCGGATATTTTGTCCTGGCTTAAACATAAAAGTACTTCACACAGTATGAACCAGACTCGTGCCGAACGCCTGCAGTTTATTAATTTGTGTAAGTTGATTTTCTTGCACAGGAATGTGGTCACACAGTTTTGCGTTTACCCATACATCACTGTCAGTATATGGACGCAGTTGAGCTCCCCATGAGCCAGACATCATCATCATCACTGTCAGTATAATCCCATGGGATTAATTTCGACTAAGATTAAAAGCTATTGTGAAGGGAAAACACAAATCATTCAAGATAATAAACACTGAATCGCATGTGCATGAAGCAATGGACGACATCCCCCCTTCAGCGTGGGCACAGTCTGTACGGTATGCCGAAAAGCTTCAGGAAGAAGGCATTGGTAGTGAGGTGAAGATGGATAATAAGCCTTTAACCTATCATCGTAAATTTACAGTCAGATGGTTTGCACACAGACTCAGCAGATAGCAGTCACTGTGATATTATGATGTAGAGTTTGGAACAAAGTAAAATAATAATATTTCGTGGCTTTAAAGACTCATGGTTTAAAAATGTGTTTGTCAACATATCAGTTGCAAACATAGTGTGTGAGAACTTCCTAGCCTTTATTGATTACGAGTCTGTATCCTATGTAATATGCAGAATATGTGTCCAACATATTGTCCAAGGAGAAGTTAAGTTTTTCGAAGCGTGTGAAACGCTCTAATAACTTGCGAGAATGTGGTCGGATAAATTCGTCATTTTCAAAGCATGAATTGGAAAACGCCTTAAAATGACAGGGACGGTTACCTGTTGAGAAATCGGTGGTTTTCAGTGTTATTGGTCAGTATTCCCTCTAATTATTAGCAGAGGATAGTTAATTGTTCGCTTTATCAGTGTATTATAAATGCAATCTCTCACTGTAACATCGAAAGAGTTAGTTTACACTCATAACGCCTGCTGACAGTGAAAAATATTACAGTAAATTGACAATTTTTACAACAGTTTTTTACATTAGTCTTTTCTAATAGTAATTCTTTTTACACTCAGTGATTACACTTAACTACAGTGAAACACTCACAATCACACCTTATACACATTTTTAAAAATTCTATGGACTAGAAGCAGATGGTTGTGCTTGAAGTTTATTTTGTCGTGTATTACATTTTTACTTACAACACAGTCCAAATCGCAATAAATGATTGTTATTGCAAGCAGTTTCAATGACATTGTCTTTAAACAATTGTACTTTTGAGAAAAATTGTATTTGACGTCTTCACAAAGCAGGGTCAGTTGTTATTGCCTTCCGACACTATGTGGACCAAAGCTGTGGAGCAGTGGACGCAAGACGTGAAGTAAGATTTCTCTAAAGACGATTGATTGAAATCGGTTTTAAAATTTATTATTCTGGTTATAGACTTGAACGTATAAGACGATGTACTGTAGGTGAATGAATCTGATTTTTGTCTGCAGCAACACAGTTCGGCAACGTCGGCTTTGTTTGCCCATTCTCTACTACCATGCACACGCAGATTTCATTCCCTCCACACTTCCCTAGCATTCTGCCTCTATGCGCAGAAGCGCCATCCTACCTGACATGGGCTATAGCTTATGCAGGTGTCTGTTTCACGTTTATTTCTGATTGAAAATCGAAATAAACAAAAACGGAAAAGATGGTGCATACGGAAGCTATTCAGTTCTACCAGTGAACCATGCCATGATCTCCTGCCATACATTAAGACTGGAAGATGGCAGAGGATTGATCAGTTTTTAAGGACGATACCAAGTGATTTTGAACACCTTCTACAGATGGCTAGATGTCAGATCAGTAAACAAAGTGAAATCTGAAGGTTCCGTGCCTTGGCAGGATGAAACGATTTGAAAAAAAATGTACACGCTCTACCTTTTCCTAATTCTTGTCCTGCATTTCTAAAAATAAGAAATGTTCTTTTAAGTTCATAACAGTTATTAATTTTGTATTACCTTATATTCTTCTACGTCAGTGTTACGACTTCTTGATTGATAGGCAGGTAGGAGAATCTTAAGATGTTCCTATCCGAACTACGACTATTTGTTTTTAGGAGAGGTCCCTGTATTCCTGTTTTCCTCTAATTTCTCGTGCCCCCATCGGAATTGCATGTTCAAAGTGTGATTCTGATTTTTTCTGCTGTTGAAACGCCGAACATTTTAATGCCTGTCCTCGTTTGTCGCGGTTCCTGTACTAGACACGTGTGATATCCCACAAGTAGATGTTCATTTTAAGATGTTTGGCTAGTTTCAAAATAGTTTCAATCACCCACATATTTCTAAACATAAAATACAGCCACGTCAGACGACGGCAGTAACACACGACTATGTACCAGATTTACCCAAATTTCCCCCGAACACGTTTACACTTTCAGTGCTGAACATTTTTTCAGAGAATCCCCTTACGTTGTGATTCAATTCTTGTATCATTTTAGACCCCCAATACACTCCGGGAACATGGAAGTATGTTTGTGGTCGGAATAGCAGATTCAGACTCGATTCAGCCGCGCATCGAACACGCGCAGCGTCTTCACCCTGAAGTGGTATCATGGTGTCCGTCAGACTCCAGAAGTTTACTATTCATTTATACAATACTGTCCTAACTTATTAGTTGTTTATTGGCCTCAGCTAGTTACAACATGTCTCTCCAAACATATGAAAGCGAAATAACACAAGAATATTAACAATCAAGAAGAAAATGCAGAAAATAGGCAAGTGATGTTCCGAAAAAGTGGACTTCTCTGAGCTTCTCAAAAATCAAGAAACAGAACCTTTGTTACTAATCCAATGCTATGCCAGTTTTTCTTACGCGGCCAGGAATCATAAACAGAAACAAAACTGCTGGAAATTTTGAAGAATAAATTTACGTTTGATATTAACTTCAAACATTTTTAGAGGACACAATACAAGCGCTATATAAGTACTGGGTCCTGGTGTCTGTTATACATACAACCTACAGCGCATATTTTGCCAGTTTTCTAAACAAGTACATCCGAAATCTACACCGAACACGGAAAGGCAACAGCATTTCATTTGTACACATCTCACAGCCTGGGAAGCAACACTGCTGACAGTTCACAATAAATCCGTTAAAAATGATTGACACAGCAGCAGTCACATCTTCTTTCCTTTCTGTCCTGTCATCTGGATTCTCAAATAGAAGAGCTTCCGATATGAACAAACGCTTTTTCTTACATTGCTATGAAAAATAATACGTCCGGTTCCACCCACTGAGAAAAGACCATCTACGGATTCATTGCCAGATTTAGAGACTGCAGTGAATACAAGTAAGCCAAAAGCGTTCAGTTCAGTAACATCTGTATCGTGTAGCAAATATATGTTCTTTTGAGAATACCTTTGATTCACCGATTTTATTCTTCTACCACTATAAAATCTCATCTAAAATATTTTATGTTGAAAGTAGGCCGCATAATTGGTCAGCATCTGGATTCCTACCCGAAGCATTAACTCTAAGTCTCAGTATAAGAATCTACAACACTGTTACGTTGTCGTGTTCTGGTATTGGTGGGCGGTTGTTTTTTCTGTGTTCGAAGCAGTTTCCCCTACCGTAAAAGTAGAAATCACAGCGGTATTTGTGTTTTTTACTCAGATGATATTCACCTGTTTGTAGGTTCCCTGTTCCATAATCACCACCACCCTCATCCACTTCCTGTTTTGAACTCGTATCCTCATCACTTTCTATCTCGTAATCTGGATCAATATTATTGTCGTTCAAAACTTCATTAATCATTTCTTCCATATACATTTCGATACAGGCCCCATACCGTACACGTTAATTACGAGACACAGTGAGCAATAACCATAACATGTTAACCAGAATTGTCACAATGAACGCGAAATGTTGTTAAACACCTCTGACGAATAATAATTACACAGCTGGTATCATACGTCTGTGACAGTGTGCGATTTGTGCTTTTACCAGTGGGGGCGATGTCTTAGCGGGTTAGTATAATTACGTATGTTACTAGCTTGGACCGTGGCGTTACCCATGGTTAAACAGTTATTTATAAATAGATGTTAATGCCGAAACTCACTATCCACGCGTATGCACTATCAGAAAAGCCATCTCTTGTTATATCATCAAAAGTACATTTTAGGTAAAGCTTATTTACAAAATCATCTACATACAGGTATACGATGGGAATTCAAAAAGTAAAGGCACATTTGTGAAAAGCTGCACTTATTCTGATGATAGAAAACTGAAACATGCGTTATTTTTCTATGTAACCTCCCTAGACTTCAATGCAGTTTTCCCCACATTTTACGAGATTTTTTTTTATTTCATTAGAAAATACGTTTTTCGGTTGCATCTGTCACCAATTTTGCATCGCAACAATGACGTCTTCATCACTTTCAAATCTTCTTCCCTGTAGTGCTTCCGTTAAGGGTCCAAACATGTGTAAATCACTTGGAGCCAGGTCTGTACCGTATGGTGGATGTTGCAGCACCTCGAATCTCAACTCCTTTATTGCGTCGGCTGTCCGTTCGGCAGAATGTGGGCGAACGTTATCTTCCTGCAGGATGACACCTCTTCACAGTTTTCCACGACGTTTGGATCTGATTGCAGGTTTTAGTTTCGTATGCAACACATCACATCCACCATACAATACAGACCTGACTCTAAAGCCTCGTTTCCGCTGGGGCGACGTCTTGCAACATTGTGGCATGCTAAGGAAATGTGGCGTGCGTCGTCTTGTAGCATGCTACAACAGACAACATCTTGCGTTGCATGCGGCATGTTAATTTATACCAAAGCAACAGAATTTGTGCCACACGTGTGTCGGTCTTGCAGTGTAAATGATGATAAAGTATCGCAGCGGCGGCCTACTTGGAACTTGCACACACAACTAACAATGGAAATGAAAACCAAAGGAAAAGAAAACGATGGTGGAAGAGAAGTGTATTTAAAGAAGGTCCACGAAATAGCATCCTAGGAACTAGATGCAGACGATGGTGCGATATTTAGTAATGTTTGCTTTTGTCCCAGGCGCGTTAGTCCGCTCCATACCGTTGCCAAAAGGTGGCCTAGCGGTAAATGTTCGCACAGGTACCGGCCCGGTCAACACCCTGTGTCAGGGCCCAGGGTGCGACTTTGAGCCCCCAGCTCACCCAACTCTGCGGTACGACTGCTGCGATATGACTGCCACACTACTTCCCTATCAAGCTCGCAAGTAAACGGATGACGCACCTTAGACGAAAGCAACAATGACAACATGAGAATGATGATTTAGTTCTAAATGTTTTGAAATATTTAACTACTACATAAAACTTTTTCAAAATTAATGAGCAAACATATTAATAGTATTAATAGTAAGACTATATTAAAAACATTGAGTGTTCGGCTCCACAAATTTAAATTATATGTAAAGTTTTACTCCAGTGCGTGGGAAATAAACATCCCAGGTTGGGATGCATAAACTACAGCCAGAGGAGGGGATGGTCTGTTGCAGAGAGGGGGAAATCCCCCCCATCCCCCCCTGCAAATCGCACACTGGTCTGTGAGACGTAACGGCGATTTTAATGTGAATCAAGTGGAGGTCAAATAGCGCGTCGGCACCACACCTTCACAGCAAGAAGCCAGCTCTGAAACTGAGAGGTACAGTCAGGTATCTGGCCCTGCCGTTTGTCAGTTTTATTCATGTCGCATTTTGTTACGATTTAGAGAGAGACACTTCAGTTGAATATCAATTTGAAGCAAGACAGAACATGTAATGGACACTGGACTATCAAGTGTGCACAAAGCATTTGTGGTGGTATCTCGAAGGGTACTTCTCCGTGCATCGCGAGTCTAATACGAGTTGCTCTGTAGGTAGAATAGGGTGACCAGATGCAATTGTTTAAAAAAAGTAGGACACAATGCTTCAAAAAGGAGGACAAAGGAAGAAAAAAGAGGACACATCAGAAGGGTCAACTGCAGATGAGGATACCACCCGTCAGCTTTGGACAAGTCACGTGACTGCCGGTAATTACCGGTAAAACTAGTAGTTAATTGTTAGTGGTGGTCAGCTGGTGATTACCAGAACAATATTTTAAATAATTGATATTTGTATTCGCTTATAGGTTGATCAACGATAACATTGACGATCCTGGTGCCAACTACTAACACCACCTTCGTGCGTGTTTATCACGAAGGCTGTGCCAATAGTTAAAGTATTTAAGAAAAGAGCAATAGAACGGGGCGAATTGTGAATTTAACTGTACCGGTATTACGCTCAGCTTTGCGAAAAAGCCGGACACTGTAAAAATCCGCCCGGACCCCGGACAAGGAGCTAAAAAGGAGGACATGTCCGGATTAATCCGGACGTCTGGTCACCCTAGGTAGAATCCAAAATGTTATAGTAAATGGAATTAATTGTGAGATGCAAGTTACGTTGCGCATATTGTACACAAGCCATTTGCAACATTTCTATTAGGTTTGTTATCTTCCTTCTTATACAGATTTTACAGCGACTACAAAATGAAGATGCAAGGAAGACATAAACTCTTGCAGAAAGCACTTATAACACTGAAGAGCAGACCACAGCGTCTGCAGGCTTTCTGAATTTTGCAGAACAGCACAGGGAAGTGAAACAATCCCAGGAAGGATGAAGTGTGTTATCAATAGTCGCATTACTGTCGCAATCGTGCTGGGAAGGGAAAAGATGAGTTCCTGCCCACACGTATGTTAGGAGCAGCGCATGGGGGAATCAAGACTCATACTGTCGTCGTTTTCTTTATCTGACTCTCAAACTTCCGCTTACCCAATGGTTAGGCATAAATACGGGCTTTCAACTGCCACCGAAAACAGTCGGTTGTCAGGAAGATGGGGTTAAACGGTGCCTTACTTGTAATAGCTGTGCTCGGTGCTCTAACCCTGGCTTTGCCACTAGATCATGTTAATAACAATGACCTTAACGACAATGATGAAACGAACCAGACACACGGGTACGTATAGTTTTCTTTCGTTCTTTTTTCCTTTCTTTGCACGTAAAATAAGTTGTCAAGATGAAAGTCTGACCAAGTCAACCAAAATATGCGTTTACCTAAAGAAGCGCATTTAACAGTTACGAGTTGTGGAATCGTCTGGAAAACATATTTATTGCAAAGTTCTTATGGATAATGGCACAGACGCACCAATTTCTGTCGCTTGATTTTGTTTGTATTACTTCTTTCATGTCGTTAACCTTACAGTTTAGCAGAAGCACATGATAATAAGAACGTGATGTATGCATTTTCTGCACAGATCAACTGGTCATAAATTGTCAGCCGCACAGATCCCTTATGAAACAATAGAGGTCAGCTGGTCTCTACGGAAGGTAATGGCTCGGCCATTTCCTATTGATTGCTACCAACCACAACAAATTGGCCACTGTAAGCCTGGTTATCGAGCAATAGGCGACAAGTGCTGCCATTTTGACGAACTATGAAGTACGGAACCAATGATTTTGAGGAGTGCTGTATTGTTTTTGGCCCTTGGATTTGACTTACTGAAAGCAGAGGATTTACTTAAGAAAACTGTGTGAAAGCAGGTTTTACGGACTGGTATAATATTTCGCAAAATATTGATAACTTGTTGAAGGTAATTAGATTTCAAGATCTCTTATTGTAAAAATAAGACTGTAAAATCTTTTGCAACTATTTTTGTAAAGTTTAATAAAGAATGCATGGAAGTTCACCAAATAAGTAAAGTTGCACTTTCGTTCAAGATAATTTACCTGCAGTGAAGAATTAACATAAAGGTTCATGCATGAAATACTATTTACTGAGTCGGTTACAGCACAGTACCATGAATGTTGCCTCCACATATGATGTTCTTATTACTGCTTAGAGAATACTATTAATTTCTTTATAATACTGTGTGAAACAAGAAATAATGGGAGACACTTTGAAATAAGATCTTTAAGCAGCCAAATTAATGCCTGATAATTTCATACCTATAATATTTAATAGTAACAGGAAATACTGTACTTTGACTCAGGAATTGATACAATATGTTGACTGTACCACAGTTGTAACAGCAAACAACATAGCAACCCATGCTGAATGTGTAATGCATTCCACAACCTTCAGCATTCACAATTTGTGTGTGTCACATAGCTTACACAAATGAAAGGTAAGGGCAAACAGAACTGTATGTAAGATCACAACTCCACTATCTGGTCTCAACAGTTATATCTACTTAAGAAAATTAAAGATTTAAGCAGCATGTAGTGTGGACTTGTATGTGCATGTTGTAGAGTGAAAATAACGGCAGAAAACTGAAAATATATACTTTTGATGCATTACAAAATGCAAAAAATTAAAGCCATAGTAATGCTAGTGACACATTTCCCCACTTCCTTTACACTTATTATTATCATTGTTGTTGTTATTTGTTATTCGCCTAAGTTGTTGATGAAACACAAAAAAAATATGTAACACAGTTCCTCATTAGATTAGATTAGATTAGATTAATACTAGTTCCATGGATCATGAATACGATATTTCGTAATGATGTGGAACGAGTCAAATTTTCCAATACATGACATAATTAAGTTAATTTAACAACATACTTAAGTTAATATAACAACTTTTTTATTTTTTTGCGTTTTTTATTTTTTTAAATTTTTTTTCTTAATTTATATCTAAAAATTCCTCTATGGAGTAGAAGGAGTTGTCATTCAGAAATTCTTTTAATTTCTTCTTAAATACTTGTTGGTTATCTGTCAGACTTTTGATACTATTTGGTAAGTGACCAAAGACTTTAGTGCCAGTATAATTCACCCCTTTCTGTGCCAAAGTTAGATTTAATCTTGAATAGTGAAGATCATCCTTTCTCCTAGTATTGTAGTTATGCACACTGCTATTACTTTTGAATTGGGTTTGGTTGTTAATAACAAATTTCATAAGAGAGTATATATACTGAGAAGCTACTGTGAATATCCCTAGATCCTTAAATAAATGTCTGCATGATGATCTTGGGTGGACTCCAGCTATTATTCTGATTACACGCTTTTGTGCTATAAATACTTTATTCCTCAGTGATGAATTACCCCAAAATATGATGCCATATGAAAGCAATGAGTGAAAATAGGCGTAGTAAGCTAATTTACTAAGATGTTTATCACCAAAATTTGCAATGACCCTTATTGCATAAGTAGCTGAACTCAAACGTTTCAGCAGATCATCAATGTGTTTCTTCCAATTTAATCTCTCATCAATGGACACACCTAAAAATTTGGAATATTCTACCTTAGCTATATGCTTCTGATTAAGGTCTATATTTATTAATGGCGTCATACCATTCACTGTATGGAACTGTATGTACTGTGTCTTATCAAAATTCAGTGAGAGTCCATTTACAAGGAACCACTTAGTAATTTTCTGAAAGACAGTATTGACAATTTCATCAGTTAATTCTTGTTTGTCAGGTGTGACTACTATACTTGTATCATCGGCAAAGAGAACTAACTTTGCCTCTTCATGAATATAGAATGGCAAGTCATTAATATATATTAAGAACAACAAAGGACCCAAGACTGACCCTTGTGGAACCCCATTCTTGATAGTTCCCCAGTTTGAGGAATGTGCTGATCTTTGCATGTTATGAGAACTACATATTTCAACTTTCTGCACTCTTCCAGTTAGGTATGAATTAAACCATTTGTGCACTATCCCACTCATGCCACAATACTTGAGCTTGTCTAGCAGAATTTCATGATTTACTCAATCAAAAGCCTTTGAGAGATCACAAAAAATCCCAATGGGTGGTGTTCGGTTATTCAGATCATTCAAAATTTGATTGGTGAAAGCATATATGGCATTTTCTGTTGAAAACCTTTCTGGAAACCAAACTGACATTTTGTTAGTACTTCATTTTTACAGATATGTGAAGCTACTCTTGAATACATTACTTTCTCAAAAATTTTGGATAAAGCTGTTAGAAGGGAGATTGGACGGTAATTGTTGACATCAGATCTATCCCCATTTTTATGCAAAGGTATAACAATAGCATATTTCAGTCTATCAGGGAAAATGCCCTGTTCCAGAGAGCTATTACACAGGTGGCTGAGAATCTTACTTATCTGTTGAGAACAAGCTTTTAGTATTTTGCTGGAAATGCCATCAATTCCATGTGAGTTTTTGCTTTTAAGCAAGTTTATTATTTTCCTAATTTCAGAGGGAGAAGTGGGTGAGATTTCAGTTGTATCAAATTGCATAGGTATGGCCTCTTCCATTAACAGCCTAGCATCTTCTAATGAACACCAGGATCCTACTATATCCACAACATTTAGAAAATGATTATTAAAAATATTTTCAACTTCTGACTTTTTGTTCGTAATGTTTTCATTCAATTTTATGGTAATACTGTCTTCCCCTGCTCTTGGTTGACCTGTTTCTCTTTTAATAATATTCCAAATTGTTTTAATTTTATTATCAGAGTTGCTGATTTCAGACATGATACACATACTCCTGGATTTTTTAATAACTTTTCTTAATATAACACAGTAGTTTTTATAATGTTTGATAGTTTCTGGGTCACTACTCTTTCTTGCTGTCAGATACATTTCCCTTTTCCGGTTACAAGATATTTTTATACCCTTAGTAAGCCATGGTTTGTTACAAGGTTTCTTATGAGTATATTTAACTATTTTCTTGGGGAAGCAGTTTTCAAATGCATTTACAAAAATGTCATGAAATAAATTATATTTTAAATTGGCATCAGGTTCACGGTACACCTCATCCCAGTCTAACTGCTGTAGGCTTTCCCTGAAATTTGCAATTGTTAAATCATTGACTGAACGTACTACTTTGGAGGACTGTTTAGTATTGCTGAATGGAGCCATGTCATATATTGTAACTAGCTGTGCACCATGATCAGAAAGACCATTCTCAACAGGCTGAGCATTTATCTGGTTAAACTTATCTTGGTCTATAAAGAAGTTATCAGTGAGCTGCTATCCTTTACCACCCGAGTAGGAAAATCAATAACGGGTGTCAAATTGAAAGAACTGAGTAATACTTCAAGGTCATTTTTCCTATTACCCTCTTTCAGAGAATCTACATTGAAGTCCCCACAAATAATAATATGCTTCCCCCTGTCTGACAGACAGCACAACAAGGAGTCCAAATTTTTCAGAAATAGATGAAAATTTCCTGATGGGGACCTATATACAGTTACAATTATAAATGTGCCTTTCTCAAATTTAAGCTCACAGGCACATGCTTCTATATGTTTCTCTACACAAAACTTCTTTGTTTCCAACTCCAAATTAACTCTCCCAACAGAAGAGTTCAAATGAGGCCGGTCATGGCGTCTCAGGACAGATACAAATTCAACACTGGTGTGTCTCGATGCCGACGCAATCTTTACCAGGTCACACTCTATACTGTACCCAGGATCTCTGTTGATGCTGTTCCCTGGCCCTCCCACAATAACCACGGTGTCTTCCCTGGTAAATCCTTTACAGAGTGAACCTAAATCCTCTGTCACCTGATCCAGACTAGCACTTGGTTTGAAAAAAATTGTGGCTTCACAAAAATAGCCCTAATTTGTTCTTGTATCCATTCTGGTTCAGTGGGCAAGTGTCACCTGAAATCCAAAACTGTAGGATCTGATCACTAGTTAGTCCTGTGACTTTCTACAACACTTAACTTGATTTTCACCTCTGGCTGTTTTATCACTACCCTGTCGAAGTATGTGCAAAATGAATAATTTTAGATATAATTAACACAGCATGATGATTCACAGCACAAAATCTATAAATGATGAAGATAGAAATGCTAGAGATAAAATTAAATTGAAATATTTATTTTTTGTAGCAAGATGTAATGGTCTGGGATCTTTCGCAAAATAAAGTGACGAGAAATGCTTTCATTTTCTGTTTATGGCACAGGCAAAAATATAGTCAGTCATCACCATTTCAGCCCTAAGTCACAAAAAAGTCTTTTAGAATGTGCTGGTGTTCACGATGGGATCGATAAATAATAATTACGTCGTCCATACTACTTCTGTTCACACAATAGCATTACGTCATACACACAGGATTACAAGAGAACAACAACAAAGATAACCCACTGCCTTGTAGACAGTTACAGCAAAGATGACATAAGGTGCCAGATTACCAACATACTAACACTACCACTCATTCTGTCAACAATTTCAGCTTATGGGTAAGATATATGTTTTGCTTTCTAGCAAGTGGTTTAGTTAATACAAAAGCAGGCATTTCCTTTGACTGCAAGTACTTAACAACAGTCTCACTTCTTGTAACACATTGTGTAATAAAATGTCTTTTAGCACAAATATGTTTCAATCCAAAATGCAGCACAGGATTTTGTGACAATCTAACAGAATTTGTTGTGAGGAATTATAATAGGAATTTGATGCATAGTATTTAACAATTCTCCTGTCAGCCTCCTTGGTTGCAGAATTCAAACGTGCTTATTCAGCTTTAGTAATTGATGTGGCAGCATCCGTCAGTCTTTTGCTTTCACAGGAATTATATTTTTCCCCTTCATAAGTTTAATACACCCAGTAGTTAAATCATATACAAATATTGAGTTAACAAAACCAGTTACACACATTTATTTAAAATCCCTTTGTAAAACAGAGTGCCATAGTTTATAGTACACTTGAGATACTGAAGGACTCTTAGTGCTATCCTACTCACAGTTGTAAACTTACAGTTATACTGACTTAAAATACTTGCTTTATAAGATATGTTAGGTCTTCTATTAGTACTGATTTACAACTTACTTCTCACACTTCCATGTGTTGTAATTATCCTTGTCTTTCAGTTTCTCTACCACTAGAGTGGTGGATTTCATCAAACTTAAATTTGAGTTTTTTTTTTTTTAGACATTAATTCTCAGGCACTGAATCAGGTAACTGATTTCTTCAAGGAAAAAAAAAAATCAAATCAAAAGCTGATGAGTCTGATGATCCAATAAACCATTACAAGTGTCACAAGCAAGTTGCTTGTTCAGTTATTTACATTTCTTAATTAATAACCAAAAGAGCCCATTGCCTACCAAAAATCATATAACAATGCCAAAAAACCCAAAAATACAATCCACAGATCGAGAAATTCACATGTATTGGATCCTTTATTAAACCTAGGATCGAGTGTGTCATTGTGGCTTGACTGAGATGATTACATTTCAGAGTGCACTAAAGTGATGAATGCTGAACTGAACAGTTGTTTTGATTCTGATTTAGATTATTTGTTCCCCTTTGCCGTGAGGTAGGTGAGCTGGTTCTGGAGCTGTAGGAAGGCAACAACATACTATCTCCAATGTCAATGAAAGCAATGTGGTGTTCAGACTTACTTTTAGGTTGATACAGCATTACCTTTTTTGATATTTTCTGATACCCTATGCAGTACTTCACATCAATGTTATGCAACATAAATGGATATTGGCTTTCAATAAGCAAAAACCCTTTAGCAAATAGTGTGAAATCTAAATAAAGGAGTGAGAAATGTGAGCATTATAATTACACATAAATAAATGATAACACATTAAAAGCAAAGATAAATGTTAATAAAATGATCAGATTTAATACTAAGTACTGACTTTAATATTTCAGGAACTATTTGTTACATCTACATACATACTCTGTAAACAGCTGTTTTTTGTGTGACAGAGAGTACTTAGCATGGTACAACATGTTTGGGTTTCTTCTCATTCCTAATACAAATGGAGTACAGCATGAATGGCATGCTGCAATTAGTTTAATCTTGTCTACTCAGTCCTTATGAGAGCAGTATGTAGGGGGATGAAGAATATCTGTAGATACTTTGTAACTAGGCTTTTGCTAGTTAATTGGTGCCTATCATCAAGCATCTGCCTCTTTAGGTTTTCCAAAATTTTTGTACTTCCAACATTGCAGCCCAGTGAGCAATCGTGATAATCTAATATATAAGAAACTATCAGCCTCAATTGCAGTAATGAAACCAACCCTTACCTAGGTTTCTGCCCAAATAATTGAGTGTTCTCCAGAATTATGCCTGAATCTATAATTTGTCTAAGAGGGCACGGTCTAGAAATAGAACTAAAACAGCCTGAATAGGCGTTGTCACATTTTAAAAATGCAGTACATAAGTCCTAAGTCAACACCAAGACTAACTTAAGCTCTGGCGTGTGCCTCATCTCCGTGGACTCCGTGCGTTGGGCCTCGGGAGCTCAGGTGAAACTAAGTAGGACTAGATAACACACTGCAAAACAACATGGCAGGGAACATTGCGCATGTCTAACTGAGACCATGACTGTCAAAGATAATTTCCCTGAGACACTCTTGAGAACCAAACGAATCTGGCACCATGTGTGCCAGCCCCCTTTGTATATTTTCAGTATCCCCTGTTAGTCCTATAAGGTAAGCATCCAATATACTTCAGAAATATTCAAAGATTGGATGCACAAGTGATTTGTAAGTAGTCTCCTTCATAGACTGATTGCTATATCCTTCCAATGGATCAAAATTTGCCACCTGCCTTACCTAGGTATTCAATTTCGTATTCCCAAAAATTGTTACACCTAGATATCTGCACGAGTTGACTCATTGAGAAGTTGTAGTCACCGGGTACCACTTTTCCGCATTTTGTGAAGTGCACATTTTTCCATTTCTCAACATTTATAATAAGTCGCCAATCTTTGCAGCACTTTGAAATCTGACCAATATCTGACTGGATATTTCTGCAGTATGTTTAAGATAGTATTTCATTACATATTTCATTACAGATAAGTGTGTCATCAGCAAAATGTCTGTAGTTTGTATTAATATTATTTGCAAGGGTCTCTACACACTTCCCTGGACATGCCAGATGTTGCCTTTTCTTCTGTTGATAATTCTGTTGTTACTGGATGTTGAAATTGGGGCGGGGGGACAAGTTGTTGGGTCACAGTGTAGCAAATGAGTCACCAGTTTAATGCATGGCAACAACAATCAGAGAGCAGCACACTATCTAATGCAGAACAGTCTCCTTACTAATGGTACAGAAGCCTCAGGCCCAGATGAGATCATTGTCTTTGGATATTGGAAGCATGAAAAAAGGTTACCTGGAGTGATGAATTGAAATACACATTGGTACACACAAACAGCAGAGTACAAGAACATCAGAGACCACTTGGGCAACACATTCTGTATGATAGCAGTGTACTGTTCAGGTAGGTGGTAGCTGTGTTCTTCTGTGCAGCATGGGTGTCCACTGAAATTTACCTATGATACGGAAAGTATCTAAAATTGCTATTTCCGATATAGCTTATTTGGTGAATTTGAAAACATCATTTCCTAAGATCTAAATTTTACCAGAGATACACTTAACATATCATATATCAGAAAAGTGATGGCACACTCACATTATTGTTGTACCTAAAAGGTAAGTGTATTTCATTAGGGTAAGCTATTTTAATTTTAGCAATATCATTACAGATGTACTCTGTTGTTGAGTTAATGATCCTAAATTACACCTGCACATGCTTAAATTCAATGTAATCAATGAGATGGGAAATAAAGCTAGAAAATATTTGCAATAGGTTTTTAATGCACATACCAATAATGTTAAATCAATTCTGAAAATTAAGAATCAGAAATAGGAATATAAATAGAACTACTAAAATACTGTTAGGTATCAACAAAAATAAATAATGACTAATACTATTCATTAATATTCTTCAAACTGGAGATACAGGAAATGAATTTGAAAAATCCCTTAGAACTGTAAAGTAAAAGAGAGTCAGGCAGCTTCATTGAAGTTATTTGTTTACTGTTCTGAGAAATATTGCACCCATTGTGTATGCTGTTCTCACACAATGGACAGGTTAGTTGTAGTTTGTAGGCAGTTGGATATCGCCCTGACTATTGTGTAGTGATTGGAAACTGCTAAGGATGGGTGCATTGGGAAGAATGACAAGAGTCATGTACCAGAGATACCAAAGTTACTTTGAGTGCTGTTCTCTCCTGTGAATATAGGGCATAAAAGATCTATTACTACTCACCCTCTTGATTGTAAGTAGCATGTCTAGGTGCTCTGTACAGGGGAGACATGAATCAGGGAGATTTCAGGATGCTACATCCATTGCCCTAACAAACATGGTTGAGGTGATATTTTCCACTGAAACAGAAACAGTGAGACTCACTTTACCTGTTCGAACATGGGCCGTGTCCCATGTCAACGGGAGGCAAATGCAGCATAGTAGAAGCCTATTAATTGTCAGCAAATCAAACAAACGGCAAATAATGGGATCCCATAGGGAAATGGTGGAACGGAACAGGAAGGAACATTAGGTGCACTCTGTGTGTATGCCTGGAAGCCTCATTCGGCATGTTGAAGAGGTTACTCTGGCTCCCATTGAGGGAAGAGCATGTAACCAACTGCAGTTTGTAGTCGGCACTCATTGGGACAAGGGATGCCTGTCATCTGGGCTTTGAGGTTGTACTTGTATGACTGGTTGATAATAGCAGCATTGCTCATGGAGCTTCAACAAAGTTCATTATCTGCAACATTGTCCCCAGAATAGATCATGGCCCCCTGGTTCTGACTTGAGCGAAAGGCTTGAAGCAGACTTCAAGAGTTCTGCTATAAGCTAGGTTGCAACTTCCTAGACTTGTGCCATAGGCTTTTGAATTGAGCTAGATGTGCAGTACTCATCAAAGGCTGCTACCCATGTAATGACTGTGTGTAGAGTGCACACTCTCCATCCAGTCCAGATAACAATAGCTATAGGAGACCTGGAAGTATCAGTGCAAATTCAAAGAATGCCACCCCCAGGTGAGAGTATTAAAATCCTGGTGGTTATCTGCTGAAGCATTTGAGCAAACTGTCATAGTTTGAAGCACTCCTAAAAAGTAGTGAAGCTCACATAATACTAGGTAAGCTGGTTAAAACCCACATTTGACAACCATGAAATTTTTGGAGAAAATGTAAGCGCATATAAATAATAGGGTGATGGAAAATGGAGATGGTGTATTTGTTGCAGTAAATAAGAAACTTGCATCCGCCAATATAAAGTAAAGCTGTGTGTGAGATTGTTTGGGCTAGACTATGAGGGGTGGGCATTATTTATAATTGGATCCTTCTATCAACCACCAGATTCACCTCCTGATGTAACCACAAACTGCGGAGTAAACTTCATTCCCCAGCCATACTGTAATCATCTGAGGAGACTTTAATTATCGAGCAATCAATTAGGATAATTATAGTTTTGTTAGTGATGGGTGTGACACAACATCCTGTAAAACATTAATAAATGCCTTCACTGAAAGCTATTTATAACTGACAGTCCAAAACTCCGTTCGTGATGGACATATATAAGATCTAATGGCAACAAAGAGACTGACATATTAAAGGATGTTCACATTGAAGCTGGTACCAGTGACAATTAAGCAGTTGCAGCCACAATTATTACCGAAGTACAGATGGCAACTGAAACAAGTAAAAAGATTTATAAGATTGATAAACTGGATAAAGAAGCAGCAAGGAAATTGAAACTTTTAGCTATATGGAACAGATTAAATGAAGGGCAGGACAAATGGTCACAGGTTTGTTTGACCCATGGGAGATGCTGAAGAAACTGAACTTGCAGACACTTGAAGATAGACGCAAACTATTCTGGGAAAACCTTCTTACAAAATTTCAAGAACCAGCCTTAAATGTCGACTCTAGGAATATACTATGACTCCTTACATTTTGCTACCATAGGGAATACAAAGACAAGATTAGACTAATTATAGTGCACACAGAGGTGTTTAAGGAATCACTCATTGTGCACTCCTGAAGTAAATGGAGTGAGAAAAAGCCCTAATAACTCGTACGATGGTATGTACCTTCTTGCCATGCACTTCACAGTGGTTTTCAGGCTATAGATATACAGGGCATTCAGAAATTCCCATTACAAACTTGTAGAGGGGAATTGAAATAGGAGCCCATGTCTGGAAATGTTATCCAATGATGCTACAGAGCATCAAACTTATAGACATCGGCACTTGTAAATGTTTGTATATACAGGATAATTTTGTGATGATGTTACAAACTTTCAAGGCTGATGGAGACAAGAAATGTATCAATTTGAGATAAGGCTCTCTAGTTTGGAAATGAATGAGTCAAAAGTTACAAGTGAATTTCATTCTTTTACCTCTTGACAGTGGAATGCATGTACCAGTACTGCTAAGATTGTAGGTTATGCAACTTTCAGAGATATAATATGGACCAAAACAAGAAAAAGTATATAATAAACATGGACTCTAAAAGGCATACCTGAGGATCTATGAGCACTTGTTTATCTTCACTAGTGTGAAACACATCTCCTCTATTGAAGAAATGCTCACAGTTTTTAAGGTATACATTTTAGAGCCTATGTTTACTAGACATTTTGTCTTCTTTGGTTCACACTACCACATCTGAAAGTTTCCTACCCTACAATCTTAACAACAGTACTGGTAGATGTATTCCACTGCCAAAGGTATCAGAAAGTTGTGGTTGTTTTTTAAGGCTGTCCTCATGTCCTCATCTTATAAAATTTTGTTCTTGAATTGTTTACTGTCCTGTTTCTTGGCACTGGACTATGAATATTTAGACAGCATTGGTGTAAATTTTCTAACCATGTGCTTAAGTGACACATTCCCTATCAAACCCCTATTCTTGTCACTTCTCAATTACCCATAAAAGGGAATAAAGAAGACTGTCTACTTATATTAAAAAGCAGGTTGTAATTAATACTGAATTTATCATGCTTTCACTTCAGAGAAAATCTTCGTATTATGTCTTAATTTCATTTTCATGACAGTACCACTCACACAAGTTCACAGTTACAGTTGATTTCACCACTGCATTCAGATTCAAGGTGGTCACCATAAGGAGTAGACTGTTCTTTCCATAAAATTTGAAACTAATGTTAATCCACAATTATTACACTTTTGTCTGGTGATTGCATACATTGCATTCGCCACCCAACCCACTTGGTAAGCTCACCCAGGCACAATTCTAGCAGCTGCCCACTATAGACGGACTGAATATTTAATTTTGTTTGAGCTAATATAGAAGAGATATTAATCCACAAATATTAATTTCCTCACAAAATGTTGTTCACTTCAATGCATGATTACACGCACCCGTGATCCACGCTGCAGGCTTACTTGTAGTAGAATGACTCATTTGTGTCTGCCTAATCACACATTAAACTGTGATAATAGAGCATCCCCGCACCATCTCTGCTGCTCTGGTTTGGCACAGATAAGTAAGGGCCAGATTTGAAATGTAGGACAGTACCAGTATTTCAACCTTTACATGGTTAAAAAAATAATACATTTTTGCTGTTAATATATAGCTACTCCTTTACTTAAGTAGCTTGCATTTTGCCTTAATCTACATTTTTTTGTTAACTAAAGCATATATCTACAGAAATAAGTTACCTAGAGCAATACATCAACAAAAATAATCAGTTTTTGAAAATATAGTTTAATTGGACACATAATAAATCTATTCCCCAAGTGGCAGCGGGAGAACACACATACATCTACATCTTCATCTACATCTACATGATTACTCTGCAATTCACATTTAAGTGCTTGGCAGAGGGTTCATTGAACCACAATCATTGAATCACACTATCTTCCTACCATTGCACTCCCGAACAGCACGCGGGAAAAACGAACACCTAAACCTTTCTGTTTGAGCTCTTATTTTATTTTGGTGATCATTCCTACCTATGTAGGATGGGCTCAACAAAATATTTTCGCATTCTGAAGAGAAAGTTGGTGACTGAAATTTCGTAAATAGATCTCGCCCCAATGGAAAAGGCTTAGCTTTAATGACTTCCATCCCAACTCGCGTATCATATCCGCCACACTCTCTCCCCTATTACGTGATAATACAAAACGAGCTGCCCTTTTTTCACCCTTTCAATGTCCTCCGTCAATCCCACCTGGTAAGGATCCCACACTGCGCAGCAATATGCTAACAGAGGACGAACGAGTGTAGTGTAAGCTGTCTCTTTAGTGGACTTGTTGCATCTTCTAAGTGTCCTGCCAATGAAACGCAACCTTTGGCTCGCCTTCCCCACAATATTATCCATGTGATCTTTTCAACTGAAGTTGTTCGTAATTTTAACACCCAGGTAGTTGAATTGACAGCCTTGAGAATTGTACTATTTATCGAGTAATTGAATTCCAACGGATTTCTTTTGGAACTCATGTGGATCACCTCTCACTTTTCGTTATTTAGCATCAACTGCCACCTGCCACACCATACAGCAATCTTTTCTAAATCACTTTGCAACTGATACTGGTCTTACTAGACGGTAAATTACAGCGTCATCTGCGAACAACCTAAGAGAACTACTCAGATTGTCACCCAGGTCATTTATATAGATCAGGAACAGCAGAGGTCCCAGGATGCTTCCCTGGGGAACACCTGATATCACTTCAGTTTTACGCAATGATTTTCCGTCTATTACTACGAACTGCGACCTTCCTGACAGGAAATCACGAATCCAGTCGCACAACTGAGATGATACCCAATAGGCCCGCAGCTTGATTAGAAGTCGCTTGTGAGGAACGGTGTCAAAAGCTTTCTGGAAATCTAGAAATACGGAATCAACTTGAGATCCCCTGTCGCTAGCGGCCATTACTTCGTGCGAATAAAGAGCTGGCTGCGTTGCAGAAGAACGATGTTTTCAGAAACCGTGCTGATTACGTATCAATAGATCGTTTCCTTCGAGGTGATTCATAATGTTTGAATACAGTATATGCTCCAAAACCCTACTGCAAACCGACGTCAGTGATATAGGTCTCTAGTTCGATGGATTACTCCTACTACCCTTCTTAAACACTGGTGCGACCTGCGCAATTTTCCAATCTGTAGGTACAGATCTATCGGTGAGCGAGCGGTTGTATAAGATTGCTAAGTAGGGAGCTATTGTATCAGCGTAATCTGAAAGGAACCTAATCGGTATACAATCTGGACCTGAAGACTTGCCCGTATCAAGCGATTTGAGTTGCTTCGCAACCCCTAAGGTATCCACTTCTAAGAAACTCATGCTAGCAGCTGTTCGTATTTCGAATTCTCGAATATTCCATTCGGCTTCCCTGGTGAAGGAATTTCGGAAAACTGCGTTCCATAACTCTGCTTTAGCAGCACAGTCGTCGGTAACAGTACCATCGGCACTGCACAGCGAAGGTATTGACTGCGTCTTGCCGCTTGTGTACTTTACATACGACCAGAATTTCTTCAGATTTTCTACCAAATTTCGAGACAAAGTTTCGTTGTGGAACCTATTAAAGGCATCTCGCATTGAAGTCCGTGCCAAATTTCACGTGTCTGTAAATTTTAGCCTATCTTCGGGATTTCGCATTCTTCTGAACTTCGCATTCTTTTCGTTGCCTCTGCAAAAGCGTTCGGACCTGTTTTGTGTACCATGGAGGATCAGTTCCATCTCTTACCAATTTATGAGGTATGAAACTCTCAATTGCTGTTGCTACTATATCTTTGAATTTGAGCCACATCTCGTCTACATTTGCATAGTCAGTTCAGAAGGAATGGAGATTGTCTCTTAGGAAGGCTTCTAGTGACACTGTATCCGTTTTTTTAAATATAATTATTTTGCGTTTGTTTCTGGTGGATTTGGAAGAAACGGTATTGAGCCTAGCTACAACGGCTTTGTGATCACTAATCCCTGTATCAGTCATGATGCTCTCTATTAGCTCTGGATTGTTTGTGGCTGAGAGTTCAAGTGTGTTTTCGCAACCATTTACAATTCGCGTGGGTTCGTGGACTAACTGCTAGAAATAATTTTTGGAGAAAGCATTTAGGACAATCTCAGAAGATGTTTTCTGCCTGCCACCGGTTTTCAACAAGTATTTTTACCAACATATCGAGGGAAGGTTGAAGTCCCCACCAACTATAACCGTATGAGTGGGGTATTTATTTGTTACGAGACTCAAATGTTCTCTGAACTGTTCAGCAACTATATCATCGGAGTCTGGGGGTCGGTAGAAGGAGCCAATTATTAATTTAGTTCAGCTGTTAAGTATAACCTCCACCCACACCAATTCGCACGGAGTATCTACTTCGACTTCACTACAAGATAAACCACTACTGACAGACACAAACACTCCATCACTAATTCTGCCTAATCTATCTTTCCTGAACACCATCTGAGACTTCGTAAAAATTTCTGTAGAACTTATTTCAGGCTTTAGCCAGCTTTCTGTACCTATAACGATCTCAGCTTCTGTGCTTTCTGTTAGCACTTGAAGCTCAGGGACTTTCCCAGCACAACTACAACAATTTACAACTACAATTCCGACTGTTCCTTGATCCAAGCATGTTCTGTATTTGCCATGCACCCTTTGAGATTGCAGCCCACCCCGTACTTTCCCGAGGCCTTCTAACCTAAAAAACCGCCCAGTCTATGCCACACAGCCTCCACTACCCGTGTAGCTGCCAGCTGAGTGTAGTGAACTCCTGATCTATTCAACAGAACCCGAAACCCCACCACCCTATGGCGCAAGTGAAGGAATCTGCAGCCAACACGGTTGCAAAACCGTCTTAGCCTCTGATTCAGACCCTCCACCTGGCTCTACACCAAAGGTCCACAGTCGGTTCTGTCAACGATGCTGCAGATGGTGAGCTCTGCCTTCATCAACGACCGGCAGCCTTCAACAAATCAGATAGCCGCTGGGAATCCAGAGAGAATTTCCTCAGATCCAAAGCGACACACGTCATTAGTGCCGACATGTGCCACCACCTGCAGCTGGCTGCACCCTGTGTTCTTCATGGCATCTGGAAGGACCCTTTCCACATCAGGAATGACTCCACCCGGAATGCACACGGAGTGCACACTGGATTTCTTCCCCTCCTTAGCCGCCATATCCCTAAGGGGCCCCATTACGCACCTAACATTGGAGCTCCCAACTACCAATAAGCCCACCCTCTGCGATTGCCCAGACCTCGAAGGCTGAGAATCATCCTCTGTAACAGGGCAGGCAGCTGCATCTGGCTCAGCCGGAGACAGTACCTGAAACCTGTTTGTCAGACGCACTGGGGAGGCTTTCTGATCAGCCTCCGGGGACGTCTTTCGCTGCCTGCCACGCCTTGGAATGACCTCCCAATCAGCCACAGGCGAAGGCTCAGCCCTACTGCGGGCAGCAACCAGGGCAACCACAGCGGCAGACTGATCTGGGGACAGACAGGACGAGGTTGACATCCCTGTGATACCGAAGTCCGGCTCCCCACAGTGGTGCCCATTGGCAACAGCCTCAAGCTGCCCAACCGAAGTCAACGCCGCCTGCAGCTGTGAGCGAAGGGATGCCAACTCAGCCCTCATCCGAACACAGCAATCGCAGTCCCTGTCCATTCTAATTGATGTTGAACAACAGTTACTGAAACACGAGTCCATGCCTAGATAACGCAAGGGAAACACACAAAGAATGTATGAACTAACCTGTACAAATGCCTAATGACTGCATTACAATCTGCCTGAATTTACGATTACAGTAACTAAAACTCGAAATTACACCTCCTATACGAAACTCACACGCAATTTAAGTAAGAATCTATGAAGTAAACACAGAAAAGAAGCTATATATGTATCTTTGTGTGCTGTCGATGTGCACCAACTGGGAGCTCAGGCCACACTGGTCTCTGAGAGCCTACTAGACAGACAAGTGCCACTGACGTACCAAAACAAAACAAATGCCTAACGACTGCGCTACAATCTGCCTGAATTTACGATTACAGTAACTAAACCTCGAAATTACACCTCCTATACGAAACTCACACGCAATTTAAGTAAGAATCTATGAAGTAACCACAGAAAAGAAGCTATATACGTATCTTTCTGCACTGTCGATGTGCACCAACTGGGAGCTCAGGCCTCTGAGAGCCTACTAGACAGACAAGTGCCACGAAGGTATTAAAGTTTGCAAGCTTTTGGAATCATTGGCTACTTATAGCAGAAGGGTTGAAGGGGAAGGAAAAGGACTGGTGAGATTTGGGAAAAGCGTAGAGCTCAGAGAAGTTACCCAGAACCCTGGGTCAGAGGAGACTTACCAGATAGGACGAGAAGGAAAGACTGATTCAAAGCAAGTTTTCAAAAGGAATCAGTGTTATATGTGATGGGTCAGTCTGGAGTGTTACAGATGGTGGGAGTGGCGAAAAGTAAAAGCAGAGAGTGGTAAAAGATAGTAAAAAATAAAAATAAAAAACAGAAGAAAAGCAAGGAAAAAGTCGGGAAAAATTGGAAAAGTTCCTAAGAGAATAAAGAGAATAGACAAGGGTTAACAAGAGGTAATTTCTTACGAGAAAAGCTGCCTTTGTGACACAAAAAGTTATGATCGGGAAAAAATTCAATCGGAAAGGCATGAAAATGGACAAAATTTTAAAAACTGGGCAGACAGAAAGATGAAGTAATTTGGAGAAAATGTAATCTACTGTGTTTAGCAAATAAAGTAATGTAGCAAATGGCAGTAAAAGTTGATCAGGGTGGTTTGGTGAAAAACAAATGCACAAAAAGAGAAATAATCATGTTTAAGCAAAGTAAGTGGAGGATGGGAAAGAAAATAGCTGTCAAATATGCAAATAAATTGTCAAACAATGATCTGGAGAATGCCCTCAATTGTAGTGAACCATAAACAGATTGTTAGGTGCAAATTCGTAAATAACAACAGACCCATCTACATGCATAGAAATTGGTACTAGAAAAGATGTTGGAGCAAGATGTTATTTAATATAGGTGGTACAGATAGATAAACAAGTGGACTAGCACATTTGGTAGAAAACATATGACAGTTTGAAAAAGATAGACGACAAAGACAGACAAAAGGGTTACACAAGAAGGAATTATGAATGCATCTGGTAATAAATCTATGAGAATAATCAATTTTTTAAAAATATAATATAATTGGATGGACAAAAAATCTATTCCCCGCATGGTGGCAGGAGAACAAACATACAAAGGTATTAAAGTTTGCAAGCTTTTGAAGCCAGTGGCTCTTTCTTTTAGCAAATGGGTTGAAGGAAAAGGACTGGTGAGGTTTAGGAAAAGGGATAGAGCTCAGAAAAGTCTCCCAGAACGCAGAGTCAGGGGAGAGTTACTGAATGAGATGAGAAGGAAAGACTGAAAAGTAATTTCCTTTCTAATGGCCACATTTAAGTCATCAACACACCCATATCTGCAGTGCGAAGATGTGTGGATCCGAGATCGATTGCCATTATCTGTACTTGTATCTGTATAACACATATACAGGTATGGGTTGATTAACCAGGCATAAGACAAATTTTCCTTCAGAGTATCTATCAGTGAGTTCTCCTCCATCAAGAAATGACACCTAGTACACAGTCAGCTGCGAGGCTGTCAACAATAAGGAAGATGTGTTTCACAGCTTGTTACTTAAGTTTTCTAAAAGCCTGCAGCTTAACAGCCTTGCTTTATGCACCTAAAATCCTACATGCATTGTCTGGCGATGTACCTTTTTGCCTTTAGAAGTCAAAATTAAAGCCATTTCAGTTTCTCAGTCTGGCCATCCTTTGTTAGTCTTTAATTCAGGACAGTCTTCAGGATTAGACTGCAGATTGTCAAATGTATGTGCCATCATTATACTGCTCCAGGAGCAAACCTGTATGGCCGCAGGTAGTTTTCCTGTGTATTCAGTTCACTGGCCTCATTGGGCTGATGATCCTCGATTCCTGATTATGTGCCCTACTTTGGTAACCTGGTGGTAGTGCCTGTTTATGGAGTTCTTCCAACACCAAGTATTATTGTGAAGCAAATTGCTTTCATTGTTGTTAGACTTACCAAACTTGCTCACGCAGCACATTTTCACAAGGCAGCAGCATTTGGCAATCACAAGAGCTTTCCTTGCAAACTTTGCCCATTCTGCTTAGTCTTTCTACAATAGCTTTTTTTGTTGTATTTATTCTGAGTTTGAGAATTATTTTTGGCAAAATGCCCAACTTCTAGGAAATCTATTGTGTCAGTTGCAGATAAAGTTCATCTACATCACTATCAAGAACAGTTTTTAACTTTTCCTGGATACTGATTGGATGTTTTACTTTCAGTACATTTTGTATGTTGGTGGGAGACATTTCCTGTTCCTAGTATTTGGTTTTATTGAGGTATTTCTCAAAGTAAGCATGCAAACTGCCTTGCTTACTGTTATATGTAGCTTAATTGAATAGTTCTTTGTGTATGCATTTCTGAAAAGGTGGAACCACATTCCCAGCTGTATGGCTTCGTAACAAAGTACCCACTACCATACTTGCTGCCCTCACCCTGCCTAAGGCATCAGCTTTATTCTTACTGCAGGTGTGATTTGACTTTTTCTGCATGACAAGGAAGTAGATCTGAAATGATGATAGATTAAGGGTAGGAGGGGGTAGCACAGCTCTATTGAAATAACAGTCAACTACAGATTGTATTAAACAGGTGTAATTTGAAAAGGAAGGACAGCAATTACATCAGCAATGGAATTCATACTAGATAAAAAATACACTGAAATCTGTGGCAGAGGTGCCTTGATGCAAGACAGAGAATACAGGATTGAGAGATAATGCTAGATCAGTTGAAACAAGCTGTACAACAAATTATTAAAGAACACTTAACAAAAGGTAGAAATATAAGACATAACTGAGGGAAAGCAATAGAGAATGAGACTAATGATGGCACATGGCAGCAGCACAAAGTAGTTTATCTTAGTGACTTCATGGAGGCATCGATGATCCACTGGCAGTTACCAGTAACCATTGTAATTCCAGATAGCCAGTTTATCACAACTATTAATTAACTAGCCCGTGGATTGATTATCCTAATAGTTGGTAACATCACAATGACCCCTGGTGCCTCTAGCATTCAGTTATATATGTCCACATGGCACCTAAATAGGAGCGTGTGGTTTGGAGATGGACTGTGCCAGCCATAGAACACATCTAGACTGCAGAAAAAATTGGCTCCGAATAAGGCTGAGCTCTTTCTGTGGTGGTTACTTAACACCTTGGTTTCAGGGAAAAATCGTTGACTATGCAAAGATTCTACTTTTTTAATAGCCAACATAACAGTGCTCATTTTCACAGGATGGCACAGGCTACAAAGTTAAGTTAGATTCACTAGCAATGACTTCATCAAACAGTTAACCTTGCTTCTCTGGCACCCTCAATGCATCCATGGGCAAAGGGCCATTCAAACTACACACAATGAAAAACACCATCTTTGTGAACATTAAAGGGTTCCCTTGGAACAGAAAACACCATCATGGCGAAAATTATCAGTTCTTGAATTTATAGGAAACACAAGCCATAAAACTTGACAATACTCCTGTAAGGTGGTATCATCCATGTCTGTTTAGTATCACTCATCCAAACCCAGCAACATACACAACCTAGATTTGGCAATAGTTTGCCACTACAGAGAGGGGGCAGGGAGATTGTTAAGAAAGCAATCTCAGAGTCATCGCATGCAGTACATTTTTCTTGTGTTCTAGTGACCAAAAGTGTAAAATCACCTTGTATATATCCTGCTGCAATCTTGACCTTTCACATGTTATTCCAACTACTGCAAATGAAGTCACTAAATGGCTTTATGAAGACAACAGGGTGGATATGCAGTCATCCTGGTGTGAATATAAAAAATTTCCTTTGCCTAAGCACGTTTACTTCCATTGTGTAGGCAGGGAAAGAAGGATCTGTCCAATGGGATAGTACATTTTGTGTATTTCACTATTTCTCAGCATATTTGCACTGCTTGGACTACGATTTATTGTGTTGCAGTTTTGTCTACTCATGATAGACGCACTGTCCTCATTGAAGACAGATGTGCCTGCATCTAATAACTAAGTTGTTCCTTACTTCTGTTTTTTTCTTAATACATAGTACTAATTTCTTTTTGAAAAAAGTCAGCACATTCATTGTGATTAACTCAGATTTTATTCATTTGTTTATCCATGACTTCAGACACATACAATGAGTACGTACTTACATGTCCATTCAGAAGAACAACACCCCTCTAACCCTAACAATAAGGAATGCTTTCCCCACACACGAGGAGTTGTTGAGTTCTCAGTTTGTGTGTGTTATTTATAGTTTTGTTTACATGCCTTACACTATTGTATGGCCTACTCTAGCTGTAATTTTTTAATTTCATTATCAACCAACAGACTATAAACAGAATAAAAACTAACTAAAACATGACTGGAAATGGCTATTACAGTAAACGGATTAAAAAACTTTGATTTTCTGGGGTACATTTTACAACCCTGCATTGGAAATACTGAACATTAAAAAAATTGTTTCATTTAATAGTAAGGGCATGACAGTTCAGAGAAACTTGTGCTGGAAGGGTGTATCCAAATGGCCCATGTAGTGAAGCAGCTGTTAAAGTCGTCAGTATTGTGGTGCACATTATTTTTGGTAACTGGACGGTCAAGTTTGCAGTTTCCCACAGTTTGGCAGTGGCTACACATGCAAGGCAGCAGTTGGTGTTCTATTACACGTTTCTGTATGCCACATGCCAACCCCTCTACCGATAACTGGTTGCCTTTCCTTTATTTTACCCATTTTTCCAAACAGGAATTTCCATTATTGTTATACATTGCTGATTTGGCTGCCTTCCAACCCATTCCTTTACTTTTTTTTACTGTATTTCTTTACTTTCCTATAACTCAGTTGTCCATTCTTCATCCCTTACTATGTCTATACTTTCTTTTTCTCTGCCACCCTCTGTTTTATAAACTGAATGCCCTCTGTTATAATGGCTCCCCAGGTTAATAAGTGCTACAATTCCTCATTCTCACAACTACTGCCGCTTCTTGAAAATTTAATTCCAGGGCTTTCTCCACTACCACCTCAGGCTGCCCAACTCGACTGTTAGCTGATCATGCACGATTTATTACTGTTGCACTTGTCAATTTTCCATCGAGCATATCTATTTATGAATGCCGTTATTTCCTCCTGCTTCTTCAAAACATTTTCTGACCTTACACTTCCTACATAGCTTTATATACTGTGCCTATTATTTATTTCTGTTATAACACTTCAGCCATAAGTTTTCAGTCATATTTCAACTTTTTCCAAGTCACACTTAGCCCCCCAACTATGGTACCATGAACCCCTTCTCATTCTACCAACGCCAATTCCTAAAACTCTCCTTTGCCCTAGTGAAACTGAGCACACAGCCCCTTTTTGAAATCTGGTCTGGCACATGGTATCACACACAATGGGCTTAAATTGGCATCTCTGGTTGTCACTTATCCTACTGCAGGAATACATTTCTCCAATTCCATCAGTCTGTCACCCTCACCAATCTGGTGCCCTTCATAATCATACGCTTGAACCTTAAACTGTGCTTGACAGTCTTACTCATTTCACAAAATCATTTTACTCTGTGACTATAACTTCATAAATTTTATTACTGCAACAGACTCTTGCCCTTCAACATTTGGAACAGCATTCCCATCATCATCATCTGAGGAGCTGTCCCAGCTACTCTTGTCCTATGCCCTCATGGGATTATCTACAGCCAAGAAAGAGCCTACCCTTCTGATGCTCCATCAATCCCTTACTGTTCCCCGACCATGCCTGCTGACTTTAATCTGCCTTCCATATTCCCAAAACTTCCTTCCACCCTCCATGAAATACACTGCTCCTACACATCCGACCTGTATCACTGTTGTCAGTCTTTCTGCCAAAACTGACCCCTTCAGAAGTCTCGGTACATTCTCAAGACCTCATCTTTAGTATAAGACAATTCAATCATGTTGGGTTAATAAATGACCTTTCCTTTATTTGTTCCTCACAATGGAAACATACATTCGCCACACATCACACTAACAGCAGCCAACCGAAACTTCACATAGAACCTTGTTTAAAGCAATTTTATCGCACCCCCAACTATGATCCTCCTCCTGTTCAACCCAGTCATCCCTTGGTTATCTTTCAGGAGTTCTTCTCTTCTAACCTGGCCTCATCTTTCTTTCCTAAATCTTCCCCCAGTGAGTTCAACAGCACTCCTAATGAAACATACAGCCATCCATAACTCTAAAACCAATCCAGACATTGTCATTCTTCCTGCACACAAAGACTCCAACACAGTGGTCATGAATCATACTGACTAGTGGCTGAGTGTCTCCACCAACTTTCAGACACCTCTGCATACATACCTTACCACCAGAATCCCTTCTCAGAAGTCTTGACAGTGTTGTGCAACACCTCAAGGCCCCAGATCCATTTCAAAATCTGACACCTAAACCCATCTCCTTCCTTTCACCAGTAACACCCTCACACCACCACCTTATCCCTACTCCACAAACCCAACCCTACAGGTCTCCGCACTGCTTGTGCCATTGTGACTAGGTACAAAGCTGCCACTTCGTTGACAAAGGCCTCCAAACCATTGTCCCTTACATCTGATCCTACATTCTGGACTCTGCTCACTTCCTTCAATGCCCTTCCACACTTCTTGTCACATTACCACAAGACTCCTTGTTGGTCACTGTGGATGTGACATGCTTATACACCAACATTCCCCATGCCACTATCTTCTCCAATATCATCCCAATACCAAACCTACCACCTCTTTCCTAATCCTCCTAGCCAACCACATCTTTACCTCCAATTATTTCACTTCTTAAGGCCAATTTTAGAAAAATTATTGTACTGCCGTGGGTACTCCCAAGGCACCGCCCTATGTCAACTTATTTATGGGCCGTACAGACAAATCCTTCCAATCCAGTCAACACCAAAACCTCTTGCCTGGTTCAGATTCTTTTATAACATTTTCATGATCCAGTCTCAGGCACACACAACCTATGCTCTTTCCTCCATAACCTCAACACCTATTCCCAAATCTGCTTCAATGGCTCCATGAATGTGTGCATTCACATCAAGCATACCTACCACCAGCAATATCTCTACTAGAATGAGATTTTCACTCTGCAGTGGAGTGTGTGCTGATATGAAACTTTCTGGCAGATTAAAACTGTGTGCTGGACCGAGACTCGAACTCAAGCGTGAGTCGTGCTTGGGTAGCTCAGTTGGTAGAGCACTTGCCCGCGAAAGGCAAAGGTCCCGAGTTCGAGTCTCGGTCCAGCACACAGTTTTAATCTGTCAGGAAGTTAGTATCTCTACTCTTGACAGCTGTCACCCATTCCATGTCAAAAAGTCTCTTCCAAGCAGCCTCACCAACAGTGGACACCGCATGTGCAGTAGAGAGCAGGAGATGTAAAAATATAACGATAACTTTACCAGAGCTTTCACCGACAGACAATATCATATCCAGCTCATCCATAAATAGATCTCCCATGCCACCTCCTTCTGCCACTAGTAAGACTATTAAACAGCCACTGACCAACACTCCTCTAACCATACTGTCCAACGTTGGCCTTCAACAACGCCCTTTAACAGGGCTTTGACTACCACTTGTCTTGGCCTGAGGTGGGAGATATACCCACATCACCCAAAATAGTGTTCCTGATGCCCACCCAACCTACAGAATATCCTCGTCCATTCCTACTCCAACACTGCACCCCATGGGCCATTCCCCTGTGGTCAATCCAGGTGAAAGACCTATCCCATATCCAAACAGGACCTCCTACCACAGTCCAGTCGTGTATCTCTTACACAATAAAAAGCTGGTTCACATGTGACAAGAGCCATGTTGTAAATCAGCTGTGCTGCAATTACTACACAGCATACCATATATGCTTGACAAGTAACCAACGTCCACTTGAATGAATGTCCACCAGCAGATTGTGGTAAAACTGCAAACTTGAGCATCTGGTTGAACATGCTGTGGACCACAACATTAACGACAAACTGCTATCACACAGTTCATTTGTACACCCCCTTACAACCAAGTATCTCTGGACTAAAGCACTGCTAAATTGTTTGCTCCTTACCTTTCCTGTATCACCTCCTGTCACACCACTCCTTCACCATCTACATTGTGTACTGCCTACTGTCTCTACTCTCCCGATGCCGCCGCCGCCGCCGCCGCCGCCGCTGCCGCCTCCCCCCCCCCCCCTTTCCACTACTCTCCCCTCACTCTGAATTTTCGTCTTCTAGTGTAACTGCCAAGTCATCTGGTAAAATACCTGCCTCATATGACCCTGCTAACCCCTCCCCATCTTCAGACACTCAGAAAACTGCTTTCAATAATTGATATTCAACAATCCATCTCACTGTCACTGCAAGCATGTACATTTGGTCATTTGATTGTGTGTACTCCTACTAGAAAAAGAGCAAAAGCTAGAGTTAATTGTTTTTTAGTATGTGTTTGTGTGCACCACACACCAGTCCTATATAGGTAAGTATCTGCTTTTCCCTTATATTATGTACTATTTTTATTTTATTTATTACAGTAATTGGGTTGTTCTCCCTTGTTACACTTCCAGAACACATGCACAATATTATCACAGTGGACCTCTGCTATTGTTTTAACAAAATGTAGTTATTATGATTGAAATACTGTGAGCAATATTTTAGCACTTTCACTGAAGAAGTAGATATGATTGCAATTTTATACGATTTTTTATGATTTTTTGTGGATCTGTGTGTTGGCATTTGACATTCCATCACCACTTTCATTACATCAGCATTAAGGAAATTCTTTTGAAAATTAAAGTCAGTCTGGGCAGCCCACAATTTATTGGAAATAGCTGGTTACTAGATTCATGTTCAGGGAATGAAGACACTTCACTCAATAGCACATTCGGTATATTCTTGGGAATCTGAAGTCTGGAGAGTAATAATTGTTGTTGTTGTTGTTGTTGTTGTTGTCGTCGTCTTCAGTCCTGAGACTGGTTTGACGCTTCTCTCCATGCTACTCTATCCTGTGCAAGCTTCTTCATCTCCCAGTACCTACTGCAACCTACATCCTTCTGAATCTGCTTAGTGTATTTATCTCTTGGTCTCTCTCTATAATTTTTGGAGAGTCATAAGTAGTCAAAATACAATATACTACCCCTGATGATTTCTTGGAGGGAGGCAGAGAGGGGGAGCAAGAGACCCTTCTTCACCCCCCCCCCCCACACACACACCCCTTCCTTTTGTCAAGTAATGCACATACATGGCAAATGTGCTCTGCTATTTTAAGTCAGTAGGCACAAAAACAATGCCAGAATTTCGAACAATTGAGCAAAAATGCTCAATGATTTCTCGTTTACCAGGAAGAAAATTCACAACTTTCAATTCAGAGTCATTAACATATATTTACAGCACTTTACTTCTCATTGGTATAACTTTTTCAGTTTGGTCAATAATCTATTTACAGCACTTTCAATATGCACATAAGTACATTACATATCTTTTGCAAAAAAAGCATGTGAGGAAATTCAATTTATTTCCTTACAATTATTGACTGAGTTGAGTGGATGCAACGAACAAAAAGTGAGAAGATACAAATATTTTGTTCACTAACTTAATGCTAAGTTGGGAATATCTGCAACATTATTACCAATAACCTGGAGTGTAAAATGAGGAAAGTAAGTCTGAAGATAATTTCTACACTTGTCACTTTTAGAAGTTTTAGTAAATGGTAACAGATGTAAAATGTCCATATTTCACTATCAGTCTTGATTCATTTGAAATTATGATCTAATAATTTACGAAGGATACATGGTATGTCAAGTACAGTGGCTCCACTTTAAGGGAGATGAGATAGCCACACTTCAAATACATTACTCGTTACTTAAATGGAACACACAACAAGTTTCAATATGAAAATACTGAGAAACAAACAGCACTTAATGCAAAAAAGGAATGCTTTCTGTGGAAAGTCTACATACTAATGGATATGACAGAAGCTAAAATTTAAACTCATTCCAAGAATACAGTGAAACATTGTTCTGGTCCCATTCCAAGTTATCTTTGTAGAATAGCATTAGGAAAAATTATGAACAAGAACTATTTGGTAACTTCAGTGAAACTATGATTTCTTATAACACACTGTAAAATGAGAATGAGAAGTGCTGTTATTGTTTAAATGGTGAATAATACAAACAAATGCTCCACTGGTCAACATCCTACTAGAATAATTAAATTTGTACATGTCTTCTTCAGTAACTGAGATAAATACTTAATATGTTTTGCCTACAATAATACTGCAAAATATTACTAAATTAATGTTATCACTTTACACATTAATCAATAAAGGGAATCACACTTTCATGTAATGATTGATACATTTGGCAATTGCACATGAGTAACATTTTATAATACACTATATACATAATGGCTTATTTTATATAAAGAGCTTGTCATATTAAGGCACCAACAATTTTAGATGAAATGACATACTAGCTGGATTCCAGTACTGTTCCACAAACAAATATTTACTTCTTATTTGCAACTTGCATATATATTGACAATCTCAAGCAACTTTCTCACAAGTTTTAGAAGAATGGTTTGCTCCACATGGTACAGACTGATAAATTACTAAACTGTCAATCCAAAAAATAAATATATGAACAGTATTCCATCCTCTTTACAAAAATTATTGATGAAACTATTTATACACTCATGAGTTACATGTATACATTACTTCCCTTGTATCGGCAAATGTAATAACTTCCGTCAATAAACACTTAGTATTAAAATAAAGTATCAAATTCACATTGTTTCTGACTATATGATTACTTTGGCTAATGTTACACATCATTCTGACTTTGCATCACTGTTTCACCCAATGATCCACACATTAACTTTCTCGTATCTTTAAAGTTATTCATACCATCCACATGACAAGCACAGTTCACGCCTTTCAGGCACTGCTGATCCTAAACAGTAAATTAATGCACATTAGATATTTTGTGCGTATATTGTAACAAGGAGATTAATGAATGTAAACAGTCTTTTCCTACCTTTCTTGAACTCTGCACAATTTGGTTCAATTTATGTGGAAATAATTTAAATATCATTAAACCGTACAACAATACATATAAGGATAGATTTTTTCGTGGATAAAAAGCTGCTTAAAATTACTCAAAAAAAGGCAAAACTTCAAGGTAACTACTTACAATGAGATACAACAATGTCTGTACTGTAAAACCTGTCGGATGTTTTTAAACAACTGTGATGTTACTGCATCCATTTCTGATAGACCTTCATTCCTGCACCAACAGTGAACAATCTACACATATCACAATATATAAGGCATATATCAGTGTGCCAGTTGTTCCAAATGATGACACCAGCAGTTGCCTAAGTCAGCTTATCTTATGATTTTAGGTATTTTGACATGAACACCTTATTTCATAGAGGGCTGCCAACAAAGTAATATAATTAAAATCTAGTGCAGTGTGTCATTCAGTGAAAGACCTACCATTCTAATTATTAAATTACAATAAAATGTTTGCAAAACATTTCAATGTTACTTTATATTTCTAATTTTCAGTAAGAGATCTCAATAGGAAAATACAGAAATAAGATGTAAATTTATAGGCAGTTCTATAGCTGGAATATCTGAGTACTGAAAGTACAACTGACAATACCTAAGCTTTCTGCTGATATATTTGTGTTGAAAAAATTCAAATGAAATTTGTAACTAAATGAGGTGAAAATGCACAAGATGTTTAAATATATCATACTTCTGAAATAACATGACAGGTATTAAAAGTCACTGCATGGCCCACATTTATGTTTTAGTGTGTAAACTGAATTTGAAAATGGCCATTCAACTGCTGTATAGCATGTTCAACTACTTGATACCTATCAGTAACCAAACTGTTATATTCTTATACTCCTCATAAAAAATACAGTTTCTGCTGTAACTCTGCCATACAAAAACAACAAAAATAGCTGCCACTTCACACGCTACATCTGATTTGGCTAAAGAAAATTTCCAACATGAAGCTACTGTCTTTCTAGAGTGTGGAAAAACCACTCTGTGAAGCGACGTAGCTGTTGTGCAGCTGCATGCGACTCCTCTTGTAACCGCCTATTTTCATCCCGCAGTCTCCGATTTTCATCACGAAGTCTACGTACTTCATCTTCCAATGATAGTCTACGTCGGTGATCCTGCTGAACTGATCTTCCCTGACGACCAGCACTTCCAGTTCTGCGTAAAGGACACAATAAATTCATCTTTATGTCAAATGTATTTGATAAAGGAATAAAAGGAAAATTTTAATATGACATCAAATAATGGAAAATTCAGGATAGAATAACAACAACATGGGAAGGGTGGACTGCTACTCACCATAGGAGGATTGAGTCACAGACAGGCACAATGAAAAATAATGCTAGAAATATTCAGCTTTCAGACAAACAAGTCCTGATGAAGGATTTAATCCAGCAGCTGAATATTTTTAGCATTCTTTTTCATTATGCCTGTCTATGGCTTAATGCCACCTTTTGTAGTGAGTTTCTGTCTGTTCTTTCCATACTGTTCTTAAAATCTTACTGTATGAAGATTTGTAAATATTACTTGCCCTAAACACAGGATATATTAATAAAAGTATCAATATTAAAAGAACACACTTTCACAACAATGAGACTCCTCCTACAAACAATGTGTACTAGCTATGAAAAACCAGTACAAATTAAATATTGCATTAATTACCTATGCATTTTCTGGTTTTAAATGGTAAAATGTAATAGGTTGAACAGAAAAGCCCATTTTAGGTCATCCTCTGAAAGTGCCCCCAGTAAGGAATGGTGCACAGAGCTCTTACAGCTCTGTCAAAGAATACAGATGAAAATAGAAGATGCAAAAAAATTTATAGCACAAATGAAATAATTAAAACTTTAATACACATACTAGCTAGTACACATTGTGGCAGTAAAACAGGTAGTACTGTTAATATACATAAAACATAAGAGCATAAATTTCAAGTGGAGGGGATGATAAAAAAGAAGACTCTTCCAACTTCTTAGGTGTACATGTAGACAGCAAATTAAATTAGTCCTGCCATATTCTGGCTCTGGCAAAAAGACCTACCGTATTTACTCGAATCTAAGCCGCACTTTTTTTCCGGTTTTTGTAATCCAAAAAGCCGCCTGCAGCTTAGAATCGAGTGCAAAGCAAGTGGAAGTTCTGAAAAATGTTGGTAGGTGCCGCCACAACTAACTTCTGCCGTCGAATATATGTAGCGCTACACAGGCATGCTTTGTAGGCACAAAGATAAATACTGGCTCAAAAACCTCCGCGTCAGTAAATAAATTAAAAAAAAAAAAAAAAAGGTGGAAGACGAGCTTTTTTTTCTCTGCCCCGAGTTTCGACCACTGCATTTTCATACATTATCCAACGAAGTAAATACAAATTCCGCATTGTTAATCTTCGAATGTAGCAGAATTTCGATGTACTACGAAAATCGGACATGCAAGACTGTTTGGGATGTTTGTCAATATGGCCAACTCTACTTTCTGAATTTTTTCCTACCTGTGAGAAGAGATGGTTGCTAATAGGAACCTGATGAAATGCGAATCACATGCAGTATTCTCTTCACCATAAGAATAATACGAATATCAACATTTTGCCATGTATTCTTTCATGTTTGCTGCTATCTCATTTAAATCCTGTCTGCCTAATAAACAACGAAACTAGAGTGAGACAACACAGCAAACACGGAAGAATATACGTCTCGTGTCATGTTTATATTCGTATTATTCTTATGCCTAATAGTGATACAGTCAGAAATGAAGCACGCCAACTGACTAGATTTTTAATTCTAAGATGACTAATTTCTGTGCAGAATTTGATGTACTAAAGAAGTGGCCGCAAAGATTTTCAAACGGAGAAACATTTTCGCCTAACTCTCGTTCAGAACATGTTCTATCATACGCAGTCTATTATTTGGTTCTTGTTGATCATTATCAAAGAAAGCAGCAGTGTAAGTAACAACAAATAGCAGTCTCTTTCCATTGTTTCGCTAATGAGACGATAACTCTCTTTTCTTTTAATTGTAAGCGGCGGTAGCGCGCACAAAAGCAAGCCATGCCGCGAGCGGAGACAGGCCGTAAACACGCACTATCAGAATGCGACAAACAATGCGTAACACATTACAGTAATGCATTTTCAGCTTAGAGTGACGTAAACACCTATAACGAAGGAAACAGCACTTATCAGATCAAAGCAAAATAAGCAATGGATTCAAACCAGACGAAGCACATGGAAAAGGAAGGGTACCCATATAAATACGGACGGAGCTTCTGACGCATAGCAATGGCTACCTGGTAAAGCTTAACTGCTAAGCTTACGACTCGAACCAAACTACTGTAGCTGTATCGTCATTCATTCGAACTAAATTGTGTCTCATATTACAATGGACCAACTTTGTTTCGATTTGGAGGTGCGGCCTAAAACTTTACTCTCCCCTTGAATTTAGAGTCTCAAATTTCCGGTGAGGCTTAGATTCGAGTGCGGCTTAGATTCGAGTAAATACGGTAGTTCAGCATTGTTCTTACACGTATAGTTTGTGGAATTACATAGTCACAGTTGCTTGCTTTGGAACTCCCATGCATTGTCGTCTTATGGCGACATCTTTTGGAGTAGTCAGCCCCTAACAAGAACTGCACAGAAGACAGTCCACATTATGGTGTCAATCCAAGACACAATTGAAGGTATCAGTGCCCCAAACTACAGATTTTCACAGTGATATGTCATATCTTCTCCCTTGTATATCACATCAGTAGGACAACAACACAAGGTAAAAGCAGTACTTACACAGCAACAAAATTAACTTCATCTTTGTGCAGAAATGATTAGCTTACTCCAGTATGAGAAACCAAAATACAAAAGAAAATTGAACAAATACCTCTCGCAGAGATCACATTATTCCACTGATAATTTTATATTGAGATGTCTCATTGCGTATGCATGAATACAATCTCTTATTTTTTGTTGTAAAATATACGTCTATTTCCTTGTTTCACAGTATTACTTCAGTCACTGAGTACCAACACTAATGTCTCAGACTATTCATCAACATAAATTCTAGTTTTCATGCACAAAATACAATATTTTTATCAGTATTTACATGTCCACTGATCTAAGTGATAACATGAATCTATCAAATTCTGCTATTATGTATTCACTATTTTGAGTTTTGTAAATATTCATTACGGTAAATTTTGTAAAAAAAAAAACAGTCGCTTTCCATACTCTAGCAACTCTACTGCTACTGATGAATGGCATTTGTATACACATAAGCAAGGCTACTGGTTTCAGTGTAGTTAGTTTTTATTTTGGCTGGACCAGTATTGGGCTACATGCCCACCTTCAGAGGTCTTGCATAAGATACACAATACATTGTTGTTGTTGTTGTTGTTGTTGTTGTGGTCTTCAGTCCTGAGACTGGTTTGATGCAGCTCTCCATGCTACTCTATCCTGTGCAAGCTGCTTCATCTCCCAGTACTTACTGCAACCTACATCCTTCCGAATCTGCTTAGTGTGTTCATCTCTTGGTCTCCCTCCAAGATTTTTACCCTCCACGCTGCCCTCCAATGCTAAATTTGTGATCCCTTGAAGCCTCAGAACATGTCCTACCAACCGGTTCCTTCTTCTTGCCAAGTTGTGCCACAAACACCTCTTCTCCCCAATTCTATTCAATACGTCCTCATTAGTTATGTGATCTACCCACCTAATCTTCAGCATTCTTCTGTAGCACCACATTTCTAAAGCTTCTATTCTCTTCTTGTCCAAAGTATTTATCGTCCATGTTTCACTTCCCTACATGGCTACACTCCATACAAATACTTTCAGAAACGACTTTCTGACACTTAAATCTATACTCGATGTTAACAAATTTCTCTTCTTCGGAAACACTTTCCTTGCCATTGCTGGTCTACATTTTATATCCTCTCTACTTTGACCATCATCAGTTATTTTGCTCCCCAAATAGCAAAACTCCTTTACTACTTTAAGTGTCTCATTTCCTAATCTAATACCCTCAACATCACCCGACTTAATTCGACTACATTCCATTATCCTCGTTTTGCTTTTGCTGATGTTCATCTTATATCCTCCCTTCAAGACACCATCCATTCCGTTCAACTGCTCTTCCAAGTCCTTTGCTGTCTCTGACAGAATTACAATGTCATCGGCGAACCTCAAAGTGTGTGTGTGTGTGTGTGTGTGTGTGTGTGTGTGTGTGCGTGCGTGCGCGCGCGCGCGCGCGCGCGCGCGCATATGATGATACTTTTCTGCATTTTGTGCAGTGAACAATTTTACATATCTGTACATTTATAGCAAGTTCTTTGACTGAATATTTCTGAAGCTTTTTTTCTTTAGACAGTACTTCATTATAGATGTCAACATCTGCAAGAAATCTTAAGTAGTTAATGTCTAATACATCACTAATATGCAACACACACAACAAAGGTCCCAACGTATTTCCCTGGGGCATGCTAAAAACTTGTTATTGCTCTTGGCACACAGCATTTTGTGCCACTTGGGACAACTGCCCCACCAGCACTGGCATTTGTCAATCACAAACTTATTTAATCAATCTATATCAATTAGTTGTTTATTTGTCAATACATTGTCTATTGTTTATTTACAATTATAAGAAGCTGTAATATCTTTTTGAATACAAACCTCACACTGTCTAGGCCAAGTCTTTCAGCTACATCATCCACCCAATGCCCAAGGCTCTCACCATTGCGGGCTGCTTGTAGTTCTGCACCGGCACCAACCCCTACTCCTACACCACCTTCTGAAGGTGGCAAATGCAGCATGGCCCTTGTTGCTGTATCTACTAGACTCGGCCAGTCCATCTGTCGGGCATCTGGCAGTGGTAGTGACAGGGGCTCTGTTTTTGATCCACTACCAGTGCTGACTGTTCCTCCGACAGTTATCTGTCGTCGATACGCTGGAATGCTGCAATGATGACAGCTATTAAGGCATACACAGTAGCATGAGAAAAATCAACATACATTTTAATTACATTAAAAAGGAATTTCACCTTCTCACTTTCATTAATGTGCCAAAGCACTTTTTACAACAATTTGTGTAATTTGTGGCTTCAAAGAGGAAACAAAGTAAAAAATGTGTCAGAGACATATCATTCGCCAGTTTCTCACATTGTTGTCACCTAACGTGCAGCTTAGAAAAACAATGAACACTGCATGAAAATTTTGAGTTTTTCACATGCTTCTCATGTCCTCTAAAGCACCCATGGAACCCCCAGTTTCCAGCAGTACAGCATCTGTCCAATGGTAAAATTGCTTCAGCTACCTTCAGGACAACATGTAACTACTGTAACTACGTAAGATGCCAATAGTTCATTCAATGAACAAACTGAAGACATGAGTGGAAATAGATAGCAACATAAGGATATTGTGCAGCCTGAAACAGAAGTACTGGTGTGTGTGGAGAGAGAGAGAGAGAGAGAGAGAGAGAGAGAGAGAGAGAGAGAGAGAGAGAGAGAGAGAGGCAGGCTTAGAATGGGGCTGACTTTATTTGATGTCTCTGATGTGTTTCAGATAATTCACAGACAAATGTTTCACCATCTTTAACATTCACTAAAGAAAACTATGGAAGAAATATACACTAACCAAAGGCGCCATATTTCAAGACTGTGTTGTTGGTTCCTACAACATTCAATCACTGTCCACCAACAGTGTGTGGCAAACCAGCACTAGTTTTTGTTTCACTAGCTACAAATCTAGATTTCACATGTCATATGTCAAAATAAAAGCACTTAAGAGATTGCAATACTAGCTCTCCAATGAGAGAAACTCATGGAGAACCATATATTTATCATCTAACTGCAAATTATTATTATTATTATTATTATTTCTTTACTTTCTCAGACGTTAAGTCTGGTTGAGAATGGAAAGTGACGCGGACCTTGATCAAGCGTCACTTCCTATTAACTGTACGGTATGTGTTATATTGCATTTAGGAACTTTCGGGTGATTGAACATGTATCAATAATTACGGATTTCTGTAGTTGTATATATGTGTTTGGATTATTATTATTATTATTATTATTATTATTATTATTATTATTATTATTGTTGTTGTGTTAGAGACTCGTCTAACAAACGAACTTTTTTTTTATTACTATTCTTTTTGTCTATGTCTTGGGCATACCTGTCATCTCTATCACGGGGAATGATCTTGTTGTCAGTCGGTGCTGGACTTGACGCCGTACTAGCATTCGAGATAACTGTAGCTGGTCTTGCCGTGGTAAGTATTACTTCACGTTCACGTTCTCGGTCACGACTGTGGTCACGATCTCTCTCTCGTTCCCGTTCACATTCTGGCTCAGCTTTGTTTACACAAAGCTTCTCCTGGTCATCAACAAGCAGTATTAATGCACAGGAAACATAAAATACAAACCACAGTATGAAATAAAGAGACAAAACTTCGAAATTATATTCAAATCTCTCACTTTTATAATTTTAAAAATACAATTACCTAAGGAATGAAAAACTACAGGTGAAAAGCTAACACTAGCCTACTTTTCCATGTATTGTGCTGTAGGGATTTTTATAAATTTCAAAGACTTCAGTGTGTTTTCAAATATGCATGCTTTCAAATTTGCATTTCTGTCAAATTTGACCTTAAAGTTACTGCTCTAGGGAGCCAGAAAATAGATATCATTCTTGTACCAGTGATATTTTTTGCATCATTCTTGTACCAGTGATATTTTTTGCAATCATTTTCAACAAGTGATACAAAATCAGTATTCATTGCGATATGCAGTGGCTAATTTAAAAACAAAAATATTATTCCTCGAAATGCCATATGTTTACTTTTCGCAAGAAAACACCTGTTATATTACTCGACGTGGAAATTTTACGATGGGAAGCAATACGCAGCAAAGAGAAATTATACTGAAAAACCATAAACAGTATAATAAGTCACTGTTTGTAAATTTAAACACTGATGTTTATCATTAACAATTCCATTTACCTTCCTCATATATAGTACAGGCCAATCTGAAATGAATACAGCAATTACCAACAAACGTCTGTACTAATTTAATGCATTGCAATATACCAATATGAGTTACAGAGAATGTAAAAGAAAATTCAAAATTTTGATTGCTGTGCAAGACTGAGCAATGCCAAATTGGGGTATGGAGGGTTGTACATTTTTAAATCGACATCTTTCAACCCACTGAATTTGGCCACCTTCATCTGTGGAGCTAACAACCATGGATTACACCACCAAAATAAGGATTATTGAGTTATTAAAAGTAACTTCATTCTGGTGAGTTTGCAACAATATTAGGTATCGGTGTGGTGGACCTACACAGCTCTGGCAGCAAGTAAAATCCTGTGACACATCATCATCATCATCATCATCATCATCATCATCACCACCACCACCCCCCATCATCATCACCCCCCCATCATCATCATCATCATCATCATCATCATCATCATCATCATCATCATCATCATCTACTACTACTGTTGTTGCTGCTGCTGCTGCTACTACTACTACTACTACTACTACTACTACTACTAAACAATAAAACATGGTGGCTGCAGTAATAGTACAAAGTTGCTTCAGCATATTATTATACAATGTCAATTGCACACTTGAGGTAGATAAACTGATTATACCTTTTCAGGATTATCTTCATAGTCTGGATTAATTAGCCTCATTAGTTCTTCTTGCAAAGAACTTGAGGTAAGACCAGAACTAGCACGGTGCTCTCTGTCTGTCCGAGACCTTGGTGTTACTCCAGGCCTGAGCCGTGCCTCTCCAGGGCCTGGGTGGTTCCCAGTTGCATTTGCTGGACGAGGGCTGAGGTTTCGACTGCTTCCACTGCTGGCATTGGTTTGCTGAGACTGCTGCTGGCGCCGAGGAGTGCGACGAAGACGAGGTGAAACTCCATCGCTGCCACCACCGGACAGGTCATCTGCCAAAATTCATAACCAATCAGAATCATAAACCAGTACTGAAAACAAAGATGGATACTTTACATGACAATGTATGATACATCAATTCATTTAATGTTAATAATCACTCCATTAGTGACATTTTTGAAATGATCTACAGAAAAATCAATTATACAGCTCCAACACAAAGTCCACATTGTGATAAAAATTAATGGAAACATGAGGCATTCGTCACTGAAGCATAAATTATCTTGTGTGTATCTGACAGGACTTATTTGTGTAAAATAATTTTAGTCAACATACAACACAAAACAACAAAAAATGCACCCCCCCCCCCCCACACACACACACACTGTCTCAAACAGTACACCTAGGCTCCTCAATGTAGGGTAATGAAAATTAATTATAAATTAAGAAGGAAGAAGTTAATGCTGATGATAAGTATACACTGAGAAGAAAGCTATAGAAAGCACTGGCTGTGAAATACTGCTACAAATTGGATGAATTAATACAGGATTAATTGATAACTTAAGTTGAACAAAACTTGTTATGTATCCCACTAATCGTATACAGCAGTACATAGAAGTATCATTTTTCTGTTATTTTTTATTGGTGTAAAAATTATAAGTACAGCACTATCTGACAAATCTTCTGTACACAAACCAGACTCATTGTAAATATGTATCTTGAGATGAATAAATCACAATTCACTCTCAAAGGACTGTAGAAGAAAATGTTAAACAGTTTAAACATAGATTTTGATTTCTAGAACCTAGAGTTTATCAAGACACTTCAGTGTCCATATATTGGTGAATAAACAATTCTGCTGACAAAGTAAGGTAAACTAAATTTCACAATAATTGTCCCCAATTTATTTTCATTTTCCCTCGCCTTAGAATAGTTTTCTATGGTTTGTTGGTCTTATGAGGAAATTATCTTTCATAATTAATACAATGATTTGATCAAATTCTTCAGTTTTATAGTTTCAACAGTGTCGCGAACCTACGCATTCCCCATTTTTGATGACTTTTTATCCGTATGAAAACACTTGTAGAAGTAGCAACAATGGGAAACAATTGGTGGTGATCACACGAATATGAAGAGCAAGAGAAATCACTAATGAAAGAATTTCTCAGAATGAAAAACTTTTGTCAAACTGACTGAAAGCTGTTCTTCTACAATGTGGGGGCACTCACAGTGTGTAGAGAATATCACACAGATTTCTGCTATCACAATATAAAAAAAATTTCCACATAATAAAACTTCAGACTTCATAAGTCATGCAAACTCCAGGGAGAAGTAGTTATAGCAGTGTTACTTCAGACAGACAGAGCTGAAAATATAGAAGGGAAAGCATGAAACAATCATTCGGCATTACTGCCCGAGGGAAACTGTGTGAAGTTGTTCAGCCACCTGATGCAAGTCTTTCTATTCGATGCCACTTTGGCGGCTTAGGGCAAAACAAGCACCTAGCCCCCAAGCAAAGAAAATTTCCAACCCAATCAGGATCTGAACCTGGGACCCCATGATCTACAGATATAGCAACACTAACCACTAAACCATGAGATTCTGATTAAATGAAAGACTGACAGATTTTCCATCATCAAAATTTTGTGCACACACTCTGAGAAAGCTTGTTTCTGAATATCAAAGCTGTTGCAATATACTGGTGATTGGTGGAGCGGGGACAGATGAACATTTAACTTTTGAGACACTAATACAATTTCCAGTTTTCATATCTTCCTCCTTTAATCCCAAGTAGTTACATGCATTCAGATCAATCGGCATCAAATGTCATTAATGCCAGAATATATGTTGATAAGCAATTGCCCATATCACATAAGAATCAGGGTGATTGACACCACTTGCTCTGGTAGGCAACCCTCATCAGGGAATTGCCACTAGATGCCTCAGAGGCAGTGTAATGATTAGTAAAGCTAAAATTCATAACCAGTTCTATGAAAACATGTCCAGTGTTAATTGTAAATTACATTATGTTCATTTTAAAGAATGTGCAACGTGACCTTTGGAACTTATATAAGCAGTAATGGTGGAAGCTAAATTGAGTTAGAATGGCTTCAGTTTTGGGACCGGTCTTATGGGATATGGTTAGGTAAATATAGGGTTATAATAAGACTGAGGCACCAAAGAAACTGGAATGTGTGTGCATATTCAAATACAGCGATATGAGAACAGACGGAATACAGTGCTGCAGTCAGCAACATCTATATAAGATGACAAGTGTGTGGAGCAGTTGTTAGATTGGTTACCGCTGCTACGATGCCAGGTTATCAATATTTAAGCGAGTTAGAATGTGGTGTTATAGTCGGTGCATGAACAATGGGACACAGCATCTCCAAGGTAGTGATGAATTGGGGATTTTCCCCGTATGACTTTCACAAGTGTACCGTGAATATCAGGAATCCAGTAAGACAACAAATCTCTGACATCGCTGCGGCTGGAAAATAATCCTGCAACAATGGTACCAATGACGACTGAAGAGAATTTTTCAACATGACAGAAGTGACCCTTCCACAAATTGCTGCAGATTTCAATGCTGGGCCATCAACAAGTGTCAGTGTGCGAACCATTCAATAAAACATGATTGATATGGGCTTTTGGAGCCAAAGGCCTACTCGTTTACCCTTGATGACTGCATGACACAAAGCTTTATGTCTCGCTGGGCCAATCAACACTGACATTGTAATGTTGATGACTGGAAACATGTTGCCTGGTCGGACAAGTCTCATTTCAAATTGTATCGCGGAGATAGATATGTACGGGTATGGGGACAGCCTCATGTATCAATGGACCCTGCATGTCAGCAGGGGACTGTTGAAGCTTGTGGAGGCTCTGTAATGGTGTGGGACATGTGCAGTTGTAGTGATATGGGACACCTGATACGTCTAGATATGAATCTGACAGGTATGTAAGCATCCTGTCTGATCACCTGCATCCACTCATGTCCATTGTGCAGTCCAACGGACTTGGGTAATTCCAGCAGGACAGTGTGACATCCCATAAAGCCAGAATTGCTAACAAGTGGCTCCAGGAATGCTCTTCTGAATTTAAGCACTTCCACTGACCACCAAACTCCCCAGACATGAACATTATTGAGCATATCTGGATGCCTTGCAACGTGCAGTTCAGAAGAGATCTCCACCCCCTTGTAGTCTTATGGATTTATGGACAGCCCTGCAGGATTCATGGTGTCAGTTACCTCCAGCACTACTTGAGACATTACTCGAGTCCATGCCATGTCGTGTTGTGGCACGTCTGTGTGCTCAGCTACATGATATTAGGCAGGTGTACCAGTTTTTCTGGATCTTCAGAGTACAAAGTCAAACAGGGGTAATGCAGGAGTGGATTTAATAATGAATAAGGAAATGCAAAGTGGTACAACTACTATGAACGGCATGTTGTCGTCGTCAGTCCGAAGACTGGTTTGACGCAGCTCTCCACGCCACTCTATCCTGTGCGAGCCTCTTCATCTCTGGGTAACTACTGCCACTTACATCTTTCTGAATCTGCTTACTGAATTCATCTCTTGGACTACTACTATGATTTTTACCCCCCCCCCCCCTCCAATACTAAATTGGTGATTCTTTGATGTCTCAGTATGGCTCCTATCAACGGATCCCTTCTTTTAGTCAAGTCTGCCACAAATTTTTCATCTCCCCAACTCTATTCAACACTTCATTAGTTATGCAATCAACTCATCTAATTTTCAGCATTCCTCTGTTAGCACCACATTTCGAAAGCTTCTATTCTCTTCTTGTCCAAACTATTTATCGTCCATGTTTCACTTCCATACATGGCTTCACTCCAGACAAATACTTTCAGAAGAAACTTCCTAACATTTAAATCTATATTTGAGGTTAACAGATTTCTCTTCTATAGAAATGGTTTTCTTACCATTGCCAGTCTACATTTTATATCCCCTCTACTTTGCTGCCCTAATAGCAAAAGACATCTACTACTTCAAGTGTCTCATTTCCTAATCTAATTTCTTCAGCACCATCTGATTTAATTCAACTACATTCCATTATCCTTGTTTTACTGTTATTTATGTTCATCTTATATCCTTGTTTCAACATACTGTCCATTCCGTTCAACTGCTTGTCCAAGTACTTTGCAGTCTCTGACAGAATTACAATGTCATCGGCAAACTGCCATGTTATTTATTTCTTCTTCCTGATCTTTAATTCCTATTTCAAATTTTTCTTTGGTTTCCTTTACTGCTTGTTCAACGTACATATTGAATAGTATCAGGGGTAGGCAACAACCCTGTCTCACTTCCTTTACAACCACTGCCTCTCTTTCATGCCCCTCGACTCATAACTGCTGTCTAGTTTCTGTAGATGATGTAAATAGTGCTCCACTCCCTATATTTTACCTCTGTTACGTTCAGAATTTCAAAGAGAGTATTCCAGTCAACATTGTCAGACGGTTTCTCTAAGTCTACAAATGCTATAAATGTATGTTTGCCTTTTCTTAAGCAATCTTCTAAGATAAGTCATAGGGTCAGTATAGACTCGCGTGTTCCTACATTTCTCCAGAATCCAAACTGATCTTCCTCCGAGATCAACTTCTACCAGTTTTTCCATTCTTCTGTAATGAATTCATGTTAGTATTTTGCAACTATGATTTATTAAACTCATAGTTCAGCCCTAAGAACAGCATAATGAATGCATTATCATAGCCAAGACACACACAAAGCCAACACCTACCAGTATAGCACAAGTTTATACATCACATTGGTGTGTAGATGAAGAAGCGATTGAGAAAATGTATGACGACATAAAAGAAATTATTCATGTAGTTAAGGGAGACAAAAATTTAAGTGTGATGGGATACTGGAATTCAATAGTAGGAAAAGGGAAGGCAAGGAAAAATAGTAGGTGAATATGGACGGAGAGAAAGTAATGAAAGAGGAAACTGCCTGGTAGAATTTTGCACGGAGCGTAACTTAATCAGTGCTAACACTTAGTTTAAGAACCATAAAAGAAGATTGTATACAGTGGAGAGTCCTGGAGACATTGCAAGGTTTCAGAATGATTAGACAATGGTAAGACAAGACATTTCAGAACCAGATTTTAAACTGTAAGATATTTCCAGAGGCATATGTGGACTCTGACCATAATATATTGATTATGAACTGTAGATTAAAACCGGAGAAACTGCAAAAAAGTAGGAAATTAAGGAGGTGGGACCTGGATAGGTTGTAAAGACCAGAGATTGTTGAGAGTTTCAGGGGGATCATTAGCTAATGTTTCACTAGAACATAGGAAAGGTATACAGTGAAAGACAAATGGGTAGCTTAAGAGTTGAAACAGTGGACGCTAGAACATTCAAATAAGTAAAAAGAGAACTCCTGGTGGAAATCCTTGGATAACACATGGGATATTGAATTTAACTGACAAAAAAAGAAAATCCAAAAATGCAGCAAAAGAAGCAGGTGAATACAAATGTCTAAAAACTGAGACTCATAGGAAGTACAAAACTGCTATGCAGGAACTGCTAAATGACAAATGTACAGATTTACAGGCATATTTCAGTATCTGATAGATAGTTGCCATATACAGGAAAATTACAGAGGCCTTTGGAGAAGAGAGAAGCAGCTGTATGAACAGATGGGAAACCAGTTCTAAGCAAAGAAGGCAAACAAAGGCTGAAGGGGTATATAGAGATTCTGCACAAGGGAGATGAATTTTAAGGTAATATAATTGAAATTGAAAAGGACATAGATGAAGATGAGATGGGAGATATGACACTTCAAGAAGAATTTGACAGAGTACTGAAAGACCCAAGTCGAAACAAGGCTCCAGGAAGAGACGACATACCATCACAAATGCTGACAGCCTTAGAACAGCCAGCCATGACAAAACTATTCCATCTGGTGAGCAAAACAACAGACTTTCAACACCTTGTGGATTTCTTGATTATTATCTTTGATTGCTGTTGAACGTAACATATGACAGATATGGCACATAATCTACCACGCTACTGCTCCTCTAGACTTCGTGAAACTTGGCAACTGGGTCGTGAGCATACCTTCAGTTGTACATGTTTTAAAATGTTTTGTTCATGCCCAACTCACCTGACGTAATTGTCTTACAGGCCAAATACATACGGATTTGATAAAAACGTGTACGGTTCATGATGTGCACTGGTAGCCCTTACTATTCAGCTAAAAGTTTACATCAGTGCCACCAGATGGTAGCACACTGTGGCAGAATTTTATCCCCATTTGCTTGGCAGAAATCCTGTTAGATAGCAGGTGGAATGTCAGATCCCTTAATCGGGCAGGTAGATCAGAAAATTTAAAAAGGAATGGATAGATTAAAGTTAGATATAGTGGGAATTAGTGAAGTTCAGTGGCAGGAGGAACAAGACTTTTGGTCAGGTGAATACAGGTTTATCAATACAAAATCAAATAAGGGTAATGCAGGAGTAGGTTTAATAATGAATAAAAATTGGAATGCGGGTAAGCTACTACAAACAGCATAGTGAACACATTATTGTGGCCAAGATAGTTACGAAGCCCACGCCTACCACAGTAGTTTATATGCCAACTAGCTCCACAGATGACGAAGAGATTGATGAAATGTATGATGAGATAAAAGAAATTATTCAGATAGTGAAGGGAAACGAAAATTTAATAGTCATGGGTAACCGGAACTCGACAGTAGGAAAAGGAAGAGAAGGAAACTTAGTAGGGGAATATTGAATGGGGTTAAGGAATGAAAGACGAAGCCGCCTGATAGAATTTTGCACAGAGCATAACTTAATCATAGCTAACATTTGGTTCAAAAATCATTAAAGAATTAGATTTTCACTCTGCAGCGGAGTGTGTGCTGATATGAAACTTCCTGGCAGATTAAAACTGTGTGCCCGACCGAGACTCGAACTCGGGACCTTTGCCTTTCGCGGGCAAGTGTTCTACCATCTGAGCTACTGAAGCACGACTCACGCCCAGTCCTCACAGCTTTACTTTTGCCAGGGGAGCACTTGCCCGCGAAAGGCAAAAGTCCTGAGATCGAGTCTCGGTCGGGCACACAGTTTTAATCTGCCAGGAAGTTTCATCATGAAAGAAGGTTGTATACATGGAAGCAGCCTGGAGATACTGGATGGTATCAGATACATTATATAATGTTAAGACAGAGATTCAGGAACCAGGTTTTAAATTACAAGACATTTCCAGGGGCAGATGTGGACTCTGACTACAATCTATTGGTTATGAACTGTAGACTAAAACTGAAGAAACTAAAAAAACGTGGTAAATTGAGGAGATGGGACCTGGATAAACTGAAAGAACCAGAGGTTGTAGAGAGCTTCAGGGAGAACATTAGGGAACAATTGACAAGAATGGGGGAAAGAAATACAGTAGAAGAAGAATGGGTAGCTTTGAGAGACAAAATAGTGAAGGTAGCAGATGATGAAGTAGGTAAAGAGACGAGGGCTAATAGAAATCCTTGAGTAACAAGATATATTGAATTTAATTGATGAAAGGAGAAAATACAAAAATGCAGTAAATGAAGCAGGCAAAAAATAACACAAACGTCTCAAAAATGAGATCAGAAGTGCAAAATGGCTAAGCAGGGATGGCTAGAGGACAAATGTAAGGATGTAGAGGTACATATCACTAGGGGTAAGATAGATACTGCCTACAGGAAGATTAAAGAGATCTTTGGAGAAAAGATAATGACTTGGATGAATATCAAGAGTTCAGATGAAAATCCAGTAATAAGCAAAGAAGGGAAAGCAGAAAGGTGGAAGGAGTATATAGAGGGTCTATACAAGGGCGACGTTCTTGAGGACAATATTGTAGAAATGGAAGAGAATGTAGATGAAGATGAAATAGGAGATATGATACTGCGTAAAGAGTTTGACAGAGCAATGAAAGACGTGAGTAGAAACAAGGACCCAAGAGCAGACAACATCCCATTAGAACTAATGACAGCCCTGGGAGAACCAGGCCTAACAAAACTTTACCATCTAGTGAGCAAGATGTACGAGACAGGCGAAATATCAGACTTCAAGAAGAATGTAATAATTCCAATCCCAAAGACAGCGGGAGTTGACAGATGTGAAAATTACTGACCTATCAGTTTAATAAGCCACGGCTGCAAAATACTAACACGAATGCTTTACAGACAAATGGAAAAACTGGTAGAAGCCGACCTCGGGGAAGATCAGTTTGGATTCCATAGGAATGTTGGAACACGTGAGGCAATACTAACCTTACGACTTATCTTAGAAGAAAGATTAAGAAACGGCAAATCTACATTTCTAGCATTTGTAGACTTAGAGAAGGCTTTTTACAATGTTTACTGGAATACTCTCTTTCAAATTCTGAAGGTGGCAGGGGTAAAATACAGGGAGCGAAAGGCTATTTACAATTTGTACAGAAACCAGATGGCAGTTATAAAGAGTCGAGGGACATGAAAGGGAAGCAATGGTTGGGAAGGGAGTGAGACAGTGTTGCAACCTCTCCCCGATGTTATTCAATCTGTATATTGAGCAAGCAGTAAAGGAAACAAAAGAAAAATTCGAAGTAGGAATTAAAATCCATGGAGAAAAAATAAAAACTTTGAGGTTTGCTGATGACATTGTAATTCTGTCAGAGACAGCAAAAGACTTGGAAGAGCACTGAATGGAATGGACAGTGTCTTGAAAGGAGGATATAAGACGAACAACAGAAGCAAAATGAGGGTAACTGAATGTAGTTGAATTAAAGCAGGTGATGCTGAGGGAATTAGATTGTGAAATGTGAGGCTTAAAGTGGTAAATGAGTTTTGCTATTTGGGGAGCAAAATAACTGATGATGGTCGAAGTAGAGAGGATATAAAATGTAGACTGGTAACGGCAAGGAAAGCATTTCTGAAGAAGAGACATTTGTTAATACTGAGTATAGATTTAAACATCAGGAACTCATTTCTGAAAGTATTTGTATGGAGTGTAGCCATGTATGCAAGTGAAACGTGGATGACAAATTGTTTGGACATGAAGAGAATAGAAGCTTTTGAAATGTGGTGCTACAGAAGAATGCTGAAGATTAGATGGGTAGATCACAAAACTAATGAGGTGGTACTGAATAGAATTGGAGATAAGAGAAACTTGTGGCACAACTTGACTAGAAAAGGGGATCGGTTGGTAGGACATATTCTGAGGCATCAAGGGATCAAATGGTTCAAATGGCTCTGAGCACTATGGGACTTAACTTCTGAGGTCAACAGTCCCCTAGAACTTAGAACTACTTAAACCTAACTAACCTAAGGACATCACACACATCCATGCCCAAGGCAAGATTCGAACCTGCGACCGTAGCGGTCGCACGGTTCCAGACTGTAGCGCCTAGAACCGCTCGGCCACCAAGGTCAGCACATCAAGGGATCACCAATTTAGTATCGATTGGTTGGTTGGTTGGTGGGAGTTGAAGGGACCAAACAGCAAGGTCATCAGCCCCTGTTTCAAATGTGGTCCATTCCGATAGTGTGACATCTCAGAAAAGTCAGAACGATAATAGGGAAAAGGCTAAAAAAATGTAAAAGGGCAGTCATGTTGTCAATGGTAAAAACAAAATGAGGTAAGTCAGCAAGAGAGCGAACCCAACGCTATGCTAGAGGCAGAAATTATCCCACCTCTGAAGCAGCCAAGGCAAGACCATCTGCGACTTGAAAGGTGGAACCGCTAGAATGGAGAAGTGCATATGGGAAAAGGAGACTAACCAATCCTAAAAAATGATAAAAACAGAGTATTAGGGGAAGAAAAGAGGATCTCAGCCAGGGAGGGGAGTTGGGGATCTCCAAACACGGCTTACAGTGGGAGATACCCCAACACTCTCCGCCCAGCCCCAACACCAGAGAGAGATTAAAAACCTTAAAACTGAGAATAAAAACCACTTTCCTGGAGGAAACCAAGAACCAGGTCGACCATCCAGGAATCGTCAGCCAACATCAAAGGTAAAGTGTGTGGGAGTCTGTACTTAGCACGCAGAGCCAAAAGAAAGGGGCATTCAACCACAATGTGGGCTACTGACTGGAAGGCTCCACAACCACAAAGTGGGGGTGGCTCATCACACAAAAGAAAACCATGGGTCAGCCTGGTATGGCCAATGTGGAGACGATGACAGTGTGGTCGAGTCCTTTCGGGAGAGGCGAAAGGAAGAATGCCACAGGTATGGTGTCACCTTAATCGCACCAAGTTTATTAGACAGGGAAGTAGCCTCCCAAGAGTTGGCCCATGATTGTGCGAAGTGGGATTTGACGTGAAGCCGTAAATCCGCTGCAGGAGGAATTTAGTATTGGAGGGCAGCGTGGAGGGTAAAAATCGTAGAGGGAGACCAAGAGATGAATACACTATAAAGATTCAGAAGGATGAAGGTTGCAGTAGGTACTGGGAGATGAAGAATCTTGTACAGTATAGAGCAGCATGGAGAGCTGCATCAAACCAGTCTCTGGACTGAAGACAAAAACAACAACAACAACAACACAGCAAAAGTAGGTAGGACATTAGCATAAGTTACTGACTGTAACTTCCCCCATGAACCATGGACCTTGCCGTTGGTGGGGAGGCTTGCGTGCCTCAGCGATACAGATGGCCGTACCGTAGGTGCAACCACAACGGAGGGGTATCTGTTGAGAGGCCAGACAAACATGTGGTTCCTGAAGAGGGGCAGCAGCCTTTTCAGTAGTTGCAGGGGCAACAGTCTGAATGATTGACTGATCTGGCCTTGTAACATTAACCAAAACGGCCTTGCTGTGCTGGTACTGCGAACGGCTGAAAGCAAGGGGAAACTACAGCCGTAATTTTTCCCGAGGACATGCAGCTTTACTGTATGATTAAATGATGATGGCGTCCTCTTGGGTAAAATATTCCGGAGGTAAAATAGTCCCCCATTCGGATCTCCGGGCGGGGACTACTCAAGAGGACGTCGTTATCGGGAGAAAGAAAACTGGCATTCTACGGATCGGAGCGTGGAATGTCAGATCCCTTAATCGGGCAGGTAGGTTAGAAAATTTAAAAAGGGAAATGGATAGGTTAAAGTTAGATATAGTGGGAATTAGTGAAGTTCGGTGGCAGGAGGAACAAGACTTTTGGTCAGGTGATTACAGATTTATAAATACAAAATCAAATAGGGGTAATGCAGGAGTAGGTTTAATAATGAATAAAAAAATAGGAGTGCGGGTTAGCTACTACAAACAGCATAGTGAACGCATTATTGTGGCCAAGATAGACACAAAGCCCATGCCTATTACAGTAGTACAAGTTTATATGCCAACAAGCTCTGCAGATGACGAAGAAATTGATGAAATGTATGATGAGATAAAAGAAATTATTCAGGTAGTGAAGGGAGACGAAAATTTAATAGTCACGGGTGACTGGAATTAGTCAGTAGGAAAAGGGAGAGAAGGAAACATAGTAGGTGAATATGGATTGGGGCTAACAAATGAGAGAGGAAGCCGTCTGGTAGAATTTTGCACAGAGCATAACTTAATCATTGCTAACACTTGGTTCAAGAATCATAAAAGAAGGCTGTATACCTGGAAGAATCCTGGAGATACTAAAAGGTATCAGATAGATTATATAATGGTAAGACAGAGATTTAGGAACCAGGTTTTAAATTGTAAGACATTTCCAGGGGCAGATGTGGATTCTGACGACAATCTATTGGTTATGAACTGCAGATTGAAACTGAAGAAACTGCAAAAAGGTGGGAATTTAAGGAGATGGGACATGGATAAACTGAAAGAACCAGAGGTTGTAGAGTGTTTCAGGGAGAGCATAAGGGAACAATTGACACGAATGGGGGAAAGAAATACAGTAGAAGAAGAATGGGTAGCTCTGAGGGATGAAGTAGTGAAGGCAGCAGAGGATCAAGTAGGTAAAAAGACGAGGGCTAATAGAAATCCTTGGGTAACAGAAGAAATACTGAATTTAATTGATGAAAGGAGAAAATATAAAAATGCAGTAAATGAAGCAGGCAAAAAGGAATACAAACGTCTCAAAAATGAGATCGACAGGAAGTGCAAAAAGTCTAAGCAGGGATGGCTAGAGGACAAATGTAAGGATGTAGAGGCTTGTCTCACTAGGGGTAAGATAGATACTGCCTACAGGAAAAGATCTTTGGAGAGAAGAGAACCACTTGTATGAATATCAAGAGCTCAGATGGCAACCCAGTTCTAAGCAAAGAAGGGAAGGCAGAAAGGTGGAAGGAGTATATAGAGGGTTTATACAAGGGCGATGTACTTGAGGACAATATTATGGAAATGGAAGAGGATGTAGATGAAGATGAAATGGGAGATAAGATACTGCATGAAGAGTTTGACAGAGCACTGAAAGACCTGAGTCGAAACAAGGCCCCGGGAGTAGACAACATTCCATTAGAACTACTGATGGCCTTGGGAGAGCCAGTCATGACAAAACTCTACCATCTGGTGAGCAAGATGTACGAGACAGGCGAAATACCCACAGACTTCAAGAAGAATATAATAATTCCAATCCCAAAGAAAGCAGGTGTTGAAAGATGTGAAAATTACCGAACTATCAGTTTAATAAGTCACAGCTGCAAAATACTAACGCGAATTCTTTACAGCCGAATGGAAAAACTGGTAGAAGCGGACCTCGGGGAAGATCAGTTTGGATTCCGTAGAAATGTTGGAACACGTGAGGCAATACTAACCTTACGACTTATCTTAGAAGAAAGATTAAGAAAAGGCAAACCTACGTTTCTAGCATTTGTAGACTTAGAGAAAGCTTTTGACAACATTAACTGGAATACTCTCTTTCAAATTCTGAAGGTGGCAGGGGTAAAATACAAGGAGCGAAAGGCTATTTACAATTTGTACAGAAACCAGATGGCAGTTATAAGAGTCAAGGGGCATGAAAGGGAAGCAGTGGTTGGGAAAGGAGTGAGACAGGGTTGTAGCCTCTCCCCGATGTTATTCAATCTGTATATTGAACAAGCAGTAAAGGAAACAAAAGAAAAATTCGGAGTAGGTATTAAAATTCATGGAGAAGAAGTAAAAACTTTGAGGTTCGCCGATGACATTGTAATTCTGTCAGAGACAGCAAAGGACTTGGAAGAGCAGTTGAACGGAATGGACTGTGTCTTGAAGGGAGGATATAAGATGAACATCAACAAAAGCAAAACGAGGATAATGGAATGTAGTCAAATTAAATCGGGTGATGCTGAGGGGATTAGATTAGGAAATGAGACACTTAAAGTAGTAAAGGAGTTTTGCTATTTAGGGAGTAAAATAACTGATGATGGTCGAAGTAGAGATGATGTAAGGTGTGGACACACTGGCGGTGGCAAGGAAATCGTTTCTAAAGAAGAGAAATTTGTTAACATCGAGTATAGATTTAAGTGTCAGGAAGTTGTTTCTGAAAGTATTTGTATGGAGTGTAGCCATGTATGGAAGTGAAACATGGACGATAAATAGTTTGGACAAGAAGAGAATAGAAGCTTTCGAAATGTGGTGCTACAGAAGAATGCTGAAGATAAGATGGGTAGATCACGTAACTAATGAGGAGGTATTGAATAGGATTGGGGAGAAGAGAAGTTTGTGGCACAACTTGACTAGAAGAAGGGATCGGTTGGTAGCACATGTTTTGAGGCATCAAGGGTTCACAATTTTAGCATTGGAGAGCAGCGTGGAGGGTAAAAATTGTAGAGGGAGACCAAGAGATCAATACACTAAGCAGATTCAGAAGGATGTAGGTTGCAGTAGGTACTGGGAGATGAAGAAGCTTGCACAGGATAAGAGTAGCATGGAGAGCTGCATCAAACCAGTCTCAGGACTGAAGACCACAACAACAACAACTGACTGTAAACTTATTTTGTGGGTTTCTGAATTAATTACAGTATATTAAGTTACAAATTTTATCATATAGTAATCCATTTAGGTGCTGAGAATCATGAGGACCTCAAGCATGTCACCGTCTATTGAGAGATTGTAGATTTATTCATGCTTCTGAAATCTATTGATCTTGTGATGAGTCAGGTTTATACGTGCTGTAGGCCCATATTCTATATTTGAAAATTTGTGAAACGCTGTATCACTGGTTTCTCTGGGATTTACTTAAATGTGGGGTCGGCGGCAGTGTGCTTTATACCCTTATGGATCACAGCACCTCATTTGTATTCTAGTCAAGAAGACATTACTACTAGAGCTTAATCATTTCCATAAATGACAGCTTGTGTTAGGAGTTGGCAGTTGACTGCGCAGTAATCGGCTTTCATACGTAGTGTAAACATGAACTATGCTGAATCTATTTTGAATGCTAACAGAAAAGTAAAGCTGTGAGAATGGGTCATGAGTCATGCTTAGTAGGTAGGGCACTTGCCCGCGAAAGGCAAGGGTCCCAAGTTCGAGTCGCGGTCTGGCACACAGCTTTTATATGCCAGGAAGTTTCATATCAGCACACACTTTGCTGCCGAGTGAAAATCTCATACTGGGAACAGAAAAGAAAATTACCAGGAAAAGTTAGCTGCAGACCAACTAGGGCTTCCAAGAGCAGATTTAGAGAGTGACAAAATCAAATAAGTGTGACTACAAGCGAACATTTAACAAGAAAGCGTACATTTAGCACAGGTTATTGTGTGGGTGCAGCCTAAGAATATTTGATTTTCAGTCTGGAACTAATACTTCTGTGAAGGATACCAATACTTCTGTGAAGGATATTTTACATTTGTCTGAAAAAATGGATAACCACAAAAACTCCTGCTTGCACAAAAATGCTAAACAGGGAGTTGCAAAACCTGACATTATTTCGTTATTGCCCTAAACTGTACTTAATTATGTACAAAACAACAAAATTCCACAAAGACAATTCTTTCTTTCATCAGATAAGTTATGCATCTGTTATTATTATAATATTATTATTTCTTTCTTTTCTCAGACGTTATGTCTGGTCAAAAATGGAAAGTGACGCGGACCTTGATCAAGCGTCACTTCCTTTTAACTGTACGGTATATGTTATATTGCATTTAGGAACTTTCGGGTAATTGAACATGTATCAATAATTACGGATTTCTGTAGTTGTATATACAAGTTTGGATGTAGCTGTATTGCATTGATGTACGGTGGATATTGTGTGGTATGACTCCTGTAGTTGATAGTGTAATTGGTATAATGTCAACTTTATCCTGATGCCACATGTCTTTGACTTCCTCAGCCAGTTGGATGTATTTTTCAATTTTTTCTCCTGTTTTCTTTTGTATATTTGTTGTATTGGGTATGGATATTTCGATTAGTTGTGTTAATTTCTTCTTTTTATTGGTGAGTATGTTGTCAGGTTTGTTATGTGGTGTTTTATCCGTTATGGTTCTGTTCCAGTATAATTTGTATTCATCATTTCCCAGTACATTTTGTGGTGCATACTTGTATGTGGGAATGTGTTGTTTAATAAGTTTATGTTGTAAGGCAAGCTGTTGATGTATTATTTTTACTACATTGTCATGTCTTCTGGGATATTCTGTATTTGCTAGTATTGTACATCCGCTTGTGATGTGATTTACTGTTTCTATTTGTTGTTTGCAAAGTCTGCATTTATCTGTTGTGGTTTTGGGATCTTTAATAATATGCTTGCTGTAATATCTGGTGTTTATTTTTTGATTCTGTATTGCAATCATGAATCCTTCCGTCTCACTGTATATATTGCCTTTTCTTAGCCATGTGTTGGATGCGTCTTTATCGATGTGTGGCTGTGTTAGATGATACGGGTGCTTGCCATGTAGTGTTTTCTTTTTCCAATTTACTTTCTTCGTATCTGTTGATATTATGTGATCTAAAGGGTTGTAGAGGTGGTTATGAAATTGTAGTGGTGTAGACGATGTATTTATATGAGTGATTGCTTTGTGTATTTTGCTGATTTCTGCTCGTTCTAGAAAAAATTTTCTTAAATTGTTTACCTGCCCATAATGTATATTTAAAAACAAAGATGATGTGACTTACCATACGAAAGTGCTGGCAGGTCGACAGAAACACAAACAAACACATTCATACACACAAAATTCTAGCTTTCGCAACCAATGGTTGCTTCGTCAGGAAAGAGGGAAGAAGAGGGAAAGACGAAAGGATGTGGGTTTTAAGGGAGAGGGTAAGGAGTCATTCCAATCCCGGGAGCGGAAAGACTTACCTTAGGAGGAAAAAAGGACAGGTACGCACGCGCACGCACACACGCACATCCATCCGCACATACACAGACACAAGTAGACATTTGTAAAGGCAAATATGTTGTTGAAAGACAGGTGAGGTATGAGCGGCGGCAACTTGAAATTAGCGGAGGTTGAGGCCTGGCGGATAACGAGAAGAGAGGATATACTGAAGGGCAAGTTCCCATCTCCGGAGTTCTGACAGGTTGGTGTTCGTGGGAAGTATCCAGATAACCCGGACGGTGTAACACTGTGCCAAGATGTGCTGGCCGTGCACCAAGGCATATTTAGCCACAGGGTGATCCTCATTACCAACAAACACTGTCTGCCTGTGTCCATTCATGCGAATGGACAGTTTGTTGCTGGTCATTCCCACATAGAAAGCTCCACAGTGTAGGCAGGTCAGTTGGTAAATCACGTGGGTGCTTTCACACGTGGCTCTGCCTCTGATCGTGTACACCTTCCGGGTTACAGGACTAGAGTAGGTGGTGGTGGGAGGGTGCATTGGACAGGTTTTACACCGGGGGCGGTTACAAGGGTAAGGAAGGTGGTTTGGGGATTTCATAGGGATGCACTAAGAGGTTACGAAGGTTAGGTGGACGGCGGAAAGACACTCTTGGTGGAGAGGGGAGGATTTCATGAAGGATGGATCTCATCTCAGGGCAGGATTAGAGGAAGTCTTATCCCTGCTGGAGAGCCACATTCAGAGTCTGATCCAGTCCCGGAAAGTATCCTCTCACAAGTGGGGCACTTTTGTGGTTCTTCTGTGGGAGGTTCTGGGTTTGAGGGGATGAGGAAGTGGCTCTGGTTATTTTCTTCTGTACCAGGTCTGGAGGGTAGTTGCGGGATGTGAAGGCTGTTTTCAGGTTGTTGGTATAATGGTTCAGGGATTCCGGACTGGAGCAGATTCGTTTGCCACGAAGACCTAGGCTGTAGGGAAGGAACCGTTTGATGTGGAATGGGTGGCAGCTGTCATAATGGAGGTACTGTTGCTTGTTGGTGGGTTTGATGTGGATGGATGTGTGAAGCTGGCCATTCGACAGATGGAGGTCAACGTCAAGGAAAGTGGCATGGGATTTGGAGTAGGACCAGGTGAATCTGATGGAACCAAAGGAGTTGAGGTTGGAGAGGAAATTCTGGAGTTCTTCTTCACTGTGAATCCAGATCATGAAGATGTCATCAATAAATCTGTACCAAACTTTGGGTTGGCAGGCCTGGGTAACCAAGAAGGCTTCCTCTAAGTGACCCATGAATAGGTTGGCGTACGAGGGGGCCATCCTGGTACCCATGGCTGTTCCCTTTAATTGTTGGTATGTCTGGCCTTCAAAAGTGAAGAAGTTGTGGGTCAGGATGAAGCTGGCTAAGGCAATGACGAAAGAGGTTTTAGGTAGGGTGGCAGGTAATCGGCGTGAAAGGAAGTGCTCCATCGCAGCGAGGCCCTGGACGTGCGGACACAAATATTCCTTGACCTGCCAGCGCTTTCGTATGGTAAGTCACATCATCTTTGTTTTTAAATATATTTTCCCGCATGGAATGTTTCCCTATTATATTCATGTCCATAATGTAGGTTTTTTTATGTCGATAAATCCCCTTCCTTTCTGCTTAATGTGAATCTTTCTGTTGCTGAATGTATGTGATGTATTTTATATTTGTGGCATTGTGATCGTGTAAGTGTATTGAGTGCTTCTAGGTCTGTGTTACTCCATTTCACTACTCCAAATGAGTAGATCAATATTTGTATAGCATAAGTATTTATAGCTTTTGTCTTGTTTCTTGCTGTCAATTCTGTTTTCAGTATTTTTGTTAGTCTTTGTCTATATTTTTCTTTTAGTTCTTCTTTAATATTTGTATTATCTATTCCTATTTTTTGTCTGTATCCTAGATATTTATAGGCATCTGTTTTTTCCATCGCTTCTATGCAGTCACTGTGGTTATCCAATATGTAATCTTCTTGTTTAGTGTGTTTTCCCTTGACTATGCTATTTTTCTTACATTTGTCTGTTCCAAAAGCCATATTTATATCATTGCTGAATACTTCTGTTATCTTTAGTAATTGATTGAGTTGCTGATTTGTTGCTGCCAGTAGTTTTAGATCATCCATGTATAGCAGATGTGTGATTTTCTGTGGGTATGTTCCAGTAATATTGTATCCATAATTTGTATTATTTTGCATGTTGGATAGTGGGTTCAGAGCAAGGCAGAACCAGAAAGGACTTGATGAGTCTCCTTGGTATATTCCACGCTTAATCTGTATTGGCTGTGATGTGATATTATTTGAATTTGTTTGGATATTAAGTGTGGTTTTCCAATTTTTCATTACTATGTTTAGGAACTGTATCAATTTAGGATCTACTTTGTATATTTCCAATATTTGTAGTAACCATGAGTGGGGTACGCTATCAAAAGCCTTTTGGTAATCAATGTATGCGTAGTGTAGCGACCTTTGCTTGATATGTCACCTCTGCATCTATTATCAGTTGCTCTTTACATCCTCGTGCTCCTTTGCAACAGCCTTTTTGTTCTTCATTTATAATTTTGTTCTGTGTTGTATGTGTCACTAATTTCTGTGTAATGACTGAAGTTAATATTTTGTATGTTGTTGGTAGGCATGTTATGGGGCGATATTTTGCTGGGTTGCTGTGTCTGCTTGATCTTTAGGTTTCAGGTAAGTTATTCCTTGTGTAAGTGTATCAGGGAATGTGTATGGGTCTGCAATGTAACTGTTAAATAATTTAGTTAGATGTGAATGTGTTGAGGTGAACTTCTTTAGCCAGAAATTTGCTATTTTATCTTTTCCAGGGGCTTTCCAATTGTGAGTAGAATTAATTGCTTGGGTGACTTCACGTTGCAAAATTATCACTTCAGACATTTGTAGTATCATCTTGTATGTGTCTGTTTCTGCTTGTATCCACCGTGCATGCCTGTTATGTTGTACTGGGTTTGACCATATGTTGCTCCAGAAGTGTTCCATATCTTATGTTTGGTGGATTGTCTATTTTAATGTGTGTGTTATCTATTGTCTGATAAAATTTCTTTTCGTTTGTGTTATATGTTTGGTTTTGTTTCCTTCTATTTTCACTTTTTGTATCTCCTAAGTCGTTTGGCCAATGCTTGTAATTTCTGCTTCTCTTCATCTAATTGCTCTATCGCTTCTTGTTGTGAGATTTTACCTAACCTTTTTGGTTTTTTTTCTGACATTTCATTTCTTATAAACGGTGTTAGCTGTCCAATGTCTTTTCTCAGTTTTTCTATTCTGATCTGTAGCCTGTGTTGCCATGCTGGTTTTGTGGGTTTCTTCTGTGTGTTGGTTGGTTCTGATCTCTGCCTAGTATGTGTATTTAGTGTAGTGAGTGCTCCTATATAAACCAGTAGTTTTAACTCTTCCATAGTTGTGTTTTCATTTATTTTGTTGTGTATGATTGTGTTGATAGTTTTTATTGTTGTTTCGACTTGTGGGTTATTTGGTGGTCTATGCAAGAATGGTCTAATGTCTGTATTTGTGTCTTTGTATTCTATATATATCAGCTTAAATTTTTCTTCTATATCTAACATGTGTGTCACTTCGTGTTCTATTTGTGCTTGTTCTGGTGGCTGTCTTAAGATTTCGTTTTCCTCTGATTGTTTAACTGATGCGTGTTGTTCTTTGTTTGTTTGCTCTGGGATGTTCGAGTCCATTACTGTATTTTCTTCTTCTTCTGATTGCACATTATTTTGTTCCAGTATTTGTTGTACTTGCTGTTTGATGTTTTCTAATTCTGTCTGGGGTATCCAGTTATTTTTTATTATTGCACGGATCTGATCAGCTAGTCATTGTTCTGTTAAAAATTTTAATTCTGGATATCTGGTAATAAATGTTGTGTATACTTGTGATCTGTATCCAGTTGTGTTGGTTCCTAGGTTTGTTGCTTGGTAATAACAGAACATGAGGTGTCGATTAACTTCAACTGACCATCTCATCCTCTGTCTTTGTTTTCCTTCTAGGGTGGTTGCAGGAAGCATATCCTGCAAAACACCTCTATTTGGATTTAAATCATTTTCCAGTTGGCTAGCAGCGTCGTTACCATTGTGGGCGGGCATAGGGTTCAAGCGTTGTCCCCGACCATGACGGCACTTGTCCGAGGCTTCTTTAGTTCTGTCCTGAACCAACAAATCACACTAAAAGGGGGGTTAGCCCTATTAGTGGTTTGTTCTTTTTGTCGCCTTTTACGACTGGCAGAACATACCGGAGGCCTATTCTTTTACCGGGCCTCCACGTGGTATATTATTATTATTATTATTATTATTTCTTTACTTTCTCAGACGTTAAGTCTGGTTAAGAATGGAGTGACGCGGACCTTTATCAAGCGTCACTTCCTTTTTGCTGTACGGTACATGTTATATTGCATTTAGGAACTTTCGGGTAATTGAACATGTATCAATAATTACGGATTTCTGTAATTGTATATATATGTTTGGATGTAGCTGTATTGCATTGATGTATTGGTGGATATTGTGTGGTATGACTCCTGTAGTTGATAGTATAATTGGTATGATGTCAACTTTATCCTGATGCCACATGTCTTTGACTTCCTCAGCCAGTTGGATGTATTTTTCAATTTTTTCTCCTGTTTTCTTTTGTATATTTGTTGTATTGGGTATGGATATTTCGATTAGTTGTGTTAATTTCTTCTTTTTATTGGTGAGTATGATGTCAGGTTTGTTATGTGGCGTTGTTTTATCTGTTATAATGGTTCTGTTCCAGTATAATTTGTATTCATCATTCTCCAGTACATTTTGTGGTGCATACTTGTATGTAGGAACGTGTTGTTTTATAAGTTTATGTTGTAAGGCAAGCTGTTGATGTATTATTTTTGCGACATTGTCATGTCTTCTGGGGTATTCTGTATTTGCTAGTATTGTACATCCGCTTGTGATGTGATCTACTGTTTCTATTTGTTGTTTACAAAGTCTGCATTTATCTGTTGTGGTATTGGGATCTTTAATAATATGCTTGCTGTAATACCTGGTATTTATTGTTTGATCCTGTATTGCAATCATGAATCCTTCTGTCTCACTGTATATATTGCCTTTTCTTAGCCATGTGTTGGATGCGTCTTTATCGATGTATGGCTATGTTAGATGATACGGGTGCTTGCCATGAAGTGTTTTCTTTTTCCAATTTACTTTCTTCGTATTTGTTGATGTTATGTGATCTAAAGGGTTGTAGAAGTGGTTATGAAGTTGCAGTGGTGTAGCCGATGTATTTATATGAGTGATTGCCTTGTGTATTTTGCTAGTTTCTGCTCGTTCTAGAAAGAATTTTCTTAAATTGTCTACCTGTCCATAATGTAGGTTTTTTATGTCGATAAATCCCCTTCCACCTTCCTTTCTGCTTAATGTGAATCTTTCTGTTGCTGAATGTATGTGATGTATTCTATATTTGTGGCATTGTGATCGTGTAAGTGTATTGAGTGCTTCTAGGTCTGTGTTACTCCATTTCACTACTCCAAATGAGTAGGTCAATATTGGTATGGCATAAGTATTTATAGCTTTTGTCTTGTTTCTTGCTGTCAATTCTGTTTTCAGTATTTTTGTTAGTCTTTGTCTATATTTTTCTTTTAGTTCTTCTTTAATATTTGTATTATCTATTCCTATTTTTTGTCTGTATCCTAGATATTTATAGACATCTGTTTTTTCCATCGCTTCTATGCAGTCGCTGTGGTTAACCAATATGTAATCTTCTTGTTTAGTGTGTTTTCCCTTGACTATGCTATTTTTCTTACATTTGTCTGCTCCAAAAGCCATATTTATATCATTGCTGAATACTTCTGTTATCTTTAGTAATTGGTTGAGTTGTTGATTTGTTGCTGCCAGTAGTTTTAGATCATCCATGTACAGCAAATGTGTGATTTTGTGTGGGTATGTTCCAGTAATATTGTATCCATGATTTGTATTATTTAGCATGTTGGATAGTGGGTTCAGAGCAAGGCAGAACCAGAAAGGACTTGATGAGTCTCCTTGGTATATTCCACACTTAATCTGTATTGGCTGTGATGTGATATTATTTGAATTTGTTTGGATATTAAGTGTGGTTTTCCAATTTTTCATTACTATGTTTAGGAACTGTATCAATTTAGGATCTACTTTGTATATTTCCAATATTTGTAGTAACCATGAGTGGGGTACGCTATCAAAAGCTTTTTGGTAATCAATGTATGCGTAGTGTAGCGACCTTTGCTTGATATGTCACCTCTGCATCTATTATCAGTTGCTCTTTACATCCTCGTGCTCCTTTGCAACAGCCTTTTTGTTCTTCATTTATAATTTTGTTCTGTGTTGTATGTGTCATTAATTTCTGTGTGATGACTGAAGTTAATATTTTATAGATTGTTGGTAGGCATGTTATGGGACGATATTTAGCTGGGTTTGCTGTGTCTGCTTGATCTTTAGGTTTCAGATAGGTTATTCCATGTGTAAGTGTATCAGGGAATGTGTATGGGTCTGCAATGTAACTGTTAAATAATTTAGTTAGATGTGAATGTGTTGAGGTGAATTTCTTTAACCAGAAATTTGCTATTTTATCATTTCCAGGGGCTTTCCAATTGTGAGTAGAATTAATTGCTCGGGTGACTTCATGTTGCAAAATTATCACTTCAGGCATTTGTGGTATCATATTGTGTGAGTCTGTTTCTGCTTGTATCCACCGTGCATGCCTGTTATGTTGTACTGGGTTTGACCATATGTTGCTCCAGAAGTGTTCCATGTCTTATGTTTGGTGGATTGTCTATTTTAATGTGTGTGTTATCTATTGTCTGGTAAAATTTCTTTTGGTTTGTGTTGAATGTTTGGTTTTGTTTCCTTCTATTTTCACTTTTTTGTATCTTCTGAGTCGTTTGGCTAATGCTTGTAATTTCTGCTTCTTTTCGTCTAATTGCTCTGTCGCTTCTTGTTGTGAGATTTTACCTAACCTTTTTCGTTTTTTGTCTGATATTTCATTTCTTATAAATTGTGTTAGCTGTCCGATGTCTTTTCTCAGTTTTTCTATTCTGATCTGTAGCCTGTGTTGCCATGCTGGTTTTGTGTGTTTCTTCTGTGTGTTGGTTGGTTCTGATCTCTGCCTAGTGTGTATATTTAGTGTAGTGAGTGCTCCTACATAAACCAGTAGTTGTAACTCTTCCATTGTTGTATTTTCATTTATTTTGTTGTGTATGATTGTGTTGATAGTTGTTATTGTTGTTTCGACTTGTGGGTTATTTGGTGGTCTATGCAAGAATGGTCTAATGTCTGTATTTGTGTCTTTGTATTCTATATATGTCAGCTGAAATTTCTCTTCTATATCTAACATGTGTGTCACTTCGTGTTCTATTTGTGCTTGTTCTGGTGGCTGTCTTAAGATGTCGTTTTCCTCTGATTGTTTAATTGATGTGTGTTGTTCTTTGTTTGTTTGCTCTGTGATGTTTGAGTCCATTACTGTATTTTCTTCTTCTTCTGATTGCACATTATTTTGTTCCAGTATTTGTTGTACTTCATGTTTGATGTTTTCTAATTCTGACTGGGGTATCCTGTTATTTTTGATTATTACACGGATCTGATCAGCTAGTCGTTGTTCTGTTAAAAATTTTAATTCTGGGTATCTGGTAATAAATGTTGTGTATACTTGTGATCTGTATCCAGTTGTGTTGGTTCCTAGGTTTGTTGCTTGGTAATAACAGAACATGAGGTGTCGATTAACTTCAACTGACCATCTCATCCTCTGTCTTTGTTTTCCTTCTAGGGTGGTTGCAGGAAGCATATCCTGCAAAACACCTCTATTTGGATTTAAATCATTTTCCAGTTGGCTAGCAGTGTCGTTACCATTGTGGGCGGGCATAGGGTTCAAGCGTTGTCCCCGACCATGACGGCGCTTGTCCGAGGCTTCTTTAGTTCTGTCCTGAACCAACAAATCACACTAAAAGGGGGGTTAGCCCTATTAGTGGTTTGTTCTTTTTGTCGCCTTTTACGACTGGCAGAACATACCGGAGGCCTATTCTTTTCCCGGGCCTCCACGGGGATTATTATTATTATTATTATTATTATTACTATTATTATTATTATGCAGTTATTAACAACATACCAGATTTAGATCACTGTAGAAAACAGTCATTTATAATATGTATTTTAAAGAAAATAATTCTACTCGTAACTTCAGTGTGATACTTGAACCTCCTCAGGTGCTTAACAGATGGCCAATTCATGGTGGAATCATTGACAAAACAAGCCTCATTTCTTCATCATTCAGTTTGACTCTCTTTAATGTTTTCATTTTATTCTATGTCGAGAACCCCAGTTCACACAATTATGTAGCTGAAGATGGTAATAACACATTATCTGCCATCTCAGAGATAGCCAGGTATTCACTTATTGATAATAAAAACGTAATGAAGGGTACTCTGACAAATTTTGATTTCAATGTTGTTCTACTTCCAAATCTGCCAGTTCCTCTTGTAAGCATAAATCTAAATTATTCGGAAGATGTTTCAAATCCACACATGAATTACGAACCCAGTCAAAATCTTCAACCATGTCTATAACATATTTTTTGAAATTCTGCTGCAACAGTACTAAATATTCTTTAATTAAGTTCAACAACACCTTTTTAGTGTCAGTAAGGGGCCATATTTTTGGGAACATCTCAGATGATTCATTTTCAGTTGTCTGTATGCACAAATTTAACTTATTAACAACTCCTTCAATATTCTAGTCATGATATTTTCGCTTTTAGCTTGAATTTTTTATTATTATTATTATTATTATTATTATTATTATTATTATTATTATTATTATTTCTTTCCTTTCTCAGACCTTAGGTCTGGTTCGAAATGAAAGTGACGCGGACCTTGATCAAGCGTCACTTCCTTTTAACTGTACGGTATATGTTATATTGCATTTAGGAACTTTCGGGTAATTGAACATGTATCAATAATTACGGATTTCTGTAGTTGTATATATATATATGTTTGGATGTAGCTGTATTGCGTTGATGTACTGGTGGATATTGTGTGGTATGACTCCTGTAGTTGATAGTATAATTGGTATAATGTCAACTTTATCCTGATGCCACATGTCCTTGACTTCCTCAGCCAGCTGGATGTATTTTTCAATTTTTGTCCTGTTTTCTTTTGTATATTTGTTGTATTGGGTATGGATATTTCGATTAGTTGTGTTAATTTCTTCTTTTTATTGGTGAGTATGTTGTCAGGTTTGTTATGTGGTGTTTTATCCGTTATGGTTCTGTTCCAGTATAATTTGTATTCATCATTTCCCAGTACATTTTGTGGTGCATACTTGTATGTGGGAACGTGTTGTTTAATAAGTTTATGTTGTAAGGCAAGCTGTTGATGTATTATTTTTGCTACATTGTAATGTCTTCTGGGGTATTCTGTATTTGCTAGTATTGTACATCCGCTTGTGATGTGATCTACTGTTTCTATTTGTTGTTTGCAAAGTCTGCATTTATCTGTTGTGGCATTGGGATCTTTAATAATATGCTTGCTGTAATATCTGGTGTTTATTGTTTGATCCTGTATTGCAATCATGAATCCTTCCGTCTCACTGTATATATTGCCTTTTCTTAGCCATGTGTTGGATGCGTCTTGATCGATGTGTGGCTGTGTTAGATGATACGGGTGCTTGCCATGTAGTGTTTTCTTTTTCCAATTTACTTTCTTCGTATCTGTTGATGTTATGTGATCTAAAGGGTTGTAGAAGTGGTTATGAAGTTTCAGTGGTGTAGCAGATGTATTTATATGAGTGACTGCTTTGTGTATTTTGCTGATTTCTGCTCGTTCTATAAAGAATTTTCTTAAATTGTCTACCTGTCCATAATGTAGGTTTTTTATGTCTATAAATCCCCTTCCTCCTTCCTTTCTGCTTAATGTGAATCTTTCTGTTGCTGAATGTATGTGATGTATTCTATATTTGTGGCATTGTGATCGTGTAAGTGTATTGAGTGCTTCTATGTCTGTTACTCCATTTCACTACTCCAAATGAGTAGGTCAATATTGGTATAGCATAGGTATTTATAGCTTTTGTCTTGTTTCTTGCTGTCAATTCTGTTTTCAGTATTTTTGTTAGTCTTTGTCTATATTTTTCTTTTAGTTATTCTTTAATATTTGTATTATCTATTCCTAATTTTTGTCTGTATCCTAGATATTTATAGGCATCTGTTTTTTCCATCGCTTCTATGCAGTCGCTGTGGTTATCCAATATGTAATCTTCTTGTTTAGTATGTTTTCCCTTGACTATGCTATTTTTCTTACATTTGTCTGTTCCAAAAGCCATATTTATATCATTGCTGAATACTTCTGTTATCTTTAGTAATTGGTTGAGTTGTTGATTTGTTGCTGCGAGTAGTTTTACATCATCCATGTATAGCAAATGTGTGATTTTGTGTGGGTATGTTACAGTGATATTGTGTCCATAATTTGTATTATTTAGCATGTTGGATAGTGGGTTCAGAGCAAGGCAGAACCAGAAAGGACTTGATGAGTCTCCTTGGTATATTCCACACTTAATCTGTATTGGCTGTGATGTGATATTATTTGAATTTGTTTGGATATTAAGTGTGGTTTTCCAATTTTTCATTACTATGTTTAGGAACTGTATCAATTTAGGATCTACTTTGTATATTTCCAATATTTGTAGTAACCATGAGTGGGGTACGCTATCAAAAGCTTTTTGGTAATCAATGTATGCGTAGTGTAGCGACCTTTGCTTGATATGTCACCTCTGCATCTATTATCAGTTGCTCTTTACATCCTCGTGCTCCTTTGCAACAGCCTTTTTGTTCTTCATTTATAATTTTGTTCTGTGTTGTATGTGTCACTAATTTCTGTGTAATGACTGAAGTTAATATTTTGTGTATTGTTGGTAGGCATGTTATGCGGCGATATTTAGCTGGGTTTTCTGTGTCTGCTTGATCTTTAGGTTTCAGGTAAGTTATTCCTTGTGTAAGTGTATCAGGGAACGTGTATGGGTCTGCAATGTAACTGTTAAATAATTTAGTTAGATGTGAATGTGTTGAGGTGAACTTCTTTAGCCAGAAATTTGCTATTTTATCTTTTCCAGGGGCTTTCCAATTGTGAGTAGAATTAATTGCTTGGGTGACTTCATGTTGCAAAATTATCACTTCAGGCATTTGTGGTATCATCTTGTATGTGTCTGTTTCTGCTTGTATCCACCGTGCATGCCTGTTATGTTGTACTGGGTTTGACCATATGTTGCTCCAGAAGTGTTCCATGTCTTATGTTTGGTGGATTGTCTATTTTAATGTGTGTGTTATCTATTGTCTGGTAAAATTTCTTTTGGTTTGTGTTGAATGTTTGGTTTTGTTTCCTTCTATTTTCACTTTTTGTATCTCCTAAGTCGTTTGGCCAATGCTTGTAATTTCTGCTTCTCTTCATCTAATTGCTCTATCGCTTCTTGTTGTGAGATTTTACCTAACCTTTTTGGTTTTTTTTCTGACATTTCATTTCTTATAAACGGTGTTAGCTGTCCGATGTCTTTTCTCAGTTTTTCTATTCTGATCTGTAGCCTGTGTTGCCATGCTGGTTTTGTGGGTTTCTTCTGTGTGTTGGTTGGTTCTGATCTCTGCCTAGTATGTGTATTTAGTGTAGTGAGTGCTCCTATATAAACCAGTAGTTTTAACTCTTCCATAGTTGTGTTTTCATTTATTTTGTTGTGTATGATTGTGTTGATAGTTTTTATTGTTGTTTCGACTTGTGGGTTATTTGGTGGTCTATGCAAGAATGGTCTAATGTCTGTATTTGTGTCTTTGTATTCTATATATATCAGCTTAAATTTTTCTTCTATATCTAACATGTGTGTCACTTCGTGTTCTATTTGTGCTTGTTCTGGTGGCTGTCGCAAGATTTCGTTTTCCTCTGATTGTTTAATTGATGCGTGTTGTTCTTTGTTTGTTTGCTCTGGGATGTTTGAGTCCATTACTCTATTTTCTTCTTCTTCTGTTTGCACATTATTATTATTATTATTATTATTATTATTATTATTATTATCATCGGCTGTAATCATATAAACTTGTTGATAAGCACAACTGTTACACAGCAGATGCTACTAATTTCAGACTCTCAGATTTATCTGAATCTGAACATTTGTTAACACCCAAAATGTATACTCAAGAGCCGCCACTATTTTCAATGCTATTAAGGCTATTTGTTCATGTAACGCCTATTCTACATAACTGCTAAGTGGGCTTCCTTGCATTTCCAGTGGTATAGCAAATGGTTTTTGTTGACACTTTATTATTAACAGGGTAGGAAGCACAAACATAATCTTTAAAATTCTGACACACTCAAAAAACTGGCAGTGCGTAATTAAAATCAAGGCCCACTGATAATTAAGGTTATTTTTTTTCGTCTTTATGTTTCAAAATTGTCAGACAGCCCTTGGAAGTGATTTCTTGTGATGAATACAAATAATCAGAACAGACGAAACAAACCTTCACTTGGAGCCCCAAACAATCGTTCGCTGGCAGCCGAGCTAGTATCCGTGGAATGTCCATCACTAGGAACTCCCGTGAGAAGAGGCAGGGCAGGTGGAAGACTACAAGTCATTACTTCTACCTGTCACAATAAAGCCAAAACTTGATTTTAAGTTAATAGGAGTATTCAAAAGCGAGACATCAACAAAGCTAGAAATTTTATATTTTATGACTATGTTCAATGTAAAAGCAATCTGTATGGAAGAGAACAATTATTTGTTCAGCAGATTTGTACTTTTTGTTCCGTAAACACTTCATAATGTGCCTATGGCACAAATTCTGTCAATTTTTGTTTGGCTATTATTAAGAGACAATAGACAAAATGCCAGTATGTATGAAATTAACACCATAAATTCACGAAAAACATATGAAGGGAGTAACAGTTAGTTTAAAACACAACCTAATTAGTTTATCCAGCTTACTACTTTTAGAATTAACCTGTGGTAACTGCAGAACTGAGTTACATTGCAGCTCACCTGAAACTCATTCTTTCATTCATTCAACAAATAACTGTCAGAGAAATATTCCAGAACCACAAAATGGGTTTGATGATGTCTACTGTTTGAACCTTAAAGCCTGGCCATCATGGCGCACTACAATAAAATTTAATGTAATTCATACCTATTAAAAATAGTCAGCACTTGCTGAGGTTCTCAATTCAGTTTTACCATCAAATAATCATATTGTGCAACCCTTGAACAATGGAATAATTAGGAGGTGTGTGTGTGTGTGTGTGTGTGTGTGTGTGTGTGTGTGTGTGTGTGTAGGGGAGGGGTGGGGAGGGGTGGGGAGGGGAGTGTAGGGGAGGGGTGGGGAGGGGAGGGGAGGGGAGGGGGACGCTTAGGTTTTGATGCAGTTGTGTATGTCAAAGAAAAATTATTATGAGGTCATATTTAACTCCCCCCCCCCCCCCCCACACTAAATATTCTGAATTTTACTCAGTGATACATTGCTAATTAGTATATAACAATTTTACTTTGATACCTCAAAAGGACCTAATAGTATTCCTTATCCCAAATGCACAGGCACACTCATATTTTAAGAGCAATACATCTTAATTCATACACACTTGATGAAAGTATTTTTTCTATCATTTATCATTTTTTACACTTCTGAAAATGATCTGTTAAATGTGAAATTGCCATGACGGAACATGATGTGGAGTCTACCTGAAACTCTAGGTCTCTTCACAGCTGGCTGGGTAGACAGTTCAAAGGTCAGAGGAAGGCAAGACAGAGGATGGAGGCATTCGTCAAAAGCTTGGAATTTTATTCTAATTTGATGCAACAAGGAAACCAAGAACTTTTTATGCAAATCACTATGGTGTTCAAACTGAACTTCAGATTTATAACTGCTTTATTTTCTACACTACAATGACAGAAAAAAAAATCTAGACTCCTTGCATAATTAAGGAAGTACTAATTGTCATACATTAGTACAATCTCTCTCTCTCTCATTTCCAGCTGTGTCCTTATGCTACGCCGACTTCATCAAAACTGACCACATTGGTGGCAGTGGATGAGCAGTTTGCCACAGCCATATTCTTGCACTCTGCCAGAACATAAGGAGGATGCACGATCCTGTGCAGTCGCATAGCATATGGCACACAAAACCATTTTGAGGAACAGAGAGCACAAATGCAGATGTTTGTGGACTTAAATGAGTCCTCTAATTGCAACTAACTTACTGTGTTTGGCAAGAAAACAAATTTGCAGTATCAACCTCAATGCTTTTGTATCAGACCTTGTGTACAAAATTTACTGATGGAGCACAAGAACACACTTGGGTAAACTATTCATATACTGCTACTAAGATGAATGAGCAAGTTGAAACTTTTTACTGATTCAGATTCCAAAACTGGTTATATATTATGAACAATATCATGAATAGGATAGATTCCTACGCACCGTAAAGATGACACACTTGAGACACAGACAAAAAGTCTGCTACAATTGGGCTTTCAGCCAAAGCCTTCTTCTGAAAGGAGAAACACACACACACACACACACACACACACACACACACACACACACACACTGCTAACCTATTATTCTGGCAGGGTATAGTGAGTGTGTGTGTGTGTGTTTAGAGGAGGAAGGGGGGGGGGGGGGGAGGGCAGACACACTTCTGCCTTTCTGAAGAAGGCTTTGGTCAAAAGCTCAATGTGAAACAATCTTTTTGTTGTGCCTGCCTGCAATTCAATGTCATCTTTATGGTGAATAGCAATTGATCCTGATAACATTGTTGATATTCCAACTTGGACTGTTCATTGTTTAAAGTACCATGAGAGAGAGTTCTTAGTAATATAAGCTACTGCTTTTGAGTAGCATCAGTAATTTAAGTTATTTTTTTATGTAGCACCAGATTACCAACATAGTTTCTGTTAAAATGTCTTATAATAGAAATGCTATTGCTCCTTTTGAAGGACACCATAGATGGTGGAAGAATAATCTGAGGAAGGAAGTGAATTTCCTTCACCAATAATTAATTACCATTTGAAACAAGACTTGAGGCTTTTCTTGTCATCACCTTTAATTCAAGTACAGGTATGAAGCCTTGTAAAAGGATGATACCAGTATTAACCATACTTAAGAATCATAACTGGCCAACAAAACTACACAATGCAAATATGAACTCACGGAATTTTATGATTGAACTTCATAGAGATATACAAACAAGGAAATTTTTTTTATACGTGTTACAACACCACCACTTGTCTTTCATTAATTGTTTCGAAAGTGCTTCTCATTCTTTTATCAAAAAATTTGCCAGTGTTACCTTAATGTTTACCTATCTGTGAAGTATTATTTAACTTACATTTTAAATACCATACAGTTTCGTTTTTGTATTTACTTACCTTCTGTGGTGAACGCACAGTCAAGCAGTCCAAAGTGTGTGGTAGAGAAAAGGGTGCATGGGAGTGTGAATGGGAATGAGAATGAGAATGTGAATGATTCCCTCGCTGCTTAACTTGCTGGAAGGCACTGTTACCACCCGATCCCAATCGTGCTGGCAGTGGAGGTGGTGGGGGAGAGTTACCCCCATTTGGCACTTGTGCATCTAACAAAGGTGTGCCAACATTTTCTGGCTCCGGAACTTCGTACCATCTGTCATCACCCGAGTGTCCTGATGATGAACTTGTCAAAGTACCCTGTGGAAAGGATATAACTGTAATCACGAATGAACCACCTTCGAAAGTTGATTCTTTCACATTCTTCAATTTCTCATTTAGAAATTTCAAGGCAGGTTCCAAGTTACAAAATGCATATTCTTACCTCCAAAACTTTCAAATTACACATAGTCCTACCACAAACAACACACACAAGTCAAGAGAGGGCACAAATATTCAACAGCAACAGCATAAACACAAAGGCAATCCTTTTTTTGCAAGGATCTTGTGTGCCATCTACAGAACTATGTTTCCACCTTCATGTACGATCGCTCGTCAAATATATCATTTAAAACAATTGTTCACAGACAATAGTTCTGAGAGACTTAACTAACCTCTAACGTTTAACTCTAGTTTTGTTTTTAAAAATGCTGTTAGGATTCTGCATGTTAGTTTCCCCTCCTCCTATTCAGACTGTTGTGCAAATTGCCTAATAGCACTTTTATGCATGTGATTTTGTTATGTTACTGTCACATACAGTAGGCCCATATAAACTACTTTAGCAGGTACAGCTGTATCATATGATGACATAATAAATACAATAAGTGGGAAGGCATTTACAAACGTCAAACTATTGATAACCTGCACAGAGGCTTGTGGCAATCCAATGCTAAACACTAGAATGGTGAAAGAAGTCAAGACACTTTTCACCTTTTTAACATCTTTCCACCAAATTTTGTGAGTTTACTCATTTCTCCTATTTTTGACAACAGTGCACTGTGGTTGCTGAATTTTCAATATTTCATGGAGTATACCTAGAACTGCCATAGCAATCAATAGACTCAAGACAACTTTTTTTTTAGAATATTGCTGTTCTCATAATTACAAAGGTACCTGCATTACATTTTGGTTTGGTTAACACCGCTGCCTCGATGACATAGGCATTGTCAGAAAGCTTTCCACATTGGAGATTGTCACTTAACTTTTCATTTGCATGTCGTATGTTGCTACTGCTACTTGCAATCATTAGTGCTTTTTCTTCTTTCTCTGTAACAGATATTTTCAATTGTGTAGCATCAGCATAGTCTTATTAATGAAGATGTTTTGCATATTCTGGAGAACTCTATATCGAATCAGAAAGCGATTTATTGGACTCAGATGGCAATTTTCTTACAGAGATAACTGATGAAGACAGAGACCATAGTAAAGATTCTATCTCAGTTCTCTCCACAACAGTCTCATGAGGCAACTTGCACAACAACGAAGGCGGTAGCTAGAGACGGTACAGAACGGAAAGTCGTTAACATGCTGTCATCTGGAAGAAATGTCCTGAAAGAGACAGGAGTGTCCACTTCCCAAACAAACAAGAATTTAAGCCAATGATTGGTATGATTTATGCTAGAGATCCTTTTTCTGCTAAAAGTGTTGCCTTGGATGATTTCTTCTTCTTCTTCTTCTTCTTCTTGGGGGCCTAATTTTATCATGGATAAAATAACAAGATCTAGATTCTGTGAACTTATCAGACACCTCCACTTCAAAGAGAAGTCATCCCCAGGTTAATGCATCCCTGCTGATAAGTTTACCTCTCATTTCTTAAATTTGGACAAGTTTAGCAAAACAGTTTGTGCTCCTACTGCCCTGGTGAAAATATTACAAATGATGGGTAATTATTCCAGAGCAGAGCAAAGCAAAGGGCAGTTTTACCCAGTTTAAACCAAACAAAACTAATAAAAACAGTCACGATTTATATAGCTGCAAAGAGACTTGGCATACAAGTACCTTTGCAATTCCTTCCCACACCATGGCACATAGGAAGACCAATCAATGTGCTGTTGGGTGAGAGTGTTTTTTGTCTCATGAAGCCACAAAGCAAGGAAGAAATGCAACAGACAACTGCTCACCAAACAACTTCAATAGAATAAAACTTTTGTTAGTGGGAAGATATCCCCAACTGCATGTAGAAGAACAATTCTGACTTACATTCCACTATCACCTTGAAACAGATTAATAATTTGTAGTGGACCCAGACAACATACAGGGAAAGAATAAGAATGTGTCTGTTCTCAGTACATTACATCCTGAAGTAGCTATGAGCAAAGAATTAAAGAAAAAACCATAAACCTATCTTCTATGATGCCACAAAGTATGATGATTGTCAAGTGATTCGTGAATATTCAATTGATGTTTCTTGCAGGAGAGATCTGATTGCATGTTTTTACAATGTCCTAGACAAGACAGCAATAAATTTTTAATAAATTTTTAGACTGTCTACAATCAAATAATCAAAAACAATCTTAAGAAATAGTGGGCATCTATTTTTCAGCTGGTAAATGAATTCATGAACAGGAACCAACAAATATGGGACAGGAGCAAGGAAGCCAATCCAATGAAGAAAAGGCTGGTGGATTAGGCAACTCAAAAAGCAAACTAAGTGCCAAATTGGAAGATGCTAAAGAAGCAATACCAACAGCATCTAAGACAAATGCAAGAAAGCTGTCTGCAGAACATGTGTATGAAAAGTGACATCAACTTGCGCGAAGTGTGATTACAATGTTTAGAAAATACAATTGAAACAAAGCAATGTTAGACCTCTAGAAATAGATCACATTTCTGTGTAGACATGTAACACTTTGTACCCAAAACAGTAATCTACAAGAGTTAGAGCTTCTGAGGTAAAACTTTGATTGAAATGTGTATGCAAAACATGAACAGAGAAAATATAAACCTTATTTTAACTATATTGTGGAATTTTAATGCAAATCACATTAAGGATCAAATGACACCTACAAGCTGTTCCAGGGGTATTGTATTTTCAGTTGTTCTATTGTTGAAGATGAAACTAGCACTTCATCTGCATCACTGATGTTTTTCTCTGATTTCACCTACTTAAGTAATACTTTGTTACATCCCTACTCTTCCATGTAAACTACAAAATTCTGATTTCTTTATGAGAATTCTGTAATCTACCTGTCTTTCAGTAGACTGCATATGATTCCAACTAGACTTCCATTGTTTCCAAAATATGGTCAGTAAAGCAAAGTATGGCACAATTTGCTGGCATGTCTTTCCAAGAACAAATGAGATGTCTATTCAGAATGATGTGGCTATTAAAGTATTCTACAAATATCATTAGCATCACATTCTTTCTGACCTGAGAGCAACTATTTAGCAGGTATCCGAGAAAGTCTCCAATCTTGAATACTTTTTTTTAAACAGTTTGTTGTAATCAGTAGCTGAATGGATTTAGCAGTATAGTCTGATAACTGAAGATCTTGTCTCTTTTACGGTCTCCAAAAGCATGTTTTACCCCTGTCCATTCCATAAGCTGTCAATGCTCAGAATTTATGAACAAGACTGAAATTATGAAACTTTAATTCTGGCACCTATGTTCTAGAGTAAACTACTGAATACAAGTTGTGGCTGATTTGGTACAATTTTCGAATACAGCACTGACCTACAAATTTCCACAAAAGTAGCTACACAGATAAGCCATAACACTAAAACAAAATTAAGACAAATGTTTTAACACATAAAAAGCACTTTTTTCCTTCCATTTCCTTCCACATATGAGTACTGACAAAATACAGAGAAAATGGAAACTGTTTCAATCATATTCACATTCTCACTAAATCAGATTGTTGGTCATCTCCTTTATACATGGTATATGATGCACATACTAGTAAATGGTTCAAAATATTGTTGGAAAGAAATGACTTCTGCCAAGCATCACACTGTGATGAACACTGGCAGAAAACTCTCTGCCCAGGAACAGTCTGCCTTTCTTTCTGCTCTGCTCAAACACAAACTTCTCATTTTCCAGACTCTCAGAGTAGAATAAAATGTTTATATCAAACATATTAATATTTATTGAGAGAGAAAAATTCCACACACTATTAAATCAGAGAAAATTAAACATCATTTACTGGAACAAACTTTGTCTTTTTGAATGGTGTCAAAGACAATTCAGTCACATCACAAAAACTGAGTAAATAAAGTAGCTCCTGTCAACGTCTTCAGCTTTTAACATACTACCTTATTTCTGAATACATTTATTGATCTGCTGTCTGGAGAGCATTTCGTATTTATAGAATATAAACAACCTTTCTGTTGAGTTCCACTGACCAGCCTTCCATATTCATAGTAGATCTTGCAACCTTCTTCACCAAAACTAATATTTCTATCATTTTCAGTGAGATGCCTCAGACAGGATTTCAGGTCAATCTAAGGCAATGTAAGGTAATTTTAGTGACAAATTCTTTAGCCAAACCATCATTTTAAATTATCTTAAACCTCACTGTACATTTCCCCATGGCCTCTGTTTTCTGCTACCAGCTAAGGTTATGATTTCTGCTAAATTATTTTTATCAGCAGCTGAAAAGTATTGACATCTTCAACTTTTGTAGTCCTGCCTTCCTCAGTTGTGTGTAATATTATGGTATATTGATAATTTTTACTTACAGACCGTCTGACAGCAACTTAATAAAACACTATTTTAGTGCCATACGCGTTTCGCCTTTATTTTCTGCAAGGCTTCATCAGTGGCAGGTTGCATGGACAATTTCTTACATATTACGCTCCTGTTGCTTTTTTTGCTGTTGTTGTTCTTCTTAGGAATGCCAATTTGCGGTTTTTTCCCCCACATTCCACAGCACTATGAACTGAACGCTTGTTTCAATGCAATGAGAATAAAGGCGAAACGCGTATGGCACTAAAATTGTGTTTTATTCAGTTGCTGTCAGACAGTCGATAAGTAAAAATTATCAATATACCATAAGCTGAAAAGTAGTTTTCATTTGGAATCCACTATCTCATTATCACTATTCAATGTAACTATGTCACAGGAAGAATTCGTACTGACACCACCTTGTTCCTTTTGCTTTTTTTTTTAATTTTTTATTATTTCCCTCTTTCAGGTCAACTTTTGGGTGACTATGTCAACTGTAACAAATAAAAGTTTCTTTTCATGTTGCTCCTTTCTTTGCTTGTCCCTGACCTTTGTCACATCGTTCCACAAGTGACATTTTTCAGTACCTTTCATTACTGGTATTTACCTTTATCTTCATTACATTCGTGACTTCTAGCATCTGTGCCTTTTTTCATTTGTTCCTGACCTTTGTCACAGTGTTCCACAAGTCACATTTTATGATTCATTTCATTACCAGTGTTAGCTTTCTTTATCTTCACTATATTTATGACATCTAGCACTTTCCAGAAATTGACATCTTTTAACTGTAGCACACTTAATATCACTATCTGACAAATTGCACAAATCTGTAACAACTGCAACCCACTCATCTAGAAGTCCACATAGAATTATCATCTTCAATTTTCTCACCAATATTCACTGGATCTGCAACAGTTTTGTTCATCGAGCCTAGATAACTTTCCACATCTCTGCACAATTCTCAATTTTTAGCAAATATAATTTCCATCTGAGTTGCACACTATGTGAAATTTACTATTCTTTGGGTGTATAATTTTCTTAATTTCTTCCCTAACTGTTTTTGGATTTGTAAAATTTTGTGTACCCATTTGCTGCTCATCGAATATGGGAAATACAATTCTTACACTGCCTTTACTTTATGTGATATGTAACTTTTTATCAGAAAGCGAGACACCATCACCAGGTTATATCACTCCAGGCTCAATCAGCCCTCAGATCCATGTATTAGAATCATTTTCATTTAGTACAACCAGGAGGTGTAATTCACTCTATTTAGTTTCTCAATGCTGTGTCTTTTCTCCATCATATCTGTATATTTCACTAATCATCTTATGACATTATTATGAAAAGGGTAGATTGCTATTCACCATACAGAGGAGATGTTGAGTTGCAGACAGACAAAAAGATTGCTACACATTTGAGCTTTCGACCAAAGGCCTCCTCCTAAAGTAGAAAACGCACACAGTCATGTGTGCGAGCTGCACTTACATGGATACACTCTACTTTAGAAAAAATGTATAGCAATCTATTTGTTGCGCCTGTCTGTCTATGACATCTGAAGCCAAACTATGAGCAGCAGCAGCAGCAGCAGCAGCACTGCATGATGGGAGTAACAACTGGGTGGGGGTAAGAAGAAGGCTCAGGCATGGAGGGTGAGGGACAACAGGGTAGGGGGTGGGCAATGGTGAAGTGCTGCTGCAGAGCATGCAGGGACGGTATGAGGACACGGTAGGGCAGCTAGGTGCAGTTGGGAGGTTAGATGGAGGGTGGGAGAGAGATGGGGAGGGGGTGGGGGAGTTGCAGAAAAGGAGAGAAGTAAAATGACTGGGTGCCTTGGTGGAATAGAGGGCTGTGTAGTGCTGGAATGGGAACAGGGAAAGGGCTAGACAGGTGAGGACAATGGTTAACGAAGTTTGATGTCAAGAGGGTTACGGGCATGTAGGATATATTGCAGTGAGAGTTCCTGCCTGTACAATTCAGAGAAGCTGGTGTTGGTGGGAAGGATCCATATGGCACAGGCTGAGAAGCAGTCTCTGAAACAAAGGATGTCATGTTGGGTGGTGTGCTCAGCAACAGGGTGATCAAGTCATTTCTTGGCCACAGTTTTTTGTGGCCATTCATGCGGACAGCCAGCTTGTTGGCTGTCATGCCCACATTGAATGCAGCACAGTGGTTGCAGGTTAGCTTTTAGATCACGGGTAGCCCTGCCTTTGATGGGATAGGTGACGTTAGTGAATAGACTGGAGTAGGTGGTGGAAGAATCTATGGGGCAGGTTGTGCATCTAGGTCTATTACAGGGATATGAGCCATGAGGTGCTTGGGAGCATGGGTTGTGTAGATTCGGACAAGTATATTGTGTAGGTTCAGTGGATGGTGGAATACCACTGTGGGAGGGATGGGAAGGATAGTGGGCAGGACATTTCTGATTTCAGGGCATGACAAGAGGTAGTCTAAATCCTGGCAGAGAATGTAACTCAGTTGCTCCAGTCCTGGGTCGTACTGAGTTATGAGGGTTATGCTCCTCTGTGGCCAGAAGGTGGGACTTTGCGAGGTGGTGGGAGACTGGAAAGATAAGACAGGAGAGATGTGTTTTCATACAAGGTTGGGAGGATAATTACAGTCTGTAAAGGGCTCAGTGAGCCCCTTGTTATAGTTCAAGAGGAACCACTCATCAGTGCGGATGTGATGGCAGGGTGTATACACGGACAAGGAAAAAAATTCCTGAATTTTTTCCGCATTTCCCAGTTGAAAATACACTTTCTCCTGGGTGAAAATACACTTTTCACGTGTTTAGTGACAGTATACTTTTCCTCGGCACTGTAAAACTTATCAATCCTTTGAATGTTTATGGTTTTATATACTTACGTGGAATTTCCCAACATTTTAGAAAACTAAACTCAGGTGGGAAAAAACACGATTTGGAAAGATCTTTGATGTGCAGCAACAAGTACGCTACATATTTTCGTGTTACGAAGGTATAAATTCGAATTCCATTAAACACCGCATGTTACTTTCCGAAGCATTGAAATCGAGATTGCTAAGCACTTTTGTAAGCCAGTCATAGCTCATGTCACTTGATCTCGCGATTACACCCACCCAACACTTTACAGAAGAAAAATCAAGCATATGTAGAACATCATATTCTCCATAACTCAGAAGATATCAAAGCAGATAGAATGATTTCAGGAAAATGAAAAGTGAGCAACACCATTACCTATAAGAGGTCCAAGAGGTCTGAAGCCGAAGAACAAATCAATTTTTCTCTTGCAATTTCTACTGTCTTTAAACATACGAACTATTTCCCATCTGTTGTATAGTTTTAAAGTTTGCTGTTTCAATAGAATAGAATAAATTTAAAGAAGGTTCAAATTGAAGTCAGGGTTTAATGACCGCTTAGCAGGAACTCATTAGTAAGAGAACACATGCTCAGAATGGACAAGGAGGGAGAGTGAAATTGGCAGTCTTCTTTTTCCGAGCAAACCATTACGAAATTCGTCTTGTGGAATTTAGGGAAACCATTGGAAACTTAAATCTGAATGATCAGATGGGAGTTTCAAGCACTGTTCATCCTGAACTGAGTCCAGGGCCTAAACCATGAAGTCACACCTCACTTAGGAAAATATTTAACAACTGGAGTACACACTTCAGTTCAGAATGACAATGAAAATGATATACTGTAATGGCCCAAATAGACCCACACTTTTCCCCCAAAATTTCTTCTCGAAAAATTAATGAGCATATCTTCTGCACAATCCTACAAATCCTGGTATATTTTTATATAATCAAAAATTGTGCTGCTGATTCCTCTGTTCAGAGTGGTGCAACAATAACACTAGAATTTGCAAATTAATAAATGAGGAAACAATATAGCTGCCTTTGATTGTTGACATTTCATTTAAAGAAAAGACTACTGCAATATTCACAATTTTATTATTTTATACAAAAGGAAAGGCATAATTCTGTTCTAATTGAACAGCAAAATATAATTTCATCAATGAGTGGTAACATCAAAAGAAATTCACTAACAAAACTCTGACATTATTCCTAATTATACATTGTACATGAAATGGAGAAGCTGGAAAAAGGTTTGGATGAATCTGCACTGGAGAATAAGCTGAAAATTGATGTTTAATCATGGAAATTCAACATAGGGCAAACGGCTAGGTATTATTCTGAACATGAAACTGGGGTTCATTTCTTTGAACAAGAAAGAAACAAAGGCAAATGGATACCTCTTCTTGACAAAGGATCCAATTGAAGGACTTGGAAACTGAGGATACAAACATACTACACACAGAACTCCATAGGAGTATTGGTTGCTGCCTCAGTTTTATGCATAAAAGTGGTCTTTCTATCCAATGAACTATTTCACTAGCACAGACACTGCAGGAAGAGTTTTACAGAAAAATTCCAATTCCAGAGCAGCATAACCCTAAAGTGGCAGCAGCACTCTTGTCCTCTACATCATGTCAACAATGCCTACACAGCATGTGTCCTTTGGGATACGCCAAGCAATACAACAGTGGACCATAAACAGGAAAATAGAATTTCATTAAGGACAACTGAAAAAAGAAAAGCAAATTATTTCTGTGATGTTATCAGTTACTGCAGAGGAAGAAAACTTGCCACTCTCACCCCGCACCACGTTATTTTTAAGTACAAAGCTTTAGCCAAAGTAAATTGCCCTAAAGAGAGAATATTTCATTACCAAGAAAAAAGCTGGATGACAGATTTAATGATGGACTGGCTAGCTACTGTTTGGAATAGCATACCTGGTGCACTGTTCAGTAAGACAACTACACAACTGTTTGACGCCTTTAAAGGTCTCCTCACCTTCATGTAAATAGTTAAACCATTGCAGCGAAGACAGATCTAGTAATTACACCCTTTTAATTGAAAACTTCAGTTACTTGTCACTGGAAACAAGCAATTTGAAGACTACCTCTCAGAACACTATTCACGTCATCTTTTCGGAGGAGCACTACATACAGGAAAATTAAAACATTCATATGCCTTACTTGAGCGAGCATTCTGTCTCCATGGTGCAATACCACCAGGTTCTGTCATCAAATGGTTCAAGAAGTGCTACGTATCCAAAACCATGGATCAATATGACAATGTACTTTGGGTGGAGAGTGGCAAACATATTGCAGTGAAAGGACAGATACCAGTACAGAAGTTAACAGTGGCATCAATGAAGACTTATTAGAAGTCAGGCATTTGTGTGTAATTTTTCTATATTATGAGACTGAGATTAAGAGTGACACATACTGTGAACAGTTTTTGCAAATCGGTAATGTGATAAATTTCTCTCTCCCCTCTGCCTCCCCTCCCCCCCCCCAAAAAAAGAAAAAATTATAAAATAAAATAAAGGGCCAAGCTTATATTTGAGTGCAGCTTATACTCAGCACAATACAGTGAAAGATCAATAGCAACAAATATTTGAAAGCAATAAACAGATAAATAAAAGAAATGCATCTTGCAAACCTCTGGATTTGAAGGAAAGCGTGAAGGATCACCAAAAGAACGTCCACTGCTGCCTGTGCCATAGCCCGAACTGGCTGACGACCTGGGCGGCGAGAAGCTGCGTTCCGGTTCCTGCTGATCATAGCGCCGTCGGTGGTTGCCAGGCACTGCTGGTTTACCTGTCCCTGGGCAAGGGACGTTCTCGTAATCTCCTTCAGCCCCTCCACTTCCTGCTGCACCATTACCTCCAGCAGAGGCGCGGCAGTTGGGCAATGAGCACCCTCTGGAACAATTGATTGTTTCTGTTGGTTAGCATTAACTGCAGTAGTATATCCCCATGACACTGGGCAATCTATACTGCACAATACAGTAATGATGCACACGGTTCCTAGCACTAAATTCACTCAAACTATAGCAACAATGCTTTTCTCTTGATGAAAAGATAAGAAAAATTTCCCAAAAATAATGTGATGTGTACTATTAACAAAATATTGATGAAAACCCAATCCAGTTACTGAAAATGAATGGCAACTAACAAAGGTTCCACAACCCCTATTAATAATGGATTTTGGTGACCCTTAGGTATGTTGTAGAGAGACCAGTCCCGATTACCTGGCTAGGGACTATGCAAGCAATGACCCCAAGTTTCCGAGAAAATCCAAGTTGAAGTTTTATATGTATCTCCTAAATCTATACATTTAAATAGGTTTTGACGAAGTGAGCACAGCACAGAGGCTAAGACACATGGCTGCCACACCGTCAGTATATATTTAAACCCTGCCCGTGTACACTTCTTTCTGTCCCCCCCTCTCCTTCCCACAATCTATTTCATCATGCAGAATATCTGTTAGCAGTGTACCTCAAGCAAACTTATTAAAAACAGTCATTTTTGATGCAGTAATTTGTTTACTAAATCAATCTTACAGAACACTTTCTTCAAATGTTTATTTTGTTTGTGGTCAAAATTCCAGAATATTTGGACTGCTCCAGTATGAAGTGTTAGCAGCTGTGAACCAATTCCAGATGCTGACTTTTTTTTTTTGGGGGGGGGGGGGGTGTTAAGGGCGCTCAACTACTGAGGTCATTAGTGCCCAGTCACAATTGCTAGAGCACATAGAATCTAGGAAAACTCAAGGGGGTGGGGGGGACACCAGAAAGTTCTTATAAAGATGCAGATAAAATAAGTGAAAGAGTTAGATGTCTTTGGACAAGCCAATCAAAGTAATGAAACGAAGAACACGAGCAGCTGCTCGAGCGTCATCAGCTAAAACATCCTGTAATGTAGATGGCAGAGACAGGACAACACAAGATTGACTAAAACTGGGACACGACAATAAAACATGGCGCACTGTTAATGCATGACCACAAGGGCACTGCGGGGCTGGGTCACCCAGATGCTGACAGAAGTACTCACCCCATATTTTGACTTCAATTATGCAACTAATACCGACGAAACTGGCTGCTGGTACCAATCTATGTACAATAGATACCATGTGAAACACGGAGCAAAAACTGATTTGAACAAGATTATTAGTCATTACTTCACAGCACACTATACTCTAACTGCATAAGACAAGATATTTTCTTATGTTTTCTTATGTATGCAAGAGCCGTCTGGGGAATTTGGTCGGACTGTTCTAAAGGGAGTTGACAAACTCATTCATGAACTAAAAAATGTAATCGTGTCCTACACAAAAACAAGGAATTTTCCAAAGTACTGTGAGCAAAGTTTTCAAAATATGTCATTCTTCAGTATGAGGGACAAGAAAATTTCTTTACATAACTGATTTGTGGGAAGGGATGACTAATGAGACACTTTACGATCAAATCTTTTTAGATCAAAGAAAAACATGTACCTGCACTATAAAAATCATCCCACCCAAATGTATTCCACTATGCCAAATATGTGCTGTTTATTTTTACAAGCAGTTTAAAATTTATCCAAAAGAAATTCAAAATGTTCCTGACTTGCTACAGACTGAAAGAAATTATTTCAGAGGAAGATGTCATAAAAATATTTTAATTCCACATTAGTTTAGTGCATCTGATGTCTAACGAATGAAGAAGTATGCATAGTTCACACTGAAGTTGATCTAAGTAAGAACAATCTTTTTTAATCCTAATGAAATGTTTTTTTCTGGTATTGCTTCTGAAAACTCTGTGTGCCTGCATTCTGTTCCAGTACAGTAAGTGATAGCGAGCAAGATGATTTTGTAATCTATTCTGTAACCAATCGAAACCACATCTGAAGAAAGTTTGCTGTAATAATTTGTTTATTAATGAAATTACTATGACAAAAATAACTATTTTTGAATATTTTGCATGACTTACCATTTAAATATATTTTATATAATGAAATCAAAACCATTAAATAAAATATAAAAAAGAAAGATGTACATGGGCAATATATCAAACATACTGCCAGCATGGCGGCCATATAAACTTTGGCCAATGCGCTAGACTCACTCATGTGAAGGGAAACTAAAGTAACATGTATGCCTAAAACTTGAGCATTGATTTTCCCTGAAACTAGAAGCTATCACATGAAAATTTGCTATCCAGGTACTCAAGAAGCGCTCTCTACAACATACTTTTGTTATAACCAGTTATTAACAGGTCTGATGGTCTCCTTGTAAGAATCTTTACAGAAACATGCAGCACCTTTTAAAACAAATATTAGTTGGTTATATGGACCAAGTATCATAAAGCAAAAACCCCTTTTTTGTACCTTTACTTACATTAAAAACAAAAGTGTAGAAAAATATTTCCAACTAAATTTAAAAAGTTAGTCTAGTCTTTAGTTCTGTCAAATCTTCCCATTGTGTTGCAATTCAACACAGCACAAATCATGGAAACACTAGACGACTAGAGCTGGCGATGAACACTTGTGTAAGATGTGTCTGCAACGTTCATTTTTTCGATTGTATTGGTCCGTCCTATACTCCGTTAGCTTGGATGTGACCAGATGTGTGATTTTTGCACACACTGTTTACCTGATAGGTTTCTTAGTTCCTAGTGTCCTCAATACATCCCCTCACATACCAAATACCTATCACCACTCCACAGTTGCAAGACCAGATTGGATATATCTAGTATCTTGGCTGTACCTATGTATCAGACTAAACTTTCTCTATCTCCTCCTTCAGTTCAGCCATGAGACTGTGGAACAAATTATACTGTAAACTGTGTCTTATTCATCATCTAGCAAGTGCCACAAAAATATTCCCCAGACCATAATGCTACCTCCTCCAGCCTGGATCCTCCCAATAATTGTTGCAGAGAGTTTGCTTTCAGACATTTCATGCCAATGGGGCACAAAACACGACTGGTCTGAACAGGCAGCCTGTCACCACTCAGCAGATGTCCAATTGTGGTGTTGGAGTGTAAATTCCAGCCTTTATCACTGACTAACAGTAGTCAACATGGATGTGTGAAACAGGCTTGCTGTAGAAGCCCATATGCAGTAACATTTGCTGAATGGTCGTTGAAGACTGTTCGTAGATCTTTGGTTCATCTGGGAGGTCAGCTGCTCAACAGTTGCATGTCTACTCATCGGTACACATCTCTGCAGCTGTTATTGACTCCTGTCATCTATGGCCCGTAAAGCCAATGAATATGCCCTTTAAGATGTCACACAAATCACTCAGTTTCTGCATTGTTACAATGACTGCACTGTTTTCCACCATGTCCCCCGAACACACTTTATATAAGCACCACTGCTAGTGCTGCCACATCTGTTTGATCGCTTATTGCACACTGATGTTGAACATAAGCGGTCGTCACAATGTGACTGGACCATGTACAAACCGTTTTCTTTCTGTCCGTCAACAAATTAGTACCTGTCACTGTAAACTATCCATGGTTCTCTGGTCCCTTCAAATTTCTTCTTTCTTCTGTCCATTTCCTCTGTTACTATTCCTCATTCTTCCTCCAAATAGTCAACTTCTCCTCTACACAGATTCCTTCTGTACTGTTGTCATGTGTTCCTGTTAGATCTCATAACTCAAATTAGAGAGGAATGTAATGAGGAAACTGCTCAGTGTTAACAAGATCAAAATTTACTAAATTCCACATATTCATCACTGAACAAACTGTTACTGCCATCACTATCACCATCTCCATCACAATTATACACCACTCATGTACAATGCAAAATGTAATGTTTACTCTCCGAGTATGTCTGGTTAGATGTAAGAGATCCTGGAGGACCTTTTGTTAGTAGGTGAATAAACATGCATAAATAGATAAGTCAGGTAGTTAGTTTCTTTAGGCAGTTAATTTTTTTGTCAGCGACAGCTGGTTTGTTGATTTATTAGATGACTGGATATTCTACTGATCACGTGGACCAAATTTTTTTTTTTTTTTTTTTTTTTTTTTTTTTTTTTTTTTTTTTTATGATGGGTGTGAAGTTAATCAGTTCATAAAATACATTTTTCCAGCATTTTTATAGCTGCATGCTAAACAATTGGATAAACACCAGTAAACTTCAGCTTCTTTAAAGAATCAAACTCTCATGTATAAAATAGCTTCCAGCTTATATTACTTTACACACGAGTTTCTGCTTATACAGGTCATTCACAGAGCATTTTCCGAGCCTCTCTTCTTTCCACAGCCTGTCATCAGCATTTACCCCCATTGAAGTCCTCTTCCGCAGACATAATACTTCATCTGGTCTCTCCATCTTGTTTATGGTCCTCCAATTGTTGTTCTTCCATAATCTTTAGACTCTAGAGTTCCTCTTGAAAGTATTTCCTGTCCCTTCTTTCAATGTTGCCAAAACATTTAAGCCGATTTCCCTCCACAGCTTTGTTTAGAGGATGGATTTGAAGGGTGTTTTGTACTTTTCCATTTCTTATCCTGTCCTCTCTTATCTTACCCAGGATACCTCGTAGAAAGTGCATCTCTGTCATTTGTATTCTGCTCATGTCTTTCTTTGTCCAGGTCCAACATCCTGATCCATAGATCAGATAATATGACTTGTATATCACCACCTTTGCTTTGGCACACATTTTCCAATTTTTGTCTGGTATACAATAACAAAAATTTTGAAAATTTTCTATTGTCTCCAAAATTATATACTTAATGTTTCCTCTCTTGGTTACCTAATTTCCTGGATATTTGAAAGCATCCAATTCTTTAATAATTTTTCCATTACAAATTACATCCTTCATTTTTCATATTTACTGCCAATTTTCATTAATTTTTGACTGCTTCTTCAATTACTCTCTGCCATGCATTTAGTGGTTCTTCCAGTTTCTGTTAATTTTCTTCACAAATCATCATACCATTTCCATATGCTACGATTTTCATATCATCTGCTGTTGAGCTTTCCTTGTTATGTTTTCCCTAACTATATTAAAATGTACTGGAGAGAGCACAGTTCTTTGTCAGATTCCTCCATTCTGATTTCTTGTCATCTATTATAACACAATTCAGGTATTTGTTATACATGTTTCTGATTCTGAATTGCATTCCTCTTGAAAATTCTAGTGTATTCAAACACTGCCATCTCTCTTCCCTTTTAACAGTGTCTACACCTTATTTATACCTATGAACGCAACTATGATATCTTTCCTGAATTCCCATTTTTTTCTATCTGTGTAGCTGGAGAAGTGGCATCTATAGTTGATCTTCCAGATCAAAATTCTTGTTGTTTTCTTAATTGTGGTTCTATCTTGTTCCTGACTTTTTGTAAAATTATCTTTCCATAAATCTTCAGGCAGTGGCACATAACGCTATACCTCTGTAATTCTCACACAGCACCTTATTACCTGTCCTAAACATAAGTATGATAATTGCCTTTGTTCAATCATCAGAAATCTTTTCACAAGTCCATACTATTTTCATTATTTTGTACAGCCACTGAATTTTGGTAGGTCCTGCAACTTTGATCCTTTCCACTGTGATATCTACTCCAGGAGGATCACCATTTTTCACTTCTAATACAGCTCTCTCATTCAACATCTGCAAATCTTCTTTTTATATTTCCTCCGAGTTGATGCGTTAAATGTTTGACATTAAGCATGTAAGTGAGAAAAGTTTCGAAAAGGTTTGAAGTTATTACAGGTATGTGTAAATTTAGTTTGAAGTTGGTAAGTACTCTCAATCTCAAATACTGGATGAAAATTGTGAGTATTTGCATGCCAACAGTTGTGTTGCCTCAAGACACACACAGTTCCTGCCTTTAAAACTCGCCTTCCTGTGTTAAATCCATAATTATACCTCTTAAAGTGCAGATTATGACAGCATTTTAAATTTGGTAATTAATTATGTAAATTACTGAAAGTCAGAATTTTGCTGCTACTAGAAGTTGTTAGACTGACAACCTCAAAATTGGACTGGGTTACATGCCCTAGGTTACTTGTTTGGCAACACAGATATGTTCAATGTAACTCTAAACATATGATTCAAATTAACGGTATGTTATATATTAATGTCCTAAGAATCGTATTACTTCTGTGTGAGCAATCATTTAACATCACAACATGAGGTGGTCAATAGTAGAATGTGACTAATTTACAACTGCGTTTACCAAGTTACCAAAGATTGTGTAAATCGTTAAACAGGTGGTTGTTCTCAGACACAAAAACCATCTACATCAAGAACAATCTAAATAAGGCAGAAACTGTGCTCCTAGGAGAAAAGCGCTGCATTAGGGAGAAAATAAATACAAAGTTATCATGAAAGAAAAACAATTAACACAACACAAACTAATTGCAGGTCTCAGATAAAACATTCCTCAAAACAAGAATAAATATTTAAAACAGCAGACACAATAATCCAAATAAATTCAGATTTACCTGCGTGGAGTTCCATCTGGTAATGGAGGTATAACAGTGACAGTAACAGTGACTGAGGTCTTTAACAGGTCCACCATTTGGTCATGTGACAGTGTTGACACCGCTACCTTGCATATCTGAAATTATCAGAATATTAACTGCAGTATCAATTAATTCCAAATCATAAGACATTACAACTTGGACATAGAAACAAAATCACTAGCATTTCACCATTACATTTATAATACAGAGTTACTTATTTTCTGTTTACTACCACTCACATTCATGCAATATTTTAGAAATGAATACATAATATCATGATTGTGAATACATGCATTACATAACAATCCACGTGGAAAATGTAATTTCTGAATGAGATATATGGTGGTTTAATTTCTGTAACACATTTTCTAATTGAAAATCTGTTATAACAATCACTTTGACCATTTTGTGACATAACTGGTGCTTCTGGGTGATTGGCTAATCACTCTCCCCTTCAGTTCAGTTTATTCTGAGCTTTTCTGAAAGTCATTTATAGAACTGAATTTTTTGTGATTACTATATGTGATGTAGGTTGCATGTGCCTTTCAGAGGCCAAATTGCCCGATATGTTCACTTTATTTCTAATCAATTATATAATCTAATTACACATGTTAATTCTCATTTCTGTTTTTCTAATTGATATTCGAGTACATAATAGCATGTTCTTTGTCTACTCCCACTCTGTGGTTACATGTTCATTGCAAAATTGTATTCTGAAATTTCTTCTCATATGCCTTTCAACCAACCTACCACTGTTGAGACCCCCACAGTGCCCACAAGCTTAGAGAAGAACAGCATCAGCAACACACCATATTTACAGTGCTATGCCGAATAAACAAACATCACACCACCACTGTGCTGAATCAACCAGCAACATGGGTCTACAGAAGGAGCGCAAAAGTAGTCATGTGGACAGTCGACACTCACTGTTTCCCGCTTCAGACTGAGCAGATGGCTTCTTGCCATCTGCCTCCGTTTCACTTGTTTTCCATCTTTTCTACGGAGTAAGATAGCTTCGCTATCTGCCCCTGCCTCTGGTTGTAAGGACCAGCTAACTCCCCACTGAACCATCTAATCTCATACCTTCTATATCCTTAATTTTATTCGAACAGCTAGACAGGCAGTTGTCCTCTAACTTTCATAGTTTTAATAAGATATTATTAGTGATTTTCAAGTTCATTGATATTCTGTTATACGTAGTAAACCCGCTATTTATTAAGTTTAAGGATTTAGGGAAGCATGGGATCTCATTTAACTGTTTCATTACCATGGTTAGGTGGCATTCATTAATTTATTACTGGGCATAGTTTCACAAATCCAGGGCTCAATGGTTCTGCTTACACAAGTAGTCACATAACTGAGCAATCGATAAATACCCAGAATGGATTGTACTGCTACCCAACTCGTGCAAAATCACAGCAACCACAGACAAATTGATTCACAATTTCATGCAGAATTTGAGTATGCACCAAACAGAAAAACATAAAATATTGTGTATCCAAAAGCACACACGCACACAAAGATTGTCGTTAGCATCATTTCCATTTCCATGTAAGTAATTGAAGAAAATTTAACCTTATAAAAATAACACACCTCCACAAGCCTGGCTCCTTGCCGGAGGCCAGCCTGCCAAGCCAGTCCGGCTGCCTCCACCTGTGTCACAACCCCATCTGGTTGTACGTGGAATCCTAATTGTCCCAACGCATTTCGATGCAGAGTCAACTCCCTCGCTTCTGCCCCAGGCGTCACTGCCCGAAGTCGTGCAGACAAGTCCGTCACATCTTCTGTCTCACCACGCATTTGTAGTGACACACATTCGCCCGTGTGATGGTACAGTCGCACACTGTCCAAAATGCAGAAAAATGTATATAAAGTGAATACTTAAAGTTTGCATTCTCTGGTAAAAAGTGAAATTCTCAGCTTAACAGAAACCTCTTAAATGTCTTTCTTGGGTCATAGTAGAAATGAATCAGTGACTAATTTTGTGGGACTGGCAAATGAATAGACGAAGAAATAAACACTAACGTTCAATTCACACCACCCAAGATACATACAAGGACTGCACTAATTATGCTACAGAGCTTTGATAAATTTCTAACCATAGCAAGCTTGGAACTGGGACAGGAAGAGGGGGCGATGACACAGGGCTCATGAGGGCCCCTTTCTTAATGTTCCTGAAGCATCTGTATTTTAACAAAAATCAAGTTTCCAAATTTCTCTAATAATTTCTGCAGAATTAGTAGTATGAAAACCAAGGGTGTGAATACTGACAAGGAACACACACACACACACACACACACACACACACACACACACACACACAAAATAAAAATAAATAAATAAATAAATTTACAACCACTGTCTCTGGCTGCTGAGGCAATTCAGAGGAAAGAAGAGAAGGGGAGAGAGGGAGGGGGGGAGAGAGGGGGGGAGAGAGAGGGGGGGGAGAGAGGGGGGGGGAGAGAGGGGGGGAGAGAGAGGGGGGGAGAGAGAGGGGGGGAGAGAGGGGGGGAGAGAGGGGGGGAGAGAGGGGGGAGAGAGGGGGGGAGAGAGGGGGGAGGGGGGGAGGGTGTCTATTTCTGATGAAGGCCTTGTTGGCCAAAAGCTTACTTTCTCAGATTCTTTTTGTTGTGCCTATCTGTGACTCAGCATCTCTGCTATATGGTGAGCAGCAATAATCCATTTTGTAATATTGTCATATTCCATCCTAGATTTTCCAGTGTTAAACTGTAAATCACTTTTCACACATGATACTTTTCAGGTTATTGTCAGAGGACTTGCCCACATTGATGGGCTTGCAGCTGGACTGGATGCAGTTATTCTTCCAGCAAGGTAAAGGCACCCATTCAAAAGTGCCCATACCAGCTGCCAACAACAAATGTGACATGGTTTGCGAGTTCACAGGTAGAACCAGCAAACCACAGGACATTGAGTAAGGCAAGAAAAGAAATGAAGGAAGGAAGGAAGAACAGAAATACTAATTAAGCAGAAAAAACTGAAAGAAACAATTTTTCCCAGTTGTATGCTCTAATAACCATATCCTGCAGAGCTGTGTTGTTGATCGTAATGCTAAGTGAAATACTGATAATAGTGAGTGCACACTTCAATGTTGTATTTTATTATTATTTTCTCTAGGCTGACAATTTGGGCATCACAGTGCAAAGAAGAACCTTTGAGGAAGTATAGATAAAATTAGAAAAAAAACATTAGAAACTATGAACCTTTGAGGAAGTAAAGTTAGAGAATATGCTAGAAGCTATGCCAACATACAGTATTACAATAACTATCTCAGACCAAATCCCATTAAAACAAAGGTTTGTGCTTTTCACCTGCACACATGCCCAGCAAACAGAAAGCTGCACGTTAACTGGAATGGGTCTAGCCTTGAGCACACAGACCAGCCAACACAGCTCAGCGACAGTTGACAGGTCCCTCAGATACAAACATTACTTAAAAAAAACTCAAAATAACATAGCTGCTAAGAACAATATACTTAGAATGCTGAATGGAAGTAACTGGGGCATCAAACCTACTGTTCATAGAACCACAGCTTTAGCATTTTGCTTTTCTGCAGCTGAGTAAGCATGCCATGTCTGGTCTACATCGGTGCATGCAAAGAATATCAACATAAACTTTAACGAAACCTGTGGGCTAGTCACAAGACACATGAAGCCCACTCCATCGAAAAAAGACCAACCAAGCTTCAGGTTACAACAGTCACAAATCTCATAGGGTAGCTAATTATCATAATGAGCAGTTCAAAGAGACATCCACTGTACTGCTACTTTCAGATGCCAAAGCAATGTACTAAGCACTGATGTAAAAAGTTATATTACGTTACCACCACCACCAAACTCACAGGCATCTGTGGCATGTTAAAAGAGAATATGGGTCATGTTTCAATGGGTTATTTTTTGGGGAGGGGGTTGGTGTGAGTGGTAGAGTGCCAAGTAATAAAGAGACCCCCCTCCCATCCCCAGTGTAGAGCCCTGATCTGTGCTGGACACAACCACATGAAAAAGGTAACACTTGCACCTGCATATCTCCAATGACAACCAAAGTGATGTACTGTAATAAAATGTGCGTCTTAAACATATTATAATAATACCCATTGTTCAAACAGTTAGCTTGGAAATGTTGCACAAACATCTTCAATGTACACACTACTGTGCCAGGGCCATATGCAGAGCTTTGACGTCTCACAGCTGCTTGTTATTCTAAGCAATTAGAACCAATTAGCTACATATTGCATGCAAAGGAACACACAATGAGTAACTGCCAGTCACTGAGCACACTGACTGACTGTGACACACACACACACACACACACACACACACACACACACACACACACACACACACACACAACCTTTAAAACCTACTCTTTCTCTGTCGCCCCTATCCCCTCCTTCCTAGTGACACAGCTACTGTATGCTGTGGCCATTGTTATTCCTGCAAACAATAGTGTCAGCCTCCAATATTAGCAACAGCTTGTCTTACATACTGTAGTAACAAACCAGCACATTTCAGTGCTTCCATGTGTACAATAATGGGTTCCTCGATATCTTGGCTTCGCTATCTTACTCTACTGAACATACATTGTTACCGAGACACTCAAATCACAGTCACAAACATCACTGTTTAACCACCGGTTGATGTTTTTGTCACCTACATCTTCACAACTAGGAAACTGTATTCTAGACAAAAATATTTGTTATAATAACAGATCACATCAGGTATAGATTTCTGCACTCATATAATTGGAAGTTTGCTATAATTACATAGAGGCAGTACTTGTTTTTCAGGAGGTTAAATTCAAATGCTACTGATAAATACATTTAGAAGTGAACTACTAGATCCCTTTCATAAAGGAAAGAGGAAATAAGTTGGAAAAGATTAGAAAGTAGTGGTAGTTCATTAACTCATCCAGTATAACAACACACCTGTTGTAAAGACAAGGGTGACTTTTTCCTCCAATGCAATGAAACTATACAGATTGTTATAGTCATGCAGAGAAGATAGTGGTCATTCTACGCAATGTTCATACAGTGTTGTCCCATAACCCCTCACTGTTGCAGAGTACCCTCTTCTACTGACTGGCACCATATACCCATCACTGTGGATGCCGAAAGTCAGGGTACAATAAACCCATTTTCCGGATGGCAATTGTTTGTCCTCTTATGAACCAACTCACATGCCAGAATTGGACACTTTGTTGTTGATGAGAGATACTGGTGTTTGCTTTTATGTCTTCACTTTATTTGACTACTCTACACCGTGAGCTCACTAACACCAATCACACATTGTCCGTGTAGCTAATGGCGCTGCTGGGGCTATGTGGCAAAATAAGAAAAGCCCTGAAATGATTAAGGAATGACAATGCAGTCTGAACCAGATATACTGGAACAGAGCAGTCAAAAACTGAAACAGCTCCTCTTAAGAACTGTGAAAATCTGAGAAGAGGAGGGAATGTCCCTACAGTGTAAAGAATACATTATATGTACACTCTACAAGAAAGGAAATCAAATGGAATGTGAAAATTATGGAGGAATACTATTCCTAAACTTTGGGTATTAGATGTACCCTAACCTCCTGTTTGTTTGTCAGCTTCCAATCATCCAACAAGAAACAGGTCCATGCCAATGTAGATTTCTCCCAAGGAAATCAAAAGTACACTAAATTTTCACCCTACGACATATCTTAGGTAGAAAAAAACTGAATTTGAAACTGATATACATCACACATTCATCCACTCTAGATCTGTATATTATGATGTGCATAGAGAGAAATTACATGCTGCCCTCAGAGGAACGGGCATGCCTAGGAGGCTAGTGAGGAAAACCGTGAGCAAGATGAGAAGCAGTCAGTGTCAGAGGAGCATTATAGCACTGGAACATATAATGTGAGAAACTAATGAACTGGCCCAAACAACAATCTTTGACAAATCTACAGAAATATAAGCCTGCACTGATAATACATACAGTTCTTCCAGGGCAGTGGGCAGATTTTTTTTATTGCATTAGAACAAGTTGCTAAGGGCATGGGACTGACAATCAATTAGTCTAAAAGTAAAAGAGCATCCATAAGACACAGCCAAAGTCAGTGACTATCTGATTATGAATTGAAGAATGCTGAGTACCTGAAATACCTGGAGGTGACCGTGACCTACAATGATACCTTGGGCAAAATTAAAAAAGAGCTAGTGGTAGCCAATAAAGCTTATTTTAACTAAACTACTTTCTTCACAGCTCTAACAAAACTACTTTCTTCAAGGCACTAACCTCGCATTACTAATTTAATTGTCTAAGAAACATTTACAAGACCAGTGCTCACACAGTCCTTAGAAACCTGCCACAAATAATAATGGGTACCAACATGCTGAATGCCTTCGAGAGAAATAATAAGGTGGCATTGTGAAGGAGTGAGGTGTAGGAGACAGTATAACAATGAACTTTATACCAGTTAAAAAAGCCACCTATCAGAAAAACAGTATTCAGCAAGACTGAGGTGAGATGGGCTAGGTATGTAGCACTGATGTGTGATATAGAGGTACCAAAGAAGATACTAACTGGAAATCTTGCCCAGTAAACTGGACATGGCTAATTAAAAATCACATTGATAGATGGTGTCCATATAGAAAATGAGACACAGAAATTGGAAAGCACTCCTGGCAGAAAATTGTTGAAGAGGTGATGATCCACAATAGAATCTTGGGCCACAGAAGAAGAGCAAACTAAGAAGGAGAAGAAAGAAGATGCTAAATTACTCTCTCTGTACTTTTAAAAACTTATTGCAGGTACAATGTTCTGCATACATTAGCTTGGATTCATAAACATCACTCTTTCTGGAAGTTACAGTTTTCATAAATTTTAGTGTATATAATAGAAGTGCTTTTATAATTGTTTAATGCATACTTATTAGAACTTAGCTGCCAGCCAAGTATTGCTTTGCATGGGGTGACAAAGACGACATCCCGGGACTGCTCGTCGACCAGCAGTAATGTATCAGCCGAAACACCAAGTGAACACGGAATGACGGTAACACCTGCAGAAACTTGCTGTCCACCGCCATCCTCCAACAGCACTGGCCAAGCAACAGCTCCTCGCTGCCAAGCTGAGAGAGATGCCATGGGGCAACCACCAGCATTATTGCCACTGGCTCGTTCTTTCTTCTTACTGCCAAATGACAGCATTGCTGAAAAACACACATTTCATCGATAATACATTGATTTTCTTCTTCGCTAAAGCCAATATTCTTAGATGTAAAGAGCAGTGTCCACATGCAGCAAAGACACTATTAAATTTTAAAAGTGAAGCCAACAGTGATCAACACTGGTTACAACTGTAATATTACAATACATGATTAATCATTTTGAGATGAATTTGTCATGACAGTAGTTAAACAAAATTATTTCTCATATAGTCATAACTAATAATTCCAAGTGATTGAAAAGAAAGTATTTGATGAAACAATTAAACTCTTTCTTGATTCTGTTACAAAAATTTCATTTTCTTAAAGCATGAATTTTGAGTAGCAAGCTTATTTTCCAGTGTAATACACACAATTTTATACCAGCAGTAGCTCAGAGCTGTTTAATTAGTTGCATCACATGCTGAAGTCATTTCACTACTAAACATTCACAGGCTCTTCACGTACCAATGACCCTTAACATAGATGTTTCAATTTAAACAGTTTTATTTCCCTCCAGGGTATACAATACATTTGATAAAAAAACTGATATATTAAAAAATGACACAGTAAGTTATTTATTATACATTAATATCAAGTACTTTTTCTCTATCTTAAACAGAACCATATGATGATTTAATATAATTCTTCTATACAAGTATATAACAGTCATTGCAAAGTTAATGCCCAGAATGTCTTCTAATTCAGAAAGATTGAATTCATAAACCAAGGATGGATATAATTGTAGTACATATACTTCAGCACAAACTAACTTTCACCTGAATTGTGAATTGTTTGCTTGTAGAAGATACAAATATATGATGTTTAAGCAAGCTTATAAGTTATTCTTTTAGTAAGCAATGAGTAAAAAATAAATTGAATGGAATTACTAACAGAATTTTTGACCAGATTCCACAACAGTAGTAGTAGTGTAATTTGATGCCAAATCCTTCAAGTACTCTTGTCGTGTGCGAGTTGCCATGGTTGCAAATTTCTCTGAACGATGGGCTGCGTTTTCTGCGTTGATTACTGTAATGAAAAGTGAACATATTCATTTACTACACACTGCTAAATATAAAAATATTACAATATTTTTAACTGCAACTGAGGATATATTCCAGAATGGCTGAAACAAGTAACTAAAGTAGGGCTGTGATATTTCATCCAAGGGGAGGGAAAGATAGTAAAAAAGTAAGGGAAACCCAAACACACTAAGAAATTTCTACTTCATTTATTTGGCCATTCAGATCTTCTCCTATTAGAAACCGTTTCCCAATGCCAAAGAGATTGGATCTGGCCATCTTACAAATACTTAATTCCTCACCATCGTCTTTATCACAAAGAAGGATTTTTCAACATGCTACTTTGAGTCAATATGAAATGCAAATTTATTAATCTTAATGTTTTTCTGTCAAACTGTTCTTGAAATTCATACAGTAGTATGTTAAATAAAAACTTTTTCTTACTAAACTTTCTTAACTTGTATGCTCCAGAGCGGAATATCTTTACTCAGATACCACAATGTGTTCATAGGGTAGCAAAATTTTACTCAATAATGGTATGTACCTTTGGCTAATAAAAAATCTCCAAAAGCTTTGGACTTAGGAAATGTAGCTCCATCTTGGATTGGTGGTCCAAATGGAGGTACTTCTTTGGATCGGCTCACAGCAACACTGCAAAAGGAAGCATAAATTAAATATATATGGAAATTTATGAGTCACGATAAGTTTATTATAGGATTCTATCTGTCTACTGCATAAGACACTTACCGGTACTGTGTGTTCTCTGTACAAGGATTCACAACTTTCACAACAATAAAGACATGTTGGAACTGAGAACGAATATTCTTTGGTGTGAATGGCTGAGCACCAGGCTCTTGGAAGACTATAGTTACAATGTCATTCCCAATATGCCTCTTCCTTAACAGCTGTTTCAAGGGAGAAAACATGAGTCAGGATTACATATATCATAGTATTTTCAATGTCCTAAAAAAAAGGCGGCACCAAAGGGTACATTATGCCAAACTATTCTAACAAATCATCAATAAACACTTCCGGGCTAAGTTGCCGTGGTCGATCTGTAAAACTTCTTCTACCTAACGTTTCGTTCTCAACTACGGAGAACATCTTCGGAGGTGAGTCAACGACTGTCGTTGACTCACCTCCGAAGATGTTCTCCGTAGTTGAGAACGAAACGTTAGGTAGAAGAAGTTTTACAGATCGACCACGGCAACTTAGCCCGGAAGTGTTTATTGATGAAGACGCCGGCCGTGAAAGCCTACATGGAATATTCTAACAAATGCACCATTCTCCAAGTAGTACTGCTATATGCTATGAGTTGCACATTTTCTAAAGTATTGCCACTTTCCATTACTGATGACAAATGTAAAATCATGAAGGATGAGAAGAACATTTGAACAGGCCTGCCATGTGTGCTGAAACTTTGGAATAAAACTTAACAATCACCACCCAAAGATCCCTAAATGCACACCAGTCAGAGGTCCAACTTTGTCACCAAAGCCTCAGTGATTTTCAAACTGCAACATGCAAACAGATGGAAGCCATATCCATTAAGCAAGCTGGAAAGAGGTTTAACAAATTCAGATTTTTTTTATATTGTACCATCAGGTTTTCCACAATTTGAACCTTCCCTCCTCTCAAATGTAGGTCCAGTGTCTGCTCCATCTTACCCAATTCTCTCCCCCCCCCCCCCTCTCTCTCGTTTTAGGGTGCAAACACATCTAGTGTCATAAATGCCCATGTTAGAACTGTAGAACATGAAGACAAAGAAAGGAGTTAAAAAAATGACTGTACGTTAATCCCAAATTACGTAAGAGAAGACAGCTAAAGCTGGGACATGGAGAAAGGTCTATAAAAATATGCCACAGAGGAATGGAACTCATGAACTAAAAATTAAATGGCCTTCACCATATTGCTACGATAGATAAAAAGTAAAATGCAGTCGACAGCTCACGTGTCTTTAATTAAAACGGAAAGTAACTCAGATGGCAAACACAAATGAGAATGTAAAGGGTTAAAAAAAGGGCATTCTGTCAGGAAATGGCAGACAAAGGTTGAGTGGAGTGAGTGCAAAGTGGTGGGGAAGCACCACTTAACAAATGTTATGGCTAAAAAGACAGTGTCCGACGCAAAACCTAGCCGAAATGGTCATCTAAGCTGCTGGGAGAGGCTTAATGACCAGGAGCTTGTTCCTGTGAAGGAAATCTTACCCAATGACTGCAGTCTTATCATAATACAGAATAAAACTGACATATCAATGCTATTAACTGCAAGATGCTACGTCCAACATTCTAACAGATCCAAGCAATGATCAGTACTGAGCTGCATAAAACATTTTCATTTTTGCAGCTGAATAGATTCCTGCTGTGTCTGATCTGTTGGTTTCATTGTTAAAGCAATACTGCCTTCCACAGAGCCATAATTACCTATTTCAATGTCATAGTAGTAATAAAGCTGCATAAGCATATAGGTAAATACGATTGGGTCCAAGATATGGGAGCTGGTGGTCATGTGGGCATGAGATGTGTTTGCGCGCGCTCGTGTGTGTGTGTTTTACTGATGAAGGCAGTGGCTGAAAGCTTTATGTGTCTTAATTGTGCCTGTCTGCAACCTGATGTGTCTTCGTTAAGGTAAGCAGCAATCTGTCTTTTCCTACATTGTCAATATTCCTTTGATTTTAAACTTAAAAGTTCACAACATATATTCCTATTTGGTTGGTTTGTTGGTTTGTTTGTTTGTTTAAAAGAAAGAGGAGGGGAAAGAGACCAAACTGCTTGGTCATCAGTCCCTTGCTCCTATTAAAAGAATTCCACCAGGAAAAGAATAAAACAAACAAGACTTGCAGCACAAAACTGTTGGAAAGGAAAAATCACAAAAACGACAGAAGGGCAACAAACACTACAATGGACCAAATAGGACAAGAAAACCACAGACAGATGAAAGAAACCGGTAGAAGGTATTAAAACAAGAGAGCAGATGACTGTGGCTGGCTGATCACCAGAATAAAAAGGGTAAGGCAACCATTCTGCAACACATTAAAACCTCCAGCCTAAAACCACAGACTGACAAAGGACATGTGCTAAAATTTGATAGAGTGATGAACCACCCAACATCACCACATATAAAACGTCAGCCAGTGAGGCATTCATACTGAGGTTATGCCATTTCATCTCCCAAAGCTAAAAAGCTTGCGGCGTAATAATGAATGCAGGTCATTTCCACAGGTGCCGATCTCCAGAAGTAGTTTCCGTGTAGTCTGTTTGGCCAGCCTTTTAGCAAGTTCAATGCCAGGGATTCCAACATGTGCTGGGTCCAGACAAACAATACTGAATGACTGGACTGTTCCAGGGTATAGATGGTCTCCTGGATGGTCACTATCAAAGGATGGCGAGGGTAACACTGGTCAATAACTTGTAAGCTGGTCAAGGAGTCACTACAGATAAACGACTCACCAGAGCACAAACAGATATGCCCAAGAGCACAGGATATGGCCACAAGCTCTGCAGTGAAACACTGCAGCCATCCAGGAAGGAGCGCTGTTCAGTATGTACTCTGTGAGCATAGACAAAGCCAACATGACCATCAGCCATGGAGGTATCTGTGTAAACTACTTCGAAGCCCCAGGACGCATCAAGAATCGAGAGGAAGTGACAGTGGAGAGCCTCAGGAGGAACTGAGTCCTTATGGTCATGCGAAAGGTCCAGGTGCAGCTGCTGCCTAGGTATACACCATGGTAGCGTATGCGAATGGACCCTATTCACACAGAAGGGATCGGGCACAAACCACATTCGTAAGCCCTGACCTGGGCTGCCGACTTGGTAGATGAACTACTGTGCTTGGGAAAAGGAGATGGTAATTTGGATGCTCAGGAGAGCTATGAATGTATGTGAGGTAACTCTTGAGCAGTTGTGCGTGCATCATCTGCAATGGAGGGAGTCCAGGCTGATTGCTGGACTCATCCAAAAAGCTCCTGTCATTAGTCGAACTACACAGTGGTGCACTGGGTCTAGTAATCGCAATGCTGAGGGTGCCACTGAACTATAAATCATGCTTCCATAGTCAAGATGAGGTTGAATAAGGACTCTGTAGAGCTGCAGCAGTGTAGCGCGATCTGCACCCCGGGTGGCGTCATTCAGACAGCAGATGGCATTAAGGTACTGTCAGCACTTCTGCTTAAGCTGAGAAAGATGAGGGAGCCAAGTCAATCAGGCATCAAAAACCTGTCCTAAGAATTGACATGTGTCCACTACAATGAGTAGATCATCATCAAGATAAAGTTCTGGTTCCTGGCGAATGGTGTGGTGCTGACAGAAGTGCATGACTGTGCCTTGTGGATGGCACCCTGGAGGCACCACTCAGCAGCACCAGTACTGGAGGAGCAGTAGGAAATGCGAAAGTTGTCTGCATACAGAGAAAGTGAGGCAGACGGCCCCATAGCTGCTGCACTAAAAATAGAGACACACTCAATACGGAGCTCTGCGGAACCCCATTCTCCTGAATATGGGGAGAACTATGGGAGGCACCAACTTGGACAGGGAAAGTATGGAGCGAAAGGAAGTCTTGGATAAAAATTGGGAGCGGGGCCCAGACAACCCACTCATGAGGACATGTCGCCAGCTTGTGTTGCAAGCTTTTCTTAAAAGAGACTGCAGTCAGCTGTTGTCATCTGGAAAAGGCTGTTTGGATAGCAGACTTGAGGGACATTAGATTATCAGCAGTAGAGTGACCTTGGCAGAAACCACTCTGGCATGGAGGCAGTAGGCCACGTGACTCCAGGAGCAAACACAAGCACTGACTCACCATATGTTCTAGCAGCTTAAAAAGAATGTTGGTGAGGCTGATGGGCCAACTGATATCCACATCAAGTGGGATTTTACTAGGTTTAAGCACTGGAACAATGGTGCTCTCCCACCATTATGACGGAAATATGCCATCGCACCAGATGTGGTTGAAGATGGCAAGGACATGTCACTGGTAGGCCAACGAGAGATGCTTCATCATCTGACTGTGGATTCGATCTGACCCAGGAGCTGTTTTGGGGCAATGTGCAAGGGCACTGAGGAGTTCCCACAGAGCATTATAGGGTTCACTGCGGCGTGCAGTGAACGAGAGAAGTTTTCCTTCCATCCACTGTTTTAGGGTACAAAAGGTAGGGGGAGGGGGGAGGGGCTAATTCTCAGATGCAGAGAGACGAGCAGAGTGCTCAGAAAAGTGCTTGGCAGTTGTGTTTGCATTAGTAGATAACACTTCAGTGATATTAATGCCAGGGACACCTGTTGGGGTCTGGTACCCAAAGACATGTCTGATCTTTGTCCAGACTTGTGAAGGTGACATATGGTACCCAATGGTTGAGACATACCTTGCCCGACACTCCTGTTTCCATCTTTTTATGAGGTGGCAAACACAGGCACAGAGCTGTTTAAAGGCTATTAGGTGCCCCATGGCTTATGCTGCTGTAGAGCTTGTCTACGCTCTTCAATGGCCACAGCGATTTCTGGCCACCACCAAGGCACTTTCTTCCGCCGGGGCACCCTACTGAACAAGGGATTGCATTTTCCGCTGTAGAAATGATCATTCTAATCACTCATTCAACCACCACATCAGTGTTACCATGTGGGGGGAGACTCAATGGTGATGGTAGAGGTGAAAGCTTCCCAGTCTGCCTTATTTAAAGAAATCTAGTAGGCGACCGACTGGGGAATGATGCTGGGTGAGTGACAGGAAGCTGGGGAAGTGGTCACTACCACACAAGTAATTGTGGGCCCTCCAGTAGACAGATGGAAGAATTCCTGAGATACAAAGTAATAAATCAATGGCAGAGCAAGTACCCTGAGCCATACTGCGGTGTGTGTGTGTGTGTGTGTGTGTGTGTGTGTGTGTGTGTGTGTGTGTGTCGAGTTGAGACAGCAAATTTTCGACATCTCGGCCAGTAAGCAAGGTGCACCCTACAAGGGGTTATGGGCATTAAAATCTCTCAGAAGTAGATAAGGTTTAGGGAATCAGTGCACCCAATATGTTCAAGGGTACTCCACCATCTGGAGGAAAATATATGTTGCAGGCGGTTATTTCCTGCATTGTCCTTTTCCTGACAGCCACAGCTTTGAGAGGAGTTTGAAGGGGCATTGGTACACTACATACCGAGTTCAGAACAGACGCATACTCCACCCAACACACTATGATACTAGCCACGATTTTTGTAATATCCTCTATAGTGCGAAGAGCAGGGGTCCGTATTGCTGGGAACCATGTTTCCTGGAGGGCAATGCAGAAAGAAGGTGTAAAGCTTAACAGCTGTCATAGCTCAGTCAGGTGGTGGAAGAAACTGCAGAAATTCCACTGGAGGATGACGTTACCATGAGGCTGGGAAGGCATGAAACTATCAAGGAGGCAGTTTACACCTCAAGGTCACCTGCTGCCACCAGACTGAGTACGTGTGTGATCAACATCCACTGTGTCAGAGGGTCCAGTGAGATCTCAGGGGCCACCAGAAACTCCACCTCATCCTCAGGCAGAGGCGGAGGCGCAGAGCTTTTAGGGAGCGGTGGTGTAGGTGCCACTGCAATGTCTTGGTTCTTGGGTGCCATTTTCTTTTTAGGTTTCTCTCACTGCTCCTTAGGTTTCATCAGATGGGAGGGCTTCACTGATTTATTCTCAGACTGAGGAGTGTCATGAAGCCCTACAACCAGGTAGCTGCCTGTGGGCACTTCAGGCCCCGACAGGTTTCCTCTTTCCCACTGGTAGGCACATGGGACAGGAGTGACCCAAGGGGCCCTTTCCTGAAGACTGACACTTCTCCGGCTGAGAAGTGGGGCTGATGGTTGGGGGGCACTGCTCCCGAAGTAAGCAATTCGGGAGCAACAGGGATAGAAGTGCCCCCCACCATTAAGGGCACAGGTGTAGTCATACAGCTTTGAGAGCCAACTATAAATGGCGGAACTGATGGGGCTCAAATCGATGTGGGGCATAAGATGATGTCATACGCACAGTATGGAGCCTTCCTCTTTAGCCTCAGTGTAGGTCAGTCGGTCCAGGATCTTGTATTTCACGATTTTCCTTTCTTTCTGGAGAGTCCTGCAGTCCAGCAAGGGGAAGAGTGCTCTCCGCAGTTGACACAGATGGGAGGCGAGGCTCACGGAGTATTAGAATGTGAAGGTCATCCACAGTCGGGTCACGTGACACTGGAAGTACGGCGGGAAGACATGCCCGAACCTCCGGCATTTAAAGTGCCGCATCAAAAGAGGGATATAAAGCGTTACATCATGGCAGTATACCATCACCTTGACCACCTCTGGTAACGTGTCACCATCAAAGGCCAAGATGAAGGCAGCTTTGGACCACTATGGACGCGCCAGATGAAATGAACACCTTATCGCTCTAAGTTGGTGCGCAACTCTTCATCAGACAGCAAAAGGAGGTCCCTGTGGAATACGATACTCTAGACCAAATTTAAGCTCTTACGGGCTGCGATGGAAACAGAAATATCCCTCAGTTTCTCACAGGCCAGTAGTGCCTATGACAGGGCAGACAATGCTGTTTTTATCAGAACTGACCCAGATTTCATTTTGGACAATCCCTTCACCTCTCCAAACTTATCCTCTAAATGCTCCACACAAAACTGAGGCTTCATCGACACAAAAGATTCCCCATCAGCTCTCGTACATACAAGGCACTGGAGCGAATAAGGTTCGCTACCATGGTGTGGCCAGGGAGAGGAACGATTTGCGGTCATATTTCCTTGTATTAAAGTGAGATCTTGAACGCTTAGAGACTGCTATTGTTTGACCACCAGCAAATGGTGATGATGTATGCTTCATGGCGTGTCATCTGCCCCGATGCCACCCACTCCGACCAGTGACCCTCCCCACAGGGGCAACCCAGCCTCAGCAAAGGCCACACGGCTCGATGACCATTGCCAGGAGTCCCGATGCCCCAGGGAGATGGGCATCTACTCCTCGGCATACATGGAGAGTTAACAGTGCAGGCATCAGCAGAGTGATACCAGTGTAGTCAGGGGGCTACAACCCCAAGAGGTTACATGGCAACCCCACCAGAATGGACTGGCTACCAAGCTGGAAGACAGGAGCAAACATGCAAACAGGTCCATTATCATCGTCTGCGCAGAAAAAAGAAAGAAAAAACTGCACAGTGGATGGAGAATAATACATCCAGGAGGGTGACCTCACCCAACAGCTGGAGAATGAGCGGAACTGCAGATCCACAACGACGAAGGACACTAAAGGTCTCAGTGCACGATAGACACGATGCACCATGTAAGGCGCCCTTCCCCAATTGGCTCACTCTTCGGAAAAATTTTGGAGAATAGAGGTCAAACCCTACAGGGGACCCTCACAGAAAAAAACAGGTGCGAACACGAAGAATTCATTCTGAATTTTAATCTGAATCTAAATGAACTATCATGTTTCCTGGCAATAAAGTACACAATGGAAAAAAATTGCTGTTTGTCAGTCTGAATATTTCTAATTTTCAGGAGAGATTTCTGCTGGTTCTTTCTGAATAACTTGGATGGACAACTATTAAAATTCAGATCACTTTCTTATTAGAACTGGAAATTAGTGCACTAGTTACCTTAAAGTTGAACCGGAAGACAGCAATGAATAAAAGTATGCCTGCAAGCAGCTTTGTTAATATCTTTATCAAATAATGGAACTAGACATAAGGCAAAGGTTGCTCAGCTGTGTAAAATACTTTGTGTATTTGTTGAATTCTACGTTTTAATGGTGTATTCTCTTGTTCTTTATAAAGCACACTATATTAATGGATCATGAATGCAACTCTACTTACTATATCTTTTGCTTCCAGAATTTTAATATTAAATTGTGTGAAGTTCTTTCCTTCTCATCCCGTATGGTAAGTCTCCCCTCACCTGCAGTTCTGGGTGACTTTCTCAAAATCTGCCCCTTTTCCTTGACTTCTCCAGTCCTTTTCCTTCCCCTTCAACCCTTCTGCCTGAAGGAGCAGCCACTGGTTGCACAAACTTGCCAATTACAACAGTCTTATGTGTGTGTTCTGCCACCACATGGTGAGTAGATTTTTTTCCCATCCAATTAAATAACTGTGTGAGTATTCTTTTTATTTTTAAAATTAACTTCTTATCCATCAGACTGACAGTTTACATAATCTATAAACACAGCAGGCGACATGTCAGCCACTTCCTACCAGTCCCAAAAAAGAAATTACCAAAAGAGAGGATAATTTCATTCATGGCAATTTAAATGAGGTTGATGTCATTTATGGACATATACAACAGATGACTTAGCATGGACTTGCAGTAATTCAATGCTTAATATGTCCCTCTCCAGCAAAACTGGTATAGTATTTGCATCAAACGTGATTTTCTCCAACTTCTATTACTCAGATGCAAATTAGTCGACACATCTGTTCTACTATGTAAACAATGGTCTGCTTTTGTTAGGAGAGTGTCATGATCCAAGCATTTCAAGTCATTTGAGTAGATCACACGAGTTTCCAGAACATTAACACTAAAGAACTACAGTACAATTCACTGTCATGTCTGTCTGGGAACCAAATAATGTCTATTTAAAATGGTGTGGACTTTTTAGGTTCTCTGTGTTCCTCATATCCATCAATTTCTCTCTGACCTGTGAGAAGCTACCTTGCAGAAAGCTTGTGCACTAGTCTGAAAAATTTGTTTCATCTCTCTTCTTAAATAATTGTTTCACAACAGTATATTTTAGTATTTATGGGACAACATTTTCTGAAACAATTTACAAACAGACAATAAGGGACTTTACAAAAAAATCTTCAAGTATATTTGAAGAAACTTAAGTGTGAACTACAAACATGTCAATATTTGTGCCACTAATGGTAAGCAGTTAGCCACCATGGCAGAATGGATGATTTATGCTGCTACATGTTAAACAGGGCATAGTTTTACCACTGCCTCATCCCCCAACAAGTACTGATCCATTGGTGCCTGTGTAGTGACAAACTCAAAAACATTTGAAGATCTTGTACAGTGGTGTGTGTGTGTGTTATTTTATTGTTATCAATGGAATTAATCACTCTTCAGCAAAAACTGAATGAATGTCTACTTTTACAAAAAAAAGTTCAAATGGCTCCGAGCACTATGGGACTAAACATCTGTGGTCATCAGTCCCCTAGAACTTAGAACTATTTAAACCTAACTAACCGAAGGACATCACACACATCCATGCCCAAGGCAGGATTCAAACCTGCGACCGTAGCAGTCGCGCGGTTCCAGACTGAGCGCCTAGAACCGCTAGACCACCGCGGCCGGCTCTACTTTTACAACAACTATGAAACAAATGGCATAGTTCATCAAAAACTGATAAAACAAAAAACATTATCAAGATCAATTAAAACTTTTAACTATCTGAATAATCATTTATCTTACCTGCTGCCTATTGTTTGGTGTGAAGGGCAGTAATGTGGATACGTGGAACATTATTTCACAGTCTTGATACTGAGCATATATGGAATAGAGACCGGTCGAGTCCGCTAGAAAAAATAACCATTTATGTAAAATATGACATGGAACATTGTTTCCTCTTAAATATTATAGTCCTGAAGGAATTATCCGATTTATAGTTTAGTAACATGTCATATTGCTAGCAACACATCAGGAGATACCATAGTAAATTTTAAAATGGAAACTCATAATTGTCACCACTTATACATGGAGGACAGCTTGTATTGCAGTTTGATAGTTCATTGTCAGTTACTCTAAAAAGTTTACATAATATACATGGCATTTATTAATGATGTGAAATTACAGTACATCAATACACCAAGCACATTTAAGTCACTACAACAAATTGCGTTTTAGGTCTAGAGAGTTTTTTCCTTAAACAAAATGAGTAGCAAGAACCTTTCATCAAAAGTTGATGACAACACATCATTTCGCAGAGTACTTACTCTTGTTGTCAAGTCCAGCTCGATATTTGTCGAAACCACGCAGTCTTACTCGCTGACCTACAGTGTCGAGGAACTCTACCAGCGCAGGACCTGCATCCTCATTATTGTACATGTCTTCTTCAGAAGACTGCCCTGCTCGGCAATAAAGCACACCAACTTTGTAGTGTCTTATTAATGCCTGTTCATCGAGTTTCAATAGCTGCGCTTCTGTCTGAGGTGATGCAATCCCAAGACGCAGGCTGTAACCGTAGCAAAATAATAAAATTCAACTTGTTTCAATAAAGTAATTTTCCAATATTTTTGTACATTAAAATGAACTATGTTCATTCGTTAAATTCACACTGAATTACATTTGCGCTGTTTAAGAAACCACAAGCATAGTTTTGAATGTCACAATCTATTTCTCAACTGTAAAGCAAAGGGAAAAAGAGAGATAAAATTTTAACTTTAAACACAAATGATTGAACAGCAAAGAAAAATTAAAAGACTATAAACTATTTCTGCACTACAAACGAGAATGTAATGTTTAACTTAATAAGAATCCACACAACAAGCCGTTTACACACCCATATCTCTGACTACAAAACACTTGCTTTCTCCCCATCAAATGTCACAGTTCTTTCTGATCAACAACAAATTAACAGAAACTTGCATATTAACTAAAGTTTTTTGCACCAATATGGTTGTACAACTACCAACTTGTCTTTCTGTGGATAGCATTTTAAATAAAAACAATGGTTACCAATATCTACTGGCAAGCCTAAGTGTTTCCTTTAATTCACCTGCAGCAGTCAACGTTACAGTAATTCAATTTTGATATGTTTCATGCCATAAGTACAGGGCATTTCAAGATGAATATTTATTACAAAGTATTATGTTGTCAAAACTATCCATCACTGTGCCACACCTTGGTAATTGGAGGGATGAATACATCATCTAGTTTATTTACACTCAATGTCTGTTGTCTTATGGTTGTTTGGTTACCATCACATTGCAAAACTGGAACACCACAGCAAAAATACTCTGTTGTTTGTGAAGTGTAATTCTATGACTACAGTGCAAACACATTTCAGGCTGAGGTACCAAATTGATCCTCCAAATGGATGGCACATATGCACTTGGTGGTAACAACAATGTGGACACGAAATGCTTATGTGAAGGAAAGAATCCTGGCTGCCCTCATGTCTGACAAAAACGTCATATATATTCAAATTTCTTTCCAACATAGTCTTACAAAAAAATCAACTTCTTGTGTGAGGCAGGAAATACAACTGCCTACAACAATGTGGCATGTTTTGAGACATCGATTGGCTATCAAGCCGTACAAGTTAGGGTTGTTACAGGCTCTATATCATGATACCAAATGCAAAAATGTAGCATTTTCTGTCGAGTTTCAGAATGCTATTGACAATAACACATTCATGCAACATATAATGTTCAGTGATGAAGCGACTTTCCACCTTAGGGGAAAGTAAACAAACACAATGTTCGAATCTGGGACCTATAGAACCCATATGCACATATATGAGATTCACCCAAAGTCTTTTTTTTTGTGCAATGCCCAATTCTTCTTTGATGGAAATACAGTTAACTGCTGGCATTATCTTGTTTTGTTACAAAATTGGCTGTTTCCAAGGCTGAACGAGGACAACATTTTTCAACAAGCACCGCCTCCCTGGAGTCACCAAGTGGATGAATATTTGACAAACTCTGCCAAGCTGTTGGATTGGTTGTCAAACAGCCAGCAACTTAGCACTTCTCACCTGGCCTCCACAGTCACTGAATTTGACACCTTGCAAATTTCTTCCTACAGAATTTCATTAAGGACAATGTTTATGCACCAACACCACCACAGAACCAAGAAATATAGATGTGAGAATTTCGTAAATGTGTGTCCCAAGTTTCTTAGTCATAGGCATTCAAAATACACACATTCTCTGAAACACCCTATAGGTTTATAACTTATGTTGATGCATGGGGGTGTGGAATGTCAGGAGCTTAAACATTATAGGGAAACTAGAAAATCTGAAAAGGAAAATGGAAAGAAGACAAGCATTTCTGGTTAGATGAGTACAGAGTGTTATTAACAGCAGCAGAAAATGGTATAACAGGGGTAGGATTTGTTATGAATAGGAAGATAGGGCAAAGAGTGTGCTACTGTGAACAGTTCAGTGACAGGGTTGCTCTTATTAGAGTCAAAAGCAAACCAACACCAACAATGATAGTTCAGGCACACATGCCGACATCGCACGGTGAAGATGAGGATGTAGAGATGGTTAATACAGTATGTAAAGAGAGATGAAAATCTAATAGCGATGGGAGACTGGTATGCAGTTGTAGGGGAAGGAGGAGAAGAAAAGGTTACAGAACACAGGCTTGGGACAAGGAGATAGGAGAAATACTAATTGAGTTGTGTAATAAATTTCAGCTAGTAACAGAATACTCTGTTCAAGAATCAAAAGAGCAGGAAGTATACTTGGGAAAGGCCAGGTGATGTGGAAAGATTTCAATTAAATTACATCATGGTGAGACAGAGATTCCAAGATCAGATACTGTATTGTAAGGCGTACCCAGGAGCTGATACAGACTCAGATCACAATGTAATAGTGATGAAGAGTAGGTTGAAGTTTAAGAGATTAGTCAGAAAGAGTCAATATGCAAGGAAGTGGAGTATGGAAGTGCTAAGGAATGATGAGATAGGCTTTAAGTTCTCTAAGGGTGTAGATTCAGCAATAAGGAATCACTCAGTTGGCAGTACAGTTTAAGAAAAATGGACATCTCTAAAAAGGGCAATCACAGAAGTTGAAATGAAAAACACAGGTACAAAGAAGGTAACTGCGAAGAGACCATTCTGTTGATCAATGAAAGAAGGAAGTACACAAATGTTCAGGGAAATTAAGGAATACAGAAATACAGGCCACTGAGGAATGAAATAAACAGGAAGTGCAGGGAAGCTATGATGAAATAGCTGCATGAAAGATTTGAAGAAATAAAAAGAAATAAAAATAAAAAAAAGATTGTTGGAAGGACTGATTCAGCATATAGGAAAGTCGAAACAACCTTCATAGAAATTAAAAGCAAGGGTGGTAACACTGAAAGTGCAATTGGAATTACACTGTTAAATGCAGAGGATAGAGCGAACAAGTGAAAAGAGTACACCGAAAGCCTCTATGAGGGGTAATATTTGTCTGATGTGATAGAAGAAACAGGAGTCAATCTAGAAGAGATGGGGGATCCAGTATTAGAATCAGAATTTAAGAGAGCTTTGGAGTATTTAAGATAAAAAAAGGCAGAAGGGATGAATAACATTCCATCAGAATTCCTATCACTGGGGAAAGTTGCAACAAACTGACTATTCAAGTTGGTGTGCAGTATGTATGAGTCTAGTGACATACTGGCTGACCTGAAAAAATTTCATCCACACAATTTCCAAGGCTGCAGGAGCTGAGAAGTGTGAGAATTATCACACAATGAGCTTAACAGCTCATGCATCCAAGCTGCTGACAAGAATAATAAACGGAAGAATAGAAAAGAAAATTGACGGTGTGTTAGATGACGATCGGTTTGGCTTTAGGAATGGTAAAGGCACCAGAAAGCCAATTCTGACCTTATGGTTGATAATGGAAGCAAGACTAAAGAAAAATCAAGATACATTCACAGGATTTGTCAACTGGGAAAAAGCTTTTGACAATATGGTGCAAGATGTTAGAAATTCTGTGAAAAATATGGGTAAGCTACAGGGTAATATACAATATGTACAAGATCCAAGAGGGAATAATAAGAGTAGATGACCAAGAACAAAGTGCTCGGATTAAAAAGGGTGTAAGACTGGGATATAGTCTTTCACCCCTACTGTTCAATCTGTTCATCGACGAAGCAATGACAGGAAAAAAAAAAAAAGGTGGAATTAAAACTAAAGTGAAAGGATATCAATGATACAATCTGCTGATGACATGGGCTATCCTGATTGAAAGTGAAGGAGACTTACATGAACCACTGAATAGAATGAACAGTCTAATGAGTACAGAATATGGATTGAGAGTAAACTGAAGAAAGACAAAAGTAATGAGAAGTAGCAGAAATGAAAACAGCGAGAAACTTAACATCAGGATTGATGGTTACGAAGTAGATGAAGTTAACAAATTTTGCTACCTATGCAGTAAAATAATCAGTGAAGGACAGAGCAAGGAATACATCAAAATCAGACGAGCACTGGCAAAAACGGCATTCCTGAAGAAGAGAAGTCTACACTAGTATCAAACATAGGCCTTAATTTGAGGAAGAAATTTCTGAGAATGTACATTTTATGGCAGTGAAATGTGGACAGTGGGAAAACTGGAACAGAAGAGAATCTAAGCATTTGAGATGTGATGCTACAGATGAGTGTTGAAAATTACGTGGACTGATAAGATAAGGAATGAGATGGTCCTGCATGGAATCTAAGAGGAAAAGAATATGTGGAAAACACTGACAAGGAGAAGGAGGCGGAAGATAGGACATCAGTTAAGACATCATGGAATGACTTCCATGGTACTAGAGGAAGCTGTAGAGGGCAAAAACTGTAGAGGAAGACAGAGATTGGAATACATCCAGCAAATAATTGAGGATGTAGGTTTGCAAGTGCTACTCTGAGATAAAGAGGTTGGCAGTCAGATGACTGATGACTCAATAAAACCTCTATCCTTACCATACAGTTAAGATCCATGAATGCCTATTGCAGCAAATTACAAGATTACAATATAGCTGTCTATGTATTATTGTAGCAATCACTAGATGTGTATTTTCTTACACAATGTCAGAAAAGAAAACTCAATGAGTATAAAATTGGTTCTTACCATGACAATTGTATTTCAGGTGCTATGTATTCCAGTACTTCCTTTGTACACATACCCTTGTTACTATTTGTAGGTTTAATGTTTGGTATTGCATCCTCTAGAACAGATCCTCTCAGTGTTAGGAGCTGCAAAGAAAGAAAAATATAACTAACATGAAACATTTGTATTACTAACAATTGTGTGCCCTCCTATGTGTATGAATTAATGAAACTATATATGAATCATACACTGAAGACAAACTTAACAGAAAAAAATATTGATTATAACTGGTGAAAGGATTATTTCCCTGTAAATAACTAACATTATTTTTGCTTACCTCAGTTGTCCTGATGAGCAGCCTATAAAGATACGTAGGTGATGCTTCTCCCCTCTCTAATCGTTCTCTCCTCAGACTTACAGCAATTGGACCAAGGTTCTCATCCACACCAAACCAGTTTTGATGCTCTGAGAAAAATAAGAAAGTTAGATCACTTATGGTCATTACTTTGTTATTAGGGGGGAAGAGAGAGAGAGGGGGGGGAAGAGAGAGAGAGGGGGGAAGAGAGAGAGAGGGGGGAAGAGAGAGAGAGGGGGGAAGAGAGAGAGAGGGGGGAAGAGAGAGAGAGGGGGGAAGAGAGAGAGAGGGGGGAAGAGAGAGAGGGGGGGAAGAGAGAGAGGGGGGAAGAGAGAGAGGGGGGGAAGAGAGAGAGGGGGGGAAGAGAGAGAGGGGGGGAAGAGAGAGAGGGGGGGAAGAGAGAGAGGGGGGAAGAGAGAGAGAGGGGGGAAGAGAGAGAGAGGGGGGAAGAGAGAGAGAGGGGGGAAGAGAGAGAGAGGGGGGAAGAGAGAGAGAGGGGGGAAGAGAGAGAGAGGGGGGAAGAGAGAGAGGGGGGGAAGAGAGAGAGAGGGGGGGAAGAGAGAGAGAGGGGGGGAAGAGAGAGAGAGGGGGGGAAGAGAGAGAGAGGGGGGGAAGAGAGAGAGAGGGGGGGAAGAGAGAGAGAGGGGGGGAAGAGAGAGAGAGGGGGGGAAGAGAGAGAGGGGGGAAGAGAGAGGGGGGGAAGAGAGAGAGAGGGGGGAAGAGAGAGAGGGGGGAAGAGAGAGAGAGGGGGGAAGAGAGAGAGGGGGGGGAAGAGAGAGAGGGGGGGAAGAGAGAGGGGGGGAAAGAGAGAGAGGGGGGGAAAGAGAGAGAGGGGGGGAAAGAGAGAGAGGGGGGAAAGAGAGAGAGAGGGGAAAGAGAGAGAGAGGGGGGGAGAGAGAGAGGGGTGGAAGAGAGAGAGGGGTGGAAGAGAGAGAGGGGTGGAAGAGAGAGAGGGGGGAAGAGAGAGAGGGGGGGAAGAGAGAGAGGGGGGGGAAGAGAGAGAGGGGGGGAGAGAGAGAGGGGGGGGGGAGAGAGAGGGGGAAGAGAGAGAGAGGGGGGGAAGAGAGAGAGAGGGGGGAAGAGAGAGAGAGGGGGGAAGAGAGAGAGGGGGGGAAGAGAGAGAGAGGGGGGAAGAGAGAGAGGGGGGGGAAGAGAGAGAGAGGGGGGAAGAGAGAGAGAGGGGGGAAGAGAGAGAGAGGGGGGGAAGAGAGAGAGAGGGGGGGAAGAGAGAGAGAGGGGGGGAAGAGAGAGAGGGGGGGAAGAGAGAGGGAGGGGGGAAGAGAGAGAGAGGGGGGAAGAGAGAGAGAGGGGGGAAGAGAGAGAGAGGGGGGAAGAGAGAGAGAGGGGGGAAGAGAGAGAGAGGGGGGAAGAGAGAGAGAGGGGGGAAGAGAGAGAGAGGGGGGAAGAGAGAGAGAGGGGGGGAAGAGAGAGAGAGGGGGGAAGAGAGAGAGAGGGGGGGAAGAGAGAGAGAGGGGGGGAAGAGAGAGAGAGGGGGGAAGAGAGAGAGAGGGGGGAAGAGAGAGAGAGGGGGGGAAGAGAGAGAGAGGGGGGAAGAGAGAGAGAGGGGGGAAGAGAGAGAGGGGGGGAAGAGAGAGAGGGGGGAAGAGAGAGAGGGGGGAAGAGAGAGAGGGGGGGAAGAGAGAGAGGGGGGGAAGAGAGAGAGGGGGGGGAAGAGAGAGAGGGGGGGAAGAGAGAGAGGGGGGGGGGAGAGAGAGAGAGAGAGAGAGAGAGAGAGAGAGAGAGAGAGAGAGAGAACTGTTTTGAAGATTAAGAGCAAATTTGTCCAAGTGATAATAGCAAAAACAAACTGTTTTAAGATACTGTCATGCTGTAATTCATTTTCAGTAGTTGTGATTAGTGAAAGTGAAACGAAGAGTTCCTAAAACACACAAAGCTAACTGAATTCAGCTGAACATCATGAGGATAGCTCAAGCTGGATCCATCTCACAACCCTGCCATTCACCACATCACACACTTAGCCAATGGCCAGTGACTACCAGAAGATAGGACTGGCATTGCAGTGGTAATGAATCACTGCAAACCAACTGCATTGTGGTCTAAGGAAAAGGTCAGAACTCATCTGTCAATCAAAAGATACAGATTACTGTATAAAGCCAGTGAAAGTGATTTTTAGTAGGTGGTTGTTGTCGTCTTCAGTCCAGAGACTTTACACAGTGCTTGTTGTTCACTCTCAGAATCTGAAATATTAACAAAGGATGAGCTTGCTGGACTCTTGCAAGACTGCGATGTCTCAGCCACATACAGGGTGATTCAAAAAGAATACCACAACTTTAGGAATTTAAAACTCTGCAACAACAAAAGGCAGAGCTAAGCACTATCTGTCGGCGAATTAAGGGAGCTACAAAATTTCATTTAGTTGTACATTTGTTCGCTTGAGGCGCTGTTGACTAGGCGTCAGCGTCAGTTGATGCTAAGATGGCGACCGCTCAACAGAAAGCTTTTTGTGTTATTGAGTACGGCAGAAGTGAATCGACGACAGTTGTTCAGCGTGCATTTCGAACGAAGTATGGTGTTAAACCTCCTGATAGGTGGTGTATTAAACGTTGGTATAAACAGTTTACAGAGAATGGGTGTTTGTGCAAAGGGAAAAGTTCTGGACGGCTGAGAACGAGTGATGAAAATGTAGCACGCATCCAGCAAGCATTTGTTCGCAGCCCAGGAAAATCGACTCGCAGAGCTAGCAGAGAGCTGCAAATTCCACAATCAACTGTATGGAGAGTCCTACGAAAAAGGTTAGTTATGAAACCTTATCGTCTGAAATTGGTTCAAGCACTGTCTGCAGCTGATAAGATTAAAAGAATCGATTTCTGTGATTTTATCCTTGCTCAAATGGAAACAGATGAAGCTTTCGTTTCAAAGATTGTGTTTAGTGATGAAGCAACTTTCCACACTAACGGGAAAGTCAACCGTCACAATGTCTGTATATGGGGCACTGAGAATCCGCGGGAAGCAACTCAGTATGAACGTGACTCGCCTAAGGTGAACGTTTTCTGTGCCATTTCAGCTAATAAAGTTTTTGGTCCCTTTTTCTTCGAAGGTGCTACTGTAACTGGACTACAGTATCTGGAGATGTTAGAGAATTGGCTGTTCCCTCAGCTCGAACAAGAAGCACAACAATTCATATTTCAGCAGGATGGAGCGCCACCACATTGGCACTTATATGTCCGTAACTACCTGAACGTCAACTACCCGAGGCGATGGATCGGCCGCCAGGCAGCCCGTGACAGAGCACTTCATCACTGGCCTCCAAGAAGCCCTGATCTTACCCCCTGCGATTTTTTCTTATGGGGGTATGTTAAGGATATGGTGTTTCGGCCACCTCTCCCAGCCACCATTGATGATTTGAAACGAGAAACAACAGCAGCTATCCAAACTGTTACGCCTGATATGCTACAGAGAGTGTGGAACGAGTTGGAGTATCGGGTTGATATTGCTCGAGTGTCTTGAGGGGGCCATATTGAACATCTCTGAACTTGTTTTTGAGTGAAAAAAAACCTTTTTAAATACTCTTTGTAATGATGTATAACAGAAGGTTATATTATGTTTCTTTCATTAAATACACATTTTTAAAGTTGTGGTATTCTTTTTGAATCACCCTGTAGATTGAGTGGTTTTCGTCTGCAGTCTGTATCATGGCCGGTTCAGGAATATTTTCCCCACACAAGCGATTTATTTGATGCGACCCCCGCCTCCCCAATTCCTCCATACACATTCCGCCATGTCAGTTTTAGTTACTTGTGATACGCACTAATATACAAATCTTGTGCTTGGGAACCCTAAACGGCCATTTCCAATTTTGATACATGTTAAAAACTGCATTATTCAATTCACAGCTGTAACGGTATATTTTAATAGACACAATTGATTTCGGTCTACGATCAGATCATCAAGGGTCCAAAAACCATTTCAGCTGCGCATCGCTTTGTTCAGAGAATGATTATACCCCACGAACACATGTATGAGGTTAAATGGACAGAACAATGTATTTACAGCCAGTATAAAAGATGGGACAACGTACATCTGATAATCATTATGCCAATTACGCAAATGCGTAACTGCGATGGTTTCTGTACCCGATGGTGGTCTGATCCTAGACTGAAATTGATCGTCCCTGATGAGATTTACAGTTACAGCTGTGTATCACATAAAGCAGTTCGTAACATTTACTAAAGCTATCTAACACCATTTCCATAAACTAGTTTTGTGTTATGTCCTGTATATTAGATATCTAAGTTGTGTCAACTCTTGCAGCCCAAACGGCGGCTTGTGTTTGTTGGGCCATAAACCAGCCATTGTGTTTATCCCATGATCCTCCATTTGCTTTTGCAATTCTTTGTTTACCCCCAAAAAAATCAACCTAAGAGAACATAAATATACTCAATTTATCGGAGAAACTAGTGGCAACTGTTTTGACTTTAATTAGCTACAAAACATTTTACTGCAAAATATACACACTGTCTGGCATGAAAAACGCGAAATGTCATTTAATTCTCTCTTTAACTGAAGGATGGCACTTTATATTTTTAAAGGAGGTACACTACTGCACGACAATTTTTTGTAGGAGCTCGTGGATGAAGCTTGGTCTGGTTTGAAGCCCCAATTCGAATCCTATAGAGCATGTTTGGGGAGAAGGGCTTGTCAGTGCTATTCAGAGACCCAATAGCACATTTTAGCATCCATCAAGAGTGTACCTGTAAGGTTAGACACACTAATTGGTGTAGAACGAGGACGAGAAGATACACTTTTGAAGATGTGAAGACAGGGCTGTGATTGTTCAAAACTCAAACAGATGCATTACATCTATGAGCTTCCTCAAAATTAGCTTGAAGTGTGAACCCATTTGTGTTATTTCCGTACTTCCGTCAATGTTTTTAATAATCTTTTTCATTATTACACCACACCTAGATGGGACCGTACCATAATATTTTAACGTAAAATACTAGATTATTGTCGTAAAAAGGTAAACTTTAAAAATTAAGAAATTGAAATGTTGCGTTTTTCGTGACAGCATAAGGAATGTTTCCATGAGTTAACATAAAGAAACCTATTCAAAACAAATTATACCATGGAAGTCATTTCAAATGCCCATTCAATCGCATACAGTACAATGGATTGTTAACTACCCTCTGCCATATACTTCACATTGATATACAGGGTACTTTTGTACCAAGCAATTATAATTAAAGTGCAGCTACTCACGGAGCTCCAATGTGGGCTATGATTAGTTTATGGCAGTGAAACTTTGAAGATATGCTAATGCATTAATGTGAAACCGATTTATCCTGGAAAAAAAAATTAGTTCCAATTTCAGTCAGCAGGTGCAAATCTGGTGCTGTACACTGTATGGTAAGATGACCACACTGCCATTTGACAATCCAGAATGTGAGTTAACAATATGGCTATGCAGAAGAGAGACAGTGGGCTGTTAAGTGAAACATTATATGAACAGCAGCAATTACAATGCTGCCTTGAGAAAGTATAGCCGACTGATAGGTCTGAGGAGAAGCCCGATGTCATTAAATGGTTTAATGAAAATGATAATGGAATTAAAAAATGCGGGTCAACTTTTGTGGAACCTGGAACACCTATCCCGGTGGAAACTATGTTGCTGTAACTGGCCATACAGCGCGTGCCCCGAATAGTGCTTATACACATGCAGTGTCACGAGAACTGTCCATCCCATGGTCAACTGTATGGAAAGTTTTGTGGTCTGTTTTACACTAATACCCGAACAAGAACCAGACGGTGCAGCAAGTCGAATCTCATGATCTGCAGCAACGTTCAGAATTTGCTCTTCAATCTCTGGCACAGACAGAAATTTATGAGATTTGGCCAGGCAATATAGAGTGACGAGGAACATTTTACACTACAGGGTGCAGTGAATGCACAGAACTGCCGAATTTTGGGTAGGTAATGTTAAACCACTTGGTGCGCGTGAAGAGCCATTATACTCGTTATGTGACTGTGGCGTGAACTCACAAGCATCTTTTCCTCTGTCTGCTCATCTTTGAAGATAATACACCTACAGGGCCTGTCAGGTGTAACGTGACGTCGGCACGTAATCGAGACTACCTTGTACATCACGATTCCTGCTTTGGAAGATTGCAACTGTGAGGAAACCACTGTTTCGGTGGAAGAAGTGATAACACGTCTTGTCGCATGCACAGTGCAAGATTTGCTTAATGGAAACTTCCACGAAATTTAATCTTCATAGGTTTTCCTGGTGCATGGCCTGCAAGATTACCTAATCTGAATCCCTGTGACTTCTGGCTCTGATGACATCTAAAAGAAAGTATTTACCACAGGGACAGACTAGGTCTGTAGCTGGTCTGAAGGCCACTATACAGTAACACAATGTTCAGATTCCACTGTGAGCAACTGCTGATCATGTCATTTTATGAATGCAGTATCTTGTCGACATTTCCACTGCCCATATTGAACAAATTACGTAAGTGGCAGTTAATAAAATAATCAACATTAAGCCTCTCATTTGTTTGACCTCTTCTGCCCACATCCTGTTCCTAATCCACTACATATGGAAATATTTCTACACTCCTCCGTTGCATTCACAGCGCCAAATTTGCACCTGGTGGACAAAATTGGAACTAATTTTTTTTCGAGCGGACACGCATTAACACATTAGAATACCTACCTAGTTTTGCTGACAAACTAATTACAGCCCACAATGGACTCCTGTGAGTAGCTGCACTTTTATTATAATCACTCAGTAGTTTAAATTGGAATTATGCCTGGTGTTTACGTAAATATGAATATTTGTACGTACATACACTAAAATGCCAAGCCGGCCGGGGTGGCCGAGCGGCTCTAGGCGCTAAAGTCTGGAACCGCGCGACCGCTACGGTCGCAGGTTCGAATCCTGCCTCGGGCAAGGATGTGTGTGATGTCCTTAGGTTAGTTAGGTTTAAGTAGTTCTAAGTTCTAGGGGACTGATGACCTCAGCAGTTAAGTCCCATAGTGCTCAGAAACATTTAACATTTAAAATGCCAAATGCATTTTTATTAAACATGCATTTTAAATCGTCTGGCAACAGTTTATTCCCTTTTAGCATTTACCTTTTTGACTCTCTTATTGGTCGAATTTACATGTTCTCTTTTAATCTTATTTTGTGTTAGTAATATGAGAATACCGCGCACCCACTCTATATATGCATGTTAATGGCCCTTGCAGTGTTTAAAACAATGGCTCATACGCCTGGCTGACCTCTGCAGACGCGCACCAAAGATAGCGCAAACAGCCGGAAGCCGCCTCTAGAAGGAAATCTCGAGTCGGAAGCTGTGCTATCTCTTTCAAGCGACAGAGGAAATAAAGAGTGACAGCGGAATAAAATCAAATTGTGGTCTGATTCCGTTCCGCACTAGTAGTTGGGAGGAGGCTGGCTCATCAGCCGCTGCCTGTGTCGATTGGCGGTTTAATGGCGCGCTACAGGGTCTCTCGGAAGTCGCGTCGCGAGGTCAGCATGACTCAGAGCTCGTATCCGTGACTGCTGCTGCTGTTACTACTACTCGAACCCGACCTGCTCTCTCGCCGTCCCACGCAGGATTAACCTTGAGCACTTGTAAATCAGGCTCCGCTGCCCGCCCTGCAACAGATCGGCTGGTCGACTCTACTTGAGAAACACGATGATCTACAATAAAGGCTGCAATCGTGTCATTCAGCCGCAACAAATGACATTCTTTAATAGTCGATCCACGAGGGCTACCCGGAAAGTAATTTCTTTAAGGCCAAAAATAATGGAACAATTAGAACAAATTTATTAGGAACAAAACGACACATTTGTATCATTTTTCTTATTACGGTCACTGCAAACGAACAAACGATTTGTCAGACTACACGTCCTTGACAAATCATTTGGCAGTGTTCTGTTTTCTCTAACGTGTTTGTCAAACACAGCGGTGTGGGAGAAATTTCGTTGCCATACCGGTACCGTAACGGAAGATAACACAAAAGGCCTAAATACTGAATTCAGTCTTCCGAAACTGTTGCGCAACGAAGGATCGTAATACGGTCCCTCCTTTCACACACGGTACGAACGTAGAAGTGGCAGATGTTGAGATAACCAAAGTAATGGAAAGGCATCAGTATAACATGAGCGTTTCGTCCCGGGATCTTGTGGTCGGTGGGAAAGCGTTACAGAGAAGCTCTAGAAACGTCAGTGGCAGACGCTACAAGAAAGGCGTTGTGCATTACTACCGGCCCCCACCAAAATTTCGACAGAGCACTTTGCGGGAGGAGTCTGAGAATATGTTACTTCCTCCCACATACATCTCCCGAAATGACCATGACGAGAGAATTCGAGTAATTAGAGTTAATGTAGAGGCCGCTACCGACAATCACTTTTCTGACGCAACATTCGTGAGTGGTACGGGGAAAGAGGGATCTGAAGTACCCTCCGCCACACGCCGTCAGGTGGCTCGCGGAGTGCAGCTGCCGATGTGAAACGCCGATTTGTCAAACAAACTTCACCGTTTATGCTTGCTTTTGTCAAACAATAGCTAGTTGCTTGCCAGACTATCAGTTATAACTTTGAGATGTCACGCAACTGGAGGAGATTTCGAAGATTATGAATCGAAGATTATGAATCGCACCGAGTACCATTGCCTACTAGTGTCGAAAATACTTCGCGATGCGATGCGATACGATACGATATGCACGGCTGCGTCGAAAGTGAGGTTAAATTTGCCGTCCTGGCGGGCATGTCCGCCAGCTCGTTTGACAACACATGGATAGTAAAGAGTGAATTTGACAAACAAGTTTGTTCGTTTCAGGTACCGCTACATACTAGCTGAAAAAGACTTGCTTCACTTCGTCTTCATTTTCATTTGTTTTCTGAGACCATTCCAGATCAGAAGACCACTGTGAAAATGAACATTAAAAAATCGTCAAAATTTTAGTATTTCACTCTCGAAAACATTCTCGGGTGCTCAGAAATACTCAAGTCCACGTACGTATTCAGTAATACCCTAATTTAAAACAAAATGCTCTGTCATTCATTCTGGGGGAGACATTTCCAATGCTGCTACGATATTCGAGTTTTTCCACTCAGAACACTCTACTTAGCGCCGCAGAACTGACACACATGAACCAGTGACAACATGTTTGTGTTTCCTGTATTCTTTAGTGGGATTATAACGAAATGCTTCACTTGGAAGACTGTAATCTCTACTACGTCTGCATTGGACTTCTTGTACACTAATGTTTTGCTCATGCTCTTGCGATCATTGTCCTACACGAACTTCACTAATTGTAGCCCTAGTTCGTTCATTTCGTAATCTTGTTTGTGCAGCAGTTTCCGCCGGCAGGTGTGGCCGAGCGGTTCTAGGCGCTTCAGTCTGGAACCGCGCGACCGCTACGGTCGCAGGTTCGAACCCTGCCTTGGGCATGGATGTGTGTGAATGTCCTTAGGTTAGTTAGGTTTAAATAGTTCTAGGGGACTGATGACCTCAGATGTTAAGTCCCATAGTGCTCAGAGCCATTTGAAGCCAGCAGCTTCCCTGTGTCTGCTTGCCGAGTGTCTCACTCGTTCCTGTCATCTAATTTCATACTGTTGTTCCTCTATTCCTTTTTCCGTTGCGAAGCTGAGCGTCGTTCTCGCTCTTCTTTCTGTTTCCTTTTCATTGCATTACTAGCAAGCTCTCTTATTTTACATTTCGCTTACATGTGACGTAAAGTATAATCACACTAAAATTGCACTGAATACACTATTCACTACCGTATGCAATTCATTTTCACTTTATGTCACTATCACTGTCACTTTTGTTTTCAGTTACCTAACGTTGTTCTCCGAATTTTAATCGTAACTTTACGCGGTGTACTGTAAACAAAATCACAGCTACGTCAAATATCTGTGCTTGGCGCTACCCCTGCACAGCCGGGGCCGGTCGCTGTTATAGTAAGAACGAATATTTACGCTCAGAATACACTGTTACGCACGTGGCTCAATTTTTATCGTCAGAAGACAATGTGGGCCCCAGTCCCACTGTCGAATCTCCCTGAAATATTTTACCGGTGTTTCCTACTTCAGGAAATATGTGGCGGTTCCACCCATGTAGCATGTCCAAGCACTATTGTCTATCAACATGATTAGCTCTCCCTTCACGTACGATAATTTCCAACTCTCAACGCCGATAGCAAAGTAAAATGATTCAAGTTTTCTTCCGAGAATGTTTCCTTCACAATTGTTTGATCTGTGTCTGTACAAAACAAAAGCACACTGTTAAACATTGCCTCGAGGAATGCACTGCTGATCGCACGTTAATAGCTGCTGGTACATTTCATTAACAGTGCAGCTTATAAGAATTCCTTCTTAGCCAGAGGATTAGCGTTGATGCCTTTGGTGTGGAAGGATCCAGGTTCTATTCTTTTTTCTGAGGTAGGTAGGTCTGGAACGGGGTCTACTCAGCCTCATGAAGCCAAATGAGGAGCTGCTTGGATAAAGAAACAGTGGCATCATCAAGATTTGTCTACTGGTAATAATTGCTGAGGAATTGGCGACATGCATACTATGTCCCGCAATCATAAATCACTCCTCTCACTTCCTCGCAGGCAGCAGTCAGCCATTCGAAATAGGCCGAGACCTAATCCATGAGCGGAGTTTACGTTCGCAGCATGTTTCTAAAATGGACAACTAACAGTGATATTTAACCTAAATCACATTTGTTGTTGTTGAAGTTAGTTTTCTGGGCTGTAAAGCTAACAGAATAAAATCTATTGTATATGTAAATTGAATGTGGAGGGGAAGAGAGGGGAAGGGAGAGGGGAGAAAGGGAAGGGATTACTGATGCCAGCTGCATCGGGACATCATGCAGAATCAGTGGCTGCAAATGAAAATGTGTACTGGACTGGGATTTAAATTGGGGATCTCCTGCTTACTAGGCATATGCATTATGCCACTGCGTCATCCGGGACACTGTGTAATTTCAACTGCACAGAGTATTTCAGTACGCCTCAGGCCGACCCACATTACCACCAAACGCCCCATATCTGCAGTCCATTTCCTCCATGCTCGCTACTCAGATTCCTGCAGGAGATCGGATGCACATGTGCATCCACAATGAAGGTGGATTCACTGCTCATCTACGCAAATCAATTATAATAATGCATCATGTATCTTCTTTCTGGCATGTCTGAAAGACAGACGCCACACATTCATAAACAAATTCTACATCTACATCGATACTCTGCAAGTCACATTTAAGTGCCTGGCAAAGACTTCATCGAACCACCTTCACAATTCTCTATTATTCCAATCTCGTATAGCACGTGGAACGAATGAACAGCTATATCTTTCCATACGAGCTCTATTTCCCTTATTTTATCGTGGTGATCATTCCTCCCTATTTAGGTCGGTATCAACAAAATATTTTCGCATTCGGAGGAGAAAGTTGGTGATTGGAATTTAGTGAGAAGATTCCGTCGCAACGAAAAATGCCTTTCTTTAAATGATTTCCAGCCCAAATCCTGTATCATTTCTGTGACACTTTCTTCCATATTTCACGATAATACAAAACGTTCTGCCTTTCTTGGAAATTTTTCAATGTACTCGATCAGTCCAACCTGGTAAGGATCCCACACCACACAGCAGTATTCTAAAAGAGGACGGACAAGCGTAGTGTAGGCAGTCTCCTTAGTAGGTCTGTTACATTTTCTATGAGTCCCGCCAATAAAACGCAGCCTTTGGTTAGCCTTCCCCACAACATTTTGTGTGTGTTACTTCCAATTTAAGTTGTTCATAATTGTAATACCTAGGTATTTAGTTGAATTTACAGCTTTTAGATTAGACTGATTTATTGTGTAACCAAAGCTTAACAAGTTCCTTTTAGCACTCATGTGGATGACCTCTCACTTTTCGTTATTTAAGGTCAACTGCCACTTTTCACACCATTTCGATATTTCTTCTAAATCGTTTTGCAGTTTGTTTTGATCTTCTGATGACTTTATTAGCCAAACGACAGCGTCATCTGCAAACAACCGAAGACGGCTGCTCAGATTGTCTCCCAAATCTTTTATATAAATAAGGAACAGCAAAGGGCCTATAACACTACCTTGGGGAACGCCAGAAATCACTTCTGTTTTACTCAATGACTTTCTGTCAATTACTACAAACTGTGACCTCTGACAGGAAATCACAAGTCCAGTCACATAACTGAGACGATATTCCATAAGCACGCAATTTTACTACGAGCTGATTGTGTGGTACAGTGTCAAAAGCCTTCCGGAAATCCAGTAATACGGAATTGATCTGAAATCCCTTGTCAATAGCACTCAGCACTTCATGTGAATAAAGAGTTGTGTTTCACAGGAACGGTGTTTTCTAACCCCATGTTGACTGTGTGTCAATAGACCGTTTCCTTCTAAGTAATTCATAATGTTCGAACACAAACGTTCTAAAATCCTGCTGCATATCGATGTTAACGATATGGGCCAGTAATTTAGTGGATTACTCCTACTACCTTTCTTGAATATTGGTGTGACCTGTGCAACTTTCCAGTCTTTGGGTACGGATCTTTTGTCGAGCGAACGGTTGTATATGATCGTTAAGTATGGAGCTAATGCATCAGCATACTCCGAAAGGGACCTAATTGGTATACAGTCTCAACCAGAAGACTTGCTTTTATTAAGTGATTTGAGTTGCTTCACTACTCCAAGGATATTTACTTCTACGTTACTCATGTTGGCAGCTGTTCTCGATTCAAATTCTGGAATATTTACTTCGTCTTCTTTTGTGAAGGCATTTCTATTTTCCTAACAATCAAAAGGGATGAGAAATTACAGGTAAGTTATGCATCAGGAATGATATTTGAATTTGTTACTACCAGCTGTATTCAGCACATTTTGCAGGCAGTCTCCACACATACAACTGAATGTACTATCAAAGTTATATCACCGCACTGAACGTACTATCAAAATTATATCACCGTCCAATATCGATCAAGAGATATGTCAAACACTGAAATATGCAATTTCCAAAAACTAACAATAATTTCAAACCTTTTTCTCTCTTAAATGCTTAACATTAAATATTTAGCATTTGTAGTGGAAGCTCAAGTTTTTGAAGGATGGGGGTGCATAGGGTTTACTGGTAATAAAGTTGATAAACTGCAAACATATGATCAAGATATTCACAATATAAAACTGTTTCAGAGATATATCTTTCTCGAAGTGGAAACTAGAAAAAATTAATGGAATTACTGGTGTAGGTTGGGTTTAAAGGATGCCCACCTGTAGATGACATGACCCTTGAAGACTGGCTTTATCCCATCTGACACTGAGTAAGGTTTGCCTAAAATTTGGTGCCTGGCGTGCTTGACTGATGACCAGCAGGGAAGGTAGATGACTACCTCACATACTGAGCTTCTCACACAGTTAAGATTCGTCACAGGAGCTAGCAAGTTTGCTTTACTGTGTGGATGGCAAGGCACATCAGCTAACTGATCATCCATCCTCCTCAAATTTCAAGCAACTTCTAACTCGATTTGTCATCTTCACAATGAACTGCTTGTCATTTTGTTAATGGTCAGTCTAACTGTGATATTTCTAAATCAAATAAGATACTGCAAGAAATTCTAATAGTTTAAAATGGAAAAAAGGAGTTATTGAGTTTGTGTTTACTGCATGTTAGGTCATACATTGCCTGCAGGTAACATATCTTTGAAGTTGGGAGGAGATCTATATATCTTTTCATTCTTGAGAAAATGGGTTGTATGTAAAGCACTCCATTCCACTCGTGTGCCCAAGTGTATGGTGACACTGAAATATTCACATTCTATTTTTTCCATAAAATAAAACATAATATTTTGAAGTTCATTGACAGCTGGTGAAATGAGAGTTGCTGTGGCTTTTGCAATAAAAAGTGAATAAATTATTTGCTTTTTTTATTGAAGAAGGGGCTTTTACATAAACTACTGCCCTCTCTAGCTGTCAGCTGTTAGTTTAGTAATACACTGCTTCAGGAGTGTCACAATTTCAATTACATTAGAATGTTAGTGAGGTGAATCCTCAAACTTTTGCATTCTAGCAAAAGAATCAAATTACATAGCAACAAGATAAGTGAAGGAGTTACTCGAACCTCCACATTGATGACACTTTTCTGAAGGAAAAGAAGTTAGATGTCAGAGGAAAATAGATCACCACTTCTGTTGAAATTTCACACAAGATTACACCCCAGTATATTTTTATTAATGCATTAATGGAAATTAAACCTGCCAAAATGATTTTATTTCTATATCTGAATGATATGAGAAATATAAAAACAATTCACAGCATTATTTTGTTTACGTAAAAACCTTTCCTCAGTGTAAAATTACTGTGTAATTTATTCACTTCTGATATTTCGTAAGTCACAGCAATTCTCTTTTTAACAGCTGTCCATGATCCTTCAAATATTGCACTATTCAATTGAAAAAATCTGTACCTATTTGTATATTGCAGTAGACAATTAAGTTTTGTACAACCACCATATGGCAAAACACTCTCCTCATTGTGTGGTATCATTTGTCAATACCTTGTTTTGATCTCTCAAAAATTTTTATAGGATGTGAAGGATATTGTAAATATTTCATTCTCACTTCATCGTTCGGTCCCACTTTACATATAATTGATTTTTCTTGAATATGGAAATCAATATAGATCTCCTCCCAACTTTTAGGAATATTTCAATATGCTACCTAAACTGTGTACACTAATGTATTACCTACCATGCACCAAATGCAAACATAGCAATCCGAAATTTTCATTGCAAACTACTCTAAATTCTTGAAGCAGCTTCCTTAATTTAGAAATACAAGAATAACTATGACCTTTACTGAAACAACAACAAAAACAACAACAATAATTCTGTGTGACTCAATGCCCTAGTGCAAGCCTCTCAACTGCACACCACTTTGGTGACTTTGTCGCTAACCTACGCCAGTTGTCCAAGTGGAGAAAATGGACACACAGTTTTATGTGGAATCCAATCACATGTTATTTCTGGTGACTCCTCGCATTGTTGAGATGTGAAGGCTGGGTTAAAACACAGACTAAAAAATCTGCAGTGACGGTTTCTGTTTTGGGCATGTGCTTTACTGCTAGACCACCAAGCCCAATATTACCGATATGAAAGATGGTTCATTATGAAGCTGACAAATGAAGCTATAGAATGCATGAAAATCTTTTACTGAATGGTTTCTTTAAAATCATTTGAGAAACATTGCAGATAGACCGGTAGGCACATGGCATTGTGTTTTGTCTCACAGGTGCACCAGCGTTCTCCATTAGTTCTTGCCTTACAAGCTTTGAGGCATAGGTACCATTCAGGAAACCTTACAAGTAAAACAGTACCAGAGCTATCACAGACAACATACGGAGCTCCCTGTAGGGTAGCCAGATAGACGATGGATTCTGCTAGGCAGCCTTCACTTGAACCAGTAAGCAAGCTTATAGAAAATCTAGGTCCATCTGAGAATGTTTTTACACCACAAGTGAACGATCATCAGCAAAAGATAATTCTCTTTGCTGTGAATGGTAGGCGAGCATGAGTCAACAGCTTACAATTGTGTTTGGTTTACATTCACTGGTGCTCATTCATTTTCCACTGTGTGTTGGCCTTTTGCACCCTCTCCGATATGGTGCTAGCAGCATCACAGATCTAGAGGGCTTCTATAGCTGAAGGCTCTGTACATGGATCTGATCAGACAAATAATATCAACAGCAGTGGTAAATGGTGCAACAAGGGTAGGATTCATTATGATTATGAAGGTAAGGCAGAGTGAATTACCGTGACGCATTCAGTGAAACAGTTGTTCTCACCAGATTCAACAGCAAGGCAACATGACCAACGTTAGTTCAGGTACGCCTGCAGATGTTAGAAGCTGAAGCTTATCGAGGTCTGCAATAAATTTCAGTAAGTAATGGCAAATATGCTATTAAAAAATCACAGGCCGAGAAGATTAAACAATGGAAAATCCAGGATGGAATGTAACAACATTAGAGAAGGAAAGTTGACACTCACCATATAGCAGAGATGCTGAGATGCGATGTTTTTTTGTTGTGGTCGTCAGTTCTGAGACTGGTTTGATGCAGCTCTCCATGCTACTCTATCCTGTGCAAGCTTCTTCATCTCCCAGTACCTACTGCAACCTACATCCTTCTGAATCTGCTGAGTGTATTCATATCTTGGTCTCCCTCTACGATTTTTACCCTCCACGCTGCCCTCCAATACTAAATTGGTGATCCCTTGATGCCTCAGAACATGTCCTACCAACCGATCGCTTCTTCTAGTCAAGTTGTGCTACAAACTTCTCTTCTCCCCGATCCTATTCAGTACCTTCTCATTAGTTATGTGATCTACCCATCTAATCTTCAGCATTCTTCTGTAGCACCACATTTCGAAAGCTTCTATTCTCTTCTTGTCTAAACTATTTATCGTCCATGTTTCACTTCTATACATGGCTACACTCCATACAAATACTTTCAGAAACGACATCCTGACACATCTATACTCTATGCGATAGGCACAACAAAAAGATTCAGACAATTACAGCTTTCGGCCATTCATGCCTTTGTCAACAATACACCCCCACCCACGCCCCCACTCCCACCCCACCCCAACGCCGCAGTCTCAGACAACTAAAACCACACTACGAGCAGCCGCACCAGTGCATGATGGGAATGGCGACTGGGTGGGTGTAAGGAGGAGGCTGGTGCAGGATGGGGGAGGGATAGTATGGTAGGGGTGCCGGACAGTGAAGTAGTGAAGTGCTGCAGTTTAGACAGAGGGCAGGGGAGAAGTGGGGAGGGGAGAAGTGGGGAGGGGAAGTAGAGGAAAAGAAAGAGATAAAAAGAAATAAAAAGACTGGTTGTGGTGGTGTAATGATGGCTGTGTAGCACTGGAATGGGAACAGGGAGAAGGCTGGATGGGTGAGGATTGCGTATTTCACTGCAGGCATCAGGAACTATCCTAGATCTAGCAGCTATCAAAATACAAAACGATTACTAACATCCATATTCAAAGTTACTAATAGCCAGAATGTAAATGCCAGCTTTTTTTCATGTTAAGTTGATCACTGGTAACTAGTGTCCTGCTTTTAAATCCTCTTCGCAACTGTAATGGAAAGCATCTGAAACGTATCGACCAACATTTGTGCAAGTTTTGGAATCATGTTAAGGAAGGCTGGAGCTGTACTTCAGTGTTTAAGCACACTACCACCACACGTTTCACGATTATGTACAAATTCAGATACATCCATATTTCTATTCATATTCCATTTTTCTTGCTTTGTCAAGTGTGCTCATAATGCAAAATAATCATGTTTGAATACCATAGCTCTACATTGTAGACCTAACTAGTATTGTTAAGAGTTTAAAATTGTGTGAAGGTTAATAATGCAAAAAAAATCATAGCTTTTGTATGGTTGGCACAAAGGAAGTTAGAATCCTGGCATACTATTTCTCTCATGTCCTCCCCAGTCTAAATGCTTGCCCACAGGTAGAAATGAATAGTAATCAACACTGGCAAATTGTCTGCGAATGGTCATTCAGTTGTGTGTGCTTCCATTCACACTGGTTTAATGAGGATTGCTTTTAGGTCTCACTTGAAGAGGAGGACAAAATGGAAAGTACTGAGCCTTGGATCAGGATAACAAAGTTATTCACATCTAGTTGCCTAAGGGACATGACCAAACAACCAGCCAATGAATGAGCAACTCTTGTGGTATTCACCACTGTCAGACTGCTCCACTAACTCAGGTGTCAATTGCCATAGTCAGTGGCAGATGACTGTTATTCATTTTTGCTGCTTGCATTGTTTTTATGGGTGTCGTGTTTATGTTAGGCAATAGAATATCCTACACAGGTAGCACCTTACAGAATCTCTATTAGCAGCAGGAGTAAGAAATGGCCCATGAAACTGCCTAAATTTAGCTACCGTTTTAGATTCTCTAGAAGGCCTGAATGTAGAATAATTTTGTAGATAAGTTTGGAGCTTGCAAAATCTAGGAGTGTCAGCAGCTCTCACGACATGTGGAAGCTTTGTGCCCTCTGGGGGCAGAGGTGGTGTTTTCATTGTGTACTTAGAATTACAGGTGATCCTTTGTGAGCAATTACGTTACTTAGTACAAAATGGAAGGTAGAGAATCTGAAGTGCTTTATCTTGTGCATGTGTGGATTTCTGCTTAGGCACTATCCTGTTTTTTCTCTGCAACTGCTCCGATTTAGTGAGTATGGACTTGTTCGGTAAAAAGGAAACCTCACAGTAGAGCATGGAGCTGCTAGCTAGCTGGAGGTGGCAGTGATAATGTTGCACTTGGCTAGGGTTAATTCAGGGCAATAAATTTGTTTGTTCCCTCGAAAATTTGAGAGTGATGTTTGTGTGTAACTCTTTCCCTATTGAATGAACTGTACTATTGTTTTGTTTTGTTTTGTGGTTATTATTGGCAGAAGTAGTTAGTGGCCATTTGGATGCAGTGGAGTGAACAGTAAATGGTGAAAATATTCCAATCCAGTGGCCTGAAGTAGTGAGGTGGCTACAGGGCTTTGACTTTTGGAGTTGTGAGAAATTTAATCATCTTGTCTCAGGGGTCAAAGCAAGCCTGGTGACCATTATTTAGATAAATATAATGGAGTAACTATGCAAATTTAATTCCCATCTGCCAACAAAGCACCATCAGTGAGAGTACAGTTTGTGGTAGCAGCCCCGAATGTGACTGTGTGACACCACAGAAGCTATGACGCACAGCTAAATACTTGTGCACGAATTGCAGATTAGTGGCACAGATGTAAAGACATACCCTGGTTGTGGAAGTAGTTGCGGTAGTAGAGTGCGCCACGGTCGACCCCCTCGATGGCTGCACGCTGCCGACGCAGGGGACAGGCACCGGACCGCCAGTGGGACTCGCCAGCCGGGAACTCCAGCACACTGACCCCTGCGGCCAGTGGCGGACGGTGTAGTGGTGGCGCTCGACCACCTCCACCACCACTGCTGCCACCACCACCACCTCGCGTCAGGCTTACAACACGCTCCGCCTCGCCACCCACTTCATTCCGGAAGAATGGGCAGCTGCAACGTAACACACCAACTCCGTTGCAATCCTCTCTCTGCACAACAAATCATTAACCAACTATTGATCGAATAGACCCTTTTGTTCTCTTAGAAAAACTTACATTTTACGAAATTCATGGATTTATAAATAACTGGTTTGAATCTTACTTAAACAGAATGCAAACAGTTGTAGTGACTAAATCTAAAGATGTTGGAAGAAGAGAAAATTTTAGTCACGGGGGAGACTTCAATAACAAGTCCCACGGCGGTTGGATTTTGGGTCCACTCCTATTCCTTACATAAATGTGAATGCCCTTGCACTTAACATTCATCAAGCAGAAATGGTACTTTCTGTAGGTGATACAAGTGTTCTAACAAATCCCACTAGAGAAAAAGCAACAGAAGTGTTGGTTATGATAACTTTTAAAGAATTATTAAGTCTTTATCTCAAAATAGACTGCCTTAATTTTGAGAGAACACAGTATTCAGGTCTGTAGAACAATTACAAAAGGCAGTTTCAATATAATGACATCATGCACACTATATCATCTGTGCCATTTTGTTTTGTCTCCTCTAGTGGTATGCTACAGTACTGTGATCCACATATTTTTATGTACAATAGGACTGCAGACAGGCAAATTAATTTCATAATTTTATTTCTTTCAAGAGATCATTTAAACTTTGTCAATGCCCCTCATATATTAGGGACAATTTACATGTTCCTTAAAGAGCAGGCTGAAATGAACATGAAATACCACATACGGTTAGATGTGTCACAAAGTGCACATCACTACTTCACGCACAAAGAACGAGCAGCGTGCATAACGTGCTAAAAGGAAATGATCAGGCCTTGTTTTCCCTGCAGGAGCTGCATTATATACCATGGCAGTGAACAACATGGAAAGAAGATTTTTGTCACTGTGGATGAATAAATGGAGGAGGGAAAGGGCAGCATGACATTTCTTAAAAATGTGACTTTCTTTCGAGGATGAATACTAATTCTGAAACTGACAGTACGCAAGGATAACTACTGATTCCTACTGAACCCGTGCAACAGATTTACAGTGGAGACACTGATAAGAAAAACAATTTTTTCCAAGACGTCAAGATTTAAGATTTCAAGTCATTGGTGAACCGAAGTCTGCCAAAAGCTTTTGGCATGTACAGATCACTGTTACCACGAATTGTCTTTGAGGTTTCAATGGCGTGTCTTTCTTGGCAGCATTGGAACACAGGGTCTTTCTCTTTTTAATTTTCTGCTCTGCTTTCTGCTGCCTACACCCTCAACATACACCACATTATATTTAATACTTTATTATGTCTGTTTCAGTTGCGTTAATCTTTACTTCACTTCACACATTTCTCTTGAAATACACATTCTTTGCACCAGGTTGCCTTAATCTTCCATCTTTCTTCTAGAAATCACTCTCAGTGCACCACAGCAACTTAAGTGCACAGTTGCAGACAGACTCTTCACTCCACTTTCCAGTAACTTTGTATGCTTTTTTACACATGTAAATAGAGTATCTTTTGGTTCAGACTGTGCAACTCCATGGACTCTTGCTTACATGGAACCAAAAGCAAGTCTGTATCAGTGTGTAAGTGGGAGTACAATGTTACATGAATGTCTGGTGAAAGAAGTTGAAGCTTTCACTCCAGGACCTATTAGATATGATGACACACAGAACACTAAACACGCATCCAAGACAGTGGATCACATGGCATACAAAGAGGTTAATCAAGGTGTCTTCTCTCTCAGTGGACATATATTTTTCCACCACATTCAAACTCTAGGGACTAATCAATGACAGGTTAGGGAACAAAATATGTCTAATGAACTTATGACTGGAAATGCATGGTTTCCATGCTAGAAACTATTTATTCAATCATACACTGTTACAGAGACTGCAGTCTAATACACGCCGTACCATGCAGCCACAGTTACAGTATGTGCTGAAAATGGTTTCCACATGCCTCAATACATGCGTGTACATGCTGTAGCACGTTCTGTCTCTCACATTCACATCAGCCACACTGCATCCAAACAGTGACAAAGGTAGCATAAATATGCTGCTCTAGTGTCTCCACATCTGGAATGGGCTTTGCATACAAAATACTTTTGAGATGGTCCCATAACCGAAAATACCACAGGTTGGGATCGGTGAACGAGCAGGCCGTGAACTGGAGCCCCTCATCTGATTCATTGACTAGGGAAGACAACTGAGATATGTTTGGGCATTTACTGGTAAAGTGGGCTGGAGCACCATCATGTAGCAGCCACATAACCCTCCGAATCATCAATGGCACTTCTTCCAGCAGGGGAGGCAAAGTCACCCATAAGAAATGCCAATAGTTTCAGCCTGTTTGGTGGCGTGGGAGGAAGACTGATCCCAAAATACATTTGCCAATTATCCCAGCCCACACATTCCAGCTGCAGTGATCCTGATGATTCACTGTCACTGTACCGTGGGGGTTCTGTGTACTATCCCACAGATGACAAAGTTGAGGATACCACTCCACAAAGACGGCCTCATCTGTGGATAGAATGGATAACGCAAAGGATGGAATCATGACTGTGTGGTGAAGAAACGATGACAAAACTGCTCCTGAAGTCTCAAGTCTGTCGCTAGTAAGCCCTGCACATGCTGTAACTGACAAGGGTAGTAACAATTGTCATGAAGAATGTTCCACACAGTCAGCTGGCTTACCCAGTACTGGCAGGCCAACTGCCCGGTATCAACATGGCAGATGTCTTCCACAGTATTAATCACATTTTTCTTCACGTCTGGTCCCAATATTTTGGGTATTTCCTTCACAATTTCCTGCTTCCTGAAACGACCCTGTCTCAGACAAACAACAAAACACTGTTGCAAACATTGGATGCTGTGGTTATTGTTGGCAGGGACAGGTCTCCTGATACAACCTCGGTACCCGCCACCTGCTGCAATTTGCCTTTCTGTAAGTAAACACCATGATGGCAAGCACTCAATCTGAATACAGAACCACTTTGTAGAATGCTGTATCACACCCACTACAAGGTGAGTCAGCAAAAGAAGTGAATTGGACACGACATTACCGATTACTATGGCAGGAGAGGGTCCTAGAACATGACATGAGGAAAAGTACCACCTTGTAGGAAGAAACCAAGCATACTGTAGCTGTACCTGCATGGTACGACGCATATTAGACTGCAGTATATGTAAAAAAGATAGATTGAACAAATGGTTTCTAGCATCGAAACCATGTATTTCTGGGCTTAAGTTCATTAGACCTTTTTTGTACCATATTCTCTCATCAATCAATCCCTGGAGTTTGTACACTACGAGAAAAAAATCACTCTGTAGAGGAACTTGCACAAGACAGAAGCCCTACTGCTTCACCTATATGGATTACCAAAGATCTGTATGAATAATGTTCCATTAAGACTGACTGACTTAGCACTCCTGGCTGACAGACACACAAACTGGCAAAACACTTGTCTCTTTGCTCCAGTCACTTTTGGGGAAGCCTGACACATACATAAAGGACTCAGGACATTTCACTGAAAAGCTGAGGAAACTAAAACTAGGGCCTTCCTAACACACTTTAATAGCCTCTATGCCAACATAAAATCTATCATGGAAGTAGAAAAGGACGAACAGCTGCCCTTTCTAGATGTGCTTGTGACAAAGGATGGTGGAAACCTGGGACACAGCATGTATCAAAAAACCTGGGACACAGCATGTATCAAAGACCAACACACACTGACCGATACCTGCACGAACTGTCAAATCACATCCAGGTAAGTTTTCATTTTCCTGAACGTTATTTATTAGTGCCTGTGTTTCACACATTAGACGATGACTGCCAAATTTTATAAGTTGTGACACCATCCCATCTCGACCATGTGCATGGTTATTTTACAATTTATATATCACTAACTCTACTCCCTGCATTGTTGGTATTTCTGCTTCTTCCCTTTATCTTCTCCTGCCTCCGAAACATCATTTAGGATAAATTTTACAAGGTTATAAATGACTGTTACGGATAATGTCGCATATCGTTCAGCTGTTCGTGACAGAATACCAATAACAGCAACAGAGAATGACAATTATTCAGTGGTGGGAAAGATGGGGTGTGGACGTAAAAGATTTGAAGGAAACTGAACTGCTCTAAGTTGTCACACAAAAGAAACCCCCAGCTTCCAACAAATTACGGAAACAAATATGACCTGCACGTTCACCTCAGTTTTTGTTCTCGCTATAATCGAATACCTGAGTACTAGCCACAGGGCGCCTTAAGCCACGTATGATAACAATGCCACTTCGCTGCGCGAGCTATCAGTACCAATCATTCGTCATTTCCCTTTCTCCTCGGCGCACACGCACCTCTCTAGCAGGTCGTTGCAGCGGCCGTCGCCCGGGTCGTGCTCCTCGGGGGCGGCGTCGGGCCCCGAGTCGGCGGGCGACTCCGGCGTGGCGGCCCTGGCCGCCGCTGCCGCCCCCGCGCCGCCGCCGCCCCCGCCAGCCGCCGCGGCCCCCGACGCGGCCGAGGCGCCGGTGGCCGTGTTGCGGCGACGTGCCAGCTGCAGGCCGCGCAGGCGCAGAGCGGCGCAGCCCAGCGAGCCGGCCGTCAGCGACTGCACGTCGTGGTGCGCGAACTGCAGCTGCCGCCAGCGGCACCGCCCCTGCTGCTGCTGGTGCTCCGCCGAGTCGGGGGTCGCGCACCCGGAGTCGTCCGGCGTAGAGATTTGCCTGCAAGGACAGACATTCCTTCGGTCAGGAACTTCATTTCTGGTGACATACGTCGACATTGGCCGCGCAGGATTTATTTTAAATTTTGTGTCAGACCAGGTGACTATCCTCAGCGAGGGCGACAATGACAATTCTTAGAAAATCAAATAAGATTAGTTTTTAAAAGTGTTGTAATCTAGCCAGTTACTTTATTTTTAAAATTTCGGAGAAAATATTTATTGTTTTTAACGAATTATTCTGCCAAATTCCATTAATGTTTTGAATTTTTCAATTAAACCTAACCCTAAAATTTAAGTCTTAGCAATAGATGTCACTTTCCCTAATGGATGTCATATTCAATAAGTTCAGGGACCTTCCTTACACATCAATCTCTCTCCAAAAATTATATTTTGTGCTAAAGTCAGCAACAATTATTTGAAACTTCCTGGCAGATTAAAACTGTGTGCCGGACCGAGACTCGAACTCGAGACCTTCGTTTTTCGCGGGCAAGTGCTCTACCATCTGAGCTACCCAAGCACGACTCACGCCCCGTCCTCACAGCTTTACTTCTGCCAGTACCTCGTCTCCTACCTTCCAAACTTCACAGAAGCTGTCCTGTGAACCTGCAGAACTAGCACTCCCGAAAGAAAGGATATTGTTGAGACATGGCTTAGCCACAGCCTGGGGGATGTTTCCGGAATGACATTTTCACTCTGCAGCGGAGTGTGCGCCGATATGAAACTTCCTGGGGTAGCTCAGATGGTAAAGCACTTGCTCGCGTAAGGCAAAGGTCCCAAGTCAGAGTCTCGGTCCGACACACAGTTTTAATCCGCCAGGAAGTTTCATATCAGCGCACACCCCGCTGGAGAGTGAAAATCTCATTCTGGAAGCAATTATTTGCATTTAATAAATTCTTTTCTAGGGTGGATATAAAGTAGTCGTCGTCGACGTCCCCCCCCCCCTCCTGATAGTACACTTAACAGCATACATCATCATAAATGTCTGAGGCTTTAAAGTGCATTGACACTGACAACAGTGCGCCGAAGGATATCTTCAGGCTCCGGAACGTATTTACACTTTAATCTCTCATTGTTAATATAAGTGAACAATAATTAACAAATTTATCAAATCTTTTTTAGTGTGTGCGTAAAGAACCCTCCCCCTACCCCTGGTAATGCGCGTTATGAAAAATGCGTTGATATTGCGAGGATTAACTTCTCATGTCTAACTGTTGTGAAATGTCTTCGATTTTACTCATACTAATGCCCAAGGCCGCTCGAAAAAATTCGTGAGACGTTGGTCGATCTCTTTCACAATCGCTGAAAGATGAAGTTCCATGTTTTGGCACTAGACGGGCCAAGTTATCCTTTCACTATTGGCGTCGTTGGATGCGGTATGGAGGGGATCTTGTAGGCACATTGCTCTCCCGGGTGTTGTCGGGTTTCTTGACCTTGGAACCGCTACTACTCGATCAAGTATCTACTCATTTAGCCTCACGAGGCTAACTGCACCAACGTTCCAGTTCTCCCACGAAGAAAAACATCTTGCGGCAGTATCGGGACTCGAACCTAGATCCTTCGCTTGACAGCTACGCTGGAGACTGACTTTCAATTCGTTGTACCAATTATAAATTATGTATACAGACTGAAGTGACAAATGAAAATTTGTACTAAGACCAGGATCTGATCCCGTCCCCTGCTCACTACGCCACACCAGGACAGTGGCTTTGCATAACTCCACACACTAATGCACTTACCACTACGCCACGCTGGCACACCGGCTTTGCATTCCCCAATTCCCATTCACGCCTCAACCCACTTGGTATTCCCCCTAAACTCTAACAGCTTACATCATAGATGTCAGAGCTTGAAAATGTCTCTGGAACCATATAGTTTCATTCAATTATAAATTGTATTGGCTGGGGCTTTTTCACCAAATGCATTAACTCCGATCTTCACATGGTTTAGGAGTTAATAATCATTAAAATCGTAAACAAAATCACAGCCCTTGAGTGTTCAGTGAGATTCAATTTTCGGTTCATACAGAATCTTTATATGACTATAATGAACAGAATATCAGAGCACACCTAACAAACTAGATGGCAATCGACTCGCTTAACGCCTGAAAGTAGTTGTCAAACAAGTTGGAATTTGTTTTCGGAACCATGGCAGTCTAAAATCTTTTCTGTGTTACACATATTTAGATGTAGGGGGCATTTTCAGAATAATGATTTAAATAAATTTATAAGACTTTATTAACCAGACTAAAGGCTAAAATTATTTCTCAAAGTTCCGTACGGATTCCTTACTCCATAAAGAGATTTCTGAAAATTATGGTTGTTAATTTTTAATAGCTATGAAAATGTTAATTGTCAGACATAACGAAATCCTGGGGCATGTACAATACGTAACTAATGGATAAATAGTTCACCTCCAAACTCATCTACCGCACGCACAACACGTTTTTGTTGCAAACCTTACTATTAGTGTTTTCGCAGCTGTTAAAAATTTACAATCACAAATTTTCAGAACTATCTGCAGGGGGCTAGGAATCTGTGAGAGACAAAGAGAAATTATTTTTTAATTTTTAGTCCAATTTAAAAATGTATTATACTAAAATTTTTATTTAAATAATTATTTTATGCTTCTTGGTCTTGTTTTATTGTTCCAAATCACTGTAACCGAGATTCTGACAAGGATTGGGAACGACTCTCACAACCAGAAGATACTGGCCATCAACAGCAGTGTGAACAGTACGATAACAAACAAGAGGAGGTTACGCACAACATAGATGGCACAGTAGCACAGCAGTTCAAACAAGTAGTGCAAGAGCGAAAACCTAAGTCGCAACCAAAGCAATGGTGCGTAATGAGAACGATAAGATAGCACATCGAACACACACCTGAAAGAACTGTGGCGCTGCTAGCTTTATTATGCGGCTGCCAATACCAACTGGCCAGCGAGGTGGGCACGGTAAGCGATCCTGCCAGGGTAGCACTGCAGAGACGATACTAGCACCCGCAGATGCGGCAGTGACCTCTAGCGCCTGTTGTCTAGTTCCACACACATCGCCGGGCATGCATTTCAATGCTACCCGCACCACATGCTGGTCCTGCAGGGCACCTCAGATGTCAAGGGTTAACCCTTTTCACCCCCATCCCCACAGCAGCTAAGTCGATCCGACAGCCAAGAAAGCGAGTTTATATTGCATTGTCATCCAGTTCTGAGTAATGTTTAGAATTTCGAAACCCTAGTTGACTGGCGAGTTGGGTTATAAACAATTGCAAAATTCCTTAATGAGATTTTCACTCTGCAGCAGAGTGTGCACTGATATGAAACTTCTTGGCAGATTAAAACTGTGTGCCGGACCGAGACTCGAGCTCTGGACCTTTGCCTTTTGCGGGCAAGTGCTCTACCGACTGAGCTACCCAAGCACGACTCGTGCCCCGTCCTCACATCCTTACTTCTGCCAGTACCTCGTCTCCTACCTTCCAAACTTTACAGAAGCTCTCCTGCGAACCTTGCAGAACTAGCACTCCTGAAAGAAAGAATATTAAGGAGACATGGCTAGCCACAGCCTGGGGGATGTTTCCAGAATGACAATTTCACTCTGCAGCGGAGTGTGCGATAATATGAACCTACCTTCATTCTGGAAAATCCCCCAGGCTGTGGCTAAGCCATGTCTCCGCGATATCCTTTCTTTGAGGAGTGCTAGTTCTGCAAGGTTCGCAGGAGAGTTTCTGTAAAGTTTGGAAGGTAGGAGACGAGGTACTGGCAGAAATTAAGCTGTGAGGACGGGGCGTGAGTTGTGCTTGGGTAGCTCAGCTGGTAGAGCACTTGCCCGCAAAGGGCAAAGGTCCCGAGTTCGAGTCTCGGTCCAGCACTCAGTTTTAATCTGCCAGGAAGTTTCAATAGCAAAATTTTTACTACGCAGACAAAGCGTCCTACAAATGTTTTAAAGTATGATTCTTTTGGAAAAAACTTACTTTATTCGTCAAAATCGTTGCTATCGGCTCGAAAATAGTCCCACTAGATACTGTACACTTATGTATGAAAGATTCTTGGACTTCTTCCCACATCAATTCAGGGTACAACCTCGACCTCGCAACGATTAGATCTGTTTTCGTTGGGAGCAGGTGACTAAACTGCTACTTTGGTGGCATTATATAGCCCACAGGCGGCTTGTGACAGGTCAGTAATTACGTGATCCTGTCGCACACGGTGTCAACATCTGCGCTGGTGATGCCATTGCCCCCATAGTAGCGTAAACGTTGTGACAATATTTCTGCATCGGGAGCTCGCTTCAATTCACCGCTAAAAGTTTGTATCTGCTGTCACGGTTGAAGTAGTTCTCACACATTCGTATTTCTACGGCCTCTTTAATTACAGAATATCCCAGTGAGTAGGAGCCCGGGGCAAAACTTTTGTTTCGTCAAACAACTTTGTGTGTTTGTAATGCTGCGTTCAGTCAATCGACCAATCACAAGTTGCCTATGGGTTATACAGGTGTAAGGCCACCGTAGCAGCATTTAGACAATCAGTTGGTCCTGAGAATGACGTTGGAGGTTATCGGCGAAAGCTTGACGTATTACCCCGAATTAACGCGGCAAGAAGTCCTAGAATGCGAAACACATCGTTCTCATGTACATTACGCCTGCACTTTTTCCAATCCCAGAAACACTTCTGGTAACTATCTTTGGGTTAGCTTCTAACTCTTGGCGATGTATTTTTTAGAAGAAAGTCAAATGGGGTCATGCTTAGCGAATATGGATGCCCGTGGTAAACTTCACGAACAAGCAAAGTGTGAGCAGGTGCGTTATCATGGTGCGAAAGCTATTCGCAATGTTTCGCCTAAACTCCAGGATTTTTTTTCCGGGCTGTGTCACGCAAACAATTAGTTAATGTTGCCAGTTAAGTTGTACCTACATATGCATAAACTTGGGTCACGTAAGATGTAACACCGCTTTTATTTAATGAACGGTTCCAGATATCGAAACGGCACTTTGGGCAAATTAAAGTGCGCTAAGTGGCACATACTTTGGTATGTAATACATAATCTTGACTCTTGTCTCGATCGAGATAATGCAGCAATTATTTTTAATGCTTCATTTCTTGCATGCAGATATATACACCAATGAGAAGTTAGACAAGATTTTTTGCATAAGACAAACGTCAAATTCTGTCGAAGTGGTAATGGAAAATCGCCTGACGAAACTGTAGTTTCAACAAAAACCTGAAAACGAACTCACATGAAATAGTTTTCCTAAGTCCCATTTGATGCGCCAGAAGCTTGCATATGGAGTAGTTCCATATTAAAAAATTATACCTGACCGTGTATGTGAGTCACATAAAAAATGAGGTTTCACCTTAATAGCGTTCGCCTATCGCGCTGCATAATGACGACGGAGCCCTGCATGAGAGCTCTGCTGGGCGGTGTTAACACCGCAATAGCCGACTCCGGCCGCATTGCTTTCCAATTCTGTGCATTTCTCGAACTGTTGCGAAACGTTTCAACATCACTACCAACAGACCAGTATCACTGTTCCCGTCTTTCCAAGAGCTACTGAATGCAATTATGAAAAATACACAGTTCGATTAAGAAAATTATAGTTGTTTCAATATCTCTGTTAATACCGAAGTGCATGGCATCATCCACACACAACATTACGTGCCCCTTATCATATTACCAATTGCGAAAACCTCGCTTCGATATCGAAATAAAAAGGGTGTTATGTCTTACGTGACTCACCCTTTATATTACTGTCCGTGACAGTGTTGGACTTCGCATTTTGGCTCATGTTACCAGTTTCGGTGCAGCTACACGAGGTAGCGTCTCCCAGATATATACTTGTTGGGTGCGCAGCAATTTCATTATCACGGTATATACCTATGAAGAAACATCAGAGATTCGAAATCGATCGTAATAAATTACCATCCTCAAGTACACCTGTTCGGCATTAATTTCAAAATAAAGAGTAGCCACTTATTCTGCAGAACAATAGCATATCAGCTGTCGTCCCCATCTCTTGAGCAAAATGGAAGATTAAAGCCTGAGCTTCGGTTTCCACATAATATCCGTAAACTCATGTTTCATAAAGTTCTACGAGCCTCTGGCTCACGGGGTCGCGAGTTCGATTCCCGGCAGGGTTGGGAATTTTCTCTGCCCGGGGACTGGGTATCATCATCATCATCATCATCATCATCATCATCATCATCATCATCATCATCATCATCATCATCATCATCATCATCATCATCATGTGACAGTGGCTAGAATGGACCGAGAAAAACGTGGATTGCGTAAAATTTTGGACTTCGTACGAACGCTGATGACCGTGCATTTGAGCGCCCCATAAATCCAACATCGCCATCGCCAAACTTTTAGGAGGTAGTTCAGTAGTTCTGCATCGTTGCACCCACATACTCTTTAACAATTCCATTCACCACTGATTTTGTTCGAAATTCAACAATTTTTGAAAAAGTTTTGTTGTAATTTTCAAATCAGGTCTAAAATGTTTTTGGTATGAGCCAACTGATAAGCGAACATCGCGCTAATCTGAACAGTACAACAAGCGAAATTAAGAAATTGTCGTTCTTTTTAACCTCGTGCTGCTTAGTACTGTCTATACATGTGTGACATTACATTCTTCATGATAAAAACAAACGGTGACCAACAACACAAGAACTACAGAATAAATAACAGCTCGATTATTCTGTAGACGTTCGTGTAGTTTCCCGCCACATGTTCGTAACATTAAACACACGTACTGCCACGTATGCACAATCGTTTGTAGCACATGCCTTAAAAGGCTTTTATGTCGTCAGGTGCAGAAGTTCAGAGGTGCCCCAGGGAAGTGTTGTATATTAATACTAACCTCAGACTTTTTGCAAATGACGCAGTTATCTATGATGAAATACTGTCTGAAAAAAGATGCATAAATATACAGTCAGCTCTCGATAAGATTTTAAAGTGGTGCAGAGTTGGGCGGCCTCCTTTAAATGACCAGAAACGTAAAACTGTGTACTTAACAAAAGGAAGAAATTTAGATCCTGTGACTATAACGAGTCACAGTTGGAAACAACTCTTACGAATATCTGGGTGTAACACTTTACAATGTGTGAATGATCACATGGGCTCAGAGGTGGGTAAAGCAGGTAGCAGCCATCGCTTATTGGTAGAATACTGAGAAATGAAATCAGTCTACAAAGGAGATGGCTTACAAATGACTCGTGCGACCGGTTCTACACTACTTCTCAAATGTGTGGGACCCATATAAAATTGGACGTACAGGGGATATTGGACGTAGAGAAGGGCAGCACAAATTTACCGCAGGTTTATTCGATCCGCGAGAGAGAGTGACAGAGACGCTGAAAAAACCGACACATTCTTGAAAACTGACGTAGACTATACCAAGAACGCATACTTACAAAGTTCCAAGAACCGCCTTTAAGTGGTGACTCTAGGAATGTTCTGCATCCCCCTGCGTACCGCTCACATTGCCACATTACCAATACAATGGGCTGCAGCCTTTCCATACGGCAGCCGTCACTTATTAGTAGCCATCTGGGTTAGGTCTAAGTCGCGGCTTAGAGGTACTTGTTACTTCAGAAACAGTTCTAACAGGGGCGGACAGCCGAGTATCGAATCGTTCCACTGCGCAAGAAGTGTTACCGTTTCAACGCCGAAGCCGCGACACGTTTGCACATGTGTAAGTATCCCACTCGTTGACAGTTGTCTTTATGATGTCCATATTCATACACCATTATCAATTTCTCGGTAATCTAACTCCCCATCGTACGTACATATAGAGATCTATATTATCACTAATACTTCAGTAACTCAAATCAGGTGAACATTTAAATGGTAGAGGGAGACCAAGAAATAAATATATTAGGCAGAGTCAGAAGGATGTAGACTGCAATAGTTACCGGAGATGAGGTTAGCACAGGCTAGAGTAGCATGGACAGCTGCATCAACCCTATCTTCAGACTAAAGACGAGGGAGCGACCTATTTAACTGCCCTTTATAACATACAAGTACACGTTTTGAGAGGTTGTCGCCAATCATTAAAACACTCAAAATTAGTGCCTTAATCATACTATTGGAGTGTCGTAACCTGGTTGGCGCATTCTCTCTTGAAACCCGTAGTATTGTATCTACATCTACATCCATACTCCGCAAGCCACCTGACGGTGTGTGGCAGAGGGTACCCTGAGTACCTCTATCGGTTCTCCTATTTCAGTCTCGTATTGTTCGTGGTAAGAGGGATTGTCGGTATGCTTCTGTGTGGGCTTTAATCTCTCTGATTTTATCCTCATGGTCTCTTCGCGAGATATACGTAGGAGGGAGTAATATACTGCTTGACTCTTCGGTGAAGGTATGTTCTCGAAACTTTGACAAAAGCCCGTACCGAGCTACTGAGCGTCTCTCCTGCAGAGTCTTCCACTGGAGTTTATCATCTCCGTAACGCTATCGCGATTACTAGATGATCCTGTAACGAAGCGCGCTGCTCTCCGTTGGATCTTTTCTATCTCTTCTATCAACCCTATCTGGTACGGATCCCACACTGCTGAGCAGTATTCAAGCAGTGGGCGAACAAGCGTACTGTAACCTACTTCCTTTGTTTTCGGATTGCATTTCCTTAGGATTCTTCCAATGAATCTCAGTCTGGCATCTGCTTTACCGACGATCAACTTTATATGATCATTCCATTTTAAATCACTCCTAATACCTACTCCCAGATAATTTATGGAATTAACTGCTTCCAGTTGCTGACCTATATTGTAGCTAAATGATAAGGGAACGATCTTTCTATGTATTCGCAGCACATTACACTTGTCTACATTGAGATTCAATTGCCATTCCCTGCACCATGCGTCAATTCGCTGCAGATCCTCCTGCATTTCAGTACAATTTTCCATTGTTACAACCTCTCGATACACTACAGCATCATCAGCAAAAAGCCTCAGTGAACTTCCGATATCATCCACAAGGTCATTTATGTATATTGTGAATATCAACGGTCCTATGACACTCCCCTGCGGCACACCTGAAATTACTCTTACTTCGGAAGACTTCTCTCCATTGAGAATGACATGCTGCGTTCTGTTATCTAGGAACTCTTCAATCCAATCACACAATTGGTCTGATAGTCCACATGCTCTTACTTTGTTCATTAAACGACTGTGGGGAACTGTATCGAACGCCTTGCGGAAGTCAAGAAACAAGGCATCTACCTGGGAACCCGTGTCTATGACCCTCTGAGTCTTGTGGACGAATAGCGCGAGCTGGGTTTCACACGATCGCCTTTTTCGAAACCCATGCTGATTCCTACAGAGTAGATTTCTAGTCTCCAGAAAAGTCATTATACTCGAACATAATACGTGTTCCAAAATTCTACAGCTGATCGACGTTAGAGATATAGGTCTATAGTCGTGCGCATCTGTTCGACGTCCCTTCTTGAAAACGAGGATGACCTGTGCCCTTTTCCAATCTTTTGGAACGCTACGCTCTTCTAGAGACGTACGGTACACCGCTGCAAGAAGGGGGCAAGTTCCTTCGCGTACTCTGTGTAAAACCGAACTGGTATCCCATCAGGTCCAGCGGCCTTTCCTCTTTTGAGCGATTTTAATTGTTTCTCTGTCCCTCAATCTAGAGAAGGAACTACAGTGCAGTCTTCCTCTGTGAAACAGCTTTGGAAAAACATTTAGTAGTTCGGCCGTTAGTCTGTCATCCTCTGTTTCAGTACCATTTTGGTCACAGAGTGTCTAGACATTTTGTTTTGATCCACCTACCGCTTTGACATAAGACCAAAATTTCTTAGGATTTTCTGACAAGTCAGTACATAGAACTTCTCTTTCGAATTCATTGAACGCCTCTCGCATAGCCCTCCTCACACTACATTTCGCTTCGCGTAATTTTTGTTTGTCTGCAAGGCTTTTGCTATGTTTATGTTTGCTGTGAAGTTCCCTTTGCTTCCGCAGCAGTTTTCTAACTCGGTTGTTGTACCACGGTGGCTCTTTTCCATCTCTTACGATCTTGCTTGGCACATACCCATCTAACGCATATTGTACGATGGTTATGAACTTTGTCCACTGATCCTCAACACTATCTGTACTTGAGACAAAACTTTTGTGTTGAGCCGTCAGGTAATCTGTAATCTGCTTTTTGTCACTTTTGCTAAACAGAAAGGTCTTCCTACCTTTTTTAATATTTCTATTTACGACTGAAATCATCGATGCAGTCCGGCCCCGGTAGCTGAATGGTCAGCGTGACGGAATGTCAATCCTAAGGTCCCGGGTTCGATTCCCGGCTGGGTCGGAGATTTTCTCCGCTCAGGGACTGGGTGTTGTGTTGTCCTAATCATCATTATTTCATCCCCATCGACGCGGAGGTCGCCGAAATGGCGTCAACTCTAAAGACCTGCACCAGGCGAACGGTCTACCCGACGGGAGGCACTAGCCACACGACATTTCATTTCATCGATGCAGTAACCGCTTTATGGTCGCTGATTCCCTGTTCTGCGTTAACTGTTTCAAATAGTTCGGGTCTGTTTGTCACCAGAAGATCTAATATGTTATCGCCACGAGTCGGTTCTTTGTTTAACTGCTCAAGGTAGTTTTCAGATGAAGCACTTGAAAAAGTATCAAGTTAATAGTGGTGCTGAATTCTACCAATTATTTCCAAGTCGTATTTACTTCCCAATACTCAAATTTTTATAACCTTTGCGCACGAATGTGTGATTCGCCTGATAATTCTAGCCGGCACTACATTGTCAACCGACTTCTAGCTCATGCTCTGTTTAGAGTGAACAGGAATTGAATGGCGTGTTTAAGCGAGGGCCACAAGTTCTACGGATCTGTCCATCATCCCGTTGTACTTGTTACGCTGTTTTCATGATGTGACATGTTTATTTTATTCTAACATTTTGACTAGATGCCTTATCAGTCACCATGTTCTTTGTGTTATTGTATTTTAACTGTTTGTGTATCATATTTTCTGAGGTGGTACTGGGGACCAGCCCAGCGTTTGGAAAACCTCCCAAAAAACAACACACACGCTGACCAGTGTACCGGACCAACTATCGTTGACACATGCGGATTCGAACCGAGTCTGGCTGAATCATGTCGTCTGGCCGAACTCTTATAGCGAGCTGCCACTTACGCCGAGGCCGGCCGCGGTGGTCTCGCGGTTCTAGGCGCGCAGTCCGGAACCGTGCGACTGCTACGGTCGCAGGTTCGAATCCTGCCTCGGGCATGGCTGTGTGTGATGTCCTTAGGTTAGTTAGATTTAAGTAGTTCTAAGTTCTAGGGGACTGATGACCATAGCAGTTGAGTCCCATAGTGCTCAGAGCCATTTGAACTTAAGCTGAGTGTAACACACACACACACACACACACACACACACACACACACACACACACACACACACACACTTATGTGCTTTTCACATAACAATAAGGTCGCCAATGAACAGCTGAAGGTGTAATATGTGTTTGCTTTATGGCTTGCTTTATCCAGTACATATACGGAAACAATATCAAGATACGATGCATAATACAGGGCGGGTCAAAAGCCCTGGACACCTTCATAAGTTGGAAGATTAAAGGGAAAATTGAAATGTGATGATGGGAACATAGGTTTGACGTGCGTTGCGGCGACTACAGTTGTGCATTGCACGGGATGGACAACACGTGGAACATGTGTTGTATCAGTCGGTATGAAGGTAATTTCCCAACTTTGAACATTAATAACCTCTAAACTGTACAAGACAGACAAAAGCAAATTACACCACTCAATTCTAGAGCTCAAGCGAGTGTTATTCCATGTGTCATACAACCCCTTCCCATTAAAAAAAAAAAATGAATCCAAAATGGCGGATTTCAAGATGGTGGCCATGAATGACATTCACTCCAAAAGTTGCGGCCCCACATCAAACCTATGTTCCCATTATCACACTTCAATTTCCCTTTAATCTTCCAACTTATGGGGGTGTCCAAGGACTTTTGACTCGCCCAGTATATACGTTCCCGTCACAATGTGATCACGACCGACTCACAGAAGGCAGGTGACAGCACTTGCCAGTCGACGTCGTAATGCATACACAGATTTACTTGACGTCCGAAAGGGCATGTTCATTGACATAGGTTGCAGTATTTCCGTAACGGCTAAGTCCGTAAACAGTTTCCCATACAGTGAATGGCAAGATGGCACTATACAAAACCGGTGCCGAAGCAACAGTGATGCACCACGGGCCACTGACGAGGGTTAACACCGGCTCCGGAGAAGTGTTCGAGCGAACAGACAACTACGGAGCAACTAATCGCCCAGATGAACCAAGGGGCTACCGACCGCACCTCAACAACCGCTCAGGGAACGTTATTGTGTATGGGCCTCCGCAGCAGGTGCCTGGTTCATGCTGATTGCTGTCCATCGGAGGCGAATGCTGGAATTTCCACGACAATAACGCAACCGGAAGTCCATTGAGTGGCGACAGGTGGTCTTTCCAAATGTCAAACTTCACTGCTCTATCGGACAGATGGCCGACACCCTGCAACAATCGGCAGAAGAGTCCAAGCCAGAGGAGGCAGCGTTATAATCTGGGGAATGTTTCTGTAGCATTCCTGGATGATCTCGTCATTCTGGAAGGCACAATGGATCAACGCCAAGTATGCATCTATTCCTGCTGACCACGTCGACCCTTACATGCAGTTTTTTTTTCCTCGGCACGGTAACATGTATTAGCAGGACAATACAAAGTATGTCACAGTTCGCAGCGTATATGCATGTATTGAAGCGCACCAGTGCTGAAGACTTCCAACAAACATTAAATATAATTAGGGTTTTGATCCTTCAACCATAGGGGCAACGGCCTTGCCGCAGTAGATGCACCGGTTCCCGTCAGATCACCGAAGTTAAGCGCTGTTGGGCGTGACCGGCACTGAGATGGGTGACCGTACGGGCCGACATGCGCTGTTGCCATTTTTCGGGGTGAACTCAGCCTCGTGATGCCAACTGAGGAGCTACTCGACCGAACAGTAACGGCTCCGGTCACAGAAAACAATCATAACGACCGGGTGAGCGGTGTGCTGACCACACGCCCCTCCTATCTGCATCCTCAGATGAGGATGATACGGCGGTCGAATGGTCCCGATGGGCCACTTGTGGCCTGAAGACTGAATGTAGATCTTCAACCATAGCGGTCTTACACGCTTAACGTCGAATATTTCACTCATCTCATTTGTAAAGTAACCAGAACTGAAGCTGTTTTATACACGAGAGATTCTTTAAGAATCGTGAAGTGGGAGGAGAAGGGGGGGGGGGGCGGCTTGGAGATTTCTGTTATTTGTCTAGCATGGGTCCCAGCGAAGTGTAAGGCAGCTTTGTGCAGCTGCAGGTACGGCGACGTGTGAGCCGTGAGGCTGCAGTAGCAACTCACCGTAATCGAAAGCGGCTGTACTCTGTATGCGTGAGAACATGACTCCAACTGAGGTAATAACGAACGCGCAATGTTTTACTGTCGTGTTAAACGTACTACGAACAGAGTACAGTGATATATGCCTTTGACGATGCAGTTGGGTTTCATACCCTGCAGAAGAGCTACCCGCGGTCTCCGCCGCTAGGACGACAAGGGTCGAGGGTCAAAGCAGGAAGTTTCTTTCCGCCTGCCATCCCCGAGAAATGGGACAGCGCTAACGTGATAAGCCGGAAGGCGCCCGGGGACAGCTGAGTCAGTCGCACGGCGCCCACACCGTCCCACGCCGCAGATACGCTCTGTGCCATTTCACAAAGACTTCTGGCACACCCACATTGTATCGAACCATGTGAGATTAAACATTGCTGTGATATCCCAAATTGAATGCTGCCCTAGTGCCTGGTTCACGATGACATTCAGCATTTTTAGTTTTCTTGCTTCGGTGCCTTGCCACACAAAGTGATAGGTACAGCGCCAATTATTTTTAACACACTTCAAACATATTTTCGCACTTCATATTTTCTCTGTGTGGAAAGATTAGTTGCACCATCTGTTACATTTTGCAACAGGTATCTCACTGATTTTTGGAGAACTCGTATACTGTTTTGGCTCAGTTTTCACTGTTTCAAGTAGGGCTGTGTTTGAGCACGACTCGAACCGTTCGAACAGTTTACGTCACAGTTCGGGAAATCCCTGGTTCTGTTCGATCTTTTGATCGGCACGCGATCTTGTTACTTTTGTTGGTACTATATCCATGACCCGCCTTAGCGTTTGTATGGCACTTTTGATTTTAGTAATAAAAATAACTGTGAAACAAACTAAAACATCTTTTTGGATATGTATCATGTCTAACAACGGTAACTAAAAAATAAGAGTTTGCAATCATGTTTGTCAAATTCTCGAACTTTCGCCCATCCCGCGATCAATGTCTGATGGCACTATCTCCAAGAGAGATCCCGCTGTAATTTATTCTCGAAATAGAAAGTGCAGTCAGTTCATCACTATACATTTGGTTTCTTAGGCATTTAATTTTCATCATTGTTTCATCTGAATGTAGAAATTTGAGGAAAACTTACAAGAAATTTTAGGGATTTTTGTTAACCGCTCCCCTTTATAAATAATATGTTTCGAGTCGGATTACGAAATACCCCCTGTGTTTAAAGCAAAGTGACCTCTTAGCTATGCTACAGATAAACGTCATAATCGCTTTCAACCCTATATCGCTAAACCCTCGTAAAATTTACAATTTTATCAGCAGGGTATGAAACATGACATTTTGAACTTAGTTGTGTGTGTAACATACGACTGGATGTCTAATAATTGTCATTAATCCATAACCTATAATTTATGACTTCCTTAGAATAAATCTGGCGTAATACAATTTACGGTGGTTTAGTAGGAATGTAACAACCCCCCGCCCTTTAGTGTTAGGGTTAGAATGTACACTGGTCAAACCCAGACATCATTAACCTTTTCTTCAATAGCCTCCAAAAATGTTCTCCGGGCCAAGCTACAACAATTACTACAAAAAACGCTTTCTCGGCGCTTGCTTTAACGCCCCCCATATCCACAGATTTTTAGTTCGCGTGTGGCTGCTTATTGTCTCGTGCTAGTACTTCCATCGAGGATGATTAATGGTAAACTGTAGATCACAGCACACAATCTATTCCTTTTCAATACAACCAAGCGCGAGAGCGTAACGGCCCCATCCCGCGCAAGGATCACCGTCAGCACTACATGAAAGGCTACGGAGAAATCAGGAATTGTTTTCATGACTGCCGGATTTGCAATCGCAAAACCCAAGCTGCAAACATTTATAAGTAACTATCAGGGTTTGGTCAGGAATTTAGCACGATACGTCATTAGTGCTCTTTTCACAGGAAACATCCGGAATTTGCCTGAAGCGAACAGGGAAATTACGGAAAATCTAAAGCTGCATAGCCGGACGCCAATATGAACCGTCGTCCTCCCGAATACTAATCCGGTGTGGTAACTACATCGCTCCGGCACGTTTGTTGGTTATAACGTTTTTTTCCAATAAGACAGTATTCAGTACTTTCAGATTTTCTATTTTTGTGGCTTATATTCTCCATTTAAGTTACATTATGCCGGAACAGCACTTCATCGTGCTCATAGCAATTTAGCTTTGGAACATTCTTTGTCAGCAACCGATTCCATTCGGTTAAGTTTTAAACAGGGCAAAAGGGGGGTAGCTTCATAGACTATAATAAAAGGTAGCTATGCAACAGTTTGGAAAAGCATCGGTATCAGGAATTTGTAGTCTTCCGTCTAACACAAACAAAGCAAAAGAATGTTCCACCATATACTGTTTTTCGTAACGACCAACATGAACGTTTGTGAACAAATTTGACAGTCCTTTTAATATAACAAAATGTTGCTACTTTTGAACATGCAGCCAGAAATGGCATGGCAAATAATTCGAATGTTCCGCTTTGAAGGACATCAGCTACTATGAAATTATTGACGTTTGCAGTTCTAATTGACAATTCGAAACACTATAACTGTAGTTCTTATAGTTGTAATTTCAACATGAAAATGAAAGTCTTAAGAGTTTTAACGATTGGACAGTAGACATCAATGATTCAGTGAAGCAATTGCGTTTCCTTCACTTACCGTGTATTTATAGCTAAATTGTGGTTTTTCTAACGCGCGAAGTATTGTCAATTACGTATTTTTCGGTTCTCACAACTTCGGTACGAACTGTAAATGTTTAAGTCAGAAATATAGGGCTACTTTTGTTTTCATTCCAAGACGATAACTGCACTGCTCAGCAGCCAACTCCCGTCGTGACACCTATATTACTGAGCTATCATCACGCAACAAGTCGCAAGTTGCCAATCTGACGGCAACAAATTTGATTTTGAACATGTCGCGTAACTGTCAATTCTTTACAATCAGATTGCAGTCAATTAAACACAGAACCAATAGTAACAGATGCTAAAAGCTGCTGCGGAAGATGGCCACGCAAACAAACGTATCACTTCTGACTACGCCTGCATCACTACCACTACTACATGCGATACGACTTTCGAAGGCGAGACACGAATTTCGGAAGCTGTTATTCGCTTCGCCGTCGTGTTTACATGTTAAAGTCTGAAGCGGTTCCGCAAGATCGGTCAAATATCGGCCTTCCGGTCGTAAGTTGTTTTATACAAATGGCGTCTGGAAATCAGCTGTTCCCGTTCCTCATTTAGTCAGCTCAATGGCTGTTTCTCTACAAAAAGATGTAATCTACGTTAGAAGACATAACAAGGGAAGTATTTCAGTTAGAAACTATCTCTCGAGGCAGCATGACTGTCGCCGAGCAATTGAATGGACTTTAGTCATCCAGTATTTGAGACAGAGCGTTTAGCGATTTCCAATAATAATAATAATTATTATTATTATAATTATTATAATTATTATTATTATTATATTATTATTATTATTATTATTACACTTAATCTGAAACCGTTACGAAACTACTACTCGCGGTGCCCCCCCCCCCCCCAACATACTGAACGTAAAAAAATTGATCGCGTACTCAAACTTTATCAGACATGAAGTTTAATTTATTAATTGTTTAGCACAAGCACTATTCGCAACACACACTGCGGGCGGTATCCACATCTATCGCTGAATCGTCCAGTGTTTGATAATTGGTGCACTCAGCACTAACTTTTAGTTTCAAACCTGTTCTAAACTTTCCTTGCATGTTCGAAAACTTTTAACATTTTGACTCATTTAGGTAAAGTTAATAGGAAGTTCAGCTGTTTCATAGATAGGAGTTCGATTTTTCAAACTTTAAAGAATCGGTGGTTTACTGGTAAAAGCGAAGAGCCACGCTTTGCTTCGGCCACTGCTCGCTTAGACGCTCCTATCCTTTATCACAGGTTCAAAATAAGCGCACCTTAAGCAGCTACGTACCGGAAAAACCGGCGATGGATGCAGCACGGTACCACGTGCAGCAATTCGCGAACTGGGCTCATGTACCAGTACCGAGAAAACAAGTTGTGTGGAGCACGCAAAGTACAGTCCAACCTCCTAAACAATCCACGCACGGCGTCTTACATGGCAGTGACACGTAACGAGCATACAGGGCGAGATGGCAGCACCGGTGCAAGGCAGCGACACCTTGCGAGGACTTGCCCAAACGTCAAACACCACTCTTCTGTTACTGTAGGTTATCTATCTTGAGCTGACTGCAATCTGATCAAAAATAATTAAACCAGACGCGTTTCACTTTTATTTACAAAGCATCTTCTGTGGTTATTGTTTAAATTGGATAGACACGTTTGTACATTTTTTGTTGTTTTAGGTTTAAAATAGCGTTTTTTTTATAAAGTTCGTCTGCAGGCCACTAACTGTTTTTCTTTACATAAGCGAAAACAAACGAATAGGCATAAACACTGCGGCAGTGAAGAATGAAAAACAGTTAATCAAGTCTGTTGCAAATCGTGCAGCACAAGAAATAACGCAGAATGCCAAAAAATGCCAAAAACTGCCAAGTGCAGAAGTGAAATAAAGCCTAACACCGTAAGTAGCCTGCAGACGAACTTAAAACGCTGTTTTTAACCTGAAACAGTCAAAAATGTACAAACGTGTGTATCCAATTTACAGAATAACTACAAAGATGCTTTGTAAATAAAAGCGAAACGCGTCTGGTGTAATTCTTTATAATCAGATTGCAGTCAATTGAACACAGAACCAATAGTAACAGATGCTAAAAGCTGCTGCGGAAGATGGCCACGCAAACAAACGTATCACTTCTGACTACGCCTGCATCACTACTACATGCGACACGACTTTCGAAGGCGAGACACGAATTTCGGAAGCTGTTATTCGCCGTCGTGTTTACATGTTAAAGTCTGAAGCGGTTCCGCAAGATCGGTCAAATATCGGCCTTTCGGCCGTAAGTTGTTTTATAGAAATGGCGTCTGGAAATCAGCTGTTCCCGTTCCTCATTTAGTCAGCTCTGGCTGTTTCTCTACAAATAAATATTAGAGGTAGACAATTTTAAGTTCAGTACGATATTTCCAATTCTTATTCACTGCACAAAAAATTACTGTCTTGACCAGATGAGTTCTTTTTAAAATAAAAAGTTGTAACCTGATAACCCAATCAGGTTTCAAAAACGGTTGTTCGTTTAGATGTTAGCGCAAATCGCTATAATAGTATTTAAAGAACCAACCAGAAGCGGTATTGGTAAATTGCCACCGCCCAGGGCTGCAGGTATTTGAGGGCTGACAAAATCTTAAAATTTTAATTTGACTTCAAAAGGATGAATTAAACAAGACAATGAAAGTTGTGTAGTGATACAGAAGTATGAGAACAAGCTGTAAATTCAAATCATCCATAAAATTTTTTGTCTTACTGGAAACTTGTTAGCGGTGTTTTGAAACAAAGCAAGCGCTCTAGTTGATCGCCTTGGTTGCGTCTTTCAAAATAGCAAAGATTGCTACCGACAGTCTTGGCAACTTGTTTCTACCATGCGCCTACACTACAAATGGCTCTGAGCACTATGGGACTTAACATCTCAGGTCATCAGTCCCCTATAACTTACAACTAACCTAAGGACGTCACACACATCCATGCCCGAGGCAGGACTCGAACCTGCGATCGTAGCGGTCGCGCGGTTCCAGACTGAAGCGCCTAGAACCGCTCGGCCACCAGCGGCCGGCGCCTACACTACACTTGCAATGCACCTGCGTCAACTTGAAAGCACCCACAGAAGCGAACAACTTCATAATAAAGATAAACGTCAGCATATGATGGTCTAACAATTCCTTAAATACCTGTGGGGTGATCGATGAGAAAAACATTTTGTAATATATAGAAAAAAGTAAGTAAACTATGCAGTGCCCATCACATTCCACAGTCTTCTAAATCCAGACGTTGTGATTAATGGGAGTTTACACGTGGACAGATAAGTGACAGTTTCCCCTTAATACTACGTCTCAATTGAATCTGCCATTAATACCATTTACATTGCTCTCTTCTTCTCACGGTCTTCTAAATCAGTTTTTCCCTTTTTAGTCTGTAACTTCTTTTAAGTTTTTGCCCCGTTCCCTTTTTTCTCGGTGGTGAAACCATAATCAGTAGTTATTACTATTTAAGATAACACGAAACAACACATGTAAAACCATATTTTGGAGCTGAAGCAACTAAAATGCACGAACTGTTAATCCAGCTTAGTCGTACTTGACAGTTTGCGTTCCAAAACTTTACTTAGCGTATAACTGTTACTTTTCGCTACAAAAAATGGAAATGCTGGTTACTAAGGGCCGCGCGGTTTGGGGCGCCGGTGTCACAGATTGCGCGGCTCCTCCCGCCGCACGTTAGAGTCCTCCCTTGTGTGTGTGTGTGTGTGTGTGTGTGTGTGTGTGTGTGTGTGTGTGTGTGTGTGTGTGTTGTTCTTAGCGTTAGTTTAAGTAGTGTGTAAGTATAGGTACCGATGACTTCAGCAGTTTGGTCCCTTCGGACTTCACACACATTTGGTTACTAAGGGTCTTGCAGAGCACGCTCCCTTTGCTCAGGAAATGAGAAAAAGCGAACAGATTTCAGTCATATTCTCCGCGAGGGACATAATTTTGGTTGCGTAATTAATTTTGGAGTAATGGCTCAAAATGTATTACACTGTTAACGATCTTTGCTATTTCACTGATCAGTGCCCCCATACCTAATCTGATTCTGGTCTTAAAGACGTATCCACGTCAAGAAGACGTATGAGTAAGTGTGGTATGTAAAAATAAGCCGTCGTGGATGAATGACAATGTACTACAGTACAAAAATTGGAAAATACTACAGTACTACATATTAGTACTGAGGAAAATATTGCGGAAAGAAGTTAATTCTATCCGCCGTCACTGATACGTCCGCTCCCAGCATCGCTACGGAAAGCGCGAAGTTATATTGCACGTAAAATACTACCGATAAGCACGACAAGCTCAGTTGCGATTGATTTATTTCTTGACAAACCACGACCGATTTCAACCTTATACAAGGCCACTATAGATGGGGGTGTGCTCTTGATTCGGAATAAAAAACTACGCCCGAAATCGACCACAATTTGTCAACAAATAAAACAATTCTGACTTACGCTGTACGTTCGTCACATACTTCGAACAGTCGTAGTTAACAAACAAAAACAACGAACATTCATGTTTCAAAACGCGCACTCATCGAACTACGCTCATTCTTCACTTTCAGCATGATACGGCCGGGAAGTCTGCAGAGTAGTAATTTGCTTTGAAACTGGACAGAAAACACTGACTGAATATTTCACGCTACTCTACAAAACCAGCGTGTTCAAGTGTATACACAGATATATTACGAGAGAGATATACAATAAAAAGAATATATCCACAGAGGCAAAGATAAGCCACTAAATGGCAACAGTGAGGAATGCAGTATTATATGCTGCTGAGACGATGACACTAGGAAGAAATGGGGCAGAACAACTAGAGAAAGAAGAGAGAAAAATACTGAGAAAATACTAGGTCCCAAAAGAGGTGGAGAGAGGTGGATGCGAAGACCTACGGAAGAATTGTGCTGGAACATGAGAACAATATCCGGGGAAATCAGATTCAAAAGGGCAAGGTTTGCTGGGCATGTAGTTAGGATGAGTAGGGACAGAATGTCGAAGAGAGTGTGGGAAACAACAGGGAGGACAAGGGGAAAGACAAGAACCAAGTGGGTTGTTGAACTTCGGAAGGACTGGTTGGAATTGGGGATCAAGGTCGAAGGAAAGGAAAATTGGAGGAACAAATATACACCGACAAATATGTCGGAGATCAAAGACAGAGAAGAATACAAGAAAAGATTAGAATGTTACCAGTGGAGCCGCCAGGAGAAACGGAAAGTGAAGGTCTCGGAAGAAGATCGGGAGAGAAGAAGAGAAAGAATGAAAAGGTTCTGGGAGAAGAGGAGGAAAATGCAGTCCACAAAGGGGGCTACCCGTGGTCCTACAAGGGCCGTAACGCTAGGAGGAGAAGAGACAGGTATATAACCCACCTTCGCCTTTGTGTGGACGAGGAAATCTCAGCCATGTGGCAAATTCTGATCCGCACAATGCACTTACTATCACACATTGGAAAATGAATCTGGCTGCAATAGGCGCAGTCCACACACAAGTGGCGCGGCGCGGGCGCCTGGTGGCAGCGAGGTAAAGGCATGACGCGGGCGAGACGTGACCTGTGCACACTGGAAGGCGGCTGTCGCAGAGAGAAGCACGACGCCCGTGCTACCATTGTCAAACCACGAAGTTCTTTGTTGCGGCAAACAATAGGCGGAGCTCAAAAGCCGTTAAATAACGTAGAGTTAACATTTGTGCGTAGAAGGACAATAAACGCAAAGCACTGAGGGAGTGGATGCTGTTATCCTGGGTGATTCGGTGGTGAGGTTGCAAACTTTCAAGGGTGAAAAATAGCGGGTGATCAAAAAGTCAGTATAAATTTGAAAACTTAATAAACCATGGAATAATGTAGATGAGAGGTAAAAATTGACACACATGCTTGGAATATTTTATTAGAACAAAACAAAAAAACAAAAAAACACACACACACAAAGTTCACAAAATGTCCGACAGATGGCGCTGGACAGCAAAACGTCAGTGACTGCGCATGACAATCGTGTATAAAAGGAGCTGTAATGAGAGAGAGAGAGGATCAGATGCGCCAGCAGTCGCAGCATGCTGATGTTACCTGAAAAGGCGCTTTTATTGAAGCTGTATTACCAGAATGGGGAATGTGCTAGTTCAGCTTTACGATCCTAGCGCCATAGGAAGGGGATCCGAACGGGTAAAGGTCCGTTGACAAATGCAGCTGTGGCGAGAATGATTTCGAAGTTCGAAGCCACGGGTTCTTTAGACGATAGACCCCCTAGTGGCCGACCGAGCACAAGGCGTAATGCTGCTGAGACAGTTCAGGAAGAAATGGAGACTGTAGCGGGTTCGTCTAAGCACGGGGAAGTCAGCGCTCGTGCAGTCGCACTTAGCACCGTCATTCCATGCACTACTGTTTGGTTGGCACTTAGGTGTGCCCTCCGATGTTATCCGTACAAAATCCATCGGCATCATGAACTGTTACCTGGCGATTTAGTGAAGCGGAGAGCATTTGCGGTGTGGGCGTTTCACAAGATGGCGGAAGATGCCGATTGGTTGAGTAACGTGTTGTGGACCGACGAAGCTCATTTCACTCTCCGAGGGTCTGTCAACGCCCACAACTGCAGAATTTGGGCTACCGAAAATCCTAGAACTGTCGTGGAAACACCATTTCAAAACGAGAAAGTCACGGTATGGGTTGGATTTACCACATCTACCGTTATCGGGCCTTTTCTCTTCGAGGAAATGCGTGATTCTGGTTTTGTAACTGCTACCGTGACGGGTGAGAGGTACGCCGATATGTTACAAAATCGCATCATCCACAGCCTGGCTGATAAACACCTGCTAGAACGAACGATGTTTATGAAAGATGGCGCTCCACCCCATATTGCTAGACGCGTGAAAGATCTCTTGCGCGCGTCGTTTGGTGACGATCGTGTGCTCAGCCGCCACTTTCGTCATGCTTGGTCTCCCAGGTCCCCAGACCTCAGTCCGTGCGAATACTGGCTTTGGGGTTACCTGAAGTCGCAAGTGTATCGTGATCGACCTACATCTCTAGGGATGCTGAAAGACAAAATCCGACGCCAATGCCTCACCATAACTCCGGACATGCTTTACAGTGCTGTTCACAACATTATTCCTCGACTACAGCTATTGTTGAGGAATGATGGTGGACATATTGAGCATTTCCTGTAAAGAACATCATTTTTGCTTTGTCTTACTTTGTTATGCTAATTATTGCTATTCTGATCAGATGAAGCGCCATCTGTCGGACTTTTTTGAACTTTTGTATTTTTTTGGTTCTAATAAAACCCCATGCCATTCCAAGCATGTGTGTCAATTTGCACCTCTCTATGTACATTATTCCGTGATTTATTCAGTTTTCAAATTTATGCTGACTTTTTGATCACCCGGGTGCAGTCAGCGTCGTGATGCCAATTGAGGAGCTACTCGACCGCATAGTAGCGGCTCCGGTCACAGAAAACCATCGTAACGACCGGGAGAGCGGTGTGCTGACCACACCCTCCTCCTATCCGCATCCTCAGCTGAGGATGACCCGGCGGTCGGATGGTCCCGGTGGGCCACATGTGGCCTGATGACGGAGTGCCCTTTTTTTTTTTTTTTTTTTTTGATCACCCGGTATATCAGTTGGAGGTAAGAGTTGGATCCCTGGTCGGGAAACGACCGAGTTGAATGTTTTAAGCGAAAATCGTTCTGATACCTCCGACACTGGACCTCTTCAACTGCAAGCTCTTTGCTTTCCATATTTAAGGAGGATGTAGAATGGACTAAAACACGAAAAAAAATGCCCAGTAAACGCGGGCACTAAAATGCAGGCCTCAAGAGCTATGAGTTTTCAATAAAACACGTCCACATCAGAGATATCAGAACAATTTACTGATATAACTTTCCATTCGATCGTTTCGGACCAGTGTCCGTTACCTCAGATCAGTATATTTACCCTTCTCAATCATCCCTAAATATAACATCATCGCGAAATTAGGCTGTATATCGTAGAGAAATGTGCTTCTGGAAAACTGCCACCTAATGATGTGAATGGAACAATGTTGTAACCGCAACTCGTAATGAAATAAACTCAAGATTCGCGTAGCCAAAAAGTTTTAGCTATATGTTAAATTTTTGCATAGTTCTAATACAGTGTGTAACATATAGACGAAACTGGAATGGACCACAATTCCTATTTTGCATAGATCTTCATTTGAACATCCCAAAATATGCCAAACTTTGTAAGAGATGTTCAAAATATTAGGATGCTTTCCAAAACTAATATCCGTCAAAGGTTTCACTGTTATAGACCAGAAATTCCTCAAAAGAGCCTTCTACCATGTGGTAGAGAGAGATACGAAAGATCCTTTCACGTATATCACCCAGACGACTGGATTCCAGTCACTGCCAATGCCAAGGACAATGCATTTCTTGTCTGCAAGAAGGAACCAGATAATTTCGGGATCTTAGTGCACTAGACCAACGATTACACAGAGGCTCATTCAAAATAACTCAGTATGTCTGGCTGCTAATTTCATCTGAAGACACTACTACACCAAAGGGGAGATAAAGTCGTAACATTCAGCAATAGTGGGTTTGTCAAAACGCTGCAAAGAAGCCGAGAGGTACTAGGAAACGAAATTGCTGCCAGTTAACATTTCAGTTTTTTGTATGAGAAGCTTCTGCGAAACAAAATATATCAGGAAGAATGTCTTACTTGATATGTGGCAGCATATGCCAGCTGAAAAATGGAATTTCTATGAGCAACTACCAAGTGAATAGTGGACTTGCACGTCTGTCTGGCAAAATCCATTGACGATGACAGAAGATGCTAAGCTGCCTGTACATGTTCAGTGCAATTGCAACAGAAACAGTGTCAAATTTCACATATCTTCTGCTGCTGCTTCTTATATAAATTTGTACTGCAGTAAACATTATGCGTTTTGACCTGTTTTGTACCTTTCTCAAAATAAGTTTTCTACCTTTGCAATAAAATGAAATGATCGTAAGGAGGTGGGGGCAGGAGGGGTTGCGGGCGCTTGAGGTTTGGAAATCCTCTTCGACCAAACCATGAAAAATATAAACATACCTAATAATATAAGCTTACCTATTATCAGGGCATGGCAATTGTCGATGGGTGTGTTCCGAAGTTTTAGCATTTTTGTAAAGCACTGCGTGTAACTTAAGAACAGTAGAACGATAAGTAGATGTCTGCTGAGCGCAGTTATTCTACACGAAACATTTTTTGAGACCTATGCCATTTATACAGGTGTACTGTAAGTATAGTTTACAAATACGCGCGTAAGTGCAGTGGAAAGCATATTAGCGATTCATTAATTTTTGTATGAAATATTACATTTTAAAAATTACTTTTTCAAAGGCTATACATATTATTACGTTAGTCTGATGTCAATCCTAGCTGACTGCTATACTTGGCGTTTTAATATTGGCTTTACAAGGAAACTTTTACTTATGTGGCTTGATCACTTGAGGGCACAGGTTTTTATTATCTCTCCATGCAGCGCGAAGCTATGTAAGTAATTGTGTTGAAAGATACCCTTAGTTGGTGTCGAAACCAGGTCAATACAAAAAGTTTGTGCAACCTAATGGCCGCTTTTATCCTTCAGAAACATTATTATTATTATTATTTCTTTACTTTCTCAGACGTTAAGTCTGGTTGAGAATGGAAAGTGACGCGGACCTTGATCAAGCGTCACTTCCTATTAACTGTACGGTATGTGTTATATTGCATTTAGGAACTTTCGGGTAATTGAACATGTATCAATAATTACGGATTTCTGTAGTTGTATATATATGTTTGGATGTAGCTGTATTGCATTGATGTACTGGTGGATATTGTGTGGTATGACTCCTGTAGTTGATAGTATAATTGGTATGATGTCAACTTTATCCTGATGCCACATGTCTTTGACTTCCTCAGCCAGTTGGATGTATTTTTCAATTTTTTCTCCTGTTTTCTTTTGTATATTTGTTGTATTGGGTATGGATATTTCGATTAGTTGTGTTAATTTCTTCTTTTTATTGGTGAGTATGATGTCAGGTTTGTTATGTGGCGTTGTTTTATCTGTTATAATGGTTCTGTTCCAGTATAATTGGTATTCATCATTCTCCAGTACATTTTGTGGTGCATACTTGTATGTAGGAACTTGTTGTTTTAAAAGTTTATGTTGTAAGGCAAGCTGTTGATGTATTATTTTTGCGACATTGTCATGTCTTCTGGGGTATTCTGTATTTGCTAGTGTTGTACATCCGCTTGTGATGTGATCTACTGTTTCTATTTGTTGTTTACAAAGTCTGCATTTATCTGTTGTGGAATTGGGATCTTTAATAATATGCTTGCTGTAATACCTGGTGTTTATTGTTTGATCCTGTATTGCAATCATGAATCCTTCTGTCTGACTGTATATATTGCCTTTTCTTAGCCATGTGTTGGATGCGTCTTGATCGATGTGTGGCTGTGTTAGATGATACGGGTGCTTGCCATGAAGTGTTTTCTTTTTCCAATTTACTTACTTCGTATCTGTTGATGTTATGTGGTCTAAAGGGTTGTAGAGGTGGTTATGAAATTGTAGTGGTGTAGCCGATGTATTTATATGAGTGATTGCTTTGTGTATTTTGCTAGTTTCTGCTCGTTCTAGAAAGAATTTTCTTAAATTGTCTACCTGTCCATAATGTAGGTTTTTTATATCGATAAATCCCCTTCCTCCTTCCTTTCTGCTTAATGTGAATCTTTCTGTTGCTGAATGTATGTGATGTATTCTATATTTGTGGCATTGTGATCGTGTAAGTGTATTGAGTGCTTCTAGGTCTGTGTTACTCCATTTCACTACTCCAAATGAGTAGGTCAATATTGGTATGGCATAAGTATTTATAGCTTTTGTCTTGTTTCTTGCTGTCAATTCTGTTTTCAGTATTTTTGTTAGTCTTTGTCTATATTTTTCTTTTAGTTCTTCTTTAATATTTGTATTATCTATTCCTATTTTTTGTCTGTATCCTAGATATTTATAGGCATCCGTTTTTTCCATCGCTTCTATGCAGTCGCTGTGGTTATCCAATATGTAATCTTCTTGTTTAGTGTGTTTTCCCTTGACTATGCTATTTTTCTTACATTTGTCTGCTCCAAACGCCATACTTATATCATTGCTGAATACTTCTGTTATCTTTAGTAATTGGTTGGGTTGTTGATTTGTTGCTGCCAGTAGTTTTAGATCATCCATGTATAGCAAATGTGTGATTTTGTGTCGGTATGTTCCAGTAATATTGTATCCATAATTTGTATTATTTAGCATGTTGGATAGTGGGTTCAGAGCAAGGCAGAACCAGAAAGGACTTAATGAGTCTCGTTGGTGTATTCCACGCTTAATCTGTATTGGCTGTGATGTGATATTATCTGAATTTGTTTGGATATTAAGTGTGGTTTTCCAGTTTTTCATTACTATGTTTAGGAACTGTATCAATTTAGGATCTACTTTGTATATTTCCAATATTTGTAGTAACCATGAGTGGGGTACACTATCAAAAGCTTTTTGGTAATCAATGTATGCGTAGTGTAGAGACCTTTGTTTAGTTTTAGCTTGATATGTCACCTCTGCATCTATTATCAGTCGCTCTTTACATCCTCGCGCTCCTTTGCAGCAGCCTTTTTGTTCTTCATTTATAATTTTGTTCTGTGTTGTATGTGTCATTAATTTCTGTGTAATGACTGAAGTTAATATTTTGTAGATTGTTGGTAGGCATGTTATGGGGCGATATTTAGCTGGGTTTGCTGTGTCTGCTTGATCTTTAGGTTTCGGATAAGTTATTCCATGTGTAAGTGTATCAGGGAATATGTATGGGTCTGCAATGTAACTGTTAAATAATTTAGTTAGATGTGAATGTGTTGAGGTGAACTTCTTTAGCCAGAAATTTGCTATTTTATCATTTCCAGGGGCTTTCCAATTGTGCGTAGAATTAATTGCTCGGGTGACTTCATGTTGCAAAATTATCACTTCAGGCATTTGTGGTATCATCTTGTATGTATCTGTTTCTGCTTGTATCCACCGTGCATGCCTGTTATGTTGTACCGGGTTTGACCATATGCTGCTCCAGAAGTGTTCCATGTCTCTTATGTTTGGTGGATTGTCTATTTTTATGTGTGTGTTATCTATTGTTTGGTAAAATTTCTTTTGGTTTGTGTTGAATGTTTGGTTTTGTTTCCTTCTATTTTCACTTTTTTTGTATCTTCTAAGTCGTTTCGCCAAAGCTTGTAATTTTTGCTTCTTTTCATCTAATTGCTCTATTGCTTCTTGTTGTGAGATTTTACCTAACCTTTTTCGTTTTTTGTCTGATATTTTATTTCTTATAAATTGTGTTAACTGTCCGATGTCTTTTCTCAGTTTTTCTATTCTGATCTGTAGCCTGTGTTGCCATGCTGGTTTTGTGGGTTTCTTCTGTGTGTTGGTTGGTTCTGATATCTGCCTAGTGTGTATATTTAGTGTAGTGAGTGCTCCTACATAAACCAGTAGTTGTAACTCTTCCATAGTTGTGTATTCATTTATTTTGTTGTGTATGATTGTGTTGATAGTTTTTATTGTTGTTTCGACTTGTGGGCTATTTGGTGGTCTATGCAAGAATGGTCTAATGTCTGTATTTGTGTCTTTGTATTCTATATATGTCAACTGAAATTTTTCTTCTATATCTAACATGTGTGTCACTTCGTGTTCTATTTGTGCTTGTGCTGGTGGCTGTCTTAAAATTTCATTTTCCTCTGATTGTTTAATTCATGCGTGTTGTTCTTTGTTTGTTTGCTCTGGGATGTTTGAGTCCATTACTGTATTTTCTTCTTCTTCTAATTGCACATTATTTTGTTCCAGTATTTGTTGTACTTGTTGTTTGATGTTTTCTAATTCTGACTGGGGTATCCTGTTATTTTTTATTATTACACGAATCTGATCAGCTAGACGTTGTTCTGTTAAAAATTTTAATTCTGGGTATCTGGTAATAAATGTTGCGTATACTTGTGATCTGTATCCAGTTGTGTTGGTTCCTAGGTTTGTTGCTTGGTAATAACAGAACATGAGGTGTCGATTAACTTCATCTGACCATCTCATCCTCTGTCTTTGTTTTCCTTCTAGGGTGGTTGCAGGAAGCATATCCTGCAAAACACCTCTATTTGGATTTAAATCATTTTCCAGTTGGCTAGCAGTGTCATTACCATTGTGGGCGGGCATAGGGTTCAAGCGCCGTCCCCGACCATGACGGCGCTTGTCCGAGGCTTCTTTAGTTCTGTCCTGAACCAAGTAATCACACTAAAAGGGGGGTTAGCCCTATTAGTGGTTTGTTCTTTTCGTCGCCTTTTACGACTGGCAGAACATACCGGAGGCCTATTCTTTTCCCGGGCCTCCACGGGGTTATTATTATTATTATTATTATTATTATTATTATTATTATTATTATTATTTACTATTATTATGTAGTTTGCATTGTGAACACGAAAATCCAACTGGATGAACTGAAGCAGCGGTCGGCAAACCGGCTCGCGAGCTACAATGGGTTCTTTGGCCCCTGAGTGTGGCTCTTCCACAAAATACCGCGTGTGGGCGCGCATGTGCAATGCTAAGATTTTAATCGTTGCTCACGTAAAGAGCTTTTTTGTTAACTTTGTGGAGCGAGCACGGAGATCTTCTGAGGCATAACTTCGTACATTAGTTGTCAAGAGGAAACGTGAAATTTTCGTTTCGTTAATGAAAGAAATTAAAGTATTTTTACTTGATAAGGGTTATCACTAAGCAGAGCTAATGAACGATCAGTGCATCCAAGAACTTTATTTCGTGCAAGACGTTAAGTTTCACCTCAGTCAGCTTAATCGTAAACTACAGGAGAAAGGAAACAATGTTAGAAGTTATTTCATCCGAAAACAAATTACCCTTTTTTGCTCAAGATTCTGAAAGAGAAACTGATCGAATTTAGAAGCCTGTTGAAACACCGCCAAGAAAATTATTCTGATACTGACGTTTGCTATTACAAAACAACACTCTGAAATATAAGGGAAGCTTTTCTCAACAGGTTTCAGGAATTCCGAAACACGGCGACGTTGGACTTTGTTAAAGAACCTCTGGAAGCCACTGCAACAGATTAAATTTTTCTCCCTTGGATGCTGACACAGACAACTATGAAATGAAATTGCTGGATTTAAAAAACAATGATCTGTGGAGCTCAAAATTTGAACGTCTTTGTACCGGTGGAGAAATATTGCAGAAAAAAAATGTGAACTTAGCTACAGCACAAGTGGTCTACTTTGATCGACGGAGAAAGGAGGTATGTTCATTTTTAACATCTAGAATAGAACTCCTCACTCATAATCAACAGCAGCTGGAAAAAGATGAGTTGCATTTTGCGTTGTGCAGGGCTCGAGGTTATGACAATGCCGCTTCGGTATCGGGAGTACAAGCAGAAGTACAACGAAAAATTCGAGAAGTCAGTCCAGTAGCACTGTTCATTCACTGCGGTAATCTTTCCTTAAATCTTTGTGGAATTAATGCAGTCCCACGGTTTCCCTCTAGCGTCACTGTTGATAATTTCTATTCATTCTTCTTGTCTCCTAAATATAGAGGGGAATTACTTGTAGAAAAAAGGAGGAAAACGTTTGAAACGATTCCTTGATGATACTCGCTGGAATGCTCAGTACAATTCAGTTTAAAGACATAAAAGAAAACGCGGAAACAAATATGAGCTCTTTGGAAGAAGTGCAAGATCCGTCTAAAGCAAACCTTGATACTAGATCTGCAACAAGCATGCTCCTTCCAGCTGTATGTGATTTTTATCTTTTTGACTACGTCAGCTTTTGACACCCGATACTGTTTAGTCGATCAATACAGTCTTCAAAAATTACTTTGGATAAAGGACTCATCCTATTAAAAATCACGAATGATGTTCTAGTGACGGAACGAACAAATGGCTCAAATGGCTCTGAGCACTATGGGACTCAACATCTTAGGTCATAAGTCCCCTAGAACTTAGAACTACTTAAACCTAACTAACCTAAGGACATCACACACACCCATGCCCGAGGCAGGATTCGAACCTGCGACCGTAGCAGTCCCGCGGTTCCGGACTGCAGCGCCAGAACCGCACGGCCACCGCGGCCGGCTAGTGACGGAACGAACTACAATTATTATTGTTATTATCATTATAGGCAACACTTACTTTTGGCACTAAAAATGCAATGATTTGGCCATTAACATTGACCGACGACGAAGGAAGGGTAAAATGGAAGAATGTCGCGTGAACTAGTTTATTACCCTGGATTATCGATTGAAGAAGTCTATCAATCAATGTTTGAATGCACAGACCGATTTATACAAGGGTTGTCACAACGATACAAAGCCATGGGAGAAACCACCAAAATTTTCCAAACTACTGAAACAAAATTTGTGGTTGAAACTTCGGATGACTCGCTGGGCGTAGGACTGCCAAATCTGCTGGAAATTTACGAGGAGATTGATAAGGAGCAGGTGCTGCAAGAAATAAACAGATATCGTAGGCATCTGCGTGCAACCGACACGAGTGTTGACGTTGCTGCTAGGATAGCCCAAGAAATTCTTCAGTTTCTAATTAAATGGGACTTAGGCGAAGCATTTCACAGAGCACTGGAAGACCTAAGTCGACATTCCGCCAGAACTAGTGATAGCCTTGGGAGATCCAGATTAATAAGACTTTTCCATAAACAGGTGAAATACCCTCAGACTTAAAGAAGACTGTAGTAATTCCAGTTCCAAAGACAGTAGTTGCTGACAGGTGTGAAAATTACCGAACAATCAATTTAATAAGTCATAGTTGCAAAAATACCAGCACGAATTCTTTACGGAAGAATGGAGAAAGTGGTAGAAGCTGACCCTCTGGGAAGATGAGTTTGGATTCCAGAGTAATGTGGGTACACGCGAAGCAATACTGGCCCTAAGACTTGGATGATATGTTAAGGAAAGGCAAACCTACGTTTATAGAATTTGTACACTTATACAGTATTAAGTGGAATACTTTCTTTGAAATTCTGAAGGTAGCAGGGGCGACATACAGGGAGCGAAAGGCTATTTACTACTTGTACAGAAATCGGACGGTTGTAATAAGAGTTGAGGGGCATGAAAGGGAAGCAGTGGTTGAGAAGCGAGTTGTGAGACAGGGCTGTAGCCTAGGCTCAATGTTATTTAATCTGTACACTGAACAAGCACTGAAGGAAATTAAAGAAAAATTTGGAGTAAGACTTGGTCAGGGAGAAAAAATAAAAACTTCATGGTTTGCCGATGACATTGTAATCCTATCAGAGACAGCAAAGGACTTGGAAGAACAGTTGAACGGAATGGACAGCGCCTTGAAAGAAGGATGTAAGTTGAACAACAACAAAAGCAAAACAAGGGTAATGGAATGTAAATGTATTAAATCAGGTGATGCTGGGGGAAATAGATTAGGAAACGAGGCAATTAAAGCAGTAGACGAGTTTTGTTCTTTGGGCAGCAGAATAATTTATGATGGCCACAGTAGAGAAGATATAATACGTAGACTGGTCATGGAAGAAAAGGGTTTCCGTAGAAAAGAAATTTGTTAATGTGAGTATAGATTTAATTGTCAGAAAGTCTTTTCTGAAGGTATTTGCCTGGATGTAACCTTGTATCGAAGTGAAACATGGACGATAAATAGTTTAGACTAGAAGTGAATAGAGGCTTTTGAAATGTGGTGCTGCTGAAGAATGCTTAAGATTAAATTGGTAGATAGAATAACTATTGAAGAGGGACTGAACAGAATAGGGGAGACAAGAAATTTGTGGCAAAACTCGGTCGATAGTACACGTTCTGAGACATCGACCGATCACTAATTTAGTATTGGAGGGAAGTACAGAGTAAAAATTGTAGAGGGACACCAAGAATTGAATGCAGTAAGCTGATTCAAAAGAATATAGGTTGCAGTAGTTATCCGGAGATGAAGAGGCTTGCACTGGATCGAGTAGCATGGAGAGCTTCATTAAACCAGTCTTCGGACTGAAGACCACAACAACGAACATCAATTTCGAAGCATACCGAAAGCTTCATTCAGTTTCGCCACCACAGGTCTCTGACAGGCTGCCTCGTTTGTTAACATGACGGTGGCTTGAAACAGCGCCACGTCGTCGCCAGACGTCCGCTCCAAACCTAGAGTCGCCAGGTCCAAGAAAAATGAGATTATATTTAGCCGAACATCCTGACCTAAACGTCGGACTTCCTTTTTTTTGAAAAGCAGGTGAGTTGATTGAGTGTTCCAGCTCAAGCGCTCAGGGCTCCGCGGAGTATTGTCGCTGGCTGTGAACAATCAAATGGGCGGTACTGCGAGCCTTTTGATGCGCCGGCGGCGCCTTACATGATCGCCGGCCGATCTCACAGTACGTACCGTTGTGCTACGTCGAGAAAATATGTTTAGAAAAAAAGTAAACAACTGTTTTAAAAGTATTCAGTGCGTTTATCAGGCTTCTGACTGACATTTTCTTTTCAGAAAAGGAGCAGAAAAATCAGGCGTCAAAGAGATCATGATAGGATGATAGTTGTCGCGTCCTAAAGAAAAGATCGTTACGTGGCTTTTATTCACTTCACTGCTGAGAAAAGCTGCTCACAACAGTATGTACACCCAAAAAGGCACACGATCTGTGTGTCATTTTTATGTAGTTTGGGAAATGATATTTTGCTGCACTGAATGACACCACCGAGACAAATTCGGCGTGTTGTAGTATCAGCCTTGCAGCAACATTGAATTTTGCAGATCTATACCTTCTATCTGCAGTGACGGTTATAAATCATCGGGTGCAAACGAGACAGGAGTGCCGAAGTACTTCATTTCCCTTTCCAAACTGGAGGCCTCTTGGGATCTTTTTTTTTTTTTGTGTAAGATATCATGATTGGTTTGGTAATCACCTAAACTGGTAGGTTCAGATAGAATGATATTTTCACTCTGCAGCGGAGTGTGCGCTGATATGAAACTTCCTGGCAGATTAAAACTGTGTGCCGGACCGAGACTCGAATTGGGGACCTTTGCCTTCCGCAGGCAAGTGCTCTGCCAACTGAGCAACCCGAGCACGACTCACGCCCCGTCCCCATAGCTTCAATTCCGCCAGTTCCTCGTCTCCTACCTTCCAAACTCCGAAATGCAAAGGTCCCGAGTTCGAGTTTCGGTCCGGCACACAGTTTTAATCTGCCAGGAAGTTTCAGGTTCAGATGGTTTTAAAAAAGCCAGACGACTGAGGAATGTTAAAAATCCCGTCATTCATTTGCCTCTCCAACAAACATAACTGTTCTGAGGACGGTCTGTTTTTGTCGTGGATGTCATCTATTAGCTTCTCTTTGTCCTGCAATGACAAATGTACGAGTAAGCTGTGCATAGTATTGTCAGGCACGAATGCTAGCTCTGGTATCCATTTTAAATCTGTCAGGCAACGCATTTCTTCCGCTTTCATTTCGATAAAGAGAGATTTTTCCTCACGAATGAAAAAGAAAAGATCTGGAACTTTACCCCATATTCCGCTTTGATATGCAGGATGAGTCAGGAGGTAAGGTACACGCTTTTTGGGGTGGTAGTATTGGTGATTCTAAATAAAAAACTTCAGACGAACATATTTTCTTAACCGTATCCAATATATGACTTGCGAACACAACCTGAGTTACATTAGGCTCCGCAGATGTTGTTTTTACTGACCATTTCAATGCGCACTTCACTTGCGCATGGATAGCGACGAGTCCTTGGAGTGATTTCATGCCTACCGTGGTCACCCGAACTTACTCCATTAGATTGCCGTTTGTGGGGTTGGCTTAAAAGCCAAGTCTACAAGCGCAGAGTGGACACAGTGGAGGAAATTCTCGCTCGTATTTCACATGCGTGTGCTCAGCTTAAGGATGATTCGACCCGGGACAGGCTAGTCTCCCCGAATGAGCTCAGATCAGCAACAGAGCAGCTGTTCGCAACAGCTGCTAAGTGCATTGCAGTTGACGGTGGACTTCTTGAACACCTATTGAAGGACAATGTACACAATTAAACAAAATGTTAGATCATAATGTTTCACTTACTACCACCTGCAATTGTCCTGTTCCCTACTGTTTCCATTAGCTTGCTCGGAAACAGTTAAGAATAAGACATAGGCTATGTGATCAAAAGTATCTGGACAGAGAGCTGAAAACGACTTAAAAGGTCGTGGCGCCCTCAATCGGTAATGCTGGAATTTTATGTGGCGTTGGCCCAACCTTAGCCTTGATAACAGCTTCCATTCTCGCACGCTTACGTTCAGTCAGGTGCTGGAAGATTTCTTGGGGAATGGCAGCCGATTCTTCACGGAGTGTTGCACTGACGAGAGGTATCGATGTCGGTCGGTGAGGCCAGGCAAGAAGTCGGCGTTCCGAAACATCCCAAACGTATTCTACAGGATTCAGGTCAGGACTCTGTGCAGGCCAGTCCATTACAGGGATGTTATTGTCCTATAACCACACCGACACAGGCCGTGCATTATGAACAGGTGCTCGATAGTGTTGAAAGATGTAATCGCCATCTCCGAATTCCTCTTGAACAGTGGGAAGAAAGGAGATGCTTAAAACATCAATGTAGGCCTGTGGTGTGATAGTGCCACGCAAAACAACAAGAGGTGCAAGCCCCCTCCAAGAAAAAGACGACCACACCATAACACCACCGCCTCCCAATTTTACTGTTGGCACTACACACGCTGGCAGATGACGTTCACCGGGCATTCGCAATACCCACATCCTGCCATCGGATCGCCACATAGTGTTCTGTGATTCGTCACTCCACACAACGTTTTTCCACTGTTCAATCGTCCAATGTTTACGCACCTTACACCAAGCGATGTGTCGTTTGGCATCTACCGGCGTGATGTGTGGCTTATGAGCAGCCGCTCGAGCCTGAAATCAAGTTTTCTCACCTCCCACCTAACTGTCATAGTACTTGCAGTGGATCCTGATGCAGTTCGGATTTCCTGTGTGATGGTCTGGATATATGTCAACAGACGAGATTGGCCTGTACGCTTTTGTGCTGTAAGTGTCACTTCACGTTTCCACTTCACTATCACATCGGAAACAGTGGACCTAGGGATGTTTCTCGCTAACAAACGTACGACACAAATGACAGCCAATCACCTGACAACGTTCGAAGTCCGTGAGTTCCGCGGAGCGCCCCATTCTGCTTTCTCACGATGTCTAATGACTACTGAGGTCGCTGATATGGAGTAACTGGCCACAGGTTGCAGCACAATGCACCTGATATGAAAAACGTATGTTTTTGGGGGTGTCCGGATACTTTTGATCACACAGTGTAAGTTCATAAGACTTTTTTATTCAGGATCACTAACACAATGCATTTCCCTCAAAGCATGTACCTTTCTTCCTGACTCATCCTATATTTTAAGAATCCTTTGATCTTGAGGAGATTTACACCATGACGTCGCACAAAATTCACAGACGTGACCACAACTTTCGTTAAATCTATCCGCCCGCCTTCTTAGACGAGTGATAATTCTATTCGCCTCTTTTGCTGAGTGGTCAGCGAGTGTGACTGCCACACTGCGGACTCTGTTTCGATTCCCGGCCGGGGCAGAGCTTTTTTCCGCTCGGAGATTGTGTGTTGTGTTGCCTTAATCATCATTTCATCATCATCGACACGCAAGGGGCCCAATGGGGGATCAACTGAAAAGACTAGCAACTCGGCAGTTCAACTTTCCTAGGTGGGGGCTCCCGGCCACCAGTGCCATACGATCATTTCATTACATAAACCAGTTCCGCTGCTTCAGCACACGGTGCCTCTTGGCGAATGATCAAATAACAGCCGAAAGGTTTTTCCCAAATTCAGTTATTTTTAACGATCAGCGATCATTTGTGTTGCATCCCCTGTGGTTACAGAAAGGAGCATCTTCCAAGGTGAATTCTTACTTTCTACAAGTGATCCACAAGCAGCTTCAAAAATATCAAGTCCTGGTGAGGTGTATTCGAGCGGTACCAAATTCAAGAGCTTCTCAGGTATTTGCAGCTCCAAATCGACACCACGCACAAATATTGAAAGCTGAGCGTACTCAAAATATGGGAACACCACCAGAAATGTCTGTCCGAACACAACTGCAGATGCCAGCTAAACGAGCATATTGCGCTGCTGTATTTGACCACGGACGGCACGTGTGCAATGTCCTTCGTACGTTGCAAGTGTGAGGCGTGGTCAGAACAGTATTCCGTGAGCTTGTGAGTGCATTATGTCGGAGTTCAGTGCATTCGGAAGTGGGCAAATGGTTGGTGCTCGTATTGTGGCTACTTCTGTAACGCTATGAGCCGAAGTGGTTGGTGTTTCAAGAGGCTCCGTATCGAAGATTTATACCGCATACAGGGGAAGCGATAAACATCATCAACTAAGATACAACGCGGACTAAAGTGTGGGTTGAGTGATCGTGACGGACGATCACTGAAGAGGATTGTGGCGAAAAGTAAGAGGACGAGAGCTGCAAAAACCACCACAGAGCTGAATGTCGCACTCGTGCACGTTGCCAGGACCGCAACAACTCGAAGAGAGCTCCGTAAGCACGGAATGGCAGGGTGCCCTGGAATTCCAAAACAACTCATCAATGACTCAAATGCCCGTAACAGGAAAACGTGGTGTTGGAGTCATACAGCCCAGATTATGAAGTGTATAAACTGTGAGAGGTTGCGTTCGGCTCGCACCTCACAGCTCTTCGGTGGAGAGCCTGTGACCATCGTACGTCGGCTGGGGCGAGGCAGCACACACGGGGTTGGGATAAGTAATGTTGACTTGGTACATATAAACCGTGTATTTGTAAAAAAATTTTATGGGGTATTGTCGTTGTAAGTGTTAATTTTATCCTTTGATTATGCCTATTTAGGCAAGTTGTTTTATATTTGTTCTGAAGAAGGCGTGGTTACCCGCGCTGAAGCCTAGGTAAACGCCAGGTAGTTTGTACAATCGAGGCGGATTTTTCATAATTAATGGTCACATAATCCTTGACAATAATGCGACCTTGCAGAGTAACCATACGTCCTGTGGAAGAGGGAAGTGTATGACCACAATCCGGCGACCTACCTTCCCTTACACCTGACACCTCTCAGCTTTAGTCACACTATGGCTGCCCAAATCATCACCGAACACCCGCCATGTTTCACATCTATAACAGTAAAAGAAAAAAAAATACACACATCAAAAAAGATTACGTCAGCTGAGTTCGTGCGCCGGCCGCAAGGAGCGCTGGCAATTGAATGCTCATTGTTGAGGCGCAGATGTTCTGTGCAATGAACTTTTTTTTTCTACTTACTTTTCTTTACTTTTGCTTGGTTCTTCATGGACACTGCATGTTTAATGCTGATTGCACTTAATTGAAAATTACAGACATCAAAAATGTTTTGCACCACACAGGTTCCCAGAACTCCTGAAGATAGACGTTGACTGTGCATATTGTATCGCAGACACAGTCCCTTTGACTGTTCAGAGGTGTCACTAAACCCGTCCAGAGATGTAAACAACCATGCATGAGCAGCGCCTATTAGATGGAGGGGTCCGACAGCCGATCAGTTCCAGTCTTTCCATCAGGAAGGAGGTACACGGATCGTGTTGTCTGTAGTTCAACCATGCCTAGACGGTCCATACCGCGGTTCGATAGCGTCCGCATTGCTACTTTGCGCCAGGAAGGGCTCTCAACAAGTGAAGTGTCCAAGTGTCTCGGAGTGAATCTAAGCGATCTTGTTCGGACATCCGAGGAGATACAGACAGACAGGAACTGTCGATGACATGCCTCGCTCAGGGCGCCCAAGCGTTACTACTGCATTGGATGACCGCTATCTACGGATTGTGGCTCGGAGGAACCCTGACAGCAACGCCACCATGTTGAATAATGCTTTTCGTGAAGCTACAGGACGTCGTGTTACGACTCAAACCGTGCGCAATGGGCTGCATGATGCGCAACTTCACTCCCGACGTCCATGGCAAGGTTCATTTTTGCAATCACGACACCATGCAGCGCGGTACAGATTGGCCCAACAACATGCCGAATGGACCGCTCAGGATTGGCATCACGTTCTCTTCACCGATAAGTGTCGCGTATGCCTTCAACTAGACAATCGTCGGAGACAAGATTGGAGGCAACCCGGTCAGGCTCAATGCCTTAGACATACTGTCCACCGAGTGCAGCAAAGTGGAGGTTCCCTGCTGTTTTTGGGTGGCATTATGTGGGACCGATGTACGCCGCAGGTGCTCATGGAAGGCGCCGTAACGGCTGTACGATACGTGAATGCCATCCTCCGACCGACAGTGCAACCATATCGGCAGCATATTGGTCAGGCATTCGTCTTCATGGATGACAATTCGCGACCCCATCTTGCACATGTTGTGAATGACTCCCTTCACGATAACGACATCGCTCTACTAGAGTGGCCAGCATGTTCTTCAAACATGAACCCTATCGAACATGCCTGGAAGAAATTGAAAAGGGCTGTTTATGGACTACGTGACCCACCAACAACTCTCAGGGATCTACGCCGAATCGGACTGGGGCAATCTGGACCAACAGTGCCTTGATGAAATTGTGGATAGTATGTATGCCTTTGACGAATACATGCATGCATCAATGCAAGAGGACGTGCTACTGGGAAATAGAGGTACCGGTGTGTACAGCTTTCTGGACCACCACCTCTGAATGTCTCGCTCTAAAGTGGTACAACATGCAAGAAAAATGTATGTGAAATCTTATGGGACTTAACCGCTAAGGTCATCAGTCCCTAAGCTTACACACTACTTAACCTAAATTATCCTAAGGACAAACACACACACCCATGCCCGAGGGAGAACTCTAACCTCCGCCGGGACCAGCCGCACAGTCCACGATTGTAACATGCAATGTGTGGTTTTCATGAGCAATAAAAAGAGCGGAAATGATGTTTTTGTTGATCTCTATTCCAATTTTGTGTACAGGTTCCGGAACTCTCGCAACCGAGGTGATGCAAAACCTTTTTTGATGTGTGTATTTTTTTTCTTTTACTGTTATAGATGTGAAACATGGCGGGTGTTCGGTGATGATTTGGGCAGCCATAGTGTGACTAAAGCTGAGAGGTGTCAGGTGTAAGGGAAGGTAGGTCGCCGGATTGTGGTCACGCACTTCCCTCTTCCACAGGACGTATGGTTACTCTGCAAGGTCGCATTATTGTCAAGGATTATGTGACCATTCTGGCTCATCAGATCGATCTCACGGCGCAATATTTGATTCTCAACGGTGGTGATGTGTTGCAAGTCGCCATGGTCCCTGTCCACACAGCTCACATCGTCCAGGGCTGGATTTGTGAGCACGAGGATGAATTGCCGCATCTCGTCTGGCCACCACAATCACCAAATCTACTTTGAAGAGAGGGGTGATTGAGCACTGTCTACCTCCATGTTATCCGAACAGGCCACTATTTAGCAGTAATTACTTTAAGATTTCCTTGGAAACCATACATGGCCAATCTTTACCCACTCCTAGACGACTGGAAGCTGTTTTGAAAATCAACTCTTTTCCTACACCGTATTGCGCATGGTAGTGTTTTGTGTGTTGTGATTTTTCCATACTGTTATCCGCCATCTGTATGTCGGCCAGTGAATGAACTACTGCGGTATATTTCTGTAACTTCTGTGCTGAGAATTATTTTTTTTTGACAAACGGCTCCTGGTATGTCGCTCTTACGCCCGGCCACTAGCTTTTTGCGCACTTTGCCCTTTAACTGCTCGTAAGGAGCTTCGTGGAGACGTAGTTAATGACGCTATACGTAGTACTTCTTATCAGAATTAAATAGTTTCTGAGATACAATGCACTGCGAACGCCTTTCGCGCCCAATAAATAACAATAGGGTCACATTTTTTAGTTTTTCTCGAACAATTCGAAAACCGCAGTTTATAGCGAAAATGTTTTCCATTACAAAATTCCACTACTGTTCCCCACTGTTTGTTCTAGTCGTTTTTTCTCTAGGACTGGAAAGGAAAAATCGCAGATTATTAAAAATCGTGGTTGAATGATATAAAATTAATGTTTATTGTTAAATAAAATGGGGTTAAGAAGAAATACTGAATAAGTGTACGACATCTAAGTGGGGTACAACCGTACTGAGGGCTTAATTGTGTTCTGGGGGTGTGACAGGGTGGAAGAGGCGGAGGGGGGGGTTGGGGGTAGTTTTTCTAGAGGGGTTAAGAAAAGATAGGTCGCCGGATTGTGGTTACGCACTTCGTTCCTTCCTCCATAGGTTTGCAACCAGAAGAGCGAGCAGGAGATTCCCTATTCTCTCTACTCCACTATTTCACAACATCTGTCCGCCCCCGGTAGCTGAGTGGTCAGCGCGACAGAATGTCAATCCTAAGGGTCCGGTTTCGATTCCTGGCTTGGTCGGAGATTTTCTCCGCTCAGGGACTGGGTGTTGTATTGTCCTAATCATCATCATTTCATCCCCATCGACGCGAAAGTCGCCGATTGGTTGGTTGGTTGGTGGGATTAAAGGGACCAGACTGCGACGGTCATCGGTCCCTTTTTCCTAAAAATTAAAACCGCCCAAAGAGAATAAAAAAAAAACGAACAGCAGGAAAGACGTCAGACGACACAGGACGAGAAAGACTCCGACAGAGATCAGACAAAACAAATTAAAACACACAGAGTGTGACGGTGGTTGGCCGACCATAGAGAGAAAAAAAAAGAGGAAAAGCCAACCACCGAGAACACATTAAAAACTCAGTTTAAAATCAGAGGCTAAAAGCCAGAATCAACACTAAAAAACATAAACACTCAGATTAAACTATAAAAACCTCCTGCCCGAATAAAACGCAAAACTAAGTCCACCATGGCAGAGTCATCTGGTAAAAGGGCAGGGAGCGTATCAGATTGCGCAAATGTCTGCCTGAGCACAGTTAAAAGCGGACAAGTTAATAAAATGTGCACCACCGTCAAAACCGCCCCACAGCGACAGAGAGGCGGGTCCTCACGACGCAATAAATAACTGTGAGACAGTCGGGTGTGGCCAATGCGGAGCCGACAAAGAACAACTGAATCTCTGCGAGTGGCTCGCATGGATGACTGCCACACACGCGTCGTCGCATTGAGAGAACGGAGTTTGTTTGGCGTAGGCAGATTGCGCCATTCAGTGTCCCAAAGCGAGAGAACTTCGCGGCGGAAGACTGCCCGCAAATCAGTCTCCGGGAGGCCAATGTCCAGGGTGGGTTCACTGGTGGCCTGTTTGGCCAGGCGGTCAACACGTTCATTGCCCGGGATACCGACGTGACCGGGGGTCCACACAAAGACCACAGAGCGGCCGCAACGCGCAAGAGTATGCAGGGACTCATGAATAGCCATCACCAGACGAGAACGAGGAAAACACTGGTCGAGAGCTCGTAAACCGCTCAGGGAATAGCTACAGATAACGAAGGACTCACCTGAGCAGGAGCGGATATACTCTAGGGCACGAAAGATGGCGACCAGCTCAGCAGTGTAAACGCTGCAGCCATCCGGCAAGGAACGTTGTTCGGAATGGTCCCCTAGAGTTAGCGCATACCCGACACGACCAGCAACCATCGAACCGTCAGTGTAAACAATTCCAGAGCCCTGATACGTGGCCAGGATGGAATAAAAGCGGCGGCGGAAGGCCTCTGGAGGGACCGAGTCCTTCGAGCCATGTGCCAAGTCGAACCGAAGGCAATGGCGAGGAACACACCACGGGGGTGTACGCAGAGGTGCCCGGAAAGGAGGTGGAACAGGGAAAAACCCAAGCTCGGAGAGAAGCTCCTTGACACGTACGGCGATCGGACAACCCGACCGGGGCCGACGGTCTGGCAGATGGACGATTGACTGCGGGTAATTTGGATGCCCGGGCAAGCTAAAAACATGGGCAGCATAAGATGCCAGTAATTGTTGGCGTCGTAACCGCAGTGGGGGGACACCTGCCTCCACTAGTATGCTGTCCACAGGGCTGGTGCGGAAAGCACCAGTGGCAAGGCGTATCCCGCTATGGAGGATTGGTTCCAGCACCCGCAACGCAGATGGGGAAGCTGAGCCATAAGCCAGGCTCCCATAATCCAGACGAGACTGGATTAACGCCTGGTAGAGCCGGAACAGGGTAGATCGGTCGGCGCCCCAGCGGGTGTGGCTCAAACATCGCAGAGCATTGAGATGCCGCCACACGCCTGTTTGAGCTGCCGGATATGAGGCAGCCAAGTCAACCGGGCATCGAAAACCACCCCCAAAAACCTGTGTGATTCCACCACTGAAAGAAGTTCGCCGTTAAGAGAAATCCGGGTGGACAGTACGTCGCCGGCAGAAATGCATAACGCAGGTCTTGGCTGCCGAAAACTGGAACCCATGAGCTACAGCCCAAGACTGCGCCTTGCGGATAGCGCCCTGTAGCTGACGTTCAACAGCTGCAATGCCAGTAGAGCTGTAGTAAAGGCAGAAGTCGTCAGCATACAGGGAAGCGGAGACTGAATTTCCCACGGCCGTAGCGAGCCCGTTAATGGCTATTAAAAACAGGCAAACACTTAAAACAGAACCCTGTGGCACACCGTTCTCCTGGACGTGGGAGGAACTATACGAGGCCGCGACTTGCACGCGGAAGGTACGATACGATAGAAAATTGCGGATAAAAATCGGCAAAGGACCCCAAGACCCCATCCATGAAGCGTAGAAAGGATGTGATGACGCCATGTCGTATCGTACGCCTTCCGCATGTCGAAAAAGACAGCGACCAGGTGCTAACGACGGGCAAAGGCAGTACGGATGGCCGACTCCAGACTCACCAGATTGTCGGTGGCGGAGCGGCCTTTACGGAACCCACACTGAGACGGAGCCAGAAGGCCCCGAGACTCCAGTACCCAATTCAAGCGCCGGCTCACCATCCGTTCAAGCAACTTGCAAAGAACGTTGGTGAGGCTAATGGGACGGTAGCTGTCCACCTCCAGAGGGTTCTTTCCAGGTTTCAAAACGGGGATGACAATGCTTTCCCGCCATTGCGACGGAAACTCCCCCTCGACCCAAAGACGGTTGTAAAGATCGAGGAGGCGCCGCTGGCAGTCCACTGAAAGGTGTTTCAGCATCTGACAGTGGATGCCATCTGGCCCAGGAGCGGTATCAGGGCAAGCGGCTAGGGCACTGCGAAATTCCCACTCACTGAATGGAGCATTGTAAGATTCTGGGTGGTGGGTGCGAAACGAAAGGCTCCGACGTTCCATCCGCTCTTTAATGGTGCGGAAGGCCAGTGGGTAATTGGAAGAAGCGGAACTAAGAGTAAAATGCTGTGCCAAGCTGTTGGCAATTTCGCCAGAGTCTGTACAAACTGCTCCATTCAGTGAGAGCGCAGGGACGCTGACAGGGGTCCGATAGCCATAGAGGCGTCGGATCTTGGCCCAGACCTGCGATGGAGAGACATGGAGGCCAATGGTGGACACATACCGCTCCCAGCACTCCTGCTTGCTTTGGCGGATAAGGCGGCGGGCCCGCGCACGCAGCCGTTTTAAGGTGATGAGGTGTTCAATGCAGGGATGTCGCTTGTGACGCTGTAGCGCCCGCCGGCGATCTTTAATCGCTGCAGCGATCTCAGGCGACCACCAAGGCACAGTCCGCCGCCGAGGGGACCCAGAGAAACGGGGAATGGCAGATTCGGCGGCAGTAACGATGCCGGTGGTGACCGATTGAACCACCGCATCAATGTCATCATTAGAGAGAGGCTCAATAGTGGCAGTGGAGGAGAACAAGTCCCATTCAGCCTTATTCACAGCCAATCTGCTAGGGCGCCCAAAAGAGTGACGCCGTGGTAGTGACAGAAAGATCGGAAAGTGGTCACTACCACACAGGTCGTCATGCACACTCCATTGGACAGACGGTAAGAGGCTAGGGCTACAGATTGAAAGGTCAATGGCGGAGTATGTGCCATGCGCCACACAGAAGTGAGTGAAGGCACAATCATTTAAAATCGAGAGATCGAGCTGCGACAATAAATGCTCAACGGTGGCGCCTCGACCTGTTGCCACTGACCCACCCCACAGAGGGTTATGGGCGTTGAAGTCGCCCAATAGCAAGAAAGGTGGCGGCAATTGGGCTATGAGCGCAGCCAGGACATGCTGCGAGACATCACCATCCGGTGGAAGGTAAAGACTGCAGACGGTAACAGCCTGTGGCATCCACACCCGAACAGCGACAGCCTCTAAAGGTGTTTGGAGAGGGACAGACTCGCTGTGCAGAGTGTGAAGAACATAGAGGCAGACGCCACCAGACACCCTTTCATATGCTGCCCGGTTCTTATAATAACCCCGATAGCCACGGAGGGCGGGGGTTCGCATTGCTGGAAACCAAGTTTCCTGAAGAGCAATGCAGAAGAAAGGGTGAAGGCTGATAAGTTGGCGGAGCTCAGCTAGATGGTGGAAGAAACCGCTGCAGTTCCACTGGAAGATGGTATTGTCCATTGCGGAGAAAGGCGTGACGGGACTGGGAATGCAGATTACGCTGCTGGGTCACCTGCTGCCTCCGATGGAGCACCCGTGCAAGTGCTATCCATTGCGTCTGAGGGATCGGTGAGATCGAGGTCCTCAGCGGACGCAAGGATCTCCACCTCATCCTCAGACGAAGAGCTTTTAGGTAGCGGTGGAGTAGGTGCCACCGCAGGTGTCTTGGACTTACGGGTCTTCAAGGTCGTTTTCTCTCGCTGTTCCTTTGGTTGCCGTTGTTGAGAGGGCTTATTGGAGTCAGTCTCTGGGACCGAAGAGGATCGCGAAGCCCGTCGACCAGCGACCTGTGGCTTCTTCAGCCACTGGTTGGTGTCTGCTGTGCCGCTGGTAGGAACCTGGGAAGGGAGTGACCCAAGGGATCCCTTCCGAGCGAGAGAAGCCGAAGAAGACTTACTCTTCTCCGGCTTAGAAGTGGGGACTGGTGTCCCCGTTGGTTTAGTGGGTGCTGCTCCCGAGGTAGATGGTGTGGGAGCAACAGCGAGAGAAGGGGCCCCGATCGTCAAGGGGGCAGGTGAGGTCCTCTGACTCTAAGAGCTGACTGTATATCTTGCAGCTGAAGGAGCTGGAGCAGGAGTGACAGCGGAGGCATAAGATGACATCATGCGCACGGGATGTAGCCGTTCAAATTTCCGTTTAGCCTCAGTGTAAGTCAGTCGGTCCAGGGTCTTATATTCCATGATTTTGCGTTCTTTCTGTAAGATACTGCAGTCCGGCGAGCAAGGTGAATGAGGCTCTCCACAGTTGACACAGATGGGAGGCGGAGCACATGGAGTATCGGGATGAGATGGGCGTCCACAATCTCGACATGTGAGGCTAGTAGTACAGCGAGAGGACATGTGACCGAACTTCCAGCACTTAAAGCACCGCATCGGGGGAGGGATATAGGGTTTGACGTCACACCGGTAGACCATCACCTTGACCTTCTCTGGTAAGGTATCACCTTCGAAGGCCAAGATGAAGGCACCGGTAGCTACCTGATTGTCCCTCGGACCCCGATGAACACGCCGGACGAAATGTACACCTCGGCGCTCTAAATTGGCGCGCAGCTCATCATCAGACTGCAAAAGGAGGTCCCTATGGAAAATAACACCCTGGACCATATTTAAACTCTTATGTGGGGTGATGGTAACGTGAACATCCCCCAACTTGTCACAAGCAGGTAACCTGTGTGACTGGGCAGAGGATGCCGTTTTTATCAAAACTGATCCAGAGCGCATTTTGGACAAGCCCTCCACCTCCCCAAACTTGTCCTCTAAATGCTCTACAAAGAACTGAGGCTTCACGGATAGAAACGAGTCACCATCAGCTCAGGTACAGACGAGATACCTGGGCGAATACACGTCACTGTCATTCATTGCCTTTCGTTCCTCCCATGGAGTGGCCAGGGATGGGAACGATTTGGGGTCATAAACGTTAGCTTTAAAATGAGCCCTCGAACGCTTAGAGACTGCTGGTGGCTGGCCGCCAGCGAGAGATGATGTACCACGCTTCATTGCGGGTCATCCGCCCTGATGCCACCTACTCCGACCAAGGGCCCTCCCCACGGGCGCCACCCAGCCGCAGCAATAGCCACCTGGCAGGATGGCCATTGCCGGGAGTCCTGATGCCCCAGGGAGATGGGCATCTACTCCCGGGCATACGTGGGGAGTTAACGGCGCAGGCATCAGTAGAGCGATCCCTGTGTTGTCAGGGGGCTACAACCAACAGGGTACATGGCGGCCCCACCACAACGGACTGGCTACCGTGCTGGATCTTAGGTGCAAAAATGTCCAAGGTCGTCGTCGCAGTTAAAAGCAACACTGCAGAGTGCAGCGTTGGAATCGCACCCAGGGACGTATCCTAGCCCAAGAGATGGAAAACGAGCGGGACACCATTGCAACGACGAAAAAGCCGGCTAAAGGTGTCAATACACGACGGATACAGTGCACCATGTAAGGCGCCCTTCCCCAATTGGCTCGCTCTTCGGAATAATTTAGAAAGATGGAGGTCAAACCCGAGAGGGGACCATCACATAAGGCCGAAACATTTGAGACTCCTTTTAGTCGCCTCTTACGACAGGCAGGAATACCGCGGGCCTATTCTAACCCCCGAACCCGCAGGGGGGAAAGTCGCCGAAGTGGCGTCAAATCGAAAGACTTGCGCCCGGCGAACGGTCTACCCGACGGGAGGCTCTAGTCATACGACATTTACATTTACAGCCGCGCGGGATTAGCCGAGCGGTCTTGGGCGCTGCAGTCCTGGGCTTTACGGCTGGTCCCGGTGGAGGTTCGAGACCTCCCTCGGGCATGGGTGTGTGTGTTTGTCCTTAGGAGAATTTAGGTTAAGTAGTGTGTAAGCTTAGGGACTGATGACCTTAGCAGTGAAGTCCCATAAGATTTCACACATATTTGAACATTTTTTTTTTTTACATTTGCAAGAACAACAACAGGGAGTTCCACAAAATTATACCGAACCTATCGCAGCTCATCTTATGAATATGTGGTAACGCTGTGTGCAGATATGACCGCGGGTATGTATTTTCCGCACCCACAAATGACTTAACATTACATGGAATACGGACACGAGCTACTATTAACACTAACGCAAGAAAAAGATATGGACAGAATCTAGTTAGTCTCTGCACGCGGTTCTTCACTGCTAGGGGGGAAATCGATTCTTAGTCATCCTGTAGGGCAGCTGTAGTATTCTGGGAAAGGCAAGTTCCTCACCATGAGTGCTGGTCTCTTTCAGTTTACAGACACGCTAGCCTAAACATTCCCTGTCCAGTTCTGACCTCGTGTTGATACAGCGGAATTATTTTCAGTTTATTAAGCGAGTACTTTATTAGCAGGTGTTGAGAGAGCTATTACGTAAAAAAAAGTGTTACAGCTGGAACTGTGAACTGTCTACTGCACTGATGAACGTGTTCTGCAATATGTATGCTACAGTGTTGATTTCGTTGTCTCAACTAGCAGTGGCTGGAATACTTTACTCAGCATGAGGGGTAACAAATGCGTCACCCCAGCCTCTGTTCTCCCAACATCTGAAGTGGCCCAGAGGCCTTTTCCGGAAGAACGCTAAAACTGCAGCACACGATGACCAAGAATGAATTTCCCCCCCCATCACTGTAGAACAGTATGCAGAGATTTACGTAGCGTCTGCCTATAACCTTTTCCTGCATTAGTTTTAATAGTAACTCATATCTGCAACCAATGTAGTGCTAACACATTTTGTGGAAGACAAACAACCTCCCGGAGCGACTGTGCACTCCTCCGCCAGTGAATCATAAAGTGAGCTGCGGAAGGCCTTTATACGGTTCTTTTGCACTCAGATGTGGTGCACACAGTTAATTGTTGCTCTTAACCCACTTCAGTTATTTAACGGCTTTGTGAAGTGCCCCGCAGTTGTAAGTTTGTGACTTAGTGAGCTAGAGAGACTGGGAAATCGCCTGCTCGTTCTTCAGCTCGCACGTATACGAAGGACGGAAGTGCGTGACGACGTACCGTTTCTCACGCGTCTAACGCCCCCCCTCCCCCTCCACCCAAAAAAAAAAAAAATCACACCTCCCCACAGACTGTCACATCGCCACAACACAGTTTATCTCTTGTAGGGTTGTTTTGCACTCAGATGTGGAGCACACAATTAATACACTCATGCTCATAAATGAAGGATAATGCTGAAACAACGCTCTGGCGGGTGGTCTGAAGGTTTAAACCACCTCGGGGTATGACCATGCTGTGCACTTGACCTGCGGTCGTCGCACGGTGCCGCTGGCAGCAGTCCACACACGCAGGGGTGTGTTAATGCATGTCAAAGTACGGTGCACCGAGTAAGTGTGCAGATGTATTCAGACATGCTAATGGTGACTGTGTGTTGAAAATGGCTCAAAGAACACATATTGATGACGTTATGAGGGGTAGAATACTAGGGCGACTGGAGGCTGGTCAAACACAGCAGGTCGTAGCACGGGCCCTCCGTGTGTCCCAAAGTGTGATCTCAAGATTATTGCAGCAGACAGGAAACGTGTCCAGGCGCTACAGTAGGGACGTCCACAGTGGACAAAACTACAAGAATACCGATATCTCACCATTCGCTCCCGCAGACGGCCACGGAGTACTGCAGGTAGCCTTGCTCGGGACCTTACCGCAGCCACTGGAACAGTTGTCTCCAGACACACAGTCTACAGACGACTGAACAGACATGGTTTATTCGCCCGGAGACCTGCAAGGTGCATTCCACTGGCCCCTGGTCACAGGAGAGCCCGTAAAGCCTGGTGTCAAGAACACAGTACATGGCCATTGGAACAGTGGTCCCAGGTTATGTTCACAGACGATTCCAGACATAGTTTAAACAGTGATTCTCGCCGGGTTTTCAACTGGCGCGAACCAGGATCCAGATACAAACCCCTTAATGTCCTTGAAAGGGACCTCTATGGAGGTCGTGGTTTGACGGTGTGGGGTGGGATTATGATTGGTGCACTTACACCCTTGCAGCATGTCTTCGACAGGGGAACTGTAACAGGTAAGGTGTATCGGGACGTCATTTTGCACCAGTATGTCTGCCTTTTGAGGGGTGTAGTGGGTCCCACCTTCCTCCTGATGGATGATAACGCACGGCCCCACCGAGCTTCCATCGTGGAGGAGTACCTTGAAACAGAAGATATCAGGCGAATGGAGTGGCCTGTCTGTTCTCCAGCCCTAAACCCCACCGAGCCCGTCTGGGATGCTCTCGGTCGACGTACCGCTGCACGTCTACTCCTACGACACTTCAGGAGCTCCGACAGGCACTGGTACAAGAATGGGACCCTATACCACAGTAGCTGCTCGACCACCTGATCCAGAGTATGCCAACCCATTGTGCGACCTGTGAACGTGAGCATGGTGATCACATCCTATATTGATGTCGGGGTACATGCGCAGGAAACAGTGGCGTTTTGTAGCAAATGTGTTTCGGGACGGTTTTCCCAACTTATCACCAATACCGTGGACTTACATATCTGTGTCGTGTGTGTTCCCTATGTGCCTAAGCTATAAGCGCCAGTTTTGTGTAGTGCCACGTTGTCTGGCACCACATTCTGCAATTATCCTTAATTTATGAGCATGAGTGTAGTTGCTCTTAACCCACTTCATTTATTTAACAATAATCATTAATTTTATGCCATTAACACATTATTTTTAATGCACTGAGATTTTTCCATCCCCTTCAATGAAGAAACTATAACCCCCAGGAAAAAACGAACATAACCTTTTCTGTGGGAAATTTAATGTAACAGAATTTTATACTGGGCAACTTTTTCACTAGGAGCCACGGTTTTCGAGATATTAAAGAAAAACTAAAACAAGTGACTTTCAAACACCTTCCCCCCCCTCTCCCGTCCATCTTTACAAACCACTGGTCAGGATTTTATGTTATTATATGAATAAATGCTGTTTCAGAACACGAGTACATTGAGGATCTCTCGAAAACGCGCTGGTATTGGTACAGTTTGTTGTCCGACCTCCTGCGGGGATCTCAAAGAGCGAATATGGAGGAAATGGACAGCGACGGTGGATAGGTGGCGCTCGATGGGACGTGGGTCGGCCGTGAGGCGTGATGAGATAGTCCGCGCAGTTGCGGAAAGCTGTGTCCCGTATGGTGTAGTGCTTAACTCACCTGCCTAGAAAGCGGCAGATCTAGGGTTCGAGTCGCGGTCCGGTACACATTTTCACTCGTCGCCGCTGATTCCGCGTCAATGTCCCGATGCAGCTGACAGCAGTGATCTTCCCCTTTCCGTTCTCCTCCTCTTCACCTTCAATTTACTTAAGATTTGTCAGTATTTTCTACGCTTTTTGTTCTGATTGGTAGTTTGTATTTTTACAAGATGGTCAACATGTTTTGAATATTACTCGCATTTGCGTATTCCATGCTTAATTTGTAAATTAACTACAATGACAACTCACTCCTTATGCAGGGTGGCCGAAACATTGTGAAAAGCATGTAACGGTGTTGCACTGTAGGTTGCGCTGTGAAATAGTTCTTAAGGGTAAATTTATACGTTGCGCCGTTTTCGAGTTAATTAGCACTGAATATTCCCAGTCAGGCCGTTGCGAGCGCAAATTCAAGTAGCCCACCAGAGACGGTGTCGCCAAATTTGTTTTTCGCTTGGTCCCTAAAACCGAACAGGAGAGCTATACAAAACTTGTACATGAGACGGTAGTAACGATAGAAGCCGAGCCTGAGGCTGAGCACTCTCGTGCGCTATCATCTACGCTATGAAAACTGACACTAATTTTATCTGGTGGGCCGCTTGAATTTTCGAGCGCAAAGGCCTAATTCGCTAACTTCAATGCTAATTACGTCGGGAACGGTGCAAGGTATCGATTTTTTTTCTTAACAGCCTGTCCTGCACCATTCTTACGAGCTTTACAGACTGTTTCTGACCATCTTGTATCTACACTATGTGATCAAAAGGATCCGGACACCTGGCTGAAAATTACTTAAAAGTTCATGGCGCCCCCCATAGGTAATGGTTTAATTCAATACGGTATTGACCCACCTTTCGCCTTGATGACAGCTTCCACTCTCGCAGGCAAACGTTCAAGCAGGTGGTGGAATGTTTTTTGGGGAATGGCAGCCCATTCTTCACAGAATGCTGCACTGTCGGTCGGTGAGGCCTTGCACGAAGTCGGCGTTCCCAAACATCTCCAAGGTGTTCTATAGGATTCAGGTCAGGACTCTGTGCAGGCCAGTCCATTACAGGGATGTTATTTTCGAGTATCCCATTCCGCCTCAGGCTGTGCATTATGAAAAGGTGCTCGATCGTGTTGAAAGATGGAATCGCCATCTCCGAATTCCTCTTCAACAGTTGGAAGCAAGAAGGTGCTTAAAACATCAATGTAGGCCTATGCTGTTATAGTGCTACGCAAAACAACAATGGGTGCAAGCCCCCACCATGAAAAATACGACCACACCATAACACCACCGCCTCTGAATTTTACTGTTGACACTACAAACGCTGGCAGATGACGTTCACCGGGCATTCGCCATACCCATACGCTGCCATCGGATCGCCACATTGTGTACCGCGATTCGTCACTACACACAACGTTTTTTCACGGTTCAATCGACCAATGTTTACGCTCTTTACACCAAGCGATGTGTCGTTTGCCATCTACCGGCATGATGTGTGGCTTATGAGCAGCCGCTTGACCATGAAATCCAAGTTTTCTCACCTCCCGCCCAACTGTCATAGTACTTGCATTGGATCCTGATGCAGTTTGGAATTCCTGTGCTATGGTCTGGATAGATGTCTGCCTATTACATATTACGACCCTCTTCAACTGTCGGCGGTCTCTGTCAGTCAACAGATGAGGTCGGCCTGTGTGCTTTTGTGCAGTACGTGTCACCTTCAAGTTTCCACTATCACATCGGAAACAGTGGACCTAGGGATGTTTAGGAGTGTGAAATCTCGCGTAGAGACCTATGACACGTGACACCCATTCACCTGACCACGTTCGAAGTCCGTGATTTCCGCGGAGCACCCCATTCTGCTCTCTCACGATGTCTAACGACTACTGAGTTCGCTAATCTGGAGTACCTGGCAGTAGGTGGCAGCACAATGCACCTAATATGAAAAACGTATGTTTTTGGGGGTGTCTGGATACTTTTGATCACATAGTGTATATAAGATCAAATATTACTGAAGAAAAAAAGCGACGCACCACGAAAGAATTGTCCGACTGGGGCGGAAATCTATAGACGTAATGGACATGTACAGACAACAAATGTTTACAGTGTCAGAAAAATTGGACGATTAATTCGAGAGAAAGACCTACACAAATTGTCAAATATCTGGCCCATGCTAGAAGTTATTCCGCTTGGCCTTGATTTACAGAGCTGGTGGATGTTCTCGTGTGGGATGCTGTCCCAAATTATGTCCAACTGGCGCGCCAGATGGTCAAAATCCAGAGTCGGTCGAAGGGCGCTTCCAGTATATTAATAAGAAAGTCCAAGAAACTTTCATAAATTCGACGGAAAAAAATTGGAAACGGCTGGACGCGAACCCGCTACTTTGCACTTCATAGCTCTACACTCGTGATCACTACACCACGATGACCTAAGCCCTTAGGGAATCTCACACTTTATGTTGTAGCTCAGATGTCATGAAACCTGTAACTGCTGATATGTCATTATGTTACGTTTAATCATACAAACTATACCAGGAACGACGTGTTTTTATAAATCTTCTATGTGGCGTTGCCTTGAAGGGGCATACTTTAATAACACGCAAGTTATGATAAGGAAATCTTCGAGTACGAAATTCAAGATGGCGACCCCCAAGTCTCCCTATGGAAAACTAACGAAAGTCGATATCATTTCCTGCTGTCTTCGATACTTCGCGTGACGTCAAAGTGACGTCACGTGTGCGCCTGTAGCGGAACTCACCTGCTGGGGGTGGACTTGGCGCCGTTGGTGGCGGACCAGAATCGGTGCAGCTTGAGGCGCGCGCGGGGGCTGCGCTCGGAGGCGGCACCGGGGGACGCGGCCGCTGCGGCAGCGGAGGCGGCGGGGGCGGAAGGCCGCTCGTCGACGAGGGCGTTGGCGGCGTTGTCGCGCTGCGGGGGCGGCTCGACGCGGCCGCGCAGGTACTCGGCGGGCCCCGGGCTGCGCTGGTCCAGCACCGGCCGGAACTCCTCCACCAGCGCGAAGAAGCTCTCCCCGCCGCCGCCGGCGCAGCCGTTCCTGCGGAGCACACACCTTGTAAGTAGGCTGTTTAGGTTTTTATGTTGGTAACGTCACGTAGCGCTCTGTATGTAAATCACTGGCTGCGCTGTGTGCAGCCTGTGGCTGGTTTGCATTGCTGAAATACACTCCTGGAAATTGAAATAAGAACACCGTGAATTCATTGTCCCAGGAAGGGGAAACTTTATTGACACATTCCTGGGGTCAGATACATCACATGATCACACTGACAGAACCACAGGCACATAGACACAGGCAACAGAGCATGCACAATGTCGGCACTAGTACAGTGTATATCCACCTTTCGCAGCAATGCAGGCTGCTATTCTCCCATGGAGACGATCGTAGAGATGCTGGATGTAGTCCTGTGGAACGGCTTGCCGTGCCATTTCCACCTGGCGCCTCAGTTGGACCAGCGTTCGTGCTGGACGTGCAGACCGCGTGAGACGACGCTTCATCCAGTCCCAAACATGCTCAATGGGGGACAGATCCGGAGATCTTGCTGGCCAGGGTAGTTGACTTACACCTTCTAGAGCACGTTGGGTGGCACGGGATACATGCGGACGTGCATTGTCCTGTTGGAACAGCAAGTTCCCTTGCCGGTCTAGGAATGGTAGAACGATGGGTTCGATGACGGTTTGGATGTACCGTGCACTATTCAGTGTCCCCTCGACGATCACCAGTGGTGTACGGCCAGTGTAGGAGATCGCTCCCCACACCATGATGCCGGGTGTTGGCCCTGTGTGCCTCGGTCGTATGCAGTCCTGATTGTGGCGCTCACCTGCACGGCGCCAAACACGCATACGACCATCATTGGCACCAAGGCAGAAGCGACTGTCATCGCTGAAGACGACACGTCTCCATTCGTCCCTCCATTCACGCCTGTCGCGACACCACTGGAGGCGGGCTGCACGATGTTGGGGCGTGAGCGGAAGACGGCCTAACGGTGTGCGGGACCGTAGCCCAGCTTCATGGAGACGGTTGCGAATGGTCCTCGCCGATACCCCAGGAGCAACAGTGTCCCTAATTTGCTGGGAAGTGGCGGTGCGGTCCCCTACGGCACTGCGTAGGATCCTACGGTCTTGGCGTGCATCCGTGCGTCGCTGCGGTCCGGTCCCAGGTCGACGGGCACGTGCACCTTCCGCCGACCACTGGCGACAACATCGATGTACTGTGGAGACCTCACGCCCCACGTGTTGAGCAATTCGGCGGTACGTCCACCCGGCCTCCCGCATGCCCACTATACGCCCTCGCTCAAAGTCCGTCAACTGCACATACGGTTCACGTCCACGCTGTCGCGGCATGCTACCAGTGTTAAAGACTGCGATGGAGCTCCGTATGCCACGGCAAACTGGCTGACACTGACGGCGGCGGTGCACAAATGCTGCGCAGCTAGCGCCATTCGACGGCCAACACCGCGGTTCCTGGTGTGTCCGCTGTGCCGTGCGCGTGATCATTGCTTGTACAGCCCTCTCGCAGTGTCCGGAGCAAGTATGGTGGGTCTGACACACCGGTGTCAATGTGTTCTTTTTTCCATTTCCAGGAGTGTATTTGCTATTGTAGTGTTGGGCAGTTGAATGTGAACAGCGCGTAGCGTTGCGCAGTTGGACGTGAGCCACCAGCAGTGTTGGATGTGGGGGGAGAGCTGGCGAAATTTTGAGAGCGGACGACCTGGACGTGTGTCCATCAGAGATAGTAAATTTGTAAGACTGGATGTAATGAACTGATATATATATATATGATGACTTTTGAACATTATTAAGGTAACTACATTGTTTCTTCTCTATCAAAATCTTTCATTTGCTAACTATGCCTATCAGTGGTTAGTGCCTTCAGTAGTTAGAATCTTTTATTCAGCTGGCAGTATTGGCGCACGCTGTACTGCAATAGTGTGAGGAACGAATATTTTTGTGAGGTAAGTGATTAATGAAAGGTAAAGGTTATTGTTAGTCAGGGCCATTTTTTTGTAGGGATTATTGAAAGTCAGATTGCGTTGCGCTAAAAATATTGTGTGTCGGTTTAGTGTTGATCAGAATAAGTGAAGAGAGAAATGTCTGAGTACGTTCAGTTCTGCTCAGCTGTTCGAAAATCAAATAACGTAAGAGGTTAACGAGTAACGTAATTGATAAATTTTTCTATACTGTAGCGTCGACGTTAATGTTCCCACACAGAGAGTTGAACGCGGCAGTTTCAACTTTCCTCCCTTTATCGTTATTTCATCCTCTCGCCCGATATGGGCGGGGGAATGGCTGTCAGCGGATACAAGTCGCCGCTCTTCAGTCCTATGATAGATATTTTGAAACATATTATAAAACTGGACACGGTGGTTGAGAAAAATGAATGTTTCACACAATAAAAAGACAGATCGTCAGTAGCATATTTAAAAAAATAAGAGGCTGATTGTTGATTACTTAAAATATTGACACGGACGAAATGGAAAATGAATGTTTTACAAAATTTCAAAGACAGATTGTTGCACATGTTAAAAGGTGAAAAGACGATGTGTTGACTGTTTAAGATGGACACATGCCCGTGTGAAGTGATGAGTGGATGTAAACTACCACAGAATGGGGAGTCAGGGAAACGTAGCAGTCGAGGTAGTGCGTAACAGGGTGTTTGTGTCGGTGGATGTTTGAAGGAGGTATTTGGGACAGAGGACAGGGACGCTGTTCCGCACCAAACCTTAGGTTGTGGGTGGAGAGTAGTGGAGAGAAAAGGGAGCCTTGACCAGGGCAGGAGGGGTGGATTCTTTTAGACCTGTTAAATGGGTAAATATCAGGGCGGATTTCATGATCAGGTAAGGAAAAGCGATAAACGTTTCTTTGGGAGAAGTTGTGGAGAGTGTGAAGGTGTAGTGTGGTAGGGGCGCGGCACAGTACCAGAATCAGTGAGCAGGGGGGAAACTAGGGGGTGGGTAGCGCCAAATTTACGCGTAACGTACGATGCTCGGAACTGTTCAGTATACAACAGTAGGGCGGGGAATTTTATAAGTTGGCAGAGGATTCGGGTGGGGAAGAATAAGCAGATCCGGAAGGCTAGGCGTAGTGCGTGGCTTTCGAGTATGTGGAGGGCGTGATGAAAGAAGGCAGGAGCGGAACTCAATGCCACATTTGCGTAACACGGGATGGGTCAGACCTGGAATTCAGGATCGTGGAAGGGTGTAATCTCCGTGTTCGGCCGGGTAGCAGTTTCAGTAATTTTAGTCTGTTGTGGGCTTACTGTTGAAGAAATGGTTCAAATGGCTCTGAGCACTATGGGACTTAACTTCGAAGGTCATCAGTCCCCTAGAACTTAGAACTACTTAAACCTAACTAACCTAAGGACATCACGCACATCCATGCCCGAGGCAGGATTCGAACCTGCGACCGTAGCGGTCTCGCGGTTCCAGACTGTAGCGCCCAGAACCGCACGGCCACCCTGGCCGGCTTACTGTTGAATAGTTAGCAGACAGGGCTTCCATGTTAGTCGGTGATAAAGCGCTAGTCCGAGGTATTTTATTGTGTTAGTGACAGTTTTAAGTAGTAGACCGTTTTCAACTGCGGTCGCATAAGATAACGGTAGAGGTCTGGCCTGAGTTACCACTTTTCCAACACGGCAAATCGCAACAAACATTTGCCCTACAGTCGTTACAGAATACTTTGCGTAATTAGCCCTTGAGCAATGCTTTGTGTCTCAAACTATTAATTTATTAATTTTTTGGAGTAATAGAGCCTTTCGAATGAAAACACCGATGCTGTTGAAAAACACACACATCTAGTGGTACACTGTGGTACTTCCACGAATGTAGTGCATTGTAGTAGTCCCACCGTTCAAAGCTTTTTTTTTTTATATAGTGATAATACCGATATCATTGACAGTGAAAGTAAGTAAAAGCGCAGTTGACACTAAGACAAAGAAGGAGTACAAATCTAAAAACACCGATTCTCTCAGATTTTGCCATAAGCAGTATTTTGAAGCTTGTGCTGAAGAAGTGGAAATTCTTGTAAAGTTCGTAGTCACAAAATACTGGGCTGCATGTGACGATTTTGTGTTGTTCATGAAACAACTAGACGCATTGTTACAGATTTTAACTTCTAAAAAGAATGAAGCGATATTAAGTCGGCATTTTAATTAAAATGATTAGGGCACATCAGTTCGACAGCTATATTGAAGTCTCTTGTGATCTCATACAATCTGATTCTCCCTCACACAACTTACAAAAATAATTCTGGAAACCAGGAGTGCTGCTATTCGATAACATTTCTACAGACACCTCGAGAATTGCGAAGCCATTGTACAAATATTTGTAGTTAAATTGCAAGACCAATACATGCAAAAGGAAAACTTCAAAATGTATTTGCAAAACAGACTAGAAAAATGTACATAACACAACTGGCGTCAATGAAAATTGTAATTTATTTTGTAATATGGCCTAAATTTCCCAAGAAAAGCGTTCGGATTCAGTTCAAATTTAATAACTTTCAATTTCGTTTGTTATTATTTGCAAATATTAATCGTCATATGTAGTGACGCACGATCTTTTTTTTTTGGGGGGGGGGGGGGAGGAGGATTGGGGAAACGCAAACCTATTCACTGGCTGTTGGATAGAGGGGGGGGGGGCAGGGGGCGGCGGAAGGGGTGTAATGTCAATTAGACGTAAATCCATTAAGCAAATAAGTATATGGACAGTGCGGGAAGGTGTTATGCAATCAGTGCTATTTTGTTCTGCAAAGAACGATTCATCGATATTCAAAGCAGTAAATATGGGCCCAATTTTTTCGTTCTGCGCCTTGAAAACAGTTTTATTCCTTTAATTTTGAAAAGGTCTTCAGACAGCTGGGAAGATATTAGTTGTTCTTTTCTCTGAGACACTTACAAATATTAGTTCGGATTTACAACAGCCACTGAAAACCATTATTATTATTATTATTATTATTATTACCGTTTTAGAAACAGTGTGCTTCACATATTAATGGGAAAAAAGAAACTCATAATTTCTTTGAAAACGAAGAAGGCGTTTATTTTGTTTCTTTTTTAAATTCCAAAAATTTAACGTACAGCATCTGATCGCAGTTTACTATTCCACAGTTCAGGAGTAGATAAGTGAGTCTCGACTGTGTCATGGCTGATCTGAGGGAAGTTTTAAGATGTCACAAGGCTCTGAATAACCACTCAGAGGGCGCTGCCGACACCGGAAATGTTATAATCAAAATAATGAGGCAAATAACTTCCTGAAGAAGTTCTCTAACCCTACCACGCTCAGCCATAAATTTTCTTCCAATAAAGGAAGTAAAAAACTGTTGTACGGCAGACATAAAGGTTCGCAACATTTCGAGATGAACATTAAAACTGTCCAGATTAATGTCTGCTGTGTGTACTCCAAGTATCTCTTCTAAACGGTGTGTAGATGTAGGAATTGTTTGTGAGGACGTAACAAGTATGCTTAGATCCTCATGGTTGAACCTTCAATAAGTCTCGTTCAGAAAGAGATCAAGAATTTCAACCACATATTTATTAAATCTTCGTCCGCGGTACAATTCTGCAGGTACTGACTATGTTTTCGTGTGTTAATCCCGCCGGCATTTTTTCTTGACCGTGAGATATCTGCATCTTTCAGATTAAGATTGTCGGAATAATCTTCGGTTTTCCCTAACAGCGTATCAAAAAACCCTTCGACAGCCGAAAGATTCACAAGAGCTTCTTTTAGAACCCCTCTAGATCACTTCACTCCGGCTGCATTAAAATTTGTATTCTTTAGAGATCTGGTCACTTCTTCACATAATTCAAATACGTCAATAGCGACTGTCATGTAAAAGAGTGTCTCAGACTTTCGAGCCGCTACGCGTAGGACCACATGAATGCCCGACTTTCGTCTCTAATTGAGCCCTGCCCATTCAAAACTTTGTTCTCTGTTTCATGGACCTGGTCATAGTTTTCCCTGAAAGGTTTCAAAGATTTTACTCTTGGAGCTCACGGGTTGGGCACATTGGTATTAGGTATTCAACTTTCGGATTTGCTTATTGGTCGGCCTTGAAGGATTTCCTTCACACCCTTGTTCCGCCCAGACGTATTACCCGCACCTTCGAAATAATGGGAGTCCTAGTGTTTACTGGTAGTTGCGAGCGTTTGTGTCTCGAAGTCTGGCGGCGCAACAAACACCGAGTGAACTGCTTCTGGCCAGCCACTTCTGTCACTGAATCTCCCATAATTTGTAAAATGGAGATTTTTTATTTTTTATTTTATTTATTTATTTATTGGTGCACAGTGTCTCACTGGATCCTGTTAGTCACAATTTCCAGTATTTTGTTTTGCATCGCTGACACCAATCAAGGGTCGCAACGTATCTGCCAGATCTTCCAATCCTGGCGCATCATTCTTCCTCTAATGGAGAAGTCTCATGAATCATGACGTTTTCTGCGACCGCTTCATGACCTCTCACCTCGTTTCTTACTGAGTGAACCGGTAACTACTAGCTAAGTGATTCTAGTTTTCTCCTGATCGGCCGTCCAATATTGTGCGTACTGGCTGATCAATGTGCTGTTTTCACGTTTATGAACTATTGCGACAGACTCTCGATGAAAAACGCTCTTTTTGAGTGTTTTCAACTTTTATGTACCATTTTTGCTGGTACAGAAACCTTCGCCAAGAAAAATCTTTTCTTTCGGTGATCTTCTATTGTTCACTATGTGGACAGACCTAAATGCAGCCATAGTAGAACATAACACATCTCTTTTCTTCGTAATGTGGCTACGGATAAGACACAAACCATTCCGATTTATAAGATCTTCCAGTCCTTTGCAGAAACTTAAGACAGGGTAGGACTGGAATTATACGACGTTTAACATTGTGTGAAAGATAGTAGCTTCAAGGGTCTCACAATTTGATTCAGTTATAAGTAAAAATTGCTGTCAACCAAGATACTAATCACATATTTGCTGACGTGCAGCATACTTATTTCGCTGGACTGTCTGCAAATGATGTATCGCGCCCCCACCCCTCTTTTTCTCCACAACCACCCCACCCGTTAGACATACGGAGAGCAACTGCCACTGCTACTAAGCACAGCAGTTCATTATCCATAGCAGAAATTCACGACACAGTGGCTTTCGAAATACTGAGAGAATAGGCTTGGAAGATTCCTGGCATGTAATGGGCTCGTAGGAGCGATTCTAGGAGATATCTTTGGCGATATCGCCAGCGAACTGTGGCTAGTGTGTGGGTGACGCAAGCCACTGTGCTGGGTATCCTAACAGCAGAGCGCTAATAAGGTTTATGCTTTGTGATGAAGTGGTCTGGTTGTGAACGAAGGACAAACAATATTTATTGTTAGTTTAAGATACTTTATGTAACTGATTTTAAAATGTAATGCATCGGTGCATTTTCTGTTGTATTAAAAAGAAATAAGTTTGAAATTAAGTAAGAGTGCGCCTGTAGAGGGTGTTAGGCACATAGGAGCCGAAAGAGAGATTTCTGCACGTCGTAAAAAAGCGCCTTGGTGATGCGTGGGAGGAGGACACATTTTGACTGGCATACCCTGTTCAGTTTCTTGGGCGCGTTTTGAGAAGAGAAGGAGATAACTGAGAAAATCTGCAATTCAAAATCGAAAGCAGAAGACCACGAGGAAGAGGAACAATTAGCTGGTTGGCTCGAGCGAGAAAGATTACCTTCCTACCTCTTTATATTATATTAAGGAGAGCTGAAGATCGCTGCGGGTGGAGATGTCTAGTCGAAGATTCGACAACATACGAAATGAATGCAGAACTGACGACATTCAGCATAGAGTAAACCGACTAATGGCGATGATGGCCCTGAACTAACTAATTTTTAACTTGCACCCCCTTCAGGAGAGGCCGTGCACCTGGATGTCTGTGCAGTTTCCTGCAGCCCGAGGCACGTAAAAAGACCTGCTGCTGATCCTGGGCGCTCAGACCTGAAGTCTAGTTGAAGTACCGCTTGTCGGCGTCTTCTAGAACTACTCGCAAGTCAGTCACAAAATGTTTCGCATAGTCATACAGTAAATACATTTAGGTGACAGAAGTGATGGGATAGCGACATATAAAATACTTCTGACAACTGACAGTATATGCTTAAAAAAATAAACGAGTAAGTCGCTAAGCAAATAAGTAAACTGTACCGTATACAATTTTTGTTCACGTCACCTCAGCATCTACCGAAAGCGAAATATTTTATTTATTTAACGTATGGCTTACAGAATTGTATTTTACAAGTATTACAATTGCGTTGACATAAGATAAAATGATATAAATCAGTACAAGCAGATATACAGGGTGTAAATTTTAAGTTGACAAACCAGAATAACTCGAAAAATAAGCTTCACACGAAAAAAAGTGTAGGATCCAAAGATGATAATTTTCGAGGGGGACATCTGCTGGTGCTAACATTAGCCCGCCACCCCACACCCCTGTGGTTGGGGCGGGAGGCAACTTTAAAATTTCAAATGGGAACTCCCATTTTTTATTGCAGAATCAGATTCTACATAAACTACGTACATTTTTGTCTTGAACATTTATTTTGATTCTTGGTGATTGGCGCTGTAATTCAAGAAAATCGATGTTCTCATTTTTGCGTGGAAACTGGTTACGGATAAATAAAAAATACTTATTTACTTCGTACGATGTTTGGTTAGTTAGTGAGCTAGTCAGATGATTTGTTTGGTAATTTAAAGTTATGACCACGAAACAAACAAAAATTATCCGAATCTGCGGAAAAAATTTATATTTGGGTCAACATTTGTAAAATTCTCTCTCTCAACCCCCACCCTATGGGGAGAGAGGGAGAGTTTTAGCGAATCAAAAGTAACAGCAATAAAAAACCGAAAACCGCTTATTTCAGAAACCGGTTATTTTGAAAGGTTTTAACAGTAAGGTTAAACTGGAGAGGAAAAGGAAACTGGTTGTTTCAGCAATAACCGCCATAACAAGTGTACAGCACGAGTGTCCAGCCCGTAGCCAGCGGGCGGCATGCGGCCGAAAGTAACGTTTCAAGAAGTAAGCATCTTCTTCCAGTGTGCGCTACGCAAGGTGAAGGGTTGAACACCCCTGGTATACAGCCAGTAGCGGCGATTCGACATGACGACTACAGGGAGCCGAATACGAAGCTAAGCGGCTCTCAGGTCAATGGGAAGATTCAATGCAAAGCGAATCGCCCCAGCTCTCTGCACAGGGACGCTAGGCCTCCCGTGTGGAAGCGCCACTGAAGCCGATCCGTGACAGGCACATGGGTTCAAATGGCTCTAAGCACTATGGGACTCAACATCTGAGGTCATCAGTCCCCTAGACTCAGAAACTAGTTAAACCTAACTAACCTAAGGACATCACATACATCCATGCCCGATGCAGGAGTGGAACCTGCGACCGTAGCAGGCGCGCGGTTCGGCTGAGGCGCCTAGAACCACTCGGCCACCGCGGCCGGCAGGCACGTGGGCCCACAAGTAATTTACATCAGTCGGGAGCGACGTAAGCCGTGAAAACAGCGCGCCAGACGAGCGGAGGCGACGACATGTGGCCCGAGGCTGCCGAATTCCGGGTCCGCCTCAGATCCGGCGCCAGGTGTAATCTGGCCCGCATAATCGCACTCGCCGCGCCACAAATCAGCCGCACAGACGGCCGACGCCTCTACACACGTACGAATTACCAGCCCTCCTCCTCTTGCTCCAGCCACACGGCCAATCACGCTACTCGCTCGCACATTCGTCCAGCCCTCCTTTTTTCCCCACTACATATCATAAATTTTTACTGCACACACTGCCAGGCCAGCAACACTCGGCCGCGTAATCTGATTACCAGGTTCCCCGCACATGTGCTCTGGCCACTACTTCTTTTGGCAGAGCTATTAATGATAGTTTATTACATATCTGCACCGACGCTGAATCCAGGGTGTTTTATGAGGTTCTATCAGCTAAACTCGAACTCCACCTGTGGTATCGACAGCTACGATGCCACGGCGTAGGTGGAAGTTCGTAGGTTGGCACTACGGCACCGACACAGACAACAGCGCCCTCACGCCAGCTCTACGAGCGCCGCTCCATATTCAGCCCATTTGATGCCGAGCAGACGACCAAGGGCCGGCCGGAGTGGCCGTGCGTTTCTAGGCGCTACAGTCTGGAACCGTGTGACCGCTACGGTCGCAGGTTCGAATCCTGCCTCGGGCATGGATGTGTGTGATGTCCTTAGGTTAGTTAGGTTTAAGTAGTTCTAAGTTCTAGGGGACTGATGACCACAGCAGTTAAGTCCCATAGTGCTCAGAGCCCAGCCAGACGACCAAGCAACATTGTTTTCTATTTAATAGTGGGCGAGCCACTGCAGAGTTAGCGTTTGTAACTTGATGTACAACTTCGCACCTACGCGTTTCGTCACGGGGTTAATTGGTAAGCGTGACAGCGTTACGGAGAAATTTAGCAAACTCAAGTGGCAGACTCTGCAAGAGAGGCGCTCTGCATCGCGGTGTAGCTTGCTGTCCAGGTTCCGAGGGGGTGCGTTTCTGGATGAAGTATCGTATATATTGCTTCTCCCTATTTATACCTCCCGAGGAGATCACGAATGTAAAATTGGAGAGATTCGGGCGCGCACGGAGGCTTTCCGGCAGTCGTTCTTCCCGCGAACCATACGCGACTGTAACAGGAAAGGGAGGTAATGACAGTGGCACGTAAAGTGCCCTCCACCAAGCAACGTTGGGTGACTTGCGGAGTATAAATGTAGATGTAGAATGTAGATGTACGTGCTCATCTCAGCCAAAGTTAAGTAAAACCACTTTTAATTGCAGTACCAAGTGTTCTACTTCACCTGCTCCTCCTAGCTTCCTAAATTCGGCCTTTCAGCTGGGAAACAAAACCACCGGCAAAATTTCGCAGGTTATTCAGGATTGTTTTCGGGATATTTTGGTATGCTGTGTGTGCCGCGTGATACGGTACACTGCGACACCAGCAGAGGGTGCCACACGCCAGACCAGTCTCCAGCGTAGCGCCACGTAGTTACCAGTTATTACGACAACTGAAGAAATGTATTCACAAACTGCGAATACGAGCACAGGATAGACTAGCGTGGAGAGTTGCACAAAGCCAGTCTTCGGATTGGAAACCACAGCTACAACAAAAACAACAACACAACCTCGCATATTTGCGGCTGTTTCTCCAGGCCATGAAGGCAAGCCTGATGGAGTTTTTTCGCTCCGAAATTCGTATAAGAAATAAAAATCAAAATATAGAGAGTCGACGGATCTTTATTCGCAAAACACGAGGCGATTCTATATGCTGGCTATATTTCATGAGCTATATGTTTGATTTTGATTCTGTAAATTACATTTGATTATACGTACAACGAAGTTTGCATACAGATGTTCAATATGCCCTCCTCCGACTGCACGGATAACAAAACAAATGTGTGTGAAATCCTATGGGACTCAACTGCTAAGCCCGCATCTCGTGGTAGTGCGGTAGCGTTCTCGCTTCCCACGCCCGGGTTCCCGGGTTCGATTCCCGGCGGGGTCAGGGATTTTCTCTGCCTCGTGATGGCTGGGTGTTGTGTGATGTCCTTAGGTTAGTTAGGTTTAAGTAGTTCCAAGTTCTAGGCGACTGATGACCAAAGATGTTAAGTCCCATAGTGCTCAGAGCCATTTGAGCCATTCAACTGCTAAGGTCATCAGTTCCTAAGCTTACACACTACTTAACCTAAATTATCCTAAGGACAAACACACACACACACACACACACACACACACACACACACACACACACACACACACACACACCCATGCCCGAGGGAGGACTCGAACCTCAGCCGGGACCAGCCGCACAGTCCATGACTGCAGCGCCTAAGGCCGCCAGGCTAATCCCGCGCGGCACACGGATAACATCCAGACCGGTGCTTCCCAACCCTTCTGAGACCATTACCCCCGAGTGCAATGAGATCTTTACTACTACTCCCTCTTCCCCCACCATTATTAGCGATCCCCTTGAGTGCAGTCAGATATCAGCTACGAGGGGCGTTTGAAAAGTTCGTGCAAAGTCCGAGAGATGGCACCACCGGCGCGTATCGAAGTCATGTTTAGTTAGTAGCATCTCCGGAAAGAACGCACACCAAGTTTCAGCCATATTGGTCTATTTATTTGTGTTTGGCATTCGTGTGAATCAAGGAAGTCGAGTGATTGTCAAACAAAAGGACGAAAAAGAATTTTGTATGGTGGTTAAACACTACTTAATGAAAGGCAAAACGCCTCAGGAGACTAAAGAGAAGCTTGATAAACATTACGGTGACTCTGCACCTTCGATCAGAACAGTTTATAAGTGGTTTCAAAATTTTCGGAGTTGCCATATGGGCACAAGTGATGCTGAACGTTCTGGACGCCCTGTGGAGGTTATGGCTCCAGAAATCATTAATAAAATCCAAATATGGTGATGGATGACAGAAGAGTCAAGGTGCGTCACATTGTTAGTGCTGTGGGCATCTCGAATGAACAGCTACATAATATTTTGCATAAAGATTTGGACAAGAGATAGCTATCCGCAAGATGGGTACCGCAATTGCTCACGCTTGACCAAAAGCGGAATCGTGTGAAGTGTTGCAAGGATGGTTTGCAGCTGTTCAGGAAGAATCCGCAGGACTTTAAGCGTCGTTTCGTCACTGTGTATGAAACATGGATACATTACTATACTCCTCAGACCAAACAACAATCTAAACAATGGGTTACCAAGGGAGAATCTGCACCAAAAAAGGCGAAGATCATTCCTTCGGCCGGAAAGTTTATGGCAACTGTCTTTTGGGATTCGCAAGGGACAATCCTAATCGACTATCTGGAAAAGGGTAAAAGTATTACAGGTGCATATTATTCATCGTTCCTGGACCGTTTGAAAACCGAGTTGCAAGAAAAACGCCAGTGATTGGACCACAAAAAAAGTCCTTTTCCATCACGACAATGCACCAGCACACATGCACCAGCACACACCTCAGCAGTTGTTGTCGGAAAATTAATGGAAATAGGATTCCAACTCTTTTCAAATCCCCCCCTATTCTCGGGACTTGGCATCCTCGGCCTACTATTTGTTTCCCAATTTGAAGAAATGGCTGGTGGGACAAAGATTTTATTCAAACGAAGAGGTGATTGCAGCACCTAATAGCTATTTTGCAGACTTGGACAATTTCTATTATTCGGAAGGGATTAAAAATTAGAATAGCGTTGGGCGAAGTTTATAAGTCTAAAAGGAGACTATGTCGAAAAATAAAAAAGGTTTACTCCAAACAAGTAAGTAGTTTTTATTTTTGCACGACTTTTCAAACGCCCCTCTCAGAACCCAACCTCCTCCTCCCACGATCTACAACATTAGTGCCTAAGTGAACTTTAGAATGAAAAATAAATTACTTTTAACACTTATATTTTTAAAATGACAGAAGACTGACGATATTCGGTTTTTGTAGGTCTTTTGTTGACCTGAGATTCGTTTGATTCTTGAAAGCAAATGGGCCATCGACTGACTACTGGCTCGCTAGGCCTATCGGAGCTTCACCAGAGGCCCGTTGGCCGTCCCTTTTCGGGGTTCTTGCAAGACATTCACAGCAAATGAGCGCTCTCGGAGCACACGAGCCCTACTGGACTTCACCCGTACAGACAATTCCCTACTTCAATCCGTTGACGGTCTACCACGTCGTGGACGAGGGGGTTGGTCTTATCCTACATAAGCACAAATGTTTTAGGAAGAAAAAGAAGAGGTCTCTTATTAAACCACGGAGTCAATGAAACAATTAGTACTGTTTATTTCTAACAACCCTTTTGTTATAAAATGATGAGGCTATTGGAAGTGCATCGCAAGTGCTACCTACAACTCTTCCTCAGGAAAGAAAGTTGACGGATGACATTCAGGTAGTCACTTGATACCAAACGTGCTTCCTCTGTACCTCTCTTCTCCCTAGCACCACATGCTTCACACAGTCTTTTGAAATCAACCAAGTCAATAAGTGTGCTCTATACTTAATGTTTGTGAATCACTTGAGTGCTAGACTGGTTACTTCTGAAATGGCAGAAATTGGAGATACCATACCCACCAATAGTTTCTGTGGTGTTGTGTTGTCAGTTTATTAATTGTTGTGAAGTGAATAATGAAGTAATCCCTGGTCTCTTTCTGGAGCTACCGACAGCAAGGAGATGACATTTTCATGAGATATTTAAGCATTTGTCATACATAAGTCTCAATTTACTGTCACGATGGGGAAGATGTTTGTACATTCGTTTCATAATCTGTAACCTGAGCCACAATGTGTCAAACGTTAAAGCTAGTGTTTGAAAATAAATAAATACATACTGGCAATTTATGTATAATACTGCAGTATTATGAAATAGTGATACTAAAACAATGTTTTGGCCGGCCGAAGTGGCCGTGCGGTTAAAGGCGCTGCAGTCTGGAACCGCAAGACCGCTAGGGTCGCAGGGTAGAATCCTGCCTCGGGCATGGATGTTTGTGATGTCCTTAGATTAGTTAGGTTTAACTAGTTCTAAGTTCTAGGGGACTAATGACCTCAGCAGTTGAGTCCCATAGTGTTCAGAGCCATTTGAACCATTTTTGAACAATGTTTTCAAAATAATTTAGTTTCATGTCTAAAACACAATTGAATCCTTTTGTTTTTACTCCCCAGAAAATTTCAGTTTACCCATCTACACGGTAGCTGAATTCACCCAACACTTCACGAAGAATGTCTTGCGTCACTGTGTTCACCGCAGCTGTATTAAGTTTCCTTAGATCATTCAAATCTATGGGACGAGGTTGTACGTAAACTGAATCTTTCACGAGCCCCACAAACAATCGCAGGAAGCGAGATAGAAGACCTGGGTGGCCAGATGTGAAGGGCTAAGCCTTCACTCCCAATGCGACCTGCTCACCGTTGAGGTAAGATTCATTCAGGAAACGTCGAACATGCCAATGGGGAGGAGCTTCGTCCTGCTGGAAAACGTAGTCTTCTGAATCTTCATTCATTTGAGGAACACGCTCAAGGCACACTCGAATGCGCTCCATGTGCTCCATCGACACACGCGGGCGGCGTGAGAAAGAGAACCAGTTTCGCCAAATTATTTATTCCAATAACCAATGCTCATCCTCGTTGGAGGTTCAACTTTTAAACTTAGACCGCATTGCACGCTGCACCACAGTCCCTTTCACTGAACTCACGGATGCAAAAAATCTTGTGTTGCATAGCGGCCATCTCGCTTACAACTGACGCGGTGTACGCTACAGGCAGTGCGCTGCTAGATAGCTCTGTCGGCTGTATTCGAAACTTTACAACATCCTCTTTCAAATCTAGGGTCAGAGGGAAGAAAACTATGTAAGTTTCTTTTTCTTCGAAATTGAGTTATTGCTGCATCTAGATTCAGACTGGTCGTACGCATCTGTTCAGACGCTCGAACTGGGAAAAATCAAGTTTTGCTGTAAGGGGAAAGAACCGAGTAAGTTTTTCAGCGGAAGGAAGCAAGTGAGTGGGCGAGTGGTGAGTCATTCGGCCACGAGAGACCAGTGTAAAAAGAATATTCTTATGCAATCTGTTTCCCCAATAAACTGGAGGCAAGAAATAACACAGAGAAAGTGACTATCTGTATAGACTTTGGTGTTGCTATCATGTATAGCAACCAATGATGTTTACTTTAAGCGACAGCTTTCGTTCAGTACCAATGTTATTCTATGTCGCGAATCTTATTTTTTATGTTTATCTCGAATGCATTGCAAAACATGGCGCAAATGAAGTGGTGTCACTCCTTTTCCACTTCATCACTCATGCCTTGGTCGAGGGCATTGAAGAGCACTATACAAGGTGTTTCATGAGGAACCGTAAGTATTCAAGGATATGACAGGAACGATCATTTGAAGCAAAAACGTCCAGTAAACATGGGCTCTAAAGTGCATACGTTAAGAGCTATTAGCACTTGTTCAATAGCAGACATGGGTTTCACAGTAGCAAAGATGAACAAGGGCTCATTGCTCTTGAGATGTGCATTTTTGAGCCCGTGTTTCCTGGACTTTTATTGCTTCGAATGATCGTTGCTGTCCTTTCCCTGAATACTGACCATTCCTCTTGGGACATCCTGTGTATTTTGCGATTCTGCTGGCGGTCAGAATAAAAACTTCACCCTCTTTGCCTTCATGCATTATGTAATTCTCAATCAAATTGATAGCCTGAAGAAGATCAAAAGTACGTTCCCTGTGTGTTACCGTGGAAACACCTCAAGAATTCAAGGAAGTGATAGAAGTATTTACTATAAAAAGCAGTCTTGATCACAATTTATTTATTACGCTGACCGGTTTCGACCTACAAGTCGTATACAAAGCTTTAATTAGAGGGCTACACACATTAAAGAAAATACATAAAGTTATAATGCTATAAAACTATGAAGTACCAATGAGTAAGAACCACCTCCTTCCGGAGAATCACTACTGGAGAAACCAGTACACGTCTCACTATATATAATGGAGGCTCCGCCCACTTCTGACGGAATGATGTCATTACTAACCAGTGGGTTATAGGTCGAATAAGAATGCAAAATTTCTTAGTTAAAAGAACCTTGTCAAGAAAGGAAAATAAACACACACTAAACTTAGCTTATTCAACAGCTATTGTCAATTAAGAAGCGTTAAAAATATTTAAACATGTAGGATAAATGAACTTCGTTTTGACAGTACATGGGTTGCCCTCTCAAAGCCTGTTAGTGAACCATTTGGACACCCATTCAGTTGACTGGTGGCTCGATGCTGCTCTAGCGCCTGAGGGCAGGCAACCACATTGAACGATTGTTCAAATAGCTTTGAGCACTATGGGACTTAACATCTGTGGTCATCAGTCCCCTAGAACTACTTAAACCTAACTAACCTGAGGACATCACACACATCCATGCCCGCATCAGGATTCGAACCTGTGACCGTAGCAGCAGCGCTGCACCCAATATGTGACATATTGATGTAATCACAGTTCAAACGCTAAAATTGCTTTTCTCGATTTTCATAAAAATTTACTTACCTGGTTTTTTCCACTGGCGTTTCAAATTTAGTCGACAGAATCCCAGTACATTGTGTGGTGCAGGAAATATAGCCAGCTGAAACTGTGTCCATCTCTTTGTATCACCGTGCGTATTACCACAAAACATTGAAGGCCTCCGTTTTATGGCACAGTCTGGATGCGGCACAAACAGGAGGCAATGCTTTACGCCGTGGGCCGTCACTTTTGTTGCACCTAAACTGTACACAGCGCAAAGGGGCCCCCCGTCGCGTGCCCTGTAACGCTCCCCTGCCCAGCGGAAGAATGCGGACCAGTTGCGTAACGGGAGCAGGGAGGCGCTGCTGCCGTCCACCACCTGTGGCACGGCATGCGGGCCGAGCCTGGCTGGCTGGCCTTTGTGTGGGCGCGCGCCCTGTCTGCGCTACCTTGGCGGGGGACAAGAAGCACAGGGGGGGGGGGGGGGGAGTGCGCGCACAACAGAGATAGCTAAACTGTGACATTCCCATATCAGATTTCTGTCAAAAATGGTTCAAATGGCTGAGCACTATGGGACTTGATATCTTAGGTCATCAGTCCCCTATAACTTAGAACTAGTTAAACCTAACTAACCTAAGGACATCACACACATCCATGCCAGAGGCAGGATTCGAACCTGCGACCGTAGCAGTCGCGCGGTTCCGGACTGCGCGCCTAGAACCGCGAGACCACCGCGGCCGGCAGATTTCTGCTATTTTTCGGCATCTGCGATTTTTAGTTGTAATTTGTCACAGTTTACACTACTGACCATTTAAATTGCTACACCAAGAAGAAATGCAGATGATGAACGGGTATTCAATTGCACAAATATATTATACTAGAACTGACATTTGATTACATTTTCACGCAATTTGGGTGCATAGATCCGGACAAATCAGTACCCAGAACAATCACCTCTGGCCGTAATAACGGCCGTGATACGCCTGGGCATTGAGTCAAACAGAGCTTGGATGGCGTGTACAGGTACAGTTGCCCATGCAGCTTCAACACGATACCACAGTTCATCAGGAGTAGTGACTGGCGTATTGTGACGAGTCAGTTGCTCGGCCACCATTGAACAGACGTTTTCAGTTGGTGCGAGATCTGGAGAATGCGCTGGCCAGGGCAGCAGTCGAACATTTTCTGTATCCAGAAAGGCCCGCACATGAGCTGCAACTTGAGGTCGTGCATTATCCTGCTGAAATGTAGGGTTTCGCAGGGATCGAATGAACGGTAGAGCCACGGGTCGTAACACATCTTAAATGTAACGTCCACCGTTCAATGTGCCGTCAGTGCGAACAAGAGGTGACCGAGACGTGTAACCGATGGCACCCCATACCATCACGCCGGGTGATACGCCGGTATGGCGATGACGAATACACGCTTCCAATGTGCGTTCACCGCGATGTCGCCAAACACGGATGCGACCATCATAATGCTGTAAACAGAACCTGGATTCATCCGAAAAAATGACGTTTTATCGTTCGTGCAATCTGGTTCGTCGTTGAGTACACCATCGCACGCGCTCCTGTCTTTGAGGCAGCGTCAAGAGTAACCGCAGCCGTGGTCTCCGAGCTGATAGTCCATGCTGCTGCAAACGTCGTCGAACTGTTCGTGCAGATGGTTGTTGTCTTGCACACGTCCCCATCTGTTGACTCAGGGATCGAGACGTGGCTGCACGATCCGTTACAGCCATGCAAGTAAGATGCCTGTCTCTCGACTGCTACTGATACAAGCAGGTTAGGATCCAGCACGGCGTTCCGTATTACCCTCCTGCAACCACCGATTCCATATTCTGCTATCAGTCATTGGATATCGACCAATGCGAGCAGCAATGTCGCGATACGATAAACCGCAATCGCGATAGGCTACAATCCGACCTTTATCAAAGTCGGAAACGTGATGGTACGCATTTCTCCTCCTTACACGAGGCATCACAACAACGTTTCACCAGGCTACGCCGGTCAACTGCTGTTTGTTTATGAGAAATCGGTTGGAAACTTTCCTCATGTCAGCACGTTGTAGGTGTCGCCCCCGGCGCCAACCTTGTGTGAATGCTCTGAAAAGCTAATCAAATGCATATCGCAGCATCTTCTTCCTGTCGGTTAAATTTCGCGTCTGTTGCACGTCACCTTGTCGTGTAGCAATTTTAATGGCCGGTAGTGTACTTGGCCCATTTTTCCCGAATACCTAGCGATTTCCGACGATATGGTTAGGCAGCATCTTAGAGGACAGCTTAAATTGCTGCGAGTGAAACATTTACCCGTTTTTTGTGCGATTTCCGAGGGTCCCCTCGCCCACGGGAGAAGCTGGAGCCTGGTGTGAATGTCACTCTCTGCTTACTGGAAATGTGCTGCCGGACACGCAGACTTGATTACCGAGTAATCCGACCGTGGATAGCTTCTATCTGTCGCTGTGCGGGCGACTCTGGCAACGGGTCATCGTTGGGTCGGGAAGCCTGAATCCAGGGCCACGCGCGGCTGCTGGCTGACAACACACGCACAGCGGCGTCGAGTGCACGGAGGATGCGCCGTTCGCGGTCGTTTTTGGTTCCCGCGAAGTCCGTCGTGCAGTCTGTCGAGGCATGTGCCGCTAGTATGCTCTAACAGCCTCGGTACTCCTTGCCAGCATCACATCAAAGTTACAGTTTGTTGAAAAGTAATGCTTCCGATTCTTTTTTTTTATTCTGTTCTCAATATCGGTTGAGGGATTACATGTCATGCATATTACTCGGTCGACTGGGCCGCTTCGCTGAAGGAAGTTGTAACTAGTGATGGGGAACTCGTGAATGAGTCGTTCAAATGAACGCTTCACTCCAGTGAAGTGTGAACTAACCACTCAAATTCAATGAACTGGTACTTCAAACTCTTCACAGATAGCACACTCCACACTTTTTTCTAGTTCACTCACTCTCTTCCCCTCTCCCTCTCCCACTACATCGGCGCTACGTCACTCATCCTCCCTTCACTTCAGTCCTCCCTCTACTGTCTGACGACGAATCGCGCGGTGTTTGTTGGGAACGATAGGTTACGAGGGCTTGTGGTGATGAGGGGCGAGGGGAAAGCAGCGTCAGTTGCTTCCTGCAGTGCTGACATCATTACCCGTGACTATTTGTTCAGTTAAACTTCGCGTCTACGGGTAGCCTACTGTTGGCAGCGCTTGCAGACATATGAATATTAAAGATACAAACGAAGAGGCTGGCTGTGTGAGCACGCACAGCCAACATGAAAATAAATGTTTGTTAATAACACTGATAGAGGGATTTTACATGAAATCGTACGAATGACTACAGGTGACAGTTTACGTTTTCAATCTGGAGGGTTATTATTCTCAACAAAAATAAAATCTACAGGAAAACTTCTGAATAATTACTTAACGTAGGTATATAGGCTTTGTGACAGTGGTAAACACACTCATTCTATTTTGGATTAAATTTTAAAAGGAACATAAAATTGGACTGCCTTTCGTTGATAGTCCTAGTTTTCAGTCCATGAATACAACAAATAATGTTTTATTTGGCAGATAAAGACTTTTTTGGGCGCTTCATGACAAAATGTTGAGCAAGATTAAATGTAATACCTTCTTTATATGTGACAGGCTTCTCTGTTTATCTTTCCTTTGTCCCCTTCGACCATGCCCTATTTAACTCAGACGCTATAAGAGCGCAAAACGTTGCGTGCACGTTACTGCATAGTTCGGCCATAGGCGAAGCGAGCGTAGCCGCAGCTGAGCGGCGAACTGGGCAACTTCGCCAGGCTTCCGAACTTCATGAATGAACTACTTCATTTGAACGCTTCACGGCAAAGAGTGAAATGAATGAAGTAGTTCACGGGAATGAACGAGTTCGACCCATCTCTAGTTGTAACCCTCTGCCGCTAGAGGGCTCTGAAGTGTAGCGTGTAATATGGCGTGTGTAACGGAACTATGCCGGCGCGTGAGAAGCAGACTGCTGTAATCGACATACAAAAATTCGAAGAGTTCGTCACACATGGAGCACCGTTTTCTTCAGCATGCAAATGCCAGACTTTACACAAGCGTTGCGACTTCTGCGACAGACACCTAGGGTCCACTGTCAACAATTATCCACCCCTACAATCCCGACTTCCCCCATCCGATTTCCAAAACATAACTGCGAGAACTTCACTCTGATAGTGATTGAAGAATTACAATAAATAATTTCGGTGCCAGACGGCATATTATGATCTCTGTAGGAACACAGTAGATATGTTAACGTTGATCTTGTTTTGTAACATTCTAGTATCTTTACTTTTTAGCGTTGTATAGAGCTTAGGCAAATGGGAGTATGTCCGTTCATTATCTCCATTATCTCATAATAACCCCGTTCATTACAAAATGGTGACGATTCAAGTTAAGAAATCGGTGTTAAAAATTATTATTCTCCTACGGCACTTTTTACTGTCGAGAAGGCGAAGGAGTCTGAAGTTCTTCGAGGCTGTTAAAGGAGGTAAGTTAAAACGAATAAATTTCTGGCTGGCTGCGACTGTGTCAAAATGGCCGCTTGCGCGGTGCGTAAAAATTAAGCGAGTATAATTCTTACCCTTTTAATAGCTCGCAGTCTTTAACTTTCCAATTTCACAGTCAAAACGTAAAAGGTAAAATAGTTTTCTCCAGGTTAGCTCCTGAGAGTCCACTGCCTCCTCCATACCGATCTAAAGCGTATTCTTTTTTCTAGATCGTAAAACTAACCGTAATCTTGAAATATGGCACTAGGAAATAATCCGTTCGTACTTTTCTCGCTAATGTGAATCTCTTTTGTATGTCGTGACTAACGATTCCATCGAGAATCTTCCTTAAACTGCGGGCGTGCCTGATTTACAAAATTATTAATTTTTTTTTCTCTGTCTAAGCAGTCAACAATTTTTTCTATCCCCGTCAGCAAACGCAAGTGACACAGAAGGAGAGTTTACATGATGAAGCGGTGGAAGCAGATGTGAGGTTGTGGCTCCGTCAACAGTCACACATTCTATAGTGACTGACTTATCGAACTGCCCTCTCATTGGTAAAATGTGCTCGTCGCCAAAGTGACTATGCTGAGAAATAAATATGTAGACAATAAGAATAAGGATGTAGAATGATAATAACGTTTGATTTATTTAAAAAGCTTTAAGAGTTTTAACATAAAAGACTTGGATGCATTACTTTTCTGCAGGCAATCGTATTACAGTCAATTGTTCTGTGGAGTTATGCTCCAGGGCGTGAAAGTGATTACTCTGTAACAATGCTCCAACCCATGCAATAGTGTAGAGAGGATTGTCAGATTCCTCTGTTACATTAAATCATTCGTTTAAACTGCCGCCGGCCGGCGTGGCCGAGCGGTTCTAGGCGCTTCAGTATGGAACCGCGCGACCGCTACTGTCGCAGGTTCGAATCCTGCCTCGGGCATGGATGTGTGTTATGTCCTTAGATTAGTTAGGTTTAAGTAGTTCCAAGTTCTACGGGACAGATGACCTCAGATAAGTCCCATAGAGCTCAGAGCGATTTGAACTATTTAAACTGACAATTAAGCGCCCAGACTATTTTCCAGTTTACACAGACGAATGGAAAACGAAAGATGGAAGTCCTGTGAGATTTGCCTTTCGGTGTCAACTGATTTTAGTAGGAAATTTGTTCCAGATTCCTCCAGGATCTTGTACACTTACAGTAGAAATAACTGTGATAACAATGGGACTGTTAGAAGAATCCCAGCAAGTTCTTCGGCAATCATTGAATTAAAACGGAAAACCAACATCATTAGTTAAATTTGAGAGTACTTTAATTTACAGCTATAACACTTTGTCAGGTGATATTTTGCACCCCTTTAATGTGTTTAAATTTGACAGGTGTTTTAAGATTTTTTGATGCCTGTTGCGCATTCTACCTGGTTCGCTGAAAGATGTCTGTTTTGAAGATTTCATCTTAAAAATTCAATGCAACCGTTTGTTACTTGTACCAGTGCTCCTGAAAGCATTTGATTCTGTAAAGCAGGAAACGGCAGGCAAAATCATAGAGGATTTGGTGTTAAAGCAAAATCACCAGACATAATTTGTGAAACTCTTAACGAATACGACATTTAAAGCGAAATTTATAGGAGAAATATATCAGCCATATGAAATAAAAATTGATGTTTAACAAGGAGATGGCTTATCTTTACTTTTTAGTTGTGTTTAAAAAATGTGTAGATCTGGAATTTGGAGCTGAAAGATCAGGAAACCAAGATTTCTACCTATCACCTGCACATGATTTTGCAATACTTCAGAAAATGTAACCGAAGGAGTTACTCAAGTAAACCTTCTTGAAACAATACCTGATAGAACTAATCTCAGAATTTCAAGTCTTAAAAGAAAAAGATAGCGCCATGCCAAATAAAAAAAAAAAAAAAATGCGCCAAAATGCATAGCAACACAAATAGCTAAAATTGAGGAAACCATAAAGCAGAATGGTCTAGAAAAATTTTTAATACGTGTAAGGGTTAATAAGACGGAAAAAGCATATGATTCAACTAAACTATCTACAACGAGAAAAGCATAATAGGAAAACAAAACTATAGCACAGTGGTAAGACCAGAATGCCTATACAGGTTGAATCAGGAGGAAAGGTACATGCTTCGAGGGGTGACAGTACTAGTGATTCTGAACAAAATAATTTCATATGGACATATGCCATATTCCGAATGATTTACGAGATAGAACACATTTAATGTACGTTGTCATTTATTTTCTATAGTATCCAGCTTTGTCGTTGTTTATAACGTACCATAGAAGTGTAGAGGAAGCTGGGAGGAACAATATGATGTAGGACACATGTGGCCTATCAAGTCGGGAAACTACTTTAAACTGGACTATAAAAACCAGCTAAGCTACAGCGCATGCGCGTCGTGTGATACTTTCAATATTCTCGCGCTCTCTTCGTGCAAGCTAATGGTCTTAGAGAAAAAATGAATAAGACTTTTTTGTGGGAAATTTAATGTTATTTGATTTTGTACTGCTATACTTTTTCTCTGGAGGGTGCGGTATTCGAGTTATTCTAGAAAAACTTACAAAGTGATACTAAACGTGTTCTGCCTCGGAAACTATCCGAAATAGGGCATATGTCCACAAGACGTCTTTCGTTCAAAATCGCTAATACTATCTCCCTTTAAAATACACTCCTGGAAATTGAAATAAGAACACCGTGAATTCATTGTCCCAGGAAGGGGAAACTTTATTGACACATTTCTCGGGTCAGATACATCACATGATCACACTGACAGAACCACAGGCACATAGACACAGGCAACAGAGCATGCACAATGTCGGCACTAGTACAGTGTATATCCACCTTTCGCAGCAATGCAGGCTGCTATTCTCCCATGGAGACGATCGTAGAGATGCTGGATGTAGTCCTGTGGAACGGCTTGCCATGCCATTTCCACCTGGCGCCTCAGTTGGACCAGCGTTCGTGCTGGACGTGCAGACCGCGTGAGACGACGCTTCATCCAGTCCCAAACATGCTCAATGGGGGACAGATCCGGAGGGTAGTTGACTTACACCTTCTAGAGCACGTTGGGTGGCACGGGATACATGCGGACGTGCATTGTCCTGTTGGAACAGCAAGTTCCCTTGCCGGTCTAGGAATGGTAGAACGATGGGTTCGATGACGGTTTGGATGTACCGTGCACTATTCAGTGTCCCCTCGACGATCACCAGTGGTGTACGGCCAGTGTAGGAGATCGCTCCCCACACCATGATGCCGGGTGTTGGCCCTGTGTGCCTCGGTCGTATGCAGTCCTGATTGTGGCGCTCACCTGCACGGCGCCAAACACGCATACGACCAGCATTGGCACCAAGGCAGAAGCGACTCTCATCGCTGAAGACGACACGTCTCCATTCGTCCCTCCATTCACGCCTGTCGCGACACCACTGGAGGCGGGCTGCACGATGTTGGGGCGTGAGCGGAAGACGGCCTAACGGTGTGCGGGACCGTAGCCCAGCTTCATGGAGACGGTTGCGAATGGTCCTCGCCGATACCCCAGGAGCAACAGTGTCCCTAATTTGCTGGGAAGTGGCGGTGCGGTCCCCTACGGCACTGCGTAGGATCCTACGGTCTTGGCGTGCATCCGTGCGTCGCTGCGGTCCGGTCCCAGGTCGACGGGCACGTGCACCTTCCGCCGACCACTGGCGACAACATCGATGTACTGTGGAGACCTCACGCCCCACGTGTTGAGCAATTCGGCGGTACGTCCACCCGGCCTCCCGCATGCCCACTATACGCCCTCGCTCAAAGTCCGTCAACTGCACATACGGTTCACGTCCACGCTGTCGCGGCATGCTACCAGTGTTAAAGACTGAGATGGAGCTCCGTATGCCACGGCAAACTGGCTGACACTGACGGCGGCGGTGCACAAATGCTGCGCAGCTAGCGCCATTCGACGGCCAACACCGCGGTTCCTGGTGTGTCCGCTGTGCCGTGCGTGTGATCATTGCTTGTACAGCCCTCTCGCAGTGTCCGGAGCAAGTATGGTGGGTCTGACACACCGGTGTCAATGTGTTCTTTTTTCCATTTCCAGGAGTGTATATAACTTTCCTCCTTACTCGCCCTGTATACATGGGGATGTTTAACGATGAACTATAAACTAGATAGAATAGATACTTGAAAGACAAATTATTAGAAAGTAATGGGAGCAACACAAACTACAGATGGGCTGAAAATTAGTTCTAATGACATCTACTAAAATGTTCAGAAAATATCATAAATAATGGCTAAGCGGAGGTTTACGCTTCTTTGAACACCTCTACCAAATCAATGATAAAGGGCTATCGAACCAAATATTCTTGTATTTTTGGCAAAAAGGTCAACAATAGCAGGGACTCATAAAATGTTACTCTGTGTTATTCGTTAGCCTGGCTCTGGAGTGCTTCTCTCTAGAACTTCTTGTTAGCAGGAAGTGTATTACAGACCGTTTGAAACGGTTCATTATACGGAAGACATTCTTGGGTCTCAGACTTCACAAGAGCCTGATTGGCCCTTAAAGGGAGGGGCCGCCAGATTAAAGAGGTCGGAGGAAGAGAACGGCCCGTGAACTCCGTCAGCCAACAGCAGTGATTCTGGTTGAGAACGGAGAAAAGCGTGCCCTTTTCCCATAGTGAGCGCATTCGTAAGCACTGCCACGTACAGAGTTCCTGCGGTACCCAGCTATTCGTACCCTGTAGCTTACACTCTGCCCTAAGCGAGCTCACTGCACGCATATTCGAAAGGCGCGGGTTTCAAATAGAGCTCAGAAAAGGGGCGAGTGCGAGTTGAGGGTTGCATACATTACAAATCAAGGCGCCGTTTTTACGTCAGTGCTGTAACAACACCCTTCCACTACGTTTCCGCGAGTACGGCGAATGGCGCTGTAGTTGCTTCCAGCTCGTGCACTCGTTCTCGTTCCTGAACGAGTGCTAGCCCGACTTAGCACTAAGCAATGTCGCTGTTATGTCTCTGGGACGAAATAACACACTATTCGTGTATTCTTTTGGTCATGGCACCTTGCGTTTATGGGCTAATTCTATCTAGCTTATTATTAATTTCTATAGCTTCTTCGAAGTCTGCCGAAAATTTATTTTAATAATTTAATTAATAAACATTTAGAGAATGCACTTTATGTCCTTAAATTCTTCATTTCTGTGGCCATGGTGTCCTTAGTTGCTTTATAATTCACGAGGGTGTCTAACACGGAAAAACAACGATGTGCAAGCAGACGGCATTTCCCGATGTAAGCGAGAAATCAGCCGAAAATGCACCTTAAGTACAAACCAACCTATTCTTAACGAACTGTTTTTCGATACAAAAAGCAAATCAAAATGTAAATAAATTTACTTACAGACCGCTGATGATGCTTTACCTCAATAAAGCGAAACGCGTCTGGTGAAAAAAAATCACACATTTTTGTAGTTGCAACGACGGATCAAAAATACCCTCATGAACTTTATGCCCTATTTTCTTCTACTGTCTTCATCGTCAGTCTCTCCCTCTCTCTCTCTCTCTCTCTCTCTCTCTCTCTCTCTCTCTCTCTCTCTCTCTCTGTGTGTGTGTGTGTGTGTGTGTGCGTGTGTGTGTGTGTGTACGTACGCGCGCGTGATATCTAACTTAAGGGCCGATCTATTTATTTCAGACTTATTCTAAGACATTGGATTTTTTTATTATTATTCACCATATTCTTCTTGAAGTTTTTTCCTGTACTTCCTAAGACGCTTTATCTTTGGGCTGGTTCTATGAGTGAAACCGAAAACGTAATTGTTAGGCATCCTCTGAATGGAGATTAAATATTAAAATAAATTTACAGTACTTTAACCATCTACAGCAACTTTAAGAATATTTGTTAAACAAACCAGCAACCAGCTGCACAAAAGAAATTTTATTTCTTTACCGGCTTCAAGCGTCTACTGCGCTTCTTCAGAAGATTGGAATTATCGCTGTATTATTTTTGACACTCGCTGATAAACGGATAATTCTAATATTCTGAAAAAGGGCATTTGGTACCTGAAACCGGCACAGGAATAAAATTTCTTTTGTGCAACTGGCTCCCGATTTTTTCAACAAATTTACAGCAAAACAGTTTCATACATAGACTTACATACGTACATACATGCATGTGTGCATATAACACATGCATACTTTAAGTACAGACACATACATACATTACACACATATATATCTATTCGTGTACATAGAAGTATATACAAGCAGAACAATATCCACTGCTAATCGATGTCATTTTATTGTCATATAATAATCGTTACGGGCTTTGACGGGTTATTAGGCCTCGGTCCGAAGCAAATTTCTCTGCCTAACGTTCGTCTTCTAATGCTGGAGACACCACGAGAGACTATGACTACCCAGAAAGCAGTTGCAATCTCAATGCTACGAGTCCTTGGTTACACTTATGACCTCATGTACTAGCTCTCATTTCTACGCTGGTATAAACCAATGGTATCTGGCAGCAGAGTCAAGCGAGTGTTCAGTTAAATGGGCAGTGGCTGAGACTGAAAGAGTCGAATCTTCGGAAAAAATATAAAGTTACGAAGGTCAGTATGTGTAATCTAGAATACATTTACGTTATAAAACTGTTATAACAAACCGTCTGATTTATAACATTCAGTCACGCTGACTGCCGTGGTATGGGTCAAAATATCTCTTTATTTTGTTTTCATTACAGCCCAGTTTCACCTGTAAAGCCATAAAAATGGGCATAATTGCGTTATAGTCCATCATCTTATCAAATAAACTTACTGGCCAGATGGCGCGCCGCGCTTCTTCCATTTGAAGCTGTGCTAATCATGCGACCGAGGGAGGCAGCGCAGTAGTTAGCACAATGGAGTCGCAGTCGGGAGGACGACGATTCGAATCGGCGTCAGGCCATCCAGAATTAGCTTATCCGCAATTTCCCTAAATCGCTCGGGGCAAATGCCGAGATGGTTCCTTTGAAAGGACACGGCCGATTCCCTTCTCCATCTTTGAAACAACTCGAGCTTGTGGTCTGTATCTAATGACCTCGATGGCGACGGGACGTTAAACCCTAATCTTCCTTCCTTTTTTTCAAAAAATCATTTCGTCGTTCATCACGAAACTAACATGTGTGCCTTCAGATGAGGAGTCTATGGTCAAAAAAATAAATTAATTAATGTATAGCGTACGAGTGGGCGATGATATGCACTACTTAAACAATGCGGGTTTTGACGGGTATTAGGCCTTGGTCCGAAGCAAATTTCTCTGCCTAACGTTCGTCTTCTAATGCTGGAGACACCAAGAGACACTATGACTACCCAGAAAGCAGTTGCAATCTCAAAAAAATTCAGCAAACCGAGCTGCTTATTCGATATCAACGCAACGGTCGGTTCGCGAAGTCATCAGATTGGTGTCTACGCGAGTCGCACCAACGTATGTTACAGAATTTGTAGTGTGGAAGAGTTGACGCCGTTTCTTTTATTTAGCAATAAGACCCACAACTTGTATTTAGAAGGCAGTAAGTAGACCCATTTTACTTTATCATCTGTGTCGTTTTTTTCCATAAGTTCCAAATTACATCGAAAACATTTATTCTGATCCACTGTCTATGTGGCTCTCGGTTGGTTTACCGTTTCCACCACGAGTAGTCGACTGTGACCAGAAACAAAAAAACTAGGTATGTACGCTTTTATTTTCTATTTTTTTTAAATTTTATACAGATACTTACATCACAACAGTTTATTATATTAAAATGAAACCGAGTCTTGTGGCGAAGTAAAATACTGATATCGGGGCAATATGCGAGCAGGAGATGAAAATATGTCTACATCCGCCACACACCGTCAGGTGGCTTGCGGAGTATGGATATAGATGTAGAAAATGTTATTTTTACTTCCATTCACCGACAATGGTTCAACAGAAGGTAACATAGGACCAATAGATTGGCACAATAACAATGGTGAAGACGATCTTGAAGGTGACAGAAAATGTGCACCTCCAACTTGTACGCCAATTGCACACCCTCAACGTAAAAAATTTCTTTGCACAGTATCGAAGTGCTCTTTATCATAGTAACAAAACATTATGAAATACTGTTTAGGACTTTTTGCTTAAATATTCTGTTCCCCAGTTTTCTATATTAAAGTTTTTGGAGGTGATGAAAGTTTTCCAATTGTGGTTGTCATTTTTGACGTGGGTAATAGCCGTTGTTTTTATGATGATGAGGATGTGGTCGCCGGGAATGCTATCAACTACTTCCACTTCACTGCACTGAGTAGCAATTTGCAGTGGGCAAATAATGTGATCAACTATGGAGACTCCTGTGTGATTGATGAAAGTAGGTGAATTATTTTCTAGGTGGATCGGATTGTCGTTTAGAGTTGCTATGAGGAGATCGCTGTTTTTGTTGTTGGTTTTGTCGCCAAGAACAGTGGATCTGACATTAAGATCTCCTATGGGGATTGCTGGGCCAAGTGTAGGGACGTAATAAAACAGAGCTGATGGCAGATCCTCAATGGGAGGTACATAATTATACAGTTGCGAAGTTGATCGATTTCCTATATTTTCTTACTATTTTTAGGACAACAGCTTGATGGGTGTTCAGTTTTTCTGGTGACTCAAGTCTGAGAGTGACCAGTTGTTTTGTGTTCCTTGTGAACATCTTCCTCTGCCTGTTTCGGGTTTGTCTTACCTGTGGCATACATAATCGAGAAGGCTAATATCTTTGCCGAAGCATTTGATTTCGGCATTTCCGATAACTGTAGTGTTTTGTTCTCGAACCAGTTTATATAGGAACTCCTTTTGAGCATAATCTGCGTCAACTGCAACTTCGCATTATCTACTGTGCCCTCACTCCAATCTGTTGTATCAGAAGAAAACCTGGATGCTAACACTGACATCCCAAGCATTTTCAAATAGATATTAGCCAAGCGTCATCGTCAAACTATTTCAAAATCATCGCACAAGCACAACAGACTCCTGTCAACTTCGTTCTTTTCTCTGATCCATCATCGATGGAGAAGTTCTCCAACGCAAGCGGTGACAAATCAAACAAATGATTTCTCACGTATCAGTGGTGGTGATTCATCACCAAATTTGCCGACAGTACGTGAGATACGGGACAATAAAAACATTACATAGCCGGATATTCCAACGACACATGTTGAACAGTCGGGTTTCTACCGGTTATTCGCGTCATTTTGCAAGCTATTTCAACTGCGTGACTAGCAGTCTTCTTCAAGTGTTGTCTGAAACCGATTCCAGTGTGGAACGAGTCCGGCATTTATGCCTATGTTGCGCCAGGCGCTCCGTCTGCAGTCCACGCCGCGTACGGCGCTCTGTCCGTGGTAGGCGCCGACCAATAGCAGCGAACGTAGTGTTTTCTTCGATCCACTGCTATTCCGGACGCTGTGCGCGTACTTTGCGGTTCTTATCCGTTGTAAATCTTGCTATATTAAGGCTTAAATGACGACAATCGGAAGAAAAAATGTCTAGCACGACTTACACGACATTCAGAACTTCATACAGCAAGACTGACAATGAATAACAACCACAATGTATACGCACAGCGTTTGGGACAGCCACGGCTTGAAGAAATCCACTATGGTCGCTGCTACTGGTCGGCGCAGACCGCAGACGGAGCGCCTAGCCAACACAGGACATCACCTGAAGAAGACTGCGAGTCATGCAGCTGAAATGTCGTGCAAGAACGACGCGAATAACCGCCAGAGACCCGACTGTTCTACATGACAATGCCTTGCCGGGAAAGCCTCAAGAATTACGGTAGTCATATGATTCCAAATTCACTGATGATACTGAATCAATTCATTTGTAAAAAACATTTACCTCATGTCAGAAAAAATTCAGACCTACCTATAACAAGAAAATATTTGTTTTACTTGCCCTAACGTCACATTCAATCTCTCCTCTACAAGTAAAGCATGTCGTAAAATTGCACCCGCTCTTTTATGGATGGTCCAATTAATTCAACAAACTGGCAATGCTCATTCTATAAAAAGCGAATTTTTTTTGGATGGATTGACCTACTTCTACGTATACATGAATTTTCAGCAAATCACACTTAAGTACCTGGCAGAGGGTTCATCGAATTCTCTGTTATTCCAATCTTGAACAGCGCGAGAAAAAAACGAGTACCTGTATTTTTCCATGCGAGCTGTGATTTCCCTTATTTTACAATGTGGTCGTTTCTCCCTATGTACACTATGTGATCAAAAGTATCCGGACACCTGGATGAAAATGATTTAAAAGTTCGTGGCGCCTTCCATGGGTTAATGCTGGAATTCAATACAGTGTTGGCCCACCCTTAGCCTTGATGACAGCTTCCACTCTCGAGGGATAAGTTCAGTCAGGTGCTGGAAGGTCTCTTGGGGAATGCAGCCCATTCTTCACGGAGTGCTGCACTGACGAGAGCTATCGATATTGGTCGGTGAGGTCTGGCACGAAGTCGGCGTTCCAAAACATCCCAAAGTTGTTCTATAGAATTTAGGCCAGGACTCTGTGCAGGCCAGTCCATTACAGGGATGTTATTGTCGTGTAACCATTCCGCCACAGGCCGTGCATTATGAACAGGTGCTCGATCGTGTTGAAAGATGCAATAGCCATCCCCGAAGTGCTCTTCAACAGTGGGAAGCAAGAAGGTGCTTAAAACATCAACGTAGGCCTGCGCTGTGATAGTGTCACAGAAAACAATAAGGGTGCAAGCCCCCCCCCCTCCCCCATGAAAAACACGATCGCGCCATAACACCAGCGCCTCCGAATTTTACTGTTACCACTACACACACTGGCAGATGACGTTCACCAGGCATTCGCCATACCCACACCCTGCCTTTGGATCGCCACATTATGTACCGTGATTCGTCACTCAACACAACGTTTTTCCACTGTTCAATCGTCCAATGTTTACGTTCCTTACACCAAACGAGGCGTCGTTTGGCATTTACCGGCGTGATGTGTGGCTTATGAGCAGCCCCTCGACCATGAAATCCAAGTTTTCTCACCTCCCGCCTAACTGACACAGTACTTGCAGTGGATCCTGATGCAGTTTGGAATTCATGTGTGATGGTCTGGATAGATGTCTGCCTATTACATGTTACTACCCTGTTCAACTGTCGGCGGTCTCTGTCAGTCAACAGACGAGGCTGGCCTGCACGCTGTTGTGCTGTACGTGTCCCTTCACGTTTCCACTTCACTATCACATCGGAAATAGTGGACCTACGGTTGTTTAGGAGCGTGATAATTTCGCGTACAGCCGTATGACCCAAGTGACAACCTATCACCTGACCACGTTCGAAGTCCATGAGTTACGCGGAGCGCCTCATTCTGCTCTCTCACGATGTCTAATGACTAGTGAGATCGCTGATATGGAGTACCCGGCAGTAGGTGGCAGCACAATGCACGTAATATGAAAAACATTTTTGCGGGTTTCCGGATACTTTTGATCACGTATTATAGGTCGAAGTCCACAAAATATTTTCGCATTCGGAGGAAAAAGATGTTGACTGAAATTTCATGAGAAGATCCCATCGCAACGAGAAACGCCTTTGTTTTAATGTTGTCCACTCGAAATCCTGTATCATGTCCGTGACAGTCTGTCCCCTATTACTCGACAATACTAAACGTTCTACCCATCTTTCATCTTTCTGGATGCACTCCGTAAAACCATTTCTGGTAAGGATCCCATATCGCGCATCAGTCCTCCAAAGAGGGGACGGACAAGCGTAGTGATGGCAGTCTTTTCAGTAGATCTGTTGCATCTTTTGTGTGTTCTGCAATAAAACACAATGTTCGGTTCGGCTTCCCCACAACATTTTCTATGTGTTCTTTCCAATTTAAGTTGTCTATAATTGTAATTCGTAGTAAGTTAGTAGATTTGATTGATTTACCGTGCAACGGAAGTTTAAGAGGATTCCTTTTAGCACTCCTGAGGTTGACCTCACACTTTTCATTATTCAGGTCAACTGCCAATCTTCGCACCATACAGATATCTTTTCTAAATATTGTAGAATGCAGCGTCTAAAACTTTCTGCGCAATAATCTATCACTGCATATTGGGTGTACCAAATATTGTCGGCTTAATAATTTATTAATTTTTTCCCAGCTTAGTTTTATACTACGGGCAAAAGTAGCAGCTCTTCACGACAACATTTTGAAAAAAATGGTGCTCTATCTAAGTCCACTTTACAACTAGCGATAATTGGACGACCGGTCGTCGAGCATTCTGAAGAATTTAACTTCACCGTGCGAATTATCTTACGATAGTGTGGTCTGTAGTGTGCGACTGCCCTAAAACTGGCTTTGCTCTCTGCTGTGTCCAGCACACGTTGCACAGTCTATCGTTCCACGGCGGTTTTCGCTCTGCCTGTCCCCTGAGACCGAATGTCAAAACGAGAAACTGCACTGCAATCTACGGCCTGCCCCGACAAACTTCGCAGCGCACTGGGAACTTCCGAAGGCCCCTTGCCACATAAAGTTTTATTCCTCGTTCGCTACTTTTGCCCCTTTGCCGTCCAACGTACCCTAGGGAGCTGCGGACTGCGTTTCGCACACTGGTCACGGTCGTACTGCGTACACCAGTGTGAAACCAGTGACACGTGCTGCTTGCACAACGAGACAACTTCTACTGCCGTGACGTGGACTCTTATTACATCACCTGTGCTGCGGTGTAGCCAGCTGGAGTGTTGGTCTTTTAAATGTCACCTTCAGTTCTAACAAGGGGAATGGCGTGCTGCTAATCCTTGGCGCTAATAATGTAACTTTAGGAGAGAAACAGTGAGGCAAACCTTGAATTCCGAAATGTAATGACTAATGATCCCTACCCACCTGTTGGCAGAATGAACACAGCTATTATAGTGCTGGATTCGATTAGACGCCAGTAACATAACCATAGATTCTTTATAGACTAACTCCCTTACGTGAAACTGCGTTTCACACATCTAAATGTTTATGACGTCATATCGCTTGAACTATGTGGTACAATTGTATAATTTTGCAGGTCTATTCAGTGGTGTACTGTCTGCAAAGTATTTTACGAATAGGGTTATCAGTAAAGAAGTACTAAATTAAAACGTCATGCCTGATGCTAAACGTTTATAGCATAAACAGCGAAACTTAATTAACCGATAAACCTTTTTCCTTTCATTATTTTGTTGATGATGTCAACGAGAAAAAAAATCGGAAAGCTTTGAAATTGTGTGTAAAGTCTGACGGAAGTCTCTAAGTGCTTTCATTGTCACATACTTGATGTACGGTAATTTGCGCGCCCTGGGTTACAGCACCTCAAGACATATAAGCAGTTTCTAACTGTAATACTGGTTTTACTGTGTTAAGCCTTTAACATAAGATAGTACCTCTTAATGACTAGATTATGAAAGCATTTTAAATTTTCAAATTCGGTATGTAATTAGGCGAAATAATGAAAATCAAATTTTTGTTGCCACTGGAAGCCGTTAGATAGCCAAAAGCGACTAGTACCGTGTTCAAGGACAGTCACATAGCAAAAATGATACTTTTCGTTCCACAGATCCTTTGCGAAATGATCCTAAAAATGTAGAACATGACATAAAAAAAGAAAACATAGCTACATATTTACAGAAACATATTCAAGTTCCTTCCATAGATTCTAAATGCGAATGTTCTCATGAATGTGGAACAAGTAAAAAAAATCTTAAACATATTTTCGTTTAAAAGGTAACGCCAAACTTGTCACAAACGTCTAAACATACACACACCGAAGTACATAAAATAATTCTGAGGTTATTATAAACACGCGACATCAGAAGAGAGCAGTTTGTTGTTGTTGTGGTCTTCAGTCCTGAGACTGGTTTGATGCAGCTCTCCATGCTACTCTATCCTGTGCAAGCTTCTTCATCTCCCAGTACCTACTGCAACCTACATCCTTCTGAATCTGCTTAGTGTATTCATCTCGTTGTGCCACAAACTCCTCTTCTCCCCAATCCTATACTTTCAGAAACGACTTCCTGACATTTAAATCTATACATCACACAATTACACTAAATACGTGCATACGTCAGATTTTACGTATAAATCACTTTATTTGATAGTATTAATAACGTGTGTATCGACTGGTTCTACCAAGAATTTCGTCAGTAGAGAGTTTTTTTCACCTCTGAAGGAGATGGTGGGCTGTAGGTGAGCATAGCCGTTTTCGGCCAATAGTTGTATTTTGTGCTCTTGTGACACCATTTATTTACGACAGTTGGGTGAGATGGACAACTGAGAGGAAGATGTTCTTCATTAAGTTTCCTTCGTTCCTAATGCCGGTATTTGACTTACGATTGAGGGGAAAATATCTCGATCGAAAAAACACCAGCTGGGATTGGTTGCCTGTTGTTCGGCTTATATATCTTCATATTATCTCAGTAGTTTCGATAATGTTATGCCGACCGCTGTGGCCGAGCGGTTCTAGGTGCTTCAGTCTGGAACCGCGCTGCTGCTACGGTTGCAGGTTGGAATCCTGCCTCGAGCATGGATGTGTGTGATGTCCTTAGGTTAGTTAGGTTTAAGTAGTTCTAAGTCTAGGGGACTGATGACCTCAGATGTTACGTCCCATAGTGCTTGGAGCCATTTGAACCATTTCATAATGTTATACTGTGATCTTGGCAGGCTGTTGATGTAGAAATTTTCTATCTAATTCTGTATAAGATGGGAAACTTGAAAATATAGTCGATGTAGAGAATATTGTCTTCTTCTTTAGGAGTTGACTGAAGAAATTTTTTTCGGTAAGTTGCTCTTTCTATATGGAGGCTGCTACATCATCGCAAATCCTTGTAGTAGGCGTTCTTAGTCTGTTGAAGATTTCATTGATTTCTTCGTTTTCCAGAGTATTATGTTGGAGTGAATTCGATACAGCTTCGAGAATAATGTAAGGACAAAATGTATATTTCAATTTCGGAAAATGACACGTTGTAAGATCGTGCTGCAACAGGGATATTGTAAATCTGTTGTTATTTATTCTGCTGAGCCAGAATCTGGTGATTTATTCTTTTATTCTGTTTAACATGTTCTTGGTTTTAAGTGTTTCGAGAATGAAGTTTGTTGGAAGTCATAGCGAAGATTTTCAGTTATTCGAAGCATCCTTCGGTCAGGAGATAGATTTTTTTTCGGTTGGTTAGATGACATAATCCATGCTTGAGATCCACATTCGAGAATGGGTCGGACAAATACTTTGTATGTAAGAAGGGCAACTGGTTCCCCCAATCCACGTGCTCGGTATTTCATGAGACGTCCTAAACGGAGTTGGCTTTTAGCTTGATTAATTTTTCAGTTCTGTTTTTCTGCCAGTTTAAGAGTTCATCTAGATGTGTTGTTGTTGTGGTCTTCAGTCCTGAGACTGGTTTGATGCAGCTCTCCATGCTACTCTATCCTGTGCAAGCTTCTTCATCTCCCAGTACCTACTGCAGCCTACATCCTTCTGAATCTGCTTAGTATATTTATCTCTTGGTCTCCCTCTACGATTTTTACCCTCCACGCAGCCCTCCAGTACTAAATTGGTGATCCCTCGATGTCTCAGAACATGTCCTACCAACCGATCCCTTCTAGTCGTGCCACAAGCTCCTCTTCTCCCCAATTCTATTCAATACCTCCTCATTACTTATGTGATCTACCCATCTAATCTTCAGCATTCTTCTGTAGCACCACATTTCGAAAGCTTCTATTCTCTTCTTGTCCAAACTATTTATTGTCTATGTTTCACTTCCATACATGGCTACACTCGATACAAATACTTTCAGAAACCACTTTCTGACATTTAAATCTATACTCGATGTTAACAAATTTTTCTCCTTCAGAAACGCTTTCCTTGCCATTGCCAGTCTACATTTTATATCCTCTCTACTTCGACCATCATCAGTTATTTTGCTCCCCAAATGGCAAAACTCATTTACTACTTTAAGTGTCTCATTTCCTAATCTAATTCCCGCAGCATCACCCGATTTAATTCGACTACATTCCATTATCCTCGTTTTGCTTCTGTTGATGTTCATCTCATATCCTCCTTTGCTGTCTCTGACAGAATTACAATGTCATCGGCGAACCTCAGAGTTTTTATTTCTTCTCCATGGATTTTAATTCCTACTCCGAACTTTTCTTTTGTTTCCTGCTTGCTCAATATACAGATGAATAACATCGGGGATAGCCTACAACCCTGTCTCACTCCCTTCCCAACCACTGCTTCCCTTTCATACCCCTCGACTCATAACTGCCATCTGCTTTCTGTACAGATTGCAAGATATCTGAACTTTGGTTGTGGAGTAATTTCTTGTCCCCAAAGTCGAATGTTGAGTTTGTGGGGGTCATGTTGTTGGCATTCTGAAAGATGTCTATGTGTAAATAGGATAAGTTGACTTATGGTTGGATTAGGTCGGATTGTCCATTTATTGAACCAGGTTTCAAGTTTGCTGAGGTAGCTGCTGGCTTGTTCATTGATTGCATTGCAGGTGGGTGCATGACACCAGGAAGTGGTGTCGCATACAGAGCTATGCCTTCATTCCACCAACTGAGTCTTGGGATGTCAGCTGTATATGTCGTATATAACAGTGGGGAGATCACGACACCGTGAGACACTCCCACTTTGGGCGTGAAGTAGGACGATTTTTGATCCCCAACTCGTACTTTCCTATTTCCAACGAGGTGAGCTGTTAATTGAACTATTTCAGGTCGGAAGTTGTATTTTAGCATTTTATGAAGAAGTCCCACATGCCATACCTCTTTGTCCAGAAAGAGGGCAACAGTCGTATCTGTTAAGTTGCAGCCTCCTGCCTACTTTGCCAGTTAGTCTTAATAACGTATAGGCGGTACTGTGACTGTTTCTGAAACCAGCTTGTTCATGTGGTATAATGCTGTTGTCTTCTGCAAACTTTTGTAGCCTGTTGTTAATTACTGACTCAGAGGCTTTGCCAGTTATTGGAAGTAATGTGATGGGTATGTATTCTGCTAGAGTTATGGTTGTTTTTGGGTTTTCCTGATGTCTTAGGTCTGTATTCTGTAACAGTTATGGTTGTTCTTGGATTTTCCACGTTTCGGAACCATTCTAATATGTGCATGTTTCCATTGGGATGGTACAGCTTTTTGAGTTAAGGCTGCATTAAATAAAGGTTTTAGTGTTTGAGCAAGTCCCTGTGATAGAAGTAGCTTGAGATAAAATCGTCCAATGCTGTCATTTCCAGAAGCTGCATTTCTTCAGTTTAGTATGACAGAGGCTCTCGCATATCCTGTTATTTCCTTCAATAGTAGATGATCAGCCGGTGTGGTATTTTCGTACAGAAGTGAATGAGTTTGCCTAGTACTGATCTCCTCGTGATTGTCGTAAAATTTAGGATGCTGTGAATGATCGTGTATTTTTTTTTTCGAGTAAATTGCTGAATATTTCAGCCTACTCCCTTTCATCCGCCGTGATGTGGTCATGGATTCGTAAAGACGGTTCTTCGGTAACGGTTTTGCCCATAGTTTTCTTGAAATTATTCCAAAAACGAGTGGGGCGTACGTGGGTGAAGTCGTTGTGACTAGGAGTTCCATGTATTTACTCTGAACTGACGAATCTCTCATCTAACTTGGTTATCGATACGGTTCCATAGCCCTTTCATTAGGTTGTTGTGTGATTTGTGTAAATAAGTTTCTTTTTTCTTTATTTGGGTTAAGACTATGTGTAGGACGCCTATGATGGTTTTCTTTGGTACACTGTTAGTGACAGTAGATTGTAACATTTTGACAATTAGCTGGTTGTAGTTGTCAAAGTCTTCTGTAGCATTAATGGCTGCCGTTTAGGACTTTTTGCTTAAATATTCTGTTCCGGAGTGTTCTATATTAAAGTTTTTGGAGGTGATGAAAGTTTTCCAATTGCTGTTGTCATTTTTGACGTGGGTAATAGCCGTTGTTTTTATGATGATGACGATGTGGTCGCCACTTCACTGCAACGACTAGCAATTTGCAGTGTGCAAATAATGTGATCAACTATGGAGGTTCCAGTGTGATTGATGAAATTAAGTGAATTATTTTCTAGGTGGATCGGACTGTCGTTTAGAATTGCTATGAGGAGATCGCTGCTTTTGTTGTTGGTTTTGTCGCCACGAACAGAACAGTGGATCTGGTATTAAGATCTCTTGTGGTGAATGCTGGGCCAAGTGTAGGGACGTAATAAAAGAGATCTGATGGCAGATCCTCAACGGGAGGTATATAATTATACAGTTGCGAAGCTGATCGATTTCCTATATTTACTTACTATTTTTAGGACAACAGCTTGATGGGTGCTCAGTTTTTCTGCTGAGTCAAGTCTTACAGTGCCCAGTTGTTTTGTGTGAAAGATGGCGATCCTTCCTTGTGAACATCTTCCTCTGCCTGTTTCGGGTTTGTCTAACCTATGCCATACATAATCGAGAAGGCTAATATCTTTGTCGATGCACCTGATTTGGGCAGTTCCAATAACTTTAATGTTTTGTTCTCGAACCAGTTTATATAGGAACTCCTTTTTAGCACAATCTGCGCCAACTGCAACTGAGAGCCAAAACGTTGTAATAAATGAGAACATATTAAGCGATTTAGACGGTTTCATTGCAAAACCAGATGACCGTTGAACACTGACGATTCTTCCCACTGACTTCTTCATACTTCGTTGACGTTCAAGTCGGAGGCTTCAAGATGTTGTGCAGTTCGCCAAGGTGGTTTTTTGACTTCAGACGCTGATGTTCTGCTATTAATGTATCGCTGTGAACGGGTAGCTGGGGGTTCTTCTGAATGTTTCTCCAGGTCTTCAGGAGAGCATCTGGTCTTTCTAGAGCTGCAGGTTGGATGTTACTTAAAACTGGTAGGCATGCAGTTTGAGTGCTACGTGTGCAGCCTGTGATAAGTCGCATTGTCTGGTTGAGTTGCACATCTATCTTGCTACAGTGAGCACTGTTCATCCAAGTATTCAGCGACAGAGTATGATAGTGCCAAAGCAGTTTATTTTAGTGTTTGAACGCTGCAGCCGGCCGGGGTGGCCGAGCGGTTCTAGGCGCTACAGTCTGGAGCCGCGCGACCGCTACGGTCGCAGGTTCCAATCTTGCCTCGGGCATGGATGTTTGTGATGTCCTTAGGTTAGCTAGGTTTAAGTAGTTCTAAGTTCTAGGGGATTGATGACCTCAGAAGTTAAGTCCCATAGTGCTCAGAGCCATTTTTTGAGCGCTGCAACCCCAGGAGGTACCACCAAGCTTCTGAATGATATTATTACGGGTCTTCACTTTTGCGGCCACGTTGGAGAGATGTTGTCGGAAAGTTAGACACCTATCGAGTGTTATTCCGAGGCACTTCAGGGTGCTGCAGTACTTTAAGGTTTGCCCTCGGAGTTTAGCTTCTGGTTTATAGTCAGAGTGTCTGTTCCGTATGTGGAATGCTGAAGTAACAGTTTTATGAGGCTTTAGGCGGAGGCACCATTTCCTGAAGTATGTGTCCAGGGTTTGTGAAACGCAAACACGAAGAAACAACCACAGCTAAAGGAAGACCGATCAGATTCCATGTAAAGACGTACAGGAACGATCGCGAAATGTCGGGGGTGGCTCTAGAAAACGCATGAAATCAGCGCAAGGAATCACGAGTGCAATGTGCTGCCAGCAATCCAGGTGTCTACCGCGTGCGGCCATCCTGATTTAGGTTTTCCGTCATTTCCCTAAATCGCTCCAGGCAAATGCCGGGATGGTTCCTTTCAAAGGGCACGGCCGACTTCCTTCCCTAATCCGATGAGACCGATGACCTCGCTGTCTGGTCTCCTTCCCCCTAAACAACGAACCAACCAAACCAGGTATCACAAGACTGTGCAAAGGGAGTTAAAAATAGCGGGGTACAACGGTCAAGCAACTCCTCGTAAGCCACGGATTTCTGTAGTCACTGCTAAGCGACACTTGAGGTGATGAAAAGAGTGAATCCACTGTACAGTGGATGACTGGAAACGAACTACGCTACACTATGTGGCAGTTCGAGTGGAGGGGTTTGGGTTTGGCTTAGAGACCGTTACGTGCCATCATATGTAGTGCCAATAGTGAAATAAGGAGAGGGTGGTGGTGCTCCGGTATAGGGCTGTCTTTCGTGTTTAGCTGTGAGAATGCTAAATGCGGAAGGATACGAATACTGCCCAGAGTCACTACCTGAACCCAATGGCGCACCTTTGGGTTGAGTTAGAACGTCAACTTCGCTACATACCCCACCATCAAACATCACTACATTTTCTGGTTTCGACTGTTTCGGAAGAATGGGCTGCAATTCCTGCTGAGACATTCAGACACCTCATTAAATTTGTACCCAGCAGAGCTGATGCCATCACAAAGGTGGAGGGAGGACACACCCCACCATTAATGACCACTAATAGGCGTCCGGGGCTTTTGATCAGATAGCGCACAGCGCTCCAAAACCACTGGTGTGCTCTCTTGTTGGGCTGAGCAATACTTTCCCCTAGAGCTCTCCTCTATGAGAGCAGAGCGCAGCGTTCTTCCTTTAACGAGCCGTCATTACCTGAACGGCAGCTAGCAGCGATCACGCGCGCTGCGTGGATGTCCAGCCCATCCTGACATGTGGTCTCCCGCGGGGCTGCGCTAATGTAATGAGCGGGCGGGAGGCCGAAAGCCGGAAGCGCAGGCCGCCGGAAAGAGCGCACGCACCCAAGACGAATTAGTCCGGCCGTCCTATCAGATGTGCACGCACGGTGCCGGCGCACGGCCGCTTCGCCTACACAACTCACAGTGGATCCACAGGAAACCCAGCAGCACATCCGCTAGCTCGAGCAATATACCAGGGAGAGTCACACAGTTTTAATTGTCAACTCGAATTCGTTGTTAATTGCTCTCGGGTGTACAGTTGTTTCCGTAACACTATATTTCGACAGCGTATCTCGCAGTCATCTTCATGTTATACCGAACAGTTATACACTACTGGCCATTAAAATTGCTACACCAAGAAGAAATGCAGGTGGACAAATATATTATACTAGAACTGACAAGTGATTACATTTTCACGCAATTTGGGTGCATAGATCCTGAGAAATCATTACCCATTACAACCACCTCTGGCCCTAATAACGGCCTTGATACGCATGTGCATTGAGTCAAACAGAGCTTGGATGGCGTGTACACGTACATCTGCCCATGCAGCCTCAACACGATACCACAGTTCATCAAGAGTAGTGACTGGCGTATTGTGACGAGTCAGTTGCTCGGCCACCATTGACCAGACGTTGTCAATTGGTGAGAGATCTGGAGAATGTGCTGGCCATTGCAGCAGTCGAACTCTTGATGTATCCAGAAAGGCCCATACAGGACCTGCAACATGCGGTCGTGCATTATCATGCTGAAATGTAGGGTTTCGCAGGGATCGAATGAAGGGTAGAGCCACGGGTCGTAACACATCTGAAATGTAACGTCCACGGTTCAAAGTGCCGTCAATGCGAACAAGAGGAGACCGGGGCGTGTATCCAATGGCGACCCATACCATCACGCCGGATGATACGCCTGTATGGCGTTGGCGAATACACGCTTCCAATGTGCGTTCACCGCGATGTCGCCAAACACGGATGCGACCACCATGATACTGTAAACAGAACCTGGATTCGTCCCAAAAATGACGTTTTTCCATTCGTGCACCCAGGTTCGTCGTTGAGTACACCATCGCTGGCGCTCCTGTCTGTGATGCAGCGTAAAGGGTAACCGCAGCCATGGTCTCCGAGCTGATAGTCCGTGCTGTTGCAAACGTCGTCGAACTGTTGGAGCAGATGATTATTGTCTTGCAAACGCCCCCATCTGTTGACTCAGGGATCGAGACGTGGCTGCACGATCCGTTACAGCCATGCGGATAAGATGCCTGTCATCTCGACTGCTAGTGATACGAGGCCGTTGGGATCCAGCACGGCGTTCCGTATTACCCTCCTGAGCCCACCGATTCCATATTCTGTTAGCAGTCATCGGATCTCAACCAACGCGAGCAGCAATGTCGCGATACGATAAACCGCAATCGCGATAGGCTACAATCCGACCTTTATCAAAGTCGGAAACGTAATGGTACGCATCTCTCCTCCTTACACGACGCATCACAACAACGTTTCATCAGACAACGCCGGTCAACTGCTGTTTGTGTATGAGAAATCGGTTGGAAACTTTCCTCATGTGAGCACGTTGTAGGTGTCGCCACCGGCGCCAACCTTGTGTGAATGCTCTGAAAAGCTAATCATTTGCATATCACAGCATCTTCTTCCTGTCGGTTAAATTTCTCGTCTGTAGTACGTCATATTCGTGGTGTATCAATTTTAATGGCCAGTAGTGTAGTTAATGTGCAACTACTCGCGGAGGTCCAGTTTGGGCTGTAATTATCGTATAGCAGCGAAACTTGGTAGATATGCTAACGCGTTAATGCGGAACCGAATTACGCACAGAAAAAAAATTAGTTCCATTTGTGGTCTCCAGGTGCAAATCTGGCGCTGTACAGCATCTCGTCGACGCCTCCTGTGCTCATATTGTACAAATTGTGTAACCAGTGGTGAATAATAAAATCAACATTAAGCCTTTCTCGCTAGTTTGATTTTTTCTGCTCACGTCCCATGCCTGATCCATTACATGTGAAAACATTTGTATACGTCTTTCCTTATTCACAGTGTCAGATTTGCATTTGATGGTCAAGACTGGAACTAATTTTTTTCCAGCGTAAATCGATTCCGCATTAACGAATTAGGATATCTACTAAGTTTCGCTGCCACACGATGCTTACAGTGCACACAGGGCCTCTGTGTGTAGCTGCAATTTAATCAATTATAATACAACCACCATATATACAGGGTGTAAATTTTAAGTTGACAAACCAGAATAATTCGAAAAATAAGCTTTACACGAAAAAAATATGTAGATTCCAAAGTTGATTATTTTCGAGTGGGACATCTGCTGGTGCTATAATTAGCCCGCCACCCCAGCCCCCTGGGGGTGGGACGGGAGGCAACTTTAAAATTTCAAGTGGGAACCCCCATTTTTTATTGCAGAATCAGATTCTACATAAAAAACTACGTACATTTTGTGTTAAACATTTGTTTTGATTCTTGGTAGTTGGCGCTGTAATTCAAGAAAAATTCATGTTCTCATTTTTGCGTGGAAAATGGTTACGGATCAATAAAAAATACTTATTTACTTTGTAAATTTTGATTCGCTATAACTAAAACTCTCCCTCTCTCCCCATAGGGTGGGGTTTGAGAGAGAAGAATTAAGAGTTTCACAAATGTTGACCCAAATAATGTATTAATTTTTCCCGCAAATTCGGATAAGTTTTGTTTGTTTCGTGGTCATGAGGCCACACAGGTTTTAATTATCAAACAAATCATCTGACTAGCTAACTAACTAATCATTCTACTTACAAGTGAACTCATTAACTCACAGAGTAAACAAAGTAAAGGACTAACTGAGGAAAAGATAACCCACTCGCTAACTAAAGATGAACGTATTCCCGTTTAAGATTTGGTGGTCCTGAAAAGGAACGATTGGTTTCGTTTTAGTGTTGATTATTTGCAAATACTTGGAAGTAGGAGCGAGAGGGAGAGTTTTAGTTTTAGCGAATCAAAATTTACGAAGTAAATAAGTATTTTTTTTATTTATCCGTAACCATTTTCCACGCAAAAATGAGAACATGGATTTTCTTGAATTACGGCGCTAACTACCAAGAATCAGAACAAATTTTTAAGGCAAAATGTACGTAGTTTTTTACGTCGTTTTTTTATGTAGAATCTGATTCTGCAATAAAAAATGGGGGTTCTCATTTGAAATTTAAAGTTGCCTACCGCCCCACCCCCAGGGGCTGGGGCTGGCGGGTTAATTTTAGCACCAGAAGATATCCCCTTCGAAAATAATCAACTTTGGATTCTACACGTTTTTTCGTGTGAAGCTTATTTTTGGAGTTATTCTGGTTCGTCAACTTAAAATTTACACCCTGTATAATGATAACAGGTACTTTAATATGTCCTTACTTCAATATATTAGTTGTTTTTTTTCTCTGCATCTAACAGTCTTCCTGCAAACACATCACATAATTTACTACCTGCTGTTTTCTGCTTGGTCGTAACAGCACCAACTGGTGGGCTACGCCTGCCAGTACACAGTAGCCTTTTTGCATCCACGTGTTCGCAATTCATCACCTGATCTACTTGTCCTTGTCACATGCACTTGGAGGTACTAACCAGCCTAAAACCATACCACTGCTAACAGCCACAATTATTAGTCAGCAAATGAAGTAAATAATGATGCAATGTTGTTCAGTATACTGCCCTCAGTCACCAATAGATATATCTGCACCTACGTACACCCCTAACGTCCTGTATATACTGTATGTTAGCTGTTACCTGTGCCTGCACACGCTTGCCGATGGGTGTGTGCGAAGTGACGTGGGCAGCAGCGCGCAACTATGCACTGTGCTGCTGAATCAACTATACATCATACAACGTGGACATTATGCAACAAATTTAATAATTTTTTAAGAGAGTTTATGTTCACTGATGTAAAAGGAGATGTTCCATTCCCTACTTCAAATCCTTAGGGATCGATCCTTCTTTCTGTTTTTTACTTTCGAAAATAGAATATGTTCTTCCTCAGGCTTCAAATTTCATCGAAATTGGTTCACCAGTTAAGTCACGAAAACTTAACAGACAAGAGTTACTTTCACATTGATAATATTAGTATGGAAGTATGGACTGAACACATTAAGGTTTCTATGGGCATTGTACTCATTATACGGAATCATAATACACACAACGTAACAACAAATAAAAGCAGTATCACAAATGTGATGCAGTTCGAACGTCAAAGAGTAAACAGTTTCAGCACTCTTTACTTTATGGATTTGGCTACCTATCTGGTTAGGATGAAGTTTGTAAAGCACGTTGAAGGGAGGAAGATGTTCATATAGGCGTACAGGGTGTTCGGAAATTGATAGAAGTATAGGGACAAAAAAACTGCGCTGGGAGGCCAAGGTTTGAGTGCAATAAGGAGCTTCAGGTGGATGTAGCTTGCAGTACTTACACAGAGACAAACAGTCTTTCAGCAGATTTGCATCGAGTGTTCTTGAGAACGTAAACCGCCACAACAACGATAACAATATCGGGCTCAACAGAGACTGATAGAATTATCCTTGCGAGTTTTTGATCGGAAGGAAAAACAGTAATAGGAGTCAAGTAAAGCTGCCGACAACGGATGTCGGTTCAAATGGTTCAAATGGCTCTGAGCACTATGGAACTTAACTGCTGAGGTTATCAGTCCCCTAGAACTTAGAACTACTTAAACCTAACTAACCTAAGGACATCACACACATCCATGCCCGAGGTAGGATTCGAACCTGCGACCGTAGCGGTCGCTCGGTTCCAGACTGAAGCGCCTAGAACCGCTCGGCCACCCCGGCCGGCACGGATGTCGGCTTCGTCCCGTACTGTAACGAAGATGTACAGGGTGACAATTATTGAACTATATGAAATAAATCCGTCAAAACTTATGAACGGTTCGCGTTGCGACGTTCAAACTGCACGGTAGGCCGCGGGGCTCGATGGGAAATAATATGCGCGTGCACTGTTTGGTTTAGGACGAAGCCCACTTCCATTTGGATGGGTTTGTCAATAAGCGTAATTGGCACCTTTGGGGGACTGATAATCCGCATTTCGGAATTGAGAAGTCTCTTCACCTTAAACGGGTGAGTGAGTGGTGTGCTATGTCTAATCACGGAATAATCGGTGCGTTATTCCTTGATGGCACGATGATTACCGAACGGTACGTGAAGGTTTTGGAAGATAATTTCATCCCCATTACCCACAGTGACTCTGATTCCGACAAGATGTGAACCACACAATACAGAGCTCGGCGACATAGAAGCAGGAGAATGTTTGATGTCCTGGAGCAGTCCTTTGGCGACCGCATTCCGGCTCTGAGGTATCCACAGGCCACTGGCATGGGCCTCGACTGGCCGCCATATTCTCCGGATCTGAACACATGCGACTCCTTTTTGTGGGGCTATATTAAAGACAACACGTACAGCAGTAACCCCAAAACCATCGCTTAATTGAAAACAGTCATTCGGGAGGTCATCGACAGCATCGATGTTCCGTAGTGACATTTATATGTCGAATAATCTGTGTGCACATCGTAGTTTGTAACTACACTACTGGCCATTAAAATTGTTACACCAAGAAGAAATGCAGGTGATAAACGGGTATTCATTGGAAAAATATATTATACTAGAACTGACATGTGATTACATTTTCACGCAATTTGGGTGCATACATCCTGAGAAATCAGTATCCAGAACAACCACCTCTGGCCGTATTAACGGCCTTGATACGCGTGGGCATTGAGTCAAACATAGCTGGGATGGCGAGTACAGGTACAGCTGCCCATGCAACTTCAGCACGATACCACAGTTCATCAAGAGTAGTGACTGGCGTATTGTGACGAGCCAGGTGCTCGGCCACCATTGACCAGACGTTTTCAGTTTGTGAGAGATCTGGAGAATATGCTGGCTACTGCAGCAGTCGAACATTTTCTGTATCCAGAAAGGCCCGTACAGGACCTGCAACATGCTGTCGTGCTTTATCGTGCTGAAATGTAGGGTTTCGCAGGGATCGAATGAAGGGTAGAGCCACGGGTCGTAACACATCTATGGCACCCCATACCATCACGCCAGGTGATACGCCAGTATGGCGATGACGAATACACGCTTTCAATGTGCGTTCACCGCGATGTCACCAAACACGGATGCGACCATCATGATGCTGTACACAGAACCTGGATTCATCCGAAAAAATGACGTTTTACCATTCGTGCACCCAGGTTCGTCGTTGAGTACACCATCGCAGGCGCTCCTGTGTGTGATGCATCGTCAAGGGTAAGCTCAGCCATGGTCTCCAAGCTGATAGTCCATGCTGTTGCAAACGTCTACCAACTGTTCGTGCACATGCTTGTTGTCTTGCAAACGTCCCCATCTGTTGACACGGGGATCGAGACGAGGCTGCACGATCCGTTACAGCCACGCGGATAAGATGCCTGTCATCTCGACTGCTAGTAATACGAGGCCGTTGGGATCCAGCACGGGGTTCCGTATTACCCTCCTGAACCCACCGATTCCATATTCTGCTAATAGTCATTGGATCTCGACAAACGCGAGCAGCAATGTCGCGATACGAAAAACCGCAATCGCGATAGGCTACAATCCGACCTTTATCAAAGTCGGAAACGTGATGGTACGCATTTCTCCTCCTTACACGAGGCAACACAACAACGTTTCACCAGGCAACGCCGATCAACTGCTGTTTGTGTATGAGAAATCTTTTGGAAACTTTCCTCATGTCAGCACGTTTTAGGAGTCGCCACCGGCGCCAACCTTGTGTGAATGCTCTGAAAAGCTAATCATTTGCGTATCACAGCATCTTCTTCCTGTTGGTTAAACTTCGCGTGTGTAGCACGTCATCTTCGTGGTGTAGCAATTTTAATGGCCAGTAGTGTCGTTGACATTTTTTTGTCTTATAGTTCAATAATTGTCACCCTGTATACTGACAGGTTTCAGATAGATTATATAATGGTAGGACAGAGATTTAGGAACCAGGTTTTAAATTGTAAGACATTTCCAGGGGCAGATGTGGACTCTGACAACAATCTATTGGTTATGAACTGTAGATTAAAACTGAAGAAACTGCAAAAGGTGGGAATTTAAGGAGATGGGACCTGGATAAACTGACTAAACGAGAGGTTGTACAGAGTTTCAGAGAGAGCATAAGGGAACAATTGGCAGGAATGGGGGAAAGAAATACAGTAGAAGAAGAATGGGTAGCTTTGAGAGATGAAGTAGTGAAGGCAGCAGAGGACCAAGTAGGTAAAAAGACGAGGGCTAGTAGAAATCCTTGGATAACAGAAGAAATATTGAATTTAATTGATGAAAGGAGAAAATATAAAAACGGACTAAATGAAGCGGGCAAAAAGGAGTACAAACGTCTCAAAAATGAGATCGACAGGAAGTGCAAAATGGCTAAGCAGGGATGGCTAGAGGACAAATGTAAAGATGTAGAGGCTTATCCCACTAGGGGTAAGATAGATACTGCGTACAGGAAAATTAAAGAGACCTTTGGAGAAAAGAGAACCACTTGTATGAATATCAAGAGCTCAGATGGAAACCCAGTTCTAAGCAAAGAAGGGAAAGCAGAAAGGTGGAGGGAGTATATAGAGGGTCTACACAAGGGCGGCGTACTTGAAGACAATATTATGGAAATGGAAGACGATGTAGATGAAGATGAAATGGGAGATACGATACTGCGTGAAGAGTTTGACAGAGCACTGAAAGACCTGAGTCGAAACATGGCCCCGGGAGTAGACAACATTCCATTAGAACTACTGGCGGCCTTGGGAGGGCCAGTCCTGACGAAACTCTACCATCTGGTGAGAAAAATGTATGAGACAGGCGACATACCCTCAGACTTCAGTGTTGACAGATGTGAAAACTACCGAACTATCAGTTTAGTAAGTCACAGCTGCAAAATACTAACGCGAATTCTTTACAGACGAATGGAAAAACTGGTAGAAGCCGATCTCGGGGTAGATCAGTTTCGATTCCGTAGAAATATTGGAACACGTGAGGCAATACTGACCCTACAACTTATCTTAGAAAATAGATTAAGGAAAGACAAACCTACGTTTCTAGCATTTGTAGACTTAGAGAAAGCTTTTGACAATGTTGACTGGAATATTCTCTTTCAAATTCTGAAGGTGGCAGGGGTAAAATACAGGGAGCGAAATGCTATTTAGAATTTGTACAGAAACCAGATGGCAGTTATAAGAGTCGAGGGAGATGAAAGGAAAGCAGTGGTTGGGAAGGGAGTGAGACAGGGTTGTAGCCTCTCCCCGACGTTATTCAAAAAAATGGTTCAAATGGCTCTGAGCACTATGGGACTCAACTGCTGTGGTCATAAGTCCCCTAGAACTTAGAACTACTTAAACCTAACTAACCTAAGGACATCACACACGTCCATGCCCGAGGCAGGATTCGAACCTGCGACCGTAGTGGTCGTGCGGTTCCAGACTGTAGCGCCTTTAACCGCTCGGCCACTTCGGCCGGCGACGTTATTCAATCTGTATATTGAGCAAGCAGTGAAGGAAACAAAAGAAAAATTCGGAGTAGGTATTAAAATCCACGGAGAAGAAATAAAAACTTTGAGGTTCGCCGATGACATTGTAATTCTATCAGAGACAGCAAAGGACTTGGAAGAGCAGTTGAACGGAATGGATAGTGTCTTGAAAGGAGGATAAAAGATGAACATCAACCAAAGCAAAACGAGGATAATGGAATGTAGTCGAATTAAGTCGTGTGATGCTGAAGGAATTAGATTAGGAAATGAGACACTTAAAGTAGTAAAGGAGTTTTGCTACTTGGGGAGCAAAATAACTGATGATGGTCGAAGTAGAGACGATATAAAATGTAGACTGGCAATGGCAAGGAAAGCGTTTCTGAAGAAGAGAAATTTGTTAACATCGAGTATAGATTTAAGTGTCAGGAAGTCGTTTCTGAAAGTATTTGTATGGAGTGTAGCCATGTATGGAAGTGAAACATGGACGATAACTAGTTTGGAAAAGAAGAGAATAGAAGCTTTCGAAATGTAGTGCTACAGAAGAATGCTGAAGATTAGATGGGTAGATCACATAACTAATGAGGAGGTGTTGAATAGGATTGGGGAGAAGAGAAGTTTGTGGCACAACTTGACTAGAAGAAGGGATCGGTTGGTAGGACGTGTTCTGAGGCATCAAGGGATCACCAATTTAGTATTGGAGGGAAGCGTGGAGGGTAAAAATCGTAGAGGGAGACCAAGAGATAAATACACTAAACAGATTCAGAAAGATGTAGTTTGCAGTAGGTACTGGGAGATGATGAAACTTGCACAGGATAGAGTAGCATCGAGAGCTGCAACAAACCAGTCTCAGGAGTGAAGACCACAACAACAACAACATGATTAAGATTCACTACCTAATCTCATTTTGCGCACATAGTTTCAATGCTTACTTTCAGACATAGACTGGCAGTCACTTCTTTGGGAAGAAGAAAGAAAAGAACACAGTCAACATTTCTTTGATGCGTATACCAGTATTTGGAATGTAGACTGCGGTGTATGGCTGATCTTAGTGTAGTTCGAATTGTGGCAGTAGGCTGTAAGGCGGTAGTTAAGTGGCATCGAACGTTTCAGTTAATGCAGTAGTGGTAGAGGCAGCGTACTTACGCGACGACGTCTATGGAGCCGTGGCTACCGTACTGGCGGCCGGCGGTGCGGAGCGGCAGCGCGTGGGCGGCGGGGCCCGCCCCCAGCCCGTGTCCGCCCCCGGGGGTGGCGGGGGCGGGCGGGCAGAGGCCGAGGGCCGGCGCGGGCCCGTGCTCCTGCTGGCTCAGCTCCAGGCTCGACGAGCTGCGCTGCAGCAGCGTCATCCCATGGCCGCCCACTCCGACACCCTGCAACACCCACACCGTCTGCTCAGACCAGCCTGCGGGTGCACTCGGTAAATACAAATGTCATATCTCTTTTTCTCATTTTGCTATAGCTCTAAACAACTAAACGGAATTAACAGAGACGCACGTGGGTGACGAAAAGGACAATAGAAACTCGTGTAGAACATGTCAGGCGGTAACACCACACTTCTCCTATGCGCCGAGATTGAAAAATTTTGCTCTCCTGTGCTAAGTCCCCACAGCCCAGCATTGTTTTAGCACAGTGACGTGTCCATAAATGTCAGCTGCAAGGCATGTGCCGCGCGGGAAGCGCCTAAGATCTATGTGTCGGCAACCCGTCAGACCAAGACACGCCGGCCTATACTACAGGCTAACACTGCGACCTCGGAGTAATAGCTTATCTTGTTTCATTTGCGTTAAAAAATGGTTCAAATGGCTCTGAGCACTATGGGACTTAACATCTGAGGTCATCAGTCCCCTAGAACTTAGAACTACTTAAACCTAAGTAACCTGAGGACATCACACACATCCATGCTCGAGGCAGGATTCGAACCTGTGACCGTAGCGGTCGCGCGGTTCCAGACTGAAGCGCCTACAACCGCTCGGCCACAGCGGCCGGCATTTGCGTCAAACGACGCTCCACAGGTCGTCAGCCAGATATCTGACAAAACTGCAGGAGATTCCAGCCTGAGAACGGGGGACGCCTACACTCCATAGCAGTAGTAACTTTCCACTTCTTTGTTAAAATGGTGTTATTTCCTACTGAATATGGCTATTCTCTGTAAGTGTATTGTAAGTTGTAGAACATTGTACAGAGTGACCAGAATGAGACTTTTCACTGTGCAGCGGAGTGAGGGCTGGTATGAAACTTCCTGGCATATTAAAACTGTGTGCCGGACCGAGACTCGACACGGGACTTGACGGAATATTGCAGTACAGAAACAAACCCATTAAGCAAATATAACTAGAGACCGCTGATCACTCTTCATAAATTGGACCGATCCGATCATTAGGAATGACGTCGCACAGCAAAGCCTCTCCCCACTTTAATAAATACACTGACCAGCGAGCCTAGGGGAAGTTGATCAGTAGGATCGATGGTGTTCACATTGTACTCGATTCTCTGCTTATTGTATTGTAGCATCTTGCCTTAGATTATTTCAGTCGCTGCCTGCCGCAATGGCAGCAGGTCTGTAATCCCAGTGGCGGAGCCTAGGACCGAAGCTGCCACTGATGTGTAGTCCAGGGGTCCAGCAACAGCGTTCCAGTTTAGGGCGCAAGCTGCTCTGATAACTTTGGAACTGTATAGACCAGAGGGCCTACCAACTGGTGGGACAGGATCAGCGTACATCACGACATCAGACAACACGGCATCCGACATTCGTTCCATCTGATGGGACAACGCGGGCAGTGAACAGAGTGAGACAGACCACTCTTAAGGCAGCATGAACCGCGGTCACGTCTCCTTCACAGCGGATCTGCCGCACAGGAAGCGCCTAAAGTCTATGTGCCGGCAACCCGCCAGACCAAGAGACGCCGGCCTATACTAGAGGCTGACACAGCGACCTTGGAATAATAGCTAATCTTGTTTTATTTGCGTCAAACGACGCCGCACAGGTCCTCGGCCACATATCTGACTAAACTTCAGGAGATTCCAGCCTGACAGCGGGGGACGTCTACACTCTATATCAGTAGTAACTTTCCACTTCTTTGTTAAAATGGTGCAATTTTCTACTGAATATGGCTATTCTCTGTAAGTTTACTGTAAGTTGTAGAACATTGTACAGAGTGAGTTTGCTAAATAGGGAAAAACTGCAGGAAACATACGCTGAGAGGATAACAAGCAAATAAGGTCATAGGGTCTTATGGCTAGAAACGCGTTCCCCAGGAGGTACACCCACTTTGACAGTGTAGGTTTCAATGACGCAAAGCACACATCAGAACTCATTAGGAAAGTGGGAATGTTCTGTCTGTAGGTCTGCTAGTATTTTAGCTTCACACTCAAGAGGGCAGAGAGCTGGAGCACCACCACATAGTAGCGAAATTGCCCATCAAAACACAAAAGGCATGTCTTCCAGCAGGGCAAGCAGGGTTACCTACAAGAAATGCTGATACGCCTCGTCTGTGAGGCGCTGTGGAAGGATGACTGGTTCCACGAGGCGGTCGCCAATAATCGGCGCCCAAACATTGAGGCTGAACGGTTGTTGCTGGGAGTTCGCTTCTGCAGATGTCTATCATCCATACTACTGACAGATGAGGCTACCTTTGTGAGGGACAGTATTCTCATCCTTCCCAACATCCAGTCGTGAGCAATGTAGGCTCCCCTAGTACGGAGTCAGTGAACGATCAGCACTGATTGGACGGGGATTACATATTACTGCCTCGTGGGACAAGTCGTCCTTCCACAATGCCTCAGCCAGCCGCGGTGGCCGAGCGGTTCTAGGCGCTATAGTCCGGAACCGAGCGACTGCTACGGCCGCAGGTTCGAATTCTGCCTCGGGCATGGATGTGTGTGATGTCCTTAGGTTAGTTAGGGTTACGTAGTTCTAAGTTCTAGGGGACTGATGACCTCAGATGTTAAGTCCCGTAGTGCTCAGAGCCATTTGAACAACGCCTCACAGCCGAGGCATATCTGAGCTTTCTGTGGCTTTCTGCCGGAATATGTGCCTTTGGTGACACGAAGGGTAACGTGGCTACTGTAGGAGAGTGCTCCAGCTCACTGCCCTTTTGGTTGTGGAGATAAAATACTAGTAGGCCGACAGACAGAACATTCCCACTTGCCTGGTGTAATGTCATGTGTGCTCTCAGTCGCTGATACCTACACTATCAACATCTTTCATCTCCACACTCAAGTGGCAGTACCTTCCTTGGAACCCACTGCAGGCCTTACGTCCATGTGACCTCCTTTACTATGTAGGTCTGCTAGTATTTTAGCTTCACACTCAAAGAGGGCAGAGAGCTGGACCACCACCACATAGTAGCGACGTTGCCCATCAAAACACAAAAGGCATGTCTTCCAGCAGGGCAAGCAGGGTTACCTACAAGAAATGCTGATATGCCTCGCCTGTGAGGCGCTGCGGAAGGATGACTGGTTCCACGAGGAGGTCGCCAATAATCGGCGCCCAAACATTGAGGCTGAACGGTTTCCTGCAGCTTATCTCCATTTAGTAAAATCAACCTGTACTTGTATTTTCTCTAGCGAAAAAAATTGCATGTTCTGAAATGTTTGATAACACTTTTCTAATCATATCAGCTGTTTATCAAATAAAGTTTGTCACAAGGATCTCCCACTTTGAAGTTTCTTTTGGCCATTACTTAACTCCCCCATGCCCCCCCCCCTCCCATCGAAGGAGAGATTGACTGCAGCTGCAATCAAGGATTGAAATAATTTGACGGTGAAAGTTGAAAATTTGTGCCAGACCAGAGCTCAAATCCAGATCGCTCGCTTAGCCTGGCTGGTTCTCTGAACTGCCTCGGCCAACCGAACACGCTGTAACATTCGGTGTCACCGCGTAAAGCAGGATTATGACCTGGTTGCTTGACATAATTGCTTGGTCTCACTGTAAGTACGTCCTCATTGAAGACAGTTCGATCTCCAGTACCTTGAGCACTGCAAGGCAGAATTTACTATTCGACTATCTGCTAACAGCTCGCGATAAGATAGGGCAGGTGTGATGTGTGATCCCTGTTTTAATAAAGCCGCTCTTCCGCCATCGCAGGGAAAGCCAGCAGCGGCCAGGGCCACGCGCCCAGCTAATAACACAGTATCTCGCGGCGAAGCTGACGCAACGTGCTACCCGCCGCAACTCTGGCCCCAGCAAGCGAGCGATCCTCTTACACGTGTGGCGGGAGTTGTAAAACTACCACAGGCTACCGTAGACTATCATACACTACCGTAGCATTGGCCAGTTAAGATCGTAACCGTATTACTAGTATGTTAGGTGTGTTGCATATCTATCAGGAGTTACCTCATTTCGATCGCTTTGTTTGCCTACGCTATCAGTGTTTTACTAGATTCCCCTATAAACTGAAATTGACCAACTGAAAACTGCGTGAGGATGTATGAAGGGAGACGTAACATTTTTGTTGTTCATAGTTATCTCAGTGACTGTTAATTAAAAATAAACAGAACTTAGAGCAAAATATAAACTGTCAATGTTTAATCCAGGTTTTATTTACCAATAGTTGATCCATAACGTGAACCAAAGTGATGTTGTAGTAAAAATAAAAAATAATACAGATTTATTATATAGCGCCAGAAAACGCAATTTCCTCATAAAACAGATGGAATTTTTAAAAAACCAAAACCTATCAAATATCGATTCAATACTTCATAGACCTTACATAAAACATTTTTCAGTTATTCATGAAAAGTTTCGCACATATAGCAATAACAGGAAACTCTTGTCTTTGGTCATGATGAAGAACATTCTATTCAGTACAAAATAACAACTACAATAATGATATAGATTTTTATCAGGTCAGTATTCAATGAACTGTGGATGAAGCTCGAACAACAGGTATTAGGTGCATTGATAAAAAATTATAGTGGATTGAGAATGCCTAGTTTCTAGCTGAAATCTAGATCCGGCAATTAAAAAAAATTAAAAAGGACGACTGATAGCTGAAAACTATTATTTACAAAACAGATTTTTATGTTAGTGCATGTAATATATACTAACCTTAAAAGTAATTGCTTTGGTTACATAAAAGTGTAGATGTTACCCAATTATACTTATAAATTGCAATCTATGTTTCCTAAGGATATAGAATACACGCCGGCCGGAGTGGCCGTGCGGTTCTAGGCGCTACAGTCTGGAACCGAGCGACCACTACGGTTGCAGGTTCGAATCCTGCCTCGGGCATGGATGTGTGTGATGTCCTTAGGTTAGTTAGGTTTAAATAGTTCTAAGTTCTAGGGGACTGATGACCTGAGAAGTTAAGTCCCATAGTGCTCGGAGCCATTTGAATGGTTCAAATGGCTCTGAGCACTATGGGACTTAACATCTGTGGTCACCAGTCCCCTAGAACTTAGAACTACTTAAACCTAACCAACCTAAGGACATCACACACATCCATGCCCGAGGCAGGATTCGAACCTGCGACCGTAGCAGTCGCGCGGTTCCGGACTGAGCGCCTAGAACCGCTAGACCACCGCGGCCGGCAGAGCCATTTGAACCATAGAATACACAATGGACTAACAATGAACGACGTGCGGTTCTAATTATGTGGTAAACAAACAAACAAAAAACGAAGAAGTCGTCGGCCTCCCAATTTCTCTCTCACATATGCATTTATGTTTGTTGTCCCACCAATGCTACCAGTACTACCGGTAATTGTACCATTTACTTCGTTAGTTTTGTTAGAGCATGCTAGGAGAGCGCAGTGGTATACGTTTCATCTTAATATCTATATGGTAATATCTTTTCAAAAATATAACTACTTTTACACTGACAGGTCAATATATGCATTTGGGAACATGAAATGAAGCAAAATAAGCACAGTTTGTTGCACCTTTTCGTAAGGTTACTGTATCTTGCACCTTTGCCTTTCTGTTCATATTTTATATGCGTTTTTGAAAGATTAGACATAATTTTTTTCTCTTCTGCAACAGGATCTTAAGATTTTGTTTAACCACAAAATCAACAACGGCCAAGAAGTATCAAAATATAAATTATAGAAATCACCAGTAATTACTCATATCCCCAGCAACAGTCAACCTCAATAACAATGCTCAACCTGTAGCTGTGAAATGAAATAAAATTCAAACAATGATGCTGCAACAGTTGAAATCTAAATTCAGTGACAGCCTGCTCGAATTTATCAGTTCCTATCTATTGACTACGATATGTACTGTCTTCCTGATCGTGTTAGTGATTTACCAGAACGGATTTTTCGCAATAAAATCATGCCGAAGTTTAAAAAGGAGAAGTTGTGTGCAATTTCAGCAGAAAACTTGGTTTATCGAAACTGATGACTTCGTTCTGTGATGTTCCGTCCGCAAAGTAAATATTGAAATCCATGACAAGTATCATAGAAACAGAATAAACGAGCACATCATGAACAACAAACATTTAAAGGACCAGCTTCACAAGTCGAACCATCAGCAAAGTACTCTGATAGACACCTTCGGTTCAGGATGTGAAAAGCAGCGGTCATTGAATGAGTTTAGCGCGTATCTTGCCATGTTATTAACCCAGTCAGGAATTCCAGTCCACAAGGTAAACAATCCTGTATTAAAATATTTTTTTTTAGAAGTACACACATAGAACAACAGTGGTTGAGAGCACTCAGAGAAAAAGCTACATACAGGCAATTTATGAGAACCTCTTACAGAAAATAAGGACGTTGGCAAACATGAAGCGGGATTTGTTTTAGTCGAAGCGACCGATGAGCTACAAGATATATTTTGAATGTTTTGGATTTTCCATAAACTGGTGAATGGGTAAAACCTATGCTTTTTGAAATGAACAAACTCGAGAAGAAAAATGTCTGCACGATAATGCACTCATTCAACGACTCGTGTATGAACCAGTCAACGGGCTTGCCGCAGTGGTAGCACAGGTTCCCGTCCGATCACCGAAGTTAAGCGCTGTCTGGCGGGGCTAGCACTTGGATGGCTGACCATCCGGTCTTCCGAGCGCTGTTAACAAACGAAGTACACTCAGCCCTTATGAGGCAAACTGAGGAGCTACTTGATGAAGTAGCGGCTCCGGTCTCGTAGACAAACAAGCGGTCGGAAGAGCGGTGTGCTGACCACATGCCCCTCCATTTTGGCATCCCGTGGCGCCTGTGGGGCGATCGGTACCGTGGGGCCTTCATGACCAGTTCGAGCGGAATTAAGGTTTTTATTTATTTTTGAACCTGTTGAAGGGGGCAGGGCACACAATACGAAAGAGACAGGGTTTTGGCGACTGATCAAGCACGCTACACGCTTTCGGCATTCCAACAATTGAAGGGCATGTACCCCAACCTCAAACATGTGACATGTATTGCACGTGACCTACACTTTGTTTGCGAAAGTATCAAGGAGAATTACAGTGGGGTAAATAACTTCATTGCTGCTCTGAAGAGGATTCTGGTAAAGGCTCCCTGTTGTCAGGTTTTGTATCAATAAATGACAGGGCTTCATCTTCCACAGCTTCTATCACAAGGTTGGGTGCTTAGACAAGTCGCGCAGGTTTCTTGTGCGAAGATTTTGATAAAATCAAACACTTTATAGTGCCCTAAGCTCAATGAACGCAGCAGCCATCAAGCAAGACCAACAATTCGTCACAACAAAGACCTAGAGTTGAAACAGTTTGCAGTCCATGACTACAAGTATTTGCCTGGTGTGATTCAGAGTTTTGAAGAAGAAGGTATGGAGGAGGAGGAGGAACAGTGGAAGACTATGATTACTGCTAGAGACACCCCTGATGGATCTGTTTAAGTCAAATTTGAATTAAATTTGAAAAAAATACAGATGTGGAAACTTTTGCAGCTTTGACTGAACAACCTTTACAGGTGCTGAAAAGGTACATTTCATTGGTTTCTGCATATGTCGAGCGGAGTTTCTTCGAATAAAGGAAGCTATTGGGTTCAAAGAGACAGCGGCTAGTGTCAAAAACAGTGGAATGATGTATGTATTATCCAGTATAACAGAATCCTGTAACTGGAACCAACAAAGTTAATATAGCTGATTTAAATCTAAATACAGTAATTTCACCAGCACCTTTTTTTGGTACCTTTTTGTAAGTATTTTCCAATTTGGAAGTATCATGAAGAGTTTCTAGAACGAAATTTTCACGAGGCACTGGCGGAATTAAAACTGTGAGAACGGGGCGTGAGTCGTGCTTGGGTAGCTCAGTTGGTAGAGCACTTGCCCGCGAAAGGCAAAGGTTCCGAGTTCGAGTCTCGGTCCGGCACACAGTTTTACTCTACCAGGAAGTTTCATATCATGAAGAGAATGAGCTCTCGGTGTCAGAGCACGAGTGATGCAGATGTGGACTGGGTGCAACAAGCATTTATCCAATGATTAGTTCTGGGCGTCCTTAAGGAATGATGCAGTTCTGGAACGGGTGGAACAGGCATTTATACGGAATCCAACCAAATCAATTCGTCAAGCATCTCGACAGTTGCAGGTACCACCACACACGGTGCACATGAGACACAGTACACAAGAGACTGAAGCTTCACGCCTAAAATGCGCAGCTGCTGCATGCACTTCAGCTTTACGACCTGCCAAAAGGCCAAAGTGCAAACCATTTGAAACGGACTTTCTGAGTCGCATCGTCAATGACACAGACAATTTAAAAATGTGATGTTCGTGGACGAAGGTTACTTTCATGTGTCGGGAAGGTAAACTGACACAATGTGAGGATCCGATGCTCTCAGAATCCCTACCTTACTTAGCATGGAAGTTGTATGCTATAAATCAAAGCTAAACGTGTCTGCTTCATGGCCGTTTAGTAGGACTGTTTTTCTTGGCAGAGGCGTCAGTTACCTCGACTGTTTACCTGGACCTGTTGCAACAGTTTGTATCTTCATTGGGCGAAGAACTGCTGCTTCAGAATGGTGACCACCTCACAGATCACCATCGGAAGGCTTCAGACGACACATTTCCATTTCGCTGAATTGGCAGCGGAGGACCTATTTTCTGGCACCAAACGACTCCAGAATAAGCTCATTAGATTTTTTTTCTTTGAAATTTTGTGAAGGACGTTAAAAAGACCTGATGCGGGACCTGCATGAACAGTGAGGGCAACAACTGGACGCGTTAAAGAGGACATGCTAACAGGACATGGGAGGAACTGGAACTGCAACTGCGTGCTACACATGGAACTTTGTTAAATGGCTACTAAAACTTACGCCATAAACCGCTCCTTTCTGCCTAATTCCATTTCTTAAATATCCATGATCGAAGCCGTAAATATCATTTTGGAACGACCTGTACGTATGTTACCAATTAATAAGATCAGTAAAACTTCCTGGCAGATTAAAACTGTGTGCCGGACCGAGACTCGAACTCGGGACCTTTGCCTTTCGCGGGCAAGTGCTCCACCAACTGAGCTACCCAAGCACGACTCACGCCCCGTCCTCACTGCTTTACTTCTGCCAGTACCTCGACTCCTACCTTCCAAACTTTAAAGAAGCTCTCCTGCGAACCTTGCACAACTAGCACTCCTGAAAGAAAGGATACTGCGGAGACATGGCTTAGCCGCAGCCTGGGGGATGTTTCCAGAATGAGATTTTCACTCTGCAGCGGAGTGTGCGCTGATATGAAACTTCCTGGCAGATTAAAACTATATGCCGGACCGAGACCCGAACTCGGGACCTTTGCCTTTCGCGGGCAAGTGCTCCACCAACTGAGCTACCCAAGCACGACTCACGCCCCGTCCTCACTGCCTTACTTCTGCCAGTACCTCGTCTCCTACCTTCCAAACTTTACAAAAGCTCTCCTGCGACCTTGCAGAACTAGCACTCCTCATTCTGGAAACATCCCCCAGGCTGTGGCTAAGCCATGTCTCCGCAATAGCCTTTCTTTCAGGAGTGCTGCAAGGTTCGCAGGAGAGCTTCTGTAAAGTCTGGAAGGTAGGAGACGAGGTACTGGCAGAAGTAAAGCAGTGAGGACGGGGCGTGAGTCATGCTTGGGTAGCTCAGTTTGGTAGAGCACTTGCCCGCAAAAGGCAAAGGTCCCGAGTTCGAGTCTCGGTCTGGCACACAGTTTTAATCTGCCAGGAAGTTTCATATCAGCGGACTATCCGCTGCAGACTGAAAATCTCATTCTGGAATAGGATCAGTACATATGCGGCCCGAGGTGCCACACCCAATCTTAATACTGGCTCCTGAGCAGTGAAGTTTGACTACCGTTGCCATAGAGCAACGCGATCGACCCCAACGAAGCCGTTAGCAGTTGAAGCTGCTGAACCTCTCCTGAATGTACGACACCTGAGCTTCGCGAGATAATTTTTTTTGCCACAAGAGTCAGTAGCCAAATAGTAGATTAATCACACTCCTACGAAAAATGAGTGACAATCTTCCGTCCATAACGTCTGCATCGGAAATGCGGAACCTTTGCCCTCTATTTGTGACAGCATTAAGACTTCCTGTCAACCGCTGAATTCAAACAGATAGCTACATAGTCCTATAAGGATTTCCAGTCCGATATCAGCTGGAAAACCTCCATATTCAGTATAACAGTTTTCTGAAATTTTGCTTCGGGACAATGAATTCAGATTTTGGTGCTAACATTAATATTTATTGGTCGCTCTTTGTTCATGTGCATGCTGATGGCTCTCGTTAACAAGAGATCTCAGCAGTAGGCTGTGAATTTCCAGTTCTCAAGCACAAACAATCCAAGCCATTTCGTCTGCCCCATGCTGTTAAATTTTTAACCGGGGAACCGATAGCGGTTCATGAGGCTCTCAAATCTAGTTGTCATGCGGCTATCCAGAATCTGGTGCTAATATCAGACTCAAAAGCGTATTGCAATCTACTGAAAATCCGAAGTGTTAAAATAAAACGAATATTCACATTCTGTAAATTATATAAGAATCACTGCCAACAAAATGAAAACGTATAAAATTTTCATATCTATGGGCCCTAACTCATGTAGAACTGTCTTACAATGACAAGGCTATGGAATTCAGCGTCTCTGGTCATGTAATGGAAGTCGGTCTACCATCCTCAGATTTCAACTTACGCATGCGGAAACTGGCAGAGTAAGAATGGGTATGGTATTGGTGCCTTTCGATCTGCCATAGAGGTCAATACTACGATGAGATCGAACCAGTAATTAGAAACTACCGCTGGTTTCGAAACGTTCAGGCGAGGAGAAAGCAGATAACCACCTTGGTAAGAATGCAAGACAACCATAGTTCAACTTCCTCCGACTTACATTGAGTAAACATCACGTATAACCCTTTTGCGAGTGTTTGAAGAAACTGCACGAAAACAGGAAATGGTTTACATTTCCTCCTCCTTTCTTCTAAGTGCAGCAAAACCGTTTCCTGCAAATCTTTGCGAAATTGAAAGCGCACCTTTCAACAAGTGCTCCTGTTTCTTGTGCCATGAATATCTTAGAATATACGAAGTCCTTTTTTATTTCTAACGGGATAGCATCGCGCATATATTAAATATGGTGTACCATGTATGACTGGAAAAGCAGTCCAATCTCCTGGGGTATGCTTCTCAATCTGAGGTCTTTTTTCGTATTATATTTTGTCTGTAGTTAATATGTGACGATTTCTTAACTACAAGTTTTCCATCTTTGGACATCGTACAGTAATCTTATACTGCTGGGCAATTGCTAAGGAACACAGGCACTGTTGGACAGGAATAATCACAAACAATAATGGACGACATGGAACCCAGTACATGCGAAATGGAGGTGGAGTGGTATACTTATAACGAAAAATGGTCGAGATTTCACCATATGGGAAAGCAGAATAATAGACATAAATAACGTTAATATTTGACACAGGTTAGATTCCCAGCATAAAGGACGATATCGGGCTCTCAGGAAAATGCCCTCCTCGGGCACTACTGCACATTTTGTTCCTCTCATTCACGCTCGGTACCAAACTGTTGAGGAGTCCTTGGGAGATATTGTCCCATTCCTCTCCTTGGGAGATATTGTCCCATGCCTCTCTCAAGGCGGTTTTCAGTTCATGAACGGTTCGGGCAGGGGGTGTTCGTTGAGAAACATGTCTGCCAAGAGCACCCCAGGCATGCTCTATAGGTTTTATAGCTCCATGGGGTAAGCAGGCCACTCCATATGTTCAGTGTCTTCCTTTGCAGTGCATTATTGTCCATAAATAGCAAGACAGAACCAACCACGCCTCTAAATAGACGGTCGTGATCAAGATTAATCTCCCCGAAATTCCGCTGTGCTGTAACGCTACCTCGTGCAAAGATCCGCGGAAGTGTAGGGCCATTGTGCATAATTCCTGCCCACACCGTAACACCTAGGCCATACAGATGACGTTCATGAACTTGCTGTCATGTGTAACGTGTTCCCCCGTCTCCACAGTAAGTAGAGGCCATAATCGCATGCCACAGTGAAGCAGGATTCGTCGGACATCATCACTTTGGACCACCGTTGCTGACCCCAATCAACAGGCTCCGTGCACCCACGGCGATAGCGTGGTTGAAGTGGGATGCGTTAAACAGGCTTCCGAGTATTCAAACCACCCTGATTTAATAGCTGCGAAATGGTTCTGGCAGACACACGTGTACCGGTGGCGGTTGCAAGGTCTGCAGCGATCTGCCTAGGAATGAGATGTCTGTTCCTTTTCGCCACTAAGTCTACGGATCCATCTCTTGCGGTGTGGTGGTCCATCTACGTCCAGCGGCATGCTTCCGCATAGGCATTTCCACCTTCAGCAGCCTTTTTTAATGACACTTTTGGACACGCCCATTACTGTGGCTACAGTAGTGACACTTTGATCGTCTTCGAGCCGTCCAACTGCTCGTCCACGATCGTAAGCACTCAAATGATGAGTTGTAGACATTCTGCCGTATCACACGACATGTCGCACTAATCGGTTCCATAGCAACCTTCGTCCAACACCGTACTACATGTACTGTCGTGTGTGTGCCGATCGTTCGTTCGTGCACAGGCTGCTCTGCAGTTAGCACGTCCCTCCCTCTACATTTCCTTTTAGTACCATTGATTGGATGTTCCATAGCAATTGTCGGTTGTTCCGTAGCAACTGGCAGTTGTTCCTTAGCAATCGTCAAGCAGTGTAATTCGTTGTTCAAACTCTTTCTATTGTGACTTCTCTGTATGTATGATTTTATGTTTGTACCTAGCTGTTGGCAGCACGGTTCAAAAGTCCGAATAAGTAATGAGGAGGTACTGAGTAGAATTTGTGAACAAAATAATAAATTTAAGGCACAACTCGACTACAAGAAGGGAACGGTTGATAGGAAACATCTTGAGTCATTAAGGAATCATGAGTTTAGTGATAGAGAGTACGCATGTACAAATTGATATAGGTTGCGGTAGTTATGCAGAGACGAAGAGGTGCGCAAATGGTAGACAATGTGCCTGTAATTAAAACCTTCAGTTTCTCTCATAATCTTCTCTCTTACTTTCAAATCACTGCATACGTTTTCGAGCTATTTGTTCCTGCATTCTAATTCTTTCACTCTGTTCCTGAGCTGAGGCGTTCTTCACATTCTAAGCTCGGTATATCAGTCGCTGTGGACCGATAAACCTTCAGTTTCATGAGTATCAAGTTCTCAAATGTTTCCACCGCTCTTTTCGGGTTTACACTCGCCTGAAATGCGTCTTCCCTACATTCTTTTAACTGTCCATCAGCAATTGTACGCACACTTGCACCAACTGGGAGATTCACCAACGGAATGACATCTGATTTCAGAACTTTTCTGGCAGTTGTATGTAACAACGCTGCTCGCAAATCCCAGGCATCATCGTCTGATTTAAAATATCGTGAACAAACAGTAGTTCTTTGTAATGCCACTTCCTCGGACGAGGAATGAAAATCAAAAATTAGCTCCAAAATTCCCAAAGATTTCGCCAAAACAAGTTCCAAATTCCATGAAAAATGAACAAGCAAACAATTTTCCAGTTAACACTATTACTTGAATATTAACCAGTAATTGAATCAGGAATCTAATACTTAGTAATTTATTAACATACGAAAGAAAGATAGGATTCCAGTAAAATCAAACTCAAAATCATAGTAAATCGCAAATTCATTATAATTAATATTCGCAAAGTAGAACCAACGTTCCCAAAGAATACTCCGTGTGACTACTCTTTGAGATTAGTGAGTAATGGCTAAGGATAATTCAATCCATTGTCACTACGTTACGAGAATTAGCCGAAGCAGGTCATACTTCTGAATGCTCGTATATGTAGGCGCAATTAGATTGTTTTTTTTTTTTTTCTTCCAGAATTGATTATTGCGATCTACTATGACGCAGTGAAACGATACTTTGACTTCAAATATTACGTTATTTAGAATTCAGATGAGGACTTGCATATATTAGACAGAAGTGACTTTTAATTAGATAACCTGAAGTTAACACTATTTACGAAGTGAACACAGATAGACAATTTCATTTGTAATAACTAATGGACTATGGAACTTGGCGATAGTTACGAAGCATATAATTTATAATTCCCCAACACCTGGGAAAGCTTCTTCCTCACGGCTCTGTTAGAAAGTGACTAATATTGTGTAATAAACCAGCATATTCACGCATTCATCATTCAAGTTTTACAATATTATTTATAGAGATAACGTGCTGCGATATTATTTGACTGAAGCGTTCGTCGCTTATATAGAAACTCCTTGACGTTAGGAATTAATAACACTGTTACGACTGATTATAGATTTGAGATTACAACCAGTCTATAGGGAATTTGATGTCGCTGGAACTAATTTAAATGGTTCAAATGGCTCTGAGCACTATGGGACTTAACTTCTAAGGTCATCAGTCCCCTAGAACTTAAAACTACTTAAACCTAACTAACCTAAGGACATCACACACATCCATGCCCGAGGCAGGATTCGAACCTGCGACCGTAGCAGTCGCGCGGTTCCAGACTGTAGCGCCTAGAACCGCTCGGCCACACCGGGCGACTCTATGATACAATTCACATTCATGAGTAAAGTTTCTTTTACTTCATTACAAATCGGTTTTTGCTTTAAAAATGTCCCTGGTACACAGACACACACACACTATATATATATATATATATATACTCCTGGAAATGGAAAAAAGAACACATTGACACCGGTGTGTCAGACCCACCATACTTGCTCCGGACACTGCGAGAGGGCTGTACAAGCAATGATCACAGGCACGGCACAGCGGACACACCAGGAACCGCGGTGTTGGCCGTCGAATGGCGCTAGCTGCGCAGCATTTGTGCACCGCCGCCGTCAGTGTCAGCCAGTTTGCCGTGGCATACGGAGCTCCATCTCAGTCTTTAACACTGGTAGCATGCCGCGACAGCGTGGACGTGAACCGTATGTGCAGTTGACGGACTTTGAGCGAGGGCGTATAGTGGGCATGCGGGAGGCCGGGTGGACGTACCGCCGAATTGCTCAACACGTGGGGCGTGAGGTCTCCACAGTACATCGATGTTGTCGCCAGTGGTCGGCGGAAGGTGCACGTGCCCGTCGACCTGGGACCGGACCGCAGCGACGCACGGATGCACGCCAAGACCGTAGGATCCTACGCAGTGCCGTAGGGGACCGCACCGCCACTTCCCAGCAAATTAGGGACACTGTTGCTCCTGGGGTATCGGCGAGGACCATTCGCAACCGTCTCCATGAAGCTGGGCTACGGTCCCGCACACCGTTAGGCCGTCTTCCGCTCACGCCCCAACATCGTGCAGCCCGCCTCCAGTGGTGTCGCGACAGGCGTGAATGGAGGGACGAATGGAGACGTGTCGTCTTCAGCGATGAGAGTCGCTTCTGCCTTGGTGCCAATGCTGGTCGTATGCGTGTTTGGCGCCGTGCAGGTGAGCGCCACAATCAGGACTGCATACGACCGAGGCACACAGGGCCACACCCGGCATCATGGTGTGGGGAGCGATCTCCTACACTGGCCGTACACCACTGGTGATCGTCGAGGGGACACTGAATAGTGCACGGTACATCCAAACCGTCATCGAACCCATCGTTCTACCATTCCTAGACCGGCAAGGGAACTTGCTGTTCCAACAGGACAATGCACGTCCGCATGTATCCCGTGCCACCCAACGTGCTCTAGAAGGTGTAAGTCAACTACCCTGGCCAGCAAGATCTCCGGATCTGTCCCCCATTGAGCATGTTTGGGACTGGATGAAGCGTCGTCTCACGCGGTCTGCACGTCCAGCACGAACGCTGGTCCAACTGAGGCGCCAGGTGGAAATGGCACGGCAAGCCGTTCCACAGGACTACATCCAGCATCTCTACGATCGTCTCCATGGGAGAATAGCAGCCTGCATTGCTGCGAAAGGTGGATATACACTGTACTAGTGCCGACATTGTGCATGCTCTGTTGCCTGTGTCTATGTGCCTGTGGTTCTGTCAGTGTGATCATGTGATGTATCTGACCCCAGGAATGAGTCAATCAAGTTTCCCCTTCCTGGGACAATGAATTCACGGTGTTCTTATTTCAATTTCCAGGAGTATATATATATATATATATATATATATATATAGAGAGAGAGAGAGAGAGAGATAGAGAGAGAGAGAGAGAGAGAGAGGGGGGGGGGGGGGGGAGAAAAATTGTGTCACGAAATTTTAAGCCTGGATAGCGTATGACATTGGGGCAGTGACGGAACGAGAGACGTTTGTATGTGCGAACCGACAACTGTAGCGCTGCCTGCCAGCCAACGAACGGCTGGAACTAATTTGAACTTATCATTAATATTGAAATATCAACTGATAAACCATCGATTATAAACGATTTAATTACGACATTTGGTGAAGTAAATATCTCGCACAAGTCGCGAGTTTAATTCATGAATGTTCTTTTTGTAACGTCAATCCGATACATGAGAAATAACAATCTCATTGCTCCATCGCTGAGTGTTAGCCAAGACCGAAGATCCGAAAAAGGACGTTACATCTTGACACTTTAATGTGGTCTTTTTCGGTAATCACAGTCCGCAATTTTGGAAGCTGTATGTCCCTGAAGAACTGATAGTTGATCATTTGAGTTCCCTTCGTCTTCCTCTTATAAGAAAAGCAGCCGGAGACAGCGCACTCACGCATTTCTGTCGTACAGCACGAATAAAGGCAACAATACTTTCCCGCACACAGATACACACGATCTGATGTTCGGCACTTTCCGCGCTGATCCATTCACGTGTTTCGACAAGTGACGGCACGCGCAGAACGACGACTTTCCCCACTCGATCGGCGCGTTCCATTCGGGCGCCCAGTGGCGATTTCGGCGATTTGCCCTCTTTCAGAAGCAGCGGCGCGAGGAGCGGCAGGAAACGAGTGGGTAGGTGACCGCTGGCGGCGCCCTTCCGGAGGCCCCCGGCCGCTATCTGGCGGCCGTGCACACACGCACACGCACACGCACACACACACGCATTCCTTCACGCAGGACACGTGGCTGCCGGACCCCTCCCCGTTGCCAGGCCAAGTTGCTACCATCGCTAGGCTGGCGCAGGAGCGCGCTGGAGATCGCGTCACAAGACAAGCACACCAGTAAACTAACAACACGGCACAGCCGAAAAAGTTTGCACACTCTGCACCATTTCATTTCCGGGCTCCCCCTGTGGGCTAGTCCTGAGCTTTATTATGGGCGCCACGGCCGATTTACGCTTGCAAGGGAAAGGACGTTTTCGTTTGGAATACAGTATGGGGAAGGAAAGGGAAAGGATTGGTACGATTTAGTCACTTGCAGCCACACAGGGCATTGTGGTAATGCAACGCCAGAAGTTGAAAATTTGTGCCACACTGTGACTCGGACCCGGATGCTCAGCTTCCCTACAACGGTCGCCCTAACCGTCTCGGCCATCCGGACACGTTTTCAGTCCCACCCAGATTCTCAACTTGTCGCACGCTCTCTTCCATTATTGATTTATTTAACCTGGCAAGATTAGGGCCATCAGGCCCTCTTTTACATCTAGCCAGGCATTCTACTTATTTTACATTCATATGTTTTCGTAGCCATGTTAAACTACATCTAGTACAAAAAGTGAAATAAACAATTACAAAGGCACATTTGGAAGAAATACATACATATAGAGTTTATATTTGTAGATGATAAGTACTGTTATAATTAGACATTATGAAAGAGACAGATTGTAGATAGGAGTGCTAGCAGCAGGGAGTATGCAAATTATTGACTCCCTTAGGTGTTCGGACGATACTAATGCATCCGCGATGAAACAAACATCAAGGAGCCGTCGCGCTCTTACAGAACTACACACTGAAGCGCCAAAGAAACTGGTATAGGCATGTGTATTCAAATACAGAGATATAATAGGCAGAATACGGCGCTGCGGTCGGTAACTCCTATACTTCCAGTTGTTAGATCGGTTACTGCTGCTAGTATGGCAGGTTCTCAAGATTTAAGTGAGTTTGAAAGTGATGTTATAGTCGGCGCACGAGCGATGGGACCCAGCATCTCCGAGGTAGCGATGAAGTGGGGATTTTCCCGTACGACCATTTTACGAGTGTACAGTGAATATCTGGAATCCGGTAAAACATCAAATCTCCGACATCGCTGAGACCGGAAAAATATCCTGCAAGAACGGGACCAACGACGACTGAAGGGAATCGTTAAACGTGACGGAAGTGTAACCCTTCCGCAAATTGCTGCAGATTTCAAAGCTGGGCCAACAACAAGTGTCCACCATTCAACAAAAAAAAAAAAAAAATCGCAATGGCCCTTCGAAGCCGAACGCCCAGATGGACGTGTACAGGTATGGAGACAATATCATGAATCCATGGACCCTGCATGTCAGCAGAGGACAGCTGAAGCTGGTGGAGACTATGTAATGGCGTAGAGCGAGTTCAGTTGGAGTGATATGGCACCCCTGATACGTCTAGATACAACTTTGACGGGTGACACGTACGAAAAGCATCCTGTCTGATCACCTGTCTCCGTTCGCGTCCATTGTGCATTCCGACGGACTTGGGAAATTCCAGCAGGACAATGCTAAACCTCACACGTCCACAATTGCTACAGAGTGGCTCCAGGAACGCTCTTCTTAGTTTAAACACTTCCGCTGGGCACCAAACTCCCCAGACATGAACATTATTGAGCATATCTGGGATGCCTTGCAACGTGCTGGCAGAAGGGATCTCCACCCCTCTTACGGATTTATGGACAGCCCTGTAATTCCCTCCAGCACTACTTCAGACATTAGTCGAGTCCATCCCACATCGTGTTGCGGCACTTCTGCGTGCTCACGGGGACCTACATGATATTAGGTCTACCACTTTCTTTGGCTCTTCAGTGTAAATGTATGTACCAGCCATATCATTACGAGGCCAGTCTGTTCTGACGGAACTGATACCACTAATGTATACAGTTTTTGTTGTGCCTATAGATTATAGACTGGTTTTTCCATAGCCCTAAATGGGTGTTGGTCGCAGCTGACTAGTCTGTTGTCAGGGGGCGAGTATTTTTGGTATGACGAACGCTTGTTTCCAATACAGGGTGACTATCAAATCCATGAAACATTTTGAAAAAATCGGTGTGCAAAGTGGCTAAACGTAACAGCACAAATAATAAGCGAGCAAAAAAAAAAAGCTCTCAAAGTTTTCTTTTTTCTTTTGTGCCGACAGATGCGCTTCGATCGTAGTTATTGAAAATGGTGGCAAACCACGCAGACAAATTATTCTGCATGTTAGAATTTGCTCCTTGCCAATCGATAGCGAGTGTGCAGTGTGCAAAGAGCTTTTTATGACAAGTTTCATAAGACACCACGAGTTTCTAACAGCATAGTGGAGTGTTACAAGAAATACGAGGAGGACGGTTGTTCGTCCGTCGCAAAACTTTCGGGTTTACCGAGCGTGTCGGAACACAGTGCGCCATGAGAGGGACGGAATGTTGTAGAGGCCCAAAATGCCCACCTTGCGGGTAATTCTTGTGGGATAGCGTTGGTTTACGTTCCACCTCTAGCACAGAACCTCGAACAACGCATTGTTACCGTCAACTCTCGATACGCCGGATCAACTAGAGTAGAATCGGACCATCGATTATGCAGGGTGTCCCAGGAGCTCAATATTCGGGGATATGACAGAAACGATCACTTAAAGCAAAAACGTCTAGTCAACATGGGCTCTAAAATGCATACCTTAAGAACTATGAGCACTTATTCAGGGGAAGGGACCAACGGGAAAACGCTCCTCTCGGAGCAGAAAAACAGGCGAATTGCCTCCTCTAACCTTTGCCTGTCGTAGGCAAGCTTTATTAAATCAATTATTGAATTGAAGTAAGAAACAAGTTTTACAAATGTTGATGTATATGCAAAAACTGTAATTTCTTTCTCTTATGCTTAAAATACGAATCATAATATTTTTAAAAGAAAAAACAGAAATTCACCACACAGTGGTTTGCCTTTGTTGCATTCCCATATGCGATCTTAAAACAGTCTGCATTCTTCAGTATTTTTCTTTGTAACTTTAGATGCTTTTCTCAAGCGCCTTATTCCATCAGGTGATTAATTACTCTTCAGTCCATATTCTTCATCGTCATGTACGTTGCTTAACCTGAACCGATAATCATACGCAGATAACTGTATACTGTCCACCCATATCTGGTTCCAACACGAGATTTAATGCCCCAACGTTACAACAACAAATAATCGGTAAATTCCTGAATGCCAGAGTTTGGCGTGAAAACGTGTCAAGTGACCAACAAGTCAAGAAATGCATTGTGTTTAGCATCATACAAGTACGACTCACGACCCGCAGGCGCAGATTTAATTCCGACTGCACCTCATCTCCTATATTCCAAATTTCACAACTCTCCTGTAGGACTAATACTCGTGGAAGAAAGGCTATTGCGGAGAAAATCGTTCAGCCACAGCTCGGGGACTGTTCCCAGAATGAATCTTCACTCTGGAGTGGAGTGTGCAGCGATTAGAAGCTTTATGGCAGATTAAAATTGTTTGCCGAACCGGAACTCGAACCTATGCAGGGGAATTTCTGTACAGTCTGGAAGATAGGAGAAGAGGGACTGGCGGAAGTAAAACTGTGAGGGAGGGTCGTGAGTCGTGCAATGGTAGTTCGGTCGGTAAAGCACTTGTTCGCGAAATGTGAAGGTTCCAACTTCGAGCCCCGATCCCCATTATCTGTCAGGAAATTTCCACACAATGAATTAATAATATAAGTTTAATTTTTCGAGATGACAATTAAAACTCTAAAACAAAGGCCTAGGAAGTGCAGTTGAACAGAATGAACAAGGTCTTGAAGAGAGGATACAATATGGACATTAACAAAAGCAAAATAAGGGTAATGGATTGTAGTCGAATTAAATCAGGCGATGCTCTGCGAATTAGATTAGGAAATGGGACACTAGAAGTAGTAGATGAGTTTTGCTATCTGGGCAGTAAAAAACTGATGATGGCCGAAGTAGAGAGTGTATAAAATGTAGACTGGCAATGGCAACAGAAGCGTTTCTGAAGGGATTTTTCTGGAGTGTAGACTTGTACGGAAGTGAAACGTGGGCGATAAGCAGGTCAGAGAAGAAGAGAATAGAAGCTTTTGAAATGTGGATCTACAGAAGAATGTTGAAGATTAGGTGGGTATATCGCGTAACTAATGACAAGGTACTGAATATAACTGGCGAGGAAAGAAACTTGCGGCACAACTGGTGGAAAGAAGGGATCGTTTGATAGGAAACATTCTGAGACATCAAGGAATCGTCAACTTAACTGCTCAAAAGAAATAGGGGAACATGACTCTGGACGTCTGTCGCACTCCATTGAGCAATAACTAAGGACTAGGTATGTTGAGTTGGGTTGGGTTGTTTGGGGGAAGAGACCAAACAGCGAGATCATCGGTCTCATCGGATTAGGGAAGGATGAGGAACGAAGTCGGCGTGACCTTTCAAAGGAACCATCCCGGCATTTGCCTGGAGCGATTTAGGGAAATAACGGAAAACATAAACCAGGATGACCAGACGCGGGACTGAACCGTCGTCCTCCCGAATGCGAGTCCAGTGTGCTAACTACTGCGCCACCTCGCTCGGTCTGAGTATGTTACCATATTATACCTTTACCTTTCACAATTTAAGTACACAACGAAACATCATTACATCTTCGATCGTCTACATAAAAAGAACTGAAATGTCCGACAGGTGTCGAAAACAAAGTCGAAACAATCATTCAATGACACCCCGTGAGAGTTATAGGAGAGTCTGTGGTGGAACAGGACGATCACGAACACGTCTGTCGATCACGAACACGTCTGTCGAGTACGTTTCGCAGACACCTGATAGGGTTTAGGTCGGGAGTCACCGCCGGCCATTCCATTACTTGAACGTCCAGGTTTCGCAAGACATCCATGCTGACATTTGGCACATACGCCCTGGCAGCAGCCACCACAAGGTGCAACAGGATCGGTTCGGTGTACTGCCTAGCCGTAAGGCGACCATGGATATCGACAATATCCGTATAACTATCTACGCTGCAACCTCCCAAAACGTCACAGAACCTTGGAAACCTGTCGTTTTCCTGGACAAAATTTGGCAGATACCGCTCACCAAGTATCTCCACACATGAACGCGCAATCAGCTTGCGTCAGAGAACATCTGAACCCGATTGAGAATAACATATTTCGCCATTTACGAAGTTGCTAGTTGACATGGGAACGGCAGTAATGGAGGCGAGCTGTAAGCTGCTGTTTTGTCAAGCGGGGTACTCGAACAGGACCTCTAGGTTTTAAGGTGCTTTTCGTTATCTGTTCACTATCGTCTGATCGGACACAGCGGCTCCAGTGGCCGATCTGAGATCACCTTGCAGCGCGCTGGCGGATCCGTTCGACGCCACAACGCAGACGTGGCCAGGTAGCGGTCTTCATGTGGGGTTCTAATGCGTCGGCGACCTTGTCCAACTCGCCTTGTGTGCTGACCTGTCTACCTGTGGCGTAGATGGATGGTTCAAATGGCTCTAAGCACTATGACAGTTAACATCTGAGGTCATCACTCCCCTAGACTTAGAACTACTTAAACCTAACTAACCTAAGGACAACACACACATCCATGCCCGGGGCAGGATTCGAACCTGCGACCGTAGCAGCACCGCGGTTCCGGACTGGGGCGCCTAGAACCGCTCGGTCTCAGCGGCCGGCTGTAGATGGATGACAGTCCACCCTTTATTGATCAAACAGATCGCCCTTTCAACTTGCACTTACGATGTCGCATTGCATGTGCTTGGTTGAATACAACGTCCACAAATTACAACTGCCACCTGTGTACTTCACTTGAAAACGCTGGGATACCGGTACTCACCTCTTTCTGAGGACTCACTTGACACTGTAATGCGTAACACAGCCAACAGATGGCGAATGATTTTAATTGTTGGATGTGGTATCAACGTTCGATACCACACTTGCTAGGGGTTGCATTTATCGACCGCGATCCGTATTAGTATCATTGGACCCGCGAGTCGCAACCAGCGCCGCACCGCGGCTTCTATCAAGTTTCTATCGAGCTCTCGTCCACTCTTGCTCGGGAAGTCAAGTACTAAAGTAGCATAGCCTTCAGCTGATAGGAAGCAACCTCTAAAAAGGCCCTAAGTGAGGCCTCAATAGCTATCTTTTTATAATTATATATACGCAGACAAGTAGAATTCTGTACGACCGGTTAAGTACAATATATATTATTTTTTACCAAAGACTTCTAATTATTTTAGTCGTTGCAGATCCAGACGATGCAGCCAGCACCTTATCGACGTTACTGACAAACCTGCTGTGATTTATATGTTTCTATTTAGCATTGGCCACCAGTCAACATTGGCGACGACTCGTGCGTCGTCATCATAGCATTGCCTACACTGAAAGCGAAAATCTCAAGTCGTGCGTTAAGGCTACTGGTAAGGCCTATATCAAAATACGAGTCGATTTAACATACCGGACGGTGATTCACGTGTTTCCCTAATTCTTTTGAACAGTGTAGTATTCGAGGGAAGACTGGGGGAGGGGGAGAGGTCAGGGAGGGGGTAAAAACTGCAGACGGAGACAAAGAGACAAGTACAGTAAGTAAGTACAAATGGATGTGGTTTGCAGTACGAGGGCTGTTTGAAAAGTCCGTGCAAAGTCCAAGAGATGGCACCAACGCCGCGTATCGAGGTCATATTTAGTTAGTGGTATCGTTGGAAAGAACGCACACCAACTTTCAGCCATATTGGTCTATTTCTTCGTGTTTGGCATTCGTGTGAATCAAGAAAGTCGAGTGATTGTCAAAAAATAGACGAAAAAGAATTTCGTGTGGTGATTAAACATTACTTTATGAAAGGCAAAACGCCTCAGGAGACTAAAGAGAAGCTTGGTAAACATTACGGTGACTCTGCACCTTCGATTAGAACGGTTTATAAATTGTTTCAAAATTTTCGGAGTGGCCATATGGGTACAAGTGATGCTGAACGTTCTGGACGCCCTGAGGAGGTTACGACTCCAGAGATCATTGATAAAATCCATGATATAATGGATGACAGAAGAGTTAAGGTGCGTGAGATTGCTAGTGCTGTGGGCATCTCGAATGAATGGGTATATAATATTTTGGAAAAACATTTGGACATGAGAAAGAGATCCGCTAGGTGGGTTCCGCGATTACTCACGCTAGACCAAAAACGGAATCGTGTTTAGTGTTGCAAGGATGGTTTGCAGCTGTTCAGGAAGAATCCGCAGGACTTTAAGCATCGTTCCGTCACTGTGAATGAAACTCCTGAGACCAAAGAACAATCTAAACAATGGGTTACCAAGGGAGAATCTGCACCAAAATAGGCGAAGACCATTCCTTCGGCCGGAAAGGTTATCGCGACTGTCTTTTAGGATTCGCAAGGGATAATCCTCATCGAGTATTTGGAAAAGGGTAAAACTATTACAGGTGCATATTATTCATCGTTATTGGACCATTTAAAAATCCGAGCTGCAAGAAAAACGCCGGCGATTGGACCGCAAAAAAGTGCTTTTCCATCACGACAATGCATCAGTATACACCTCAGCAGTTGTGCTAGCAAAATTAAAGAAAATAGGATTCCAACTCGAAATGCAACTTCCTGGCAGATTAAAGCTGTGTGCCCGACCGAGACTCGAACTCGGCACCTTTGCCTTTCGCAGGCAAGTGCTCTACCAACTGAGCTACCGAAGCACGGCTCACGCCCGGTCCTCACAGCTTTACTTCTTCGGACTACTATTTGTTCCCCAATTTGAAGAAATGAATGGCGGGACTAAGATGTTATTCAAACGAGGAGGTTATTGCAGCAACTAATAGCTATTTTGCAGACTTGGACAATTCCTATTATTCGGAAGGGTCAACAAATTAGAACAGCGTTGGACGAAGTATATAAGTTCTTAAAGGAGACTATGCCGAAAAGTAAAAAAGGTTTACCCCAAACAAGTAAGTAGTTTTTATTTTTGCACGGACTTTTCAAACGCCCCTCGTAGATATTCAGAGATGAAGAGGCTTGGCCAGGATAGAGGAGCGCCAAGTGCTGCAGCAAACCCGTGTTCGGACTGAAGACAACACCACCACCACCACCACCACCACCAACAACAACAACAACAACAACGACGACGACAACGACGACGACAACGACGAAACTGTATGGTTAAACCTTTTACTTCAGCTGACTCTGGTATCATACATAGCACGCATCTCATTCATCGTGTTATTACTTTTGCTACAGTTTTTTTAGCTTGTTGCAGCACATTTTATTCCAAACTGAACTCGATAAGGAGCAATATGTGCACGTTCTAGCCTTCAGTTTGCGAACTTACCGGGACTTAAGGCGTCGCCGCGGCTGCAGCATGAGACGCCATAGTGCCGGCAGCCCGAGGGTGCTGAGCTACTGGGCGAACGCGCGCGGGTGTGGCCACGTGGGAACTGTGAGGTGGACTGCCCGCACCGTCGAGCCGGCCGGTACTTCCGCGAGGTATCGACCCCCGTCTTATCTGACCGCCCATCAGTCTGCCAGCGATGGACTCAATAAATCAGCCTACACGTCCGCACACAGCCCGAGCATATGGCGCCGATGCAGCATCTGCCGATAACAACACTTCACGAAATGTTACGCAGCTCTCCAAAGAGCTCTCCCACCGAGCAGCGGGTTGTATTTGTGTTTCTGGGGCCATTAGTCAAATGAAGCGATCCTGTCTTACACGAGCAGCTGCGGCCTGTTAGATAACACTGTAAATCACAGCCTGGTAAGCAGGCGCTTCCATATTTTAGTGCTGCTGTTAACAACGGTATCCGCCTTAGTGGCTGCGTGATCGGCGCAGCTGACTGCCATGCGGAGGGCACTGGTTCGATCCCATGTACTGTCAGGGATTTTTGCTCGGTGGGAGGGCTGGAAAAGGGTATAGTCAACCTCGCGATGTCAACTGAGGAGCTATTCGACCGGGTAGTAGCGGCTCCGTGAAAACTGACAACGGACGCAGGAGCGGTGTGCTGACTAGATGATCAGAAATAACCTCCGTATACTCGCGTTTAACTCTGTGGAGAGTCCATGATGTCATCTCCGATCCTTAAGGGGATCACACCCTGCTTATCTAACCCATGTTAATTTAGGCAACTATTTGACCCATTTATGAAAAAACTATTTGATGCAGGACCTTAATATTTTTACTGTATGCTACATGATGATAATAGACTCAACTGTACTAAAATCTACTTTATCCATTATATAGTTTTTAAGCAGAAAATATTTTTTGTCAACTTCCTAATGGGGGAATATGAATGAATGTAGTACCAGAGGTGGCTTTTTATGTTATGCAGAGTCTCTGAAAATTTCATTCATTTATCTATGATAGTTTCTGATGTAATGGGGCATATGTACTGAAAATTTTAGTTAGCGGGAAATCGACTTAAAAAAAAAGCTTTTGAAATTTGTTAATTACAGTTAATTAAAACTGTCCTGCTGCATATGATGGCCCTTCTTTGGCCTCTAGCAGGTCTTCCAGCTTCTTTTTCACCTTCCTGGATGTTTGTCTCGCTTTTGGCCATATTAGATGCAGACCTGTCTGCATCGGCTATCCTCATTTTATCGCAATGTTGCACCCCAGTGATCATATTTTCAACAGGATTAATTCCCAGCTTTTTCAGTACCCAACACTTCCAATATTACCACAATTGAATGTAATAACAGCATCATGAACTCCTAGTTTCATTGTATGTATGTAGGAAGGCGGTTCCAAATTATGCTGTTCAAACATTTGGGTTCTGTGTCCGCCCATGCAGACATTTTCTTAGAAGGTCAGGATGTGCCAATTTATTTGCTGTAATAGTAGCAGCAGGAAGAGAATACTGGTGAGAATAAGGTTCTCCAGTTGCCTCAGCCCTATTGTATTTGCACCACGAATTTTCTCCTGATGGACACAACCCATGACATGGCTTATCATCAGTAGAGGACGTTAGGTATAGGCTTAAGTTGCATGAGCTTCTACATAAATAGCTGTGAAAGAGATGAGTAGCCGGCCGCAGTGGCCGTGCGGTTCTAGGCGCTGCAGTCTGGAACCGAGCGACCGCTACGGTGACAGATTCGAATCCTGCCTCGGGCATGGATGTGTGTGATGTACTTAGGTTAGTTAGGTTTAATTAGTTCTAAGTTCTAGGCGACTGATGACCTCAGAAGTTAATTCGCATAGTGCTCAGAGCCATTTGAACCATTTTGAACCAAAGAGATGAGTACATTTGCAAACAAGCACTGCAAACGTAAGTATAACAACTACTCGCAATCACACTTGAGCAAAACTAACAGCGTGTTTGAATGCGCGTTGTTTACAAACAGCAGAAACAAAAGAATACCGACCGTTGCATTCCAAGGATAGCCAACCCACTTGGGAGTAAAAAAAATCCCTAACGTGAAATGTAGGGGATATAAAGATCTACAATATATGCAGAAAAGTGGGTAACAGAAAAGTGGGCGTGGCACAAACACACGTGGTAGGAAAATGCTCTTTAAATGGTAAAAAAAAATTTTTTTCAGCAAGATCCTTTTCAGAGTACTTAAATAAAACCTTAATCTATCGAAATATGATGAAAACCGAAAATCGATTTTTTTTCGATCTGAAGCTCATAGACTCGACTCGTGGATCTCCGCCGCTGCCCAATCGTCACCTCGATCTGTCGTCGGGTGCAGGTGGCCTGGACTCCTTTAGGAAGGGAACAGAGTGCACGAGTTAGCAAGCATAGCAGCGCACTCGCGGCATTCCTGCCACATACGCAACGATTTTCAGAAAAATTCTAGCCATTAGACTCTAAACTGCTATTCATTTATATCACACAGATTTCAGCTTTATAGCCATTGTCAAGCCCAAATTGAAATGTCACAAAATGTTCGGCTTGCGTAAATGACAGAACCAAGTAATAAAGGGCGTTTCCGTAAGAGCGTGCACAATTTTTACAGCACACGGAGGAAGCTGCGCTGATCAATTTGAGGTAGGGGGCTCGGAAAAGTCAGCTTAATAAGATCACATTACTGTGTAGTTTTTTATTTACACTTGTTACAGTTAATTGCAATCACCGTCACTGACACAATGAACGTACCGTTTGTACTGTATCTTACAAAACGTAGTGAAACCGACGGCCATCAACCTCAGGGCAAGCATGACATCGGCGAAAAAGATTCTGACGCACCCTGACAAATATCCCTGGTGTGTTTCGAATCACATTACAGGCAGCTACAATTCTGGCAACTAATTCTGTTTCCACAGGGTGTCTTATAGATGTGACTTTAAATATCCCCACGGGATATAATCAAGGGATACAGGTCAGGTAACCTCGGAGGCCATGGAATAGGACCTCCCCTTGCAATACCGCGACACTGAGACAGATGCTGACACCCACACTGAAAGTCAGACGGTGCACCGTCATGTTGTATACATATCCTCTCACGAACAGCCAAGGGTACGTTCTCCAACAACTCAGGTAGAACTCTTTGCACGAGCCTCAAGTATAAGTGGCCATTCAGACGGCCAGGTAGAAGATACGGCCCAGTGAGGTTGTCGCCTCCAGTGCTGGCCTGGAACAACACGTCCTTGGTGTGACTCTACGACAGCGTAAGGGTTTTCCTCATCCCACACATGGCTGTTCCTGACTTTCGAAATACCATCATGATCAAATGAGGTCTTGTCACTAAACAGCACGATTTGGAGGATATCTGGTCGATCAATCCACTGCTGGAGCAACCGCTGACACGATCCGACCCTTGGTGCAAAAGCACTGCGTGGACTCGTTGTGGGTGATATGGGTATAATTGTTGTTTGCGGAGTACTCGCCACACCTAGTACGTGCGGCGACCATTTCAGACACAGTGTGACGGGTACCTGTAGTGGGGTCCGCTAAAACGGGGCTTCAAAATCGGAAGTGCGAGTAGTCATCATATGTCCGGGTCCGTCGTTTCTTGGCCGGCCGCGGTGGTCTAGCGGTTCTAGGCGCTCAGTCCGGAACAACGCGACTGCTACGGTCGCAGGTTCGAATCCTGCCTCGGGCATGGATGTGTGTGATGTCCTTAGGTTAGTTAGGTTCAAGTAGTTCTAAGTTCTAGGGGACTGATGACCACAGATGTTAAGTCCCATAGTGCTCAGAGCCGTTTGAACCGTCGTTTCTTCTTTCCAACGAACCAGTCTCCCGCATTCGTCAACAGAGGGCAATTAACACTCGCCGTGACGGATGATGCCCGTTAGGAAATCGTTTCCTGTACAGCCTTCCAGGCAGCGAGAGCAGTGCAACGTACTTCCCCAGACACAAGATGCATGTCGGTGAGTTCTGCGAAACTGTACCGGTACTGCTCCATCGTATCTCAAAAGCGCTGAGTATCATGGGACAATGTAAATACGATACAAAAGAGTCACTTTATGGATAAGTAAAGTAAATGAGACCTGCATCATGACTTCCTAGTAATCAGGCTCGTTCCCCTTGCTTTCTTGCAGGAAATAATCACGTACAGGGAAATAAACGGCATATTAGTTGTAAATAAGCTGGAAAACAGTAATTCTAGACAAAGTGGTAGACAAATTTACTTCCATTACCTCCGTAAGTTGGGTTCTCTGACTCCAGGTTCCCTACCTCAAATTGTTGAGTGGAGCATTCTCTATGACCTGTCACATTTTTGCACGCTCTTACGGAAACACCATGTATACCAATAAAACGCCCGATCGGTTATCAGCGAATAGTGTTCTGTTTGTACAAACATTTACATAGATAAAACTATTTCGAAGACTGCTGTTAATTTATTTAAATGTTTTATATTTGCTCAGATAATGTGTAGCAATTACTTTGGCGTGTACACACTTACGAAGCTTTACCGAGTATGTAACGACATTACCAGAAAGCATGCCACGAGTATGAAGTCCAATCTCTAGATGGTGATTAATTATTAAAATAAATTACAGAAATGAATGACAAGATCCATAACTCGTTGTTAGCCCACAAACGCAAGTTATCTTGATCAAAGAATACAGAAATAGCGTGCTTTTTGGTCGCAGGGATATAACAGTGACGTTAATCTATGCCCAAGTTTCGCTTGACGCAACACATCTGTTTTCTCGTAGTGAAGTTGGAATAAACAGGAATACAACCATTTTGTTTGCATTGAACGAAATGTGTACCTTTTTCATCTGAAGAGCGTATTATAGCGTGAGATTTATTCCAGACATCACCCCTCCTTTAACGGAACGCATTTACAAAAAAAATGTTCAAATGAGTGTGAAATCTTATGGGACTTAACTGCTAAGGTCATCAGTCCCTACTTAACCTAAATTATCCTAAGGAAAAACACACAAACCCATGCCCGAGGGAGGACTCGAACCTCCGCCGGGACCAGCCGCGCAGTCCATGACTGCAGCGCCTTGGACCGCTCGGCAACGCATTTGCAATTTTGTACTTTGCAGCAATTAACTTTCGTCTTACACCCTTCGTGTAACATCTTCGTTAAAGGCCATCTAACCCCGACAATCGATCATTTCGCCTTGTCAGTCCTTCCTGACAGCAGCAAGATCGCGCACTCCTCTTTCTTACTAACAATAAGTCACGACTAGCCTTACACTCCTGCACGCTTCAGTAAGAGAGAACGAGTCGAGCATGAAGCGACGGCAGCGCCACAGTTTTCAACTCGTCACACTCGCGGAAATTCAGCCGGAACGACGTCAGCACTGACGTAACAGCGGCGCCTTGATTTAGGAAGTATGCACCTCACAACATTAGGCTGGTACTCGTCCCGTTTCTGATCTCTAGAACTGACCACTCCCTCTTTCATACGGCATCCAATGACGCCGTTGGCAGGATGACACGGCTGTCGGTAGGTACAGCAGAGCCAGCCAAGGGCCTGTGGACAGGTTTACGTCTGTTAACAACGCTAATTCGGTAGCTTCTAGTAGCGAGACAACTTTTAACAATATATGAAAGAATTACAAAAATATTTGTGCGTGTATAAGTAAAAAACTATAGACTCCAAAGAAAAGTCGGGCCTGTCAGCACGCTCCTGGAAACCGAAAAGTGGCAAGATCGAATCCCGATCGGACCACAAAATATTTCAATCTGCCTTTATAGACTAGACTTCACCTATCAGTGATATGAAGATTCGGATTCCGCGTTAAACTGTAGGCATAGTTCCCCTGGCTGGGACTACCGAGTTTAGCTAGGGTCACACAAGCTGTCGAAGTGCTGTCCAACTGAAAGACTTGCCACAGATCGTTGAGCCACATAGAGTTATTGTTGCTATACCCCCAAAAACGATAAACATTGAGGATTTTCATTGAACCTGGACCCACAGTTAAGAGAAATAGTTTAAATGAATTTATCCCATGCGAAACTGTAAGTTTTACTTTATTTGCTGTACAGTACATTTTCATGTAATCTGATAAAAATTTCGATAGTAATATATAGCATCAAAATAAATCAGTTAAAAATCGAACACAATGGCACATCACATCATAAATTATGCTAACATTAATAACTTACTGGAGACTAGTAGATAATACATTTTTCAAAAATCAGCGACGGCGCTTTATGCCATACTAGCCCCTTTTTCTCCCTTCATTCTCATTTCACTCCTTCGTCCCGAAGGAACGTGGGTGGGCTCGCAGCGGAACAATATTCCGCTCCTCAGCGAAAGGAGGTTGAAAGATTCAGAGGTTTTCATAAAAATCACTAAAAGGATGAAATACATACAAACGTTTTTAAAATATATTAAAAGACTCTTTTCATTGATGGTGGTAGTGGTGTTCCAACAGATTCTCGGCAAGGGCGCCCATACGATAATTTTTAGGTGGGCACAGGGGCGGAGGGTGGAGGGTACAGAGGATTCTTAGTATTTTGGAAAGCGAACGCTGACTTTTAAGTAGCCACTAAAAAAGTTCGAGTTTCGACCCTATTAAAAATGTGCCTAATACCAACTTTAAATCGTGATCTTGAAAGAAAAAACCTGACTACACTATATTTTCTCCTTTCGTTGAGAGATGGGGGCGGGGACCCTTGCCCCCGGGGGTGGGCGCCCTTGGTCCTGGGTTCAATCCCGGATGGGGGCGGTGTTTCTTCTCGTCTAGTTCCTCCAGGACGACCTCACGATCAGGGATCTTGCCCGAGGGTTAATGGTGCCGGGGTGATGGTCCCGCCAACACTCTCTCCCCTCCTAGTTCCGTGGCGAACAGTGGTTACACACTGACTCTGTCAGACCTGTAAGTCCAGTCACGGGCTGTGCGCTTCATACTTAAGTATCCTGTTTTTCTCTGCTGTTGTTTACAATAAAACATAGGAAAAGTTGTCTAACATTTATAAAATGTGTTGCAAGAAAGTTGAAACAAACACTGTATTCAACTACAGTTCTCTACCACAGGATGGGAGGGACTGTAACGCTACAGGCCATAGGTTTTACACGTATAAACTGATCGGGCAGATCAAAGGCTGGGTTGAGCAACGTACAGCTGATGAGGAGATGGCTGCAGAAACTGAGCGAGGTATATGCCGAAAGAAAGACTTGCCTTGAATACGTTGAACTGTAGAGCAAAATATGTAACATATTTTTTTTTACTTGCCCATAATGCCGTTAAGGGAGGAAACATGCCCTCGAAAAAAAATTGAGCTCAATATTTCCCAATGAATTCCGTCGAAACGGTAACTCGTATAAAAACTTCAAATGAAAGTTCTATGGTTTTTGTACGTTACAACTTTGCACCTATATTTGTCGAAAATGTCATTATTTTAGAAATCCCTCCCCTCACTATTTTGTTTTTCATTTCGACATCTGACTGATAGCACAATGTATGGCATCGTTAATATCAAATTCAATCATATATGGTGAAGTGGTATTCCAAAGACGCATTTGTTATAAACAAATAAGAAATATCTCTATATCGCTGTATACATGTCCACTTCAATGCCAATTATCAGTTTAGATTGTTTAATAAGTCTCTACGGATAAATGTATTCTATATACAGATTTTACATATATTGTTCCATATATGTGTTCTAATTTTGTGAAATGTGGTGTATTTGTGTTTTCTTTTTACATTTGCTGTAATTTTTTGTTTTCAAGTTGTACCTTTTCAGATTTAATTATGTTATATTTCAAATTGTTTGTGCATTATAGTTATAGCGTTATTCTACGGTCGCAGGTTCGAATCCTGCCTCGGGCATGGATGTGTGTGATGTCCTTAGGCTAGTTAGGTTTAAGTAGTTCTAGGGGACTGATGGCCTTCGAAGTTAAGTCCCATAGTGCTCAGAGCCATTTGAACAATTTGCAGCGTTATTGAAATGTGTATAATAATGAGAAAGCGCAGAATTGTTCTGGTCAAAAAAGTGCTGAATGCATTTGATTTCGGAAAAAAATTAATTTTTCGACAAATCTGGGTGCACCGTCGTAACGTACATTAAAAACCATAGAACTTTTGTTTGATTTTTTTTAATATCTTTTACCGATTCAACGGCATTCATTCAAAAATATTAAACTCAGACTTTTTTTCAAAAGTTTGTTTCGCCCCCCTTAAGGATAGTACGAACACACAAAAAAACGTATGTTTTTAGGAACATAGGAGATTCTGGGTATGGATAGCTAGGATGAGTGCCAGACTCAAAGAGACGAGAAAATGAAAGAGATAAACGGCGACAGAAGGCAGCAGCGAATCGAAAAGGATGAAGAGGAGCGCGTAAACCTGACAGGAGGATATGAGAGGCTGTTAAAATTGTGCTAGGAGAGGATGTGGAGAGATTTTAAGTGTAGAGTGGGTGGGATGTGTTGATACAGGTGCGACAACTCACCAGGACTGGTGATAAGAAGTGAAGCAATCTGGTTGTTGGGAGTCGAATTTACGGGAAGTATACGAGGTGCGGCTAGAAAAAAACCGGACTGATGCTGGAAAAAACATTTATTTACAATTATTTACAATTTCATGTTATCTCCTTCAATGTACTCTCCTCCTCGGTCTCTACACCGCTCCATACGAATTTTCCACTGTTCATAGCAATGCTGCAGATCATTTTCGGTAAGTCCATACATTACTTCCGTCGCTTTTTCTTTTACTGCTTCAACAGTCTCAAATCTAGTTCCTTTCAAAGCTGACTTGACTTTAGGGAAAAGAAAAAAGTGACAGGGGGCCAAATCAGGTGAGTAGGGTGGATGATCTAAGATGGGAATGTTGTGTTTTGCCAAAAACGTCTTCACTGACAACGCACTGTGAGCTGGGGCATTGTCTTGGTGAAGGATCCATGACTTTTTTTCTCCACAAATCGTTCCGTTTTCTCCGTACTCGCTCACGTAGGGTAGCCAGGACGCTAATGTAGTAATGCTGATTCACTGTTTGTCCCTCTGGTACCCAATCAATGTGCACAATCCCTTTGATGTCAAAAAAAAAAAAACAATCATCATTGCCTTGAATTTCGATTTTGACATTCGTGCTTTTTTTTGTCGTGGAGAACCAGGAGTTTTCCAATGCATCGATTGGCGTTTAGTTTCGGGATCGTAAGGAAAAAAACCACGATTCATCGCAAGTAATAACATTTTGTAAGAAGGTGGGATCACTTTCAATGTTTTCCAGGATGTCAGAACAAATCATTCTTCGGCGTTCCTTCTGTTCAATTGTGAGACACTTTGGAACCATTTTTGAACACACTTTGTTCATGTTGAAACTTTCATGAAGAATCTGCCTAACACTTTCCTTGTCAACTCCTGTTAACTCAGACACTGCTCTGATTGTTAAACGGCGATCTTGTCGAACAAGTTTACCGATTTTTTCAATGTTTGCATCAGTTTTTGCTGACAATGGTCTGCCAGTGCGAGTGTCATCACTGGTGTCTTCGCGGCCATCTTTAAATCGTTTAAACCACTCAAACACTTGTGTTCGCGATAAACAATCATCGCCGTACACTTGTTGTAACATTCCAAACGTTTCACTTGCAGATTTTCCTAGTTTGAAACAAAATTTGATGTTAACACGCTGTTCTTTCTGTACACTCAACATTTTCCGACGCACAGACAAAACGTCAACTACTTAAAACAAACGCCACGGGCAGACTGAGTGCAGGAGGCAGATGAAACTCGAGCAGTAGGCGGAGCGAGAGTCACGTGACAGGCCACGCGACTTTCAGCCTTATTGCATTCGTTTTATTGTTTCACCAGTACTAGTCCGGTTTTTTTCTAGCCACACCTCGTAGGATATATGAAGGTGTTCAGTGTGGGAAAGGAGAGGGGGAAAAGTGGTGAGCTGGTAAAGGGTTCTCGTAAGGAAGGGTAAGTGGGAGGGATTCAACTTGAGGAGCGATTGGTTGCGCCGGATGTTAACTGGTCGAGATGGGTCTGCGAGGGTTCGTAGACGTTTTTGTATGGTAGGGTCGAGGGCAAGAAAGGTGGCAATGGACTGGGAGTGGTGGTTTATGCACATCAGCAGGTAAAGTAATGTACGAGTGCCTTGGCGCAGAACACTGCAGCTGTACAGAAGATAGGGGAACAACCATTCTTATTAGAGTCTTGCACATGTTACTGAAGTCGGACGAAGGTGTTAAGTGATGTCATAATTACAACATGGACTGACGAGGGCGCCGCCCTCTTCTCTGTTTGTGTGCGCACCGTAAAGTGCGAGAAGTGAAAGTGATTCGACTTTCAATCTTATTTTATGCACATACAGTACATTTTCGGACATGGGTTCTTCATCAAAATTTCATCTACAAACTCCCGCCTACAACTCCCAGAAACCTACAAAAGGAATTTTGAATCATCCTGTATAAATTCATATTTAATACAGAAAAGGGAAAAGTTGTTACCAAAAATCACGAAATGAACTGGACCGATTTACTTCAAATTCTTACTCGATTCTATAATATATATTCGGATGGACATAGGCTATATCTTTTTGCATATTATATGTATGTGTGTGATTGGTTTCCTCATCTTCTCCTAAACCAACACACCGATTTCAACAAACTTGGTACATGTATCCCTTACAGCCAGACAACAAAAGCTGTGGGGGGTAAGAACCACCTACGTGTCATAGGTCAGGGGATATGACGTCATTAACACAGATACGTGAAAAAATGCCGCATTATGCATGAAGTTTTAATACATTTATTCTTTACTACAATGACCCACAGGCGAGTCAACTTAAGGAAACCCCTGACATCTGGCACGGCTTTTGACAGATTTCAACTGCGAAGCGCAAACGACGAAAACGATAGTCGTCTATAGTGCTATGAAGAGGCGTTGCCATAGAGACGTTTAAAAATCGCGTTGTAGACACGCGAAGCAGCTGTGTCCAGCGTACAAGTTGTCCGGGATCATGTTTCTCAGCTGTATGCTGTACTTCTACGTGTGTACATAATGCATATTTCTTTGTACGACTCTTTCCTATTTCAAAGGTGCTTCCATGAATACATGGAAATTAATTTTTTTCGATACTTCAATACAATCACATTTCATTTTTTGTTTTCGTTTCTATCAGAAAACTGCAAAATGAATAGTCGGGCAATTCTGGGTCAATCAGCTAGTGTATACATATCAGGGAGATGATGTTAGCAAAAATCTCGAAAAGTTCGTGATCGATTTACTTCAAATTTTTACAGGACAGTGTAAGAAACATTCAGACAGACACAGACTATATATTTTTAAACACAACGTACAGGTGTTCTGTAAAAATCCACGCGAGAAAGTAAATGCTGTGCTTTGCTCTGCTATTTTGTTTTCTTCCTCGCTGTTTTTTTTATTTACCTATTTCAATTTATTGACTTTCAATTCGTGCCGATGCAGCCACTTCAGTAGTGAAAAGACAACATGAAAATATGTTTGAGGCTACTTTCGTGTCAGTAATGACGATACGAATATGAGGACAAACAACACCCACTCCCCGAGCGGAGAAAATCTCCGATACGGTCGGAAATCGAACCCAGGCCCCTTTAGTTAGCAATCTGCAGCGGTGACCGCGCAGCTACCGAGGCGGGCTTTCCTCGTAGCTGGTTTTCACAGGAAACAGACTGTGAGTCAGAGGGAAGGAACAGGTGGACAGAGAAGGGGCCGGGGGGGGGAGGAGGCGAGAAACCATAGAGATATGGAAGGAGAGAGAGAGAGAGACAGAGAGAGAGAGAGAGAGAGAGAGAGAGAGAGAGAGAGAGGGGGGGGGGGGGCGCAAGGAGGAAATGAAGATGTGGTGACGTTGCAATCGATACGGCGGGAGGCGGCGCCCCGGCGATAGTTGGCAATACGTCGCAAGAATTCCGCGGACGCCAACAGTGGTCGCGCAGGACGACGACGCAGACAACGGTGCGCGCTTGACGGATCCGGCCTCCACAGGCTCCCGACAAGAGCGACCTCTGCGGACAGGATGAAGTTCAGCAGCGCGGCGGCCATGGGACAGTTCAGTTGGTCGTGGGCTAGAGAAGAGACTGCATCGCGTGCTGCCTATCAGGCTGTGTTTATTTTTTTTTGTGGTTTTACGGCGCACAGCTACAGTGGTCATTAGCGCCCAGACTAAGTTATGAATGCACTGCGAGGCACAAGGTTAAAACAGCAACTAAAAAGGACAACACTATAAAAGGCACATTAACAAGCAAGGGATTAAAAGAAAACAGTATAGTCAAATGTCCTTAGACAGGTGTGTCAAGTGGATAAAATGAAGAACGCGAGCAGCTGCTCCTGGGTCATCCGCTAAAATGTCATTCAGAGTACATGGTAGGCCAAGATCAATGCGCAGTGTATTAAAATTCGGACAGGACGTTAAAATGTGGCGTACCGTCAGCAATTGCCCACATGGGCAGAACGGCGCCGACGCAGCCGTCAGCAGATGGCGATGGCTGAACCGGCAGTGTCCAATTCGTAACCGGGCCAAAACGACCTCCTCCCGCCGAGAAGGGCGTGAAGAGGTCGTCCAAGCCATGGGGAGAGGTTTCAAGGCCCGAAGCTCGTTTTCATTAAGTGTAGACCAATCGGCATGCCACAGCGATAAAATGCGCTGACAAATGACCCTGCTAAAATCAGATGAAGGCACACAACAAGAAGCTGTCCGAGGCTGGAGGACCGCAGCCTTGGCCGCGGCATCTGCAGCTTCGTTCCCAGGCATACCGACATGGCCAGGAACCCACATAAAGGTAACCGGGAAACCGTCGTCCGCCAGCTGCTGAAGAGATCGATGGATCCGGTGCACGAAAGGGTGGACCGGATACGGAACACTGAGGCTCTGGATGACATAAGCAGAATGTCGGTGGCGGCGGATGTAAAGAACAGCCTGATAGAGAGTAAATAGCTCAGCTGTGAAGACCGAACAATGGCCATGGAGCCGGTATTTGAAACTGTGTGCCCCGACAATAAAAGAACACCCGACACCGTCATTGGTCTTAGAGCCATCTGTATAAATGAAGATCGTATTAATGAACTTCGGACGCAGTCCGACAAACCACGAGCGGTATACCGAAGCTGGGGTAACCTATTTTGGGAGCGAGCTGAGGTCAAGGTGAACGCGAACCTGAGCCTGGAGCCAAGGTGGTGTTTGGCTCTCGCCCACTCTAAAGGTTGCAGGGAGTGAAAAATCAAGGTGCTGAAGGAGGCGACGAAAGCGGACTCCATGGGGTAGCAGGGCAGATACATACAACCCGTATTGACAGTAGAGAGAGTCATCAAAAAAAAAAAAAAAAAAAAAAAAAAAAAAAAAGAACGATAAGACTGTGTGTGTGTGTGTGTGTGGTGCTGTAGCAGATTGATCTGAAAATTGGACTTGGATACAGTATTGTACTACCGGATGAATCAAAGATAAGCCTTAACTGCTGCTTATTGGTGCGTATTATTACTTTGCTCTCGTCCACGCATTACGGCTACAGTTTGTTTCTCCGCTACTCCTTGCCACCTGTCTTCCAATGTTGGTACACGGAGGGAGAGGGAGGAGGGCGAGTGGATAAAGAGAAGGGGAAGGATGAGTAGATGGGCAACGAGAGGGGGAGGAGGATGAAGTGGAGTCGATAGAGGGGAGAGAAGAGGACTGGGACATACTGTGTATATTTAGGAACAGCGATGCGCTGTCTGGTTCTCTAGTCTAGGATATGGAAGATGATGATGAGTTGGGTTGAGGGGGCGCTCGACATCACGGTCATCAGCGCTCTGACGAAAAGTCAACATGAAATCTCATGGGTGAGGACGAAGGCTGTCCGCACATGCAGAGCAGTTTATAACTTACTAAAGTCTGCCGACCTTCCCCGCAGTCATGGACTGTGCAGCTGGTCCCGGCGGAGGTTCGAGTCCTCCCTCGGGCACGGGTGTGTGTGTTTGTCCTTAGGGTAATTTAGGTGAAGTAGTGTGTAAGCCTACGGGCTGATGACCTTAGCAGTTAAGTCCCATAAGATTTCACACACATTTGAACATTTTACCTTCCCCACCAGTTTAGGGATGAGGCCTGATAGTTCACAAAATTTCACCACTCTGTTAACACTGGTATCGGTAAAATTACCAAATAAGCAGCAACCAGTCGCAAGATCGTGTTTTCTTTATTTAATTTTGCATATCGATTTCAACTGATTTACAGCCATCATCGGTGCTTTCAACGTGTACGTTCCCTGAGTAATAACACTGTATTAAACAGACGTCAAACATGTTTGTTAATCACTTGAAATCGATATGCAAAATTAAATAAAAAAAACATGATATAGCGACTGGTTGTTGCTTATTTGGTAATTTTATGGTTTACGGTCGCTGCACAACTTGGGAACCATATGGAGGCCCCCCATTCACTGGTATCGAAGTCTGCGAGGACGGTGGGCAGATATCCAGCGAGACCAAGGGCTGCCCTATTGTCAGTATACAGGATACACGTAGCCAAAATATGCTGAACAGAAAGCGGCACGCCACAAACTTCACCGAGCGAGGTGGCGCAGTGGTTAGACACTGGACTCGCATTCGGGAGGACGACGGTTCAATCCCGCGTCCGGCCATCCTGATTTAGGTTTTCCGTGATTTCCCTACATCGCTCCAGGCAAATGCCGGGATGGTTCCTCTGAAAGGGCACGGCCGACTCCCTTCCCTAATCCGATGAGACCGATGACCTCGATGTCTGGTCTCCTTCCCCAAATAACCCAACCCAAACTTCACAGAAAGGTGGATCCTCCCCCCGGAGGAGGAAGCCATGTGTGAAAGGGCTAGGCCCGATGCGCAATCTGGTGAGCAAAACCTCCTTCCAGCGGCAAGGCTGACACGAAGTCCGCCAAGCTTTTATGGTCGGTTTGAGCGACCGCAGTTTGTTGTCCGACACCTGCAACCATTCTGTCTCCCACTGATGCATGATGCACCTGTCAGTAAATGAGGCAATGGCGTGCAACGGGATGGGACATTGATGGACAGCACCATCCCAACATGCTTATTTGGCAGTTTTATCAGCCATGTCGTTACACTGTAACCAAACCTGGCCAGGTACCCAGCAAAAGATCACCTCCTTGCCACGGTTGTGGAGCCGCTGTAAGCAGTCATGGATGAGCTGAATCAGCGGTTCTACCGGATACATTTGCTGAAACGCTTGTAGTGCACTAAGAGAGTCGGAACAGACAAGAAAATTCGTACGGTGATGTCTGTGAACCCTCTCCAGTGCCATTAGAATGCCATATAACTCCGCATCATAATTTGTAAATTGTTCTGGAAGACGAACTTTAAAAAGCCTATCTGGGAAAACCACAGAACAAGCGAGAGCATTCCCCTGCTGGGATCCATCAGGATATGGAAGACGAGGACGAGATTAGTGTGCAACGGCCCGTCGTCAACGTCATCAGAGACCGAGACTAGGCTTGGCTCTGAGCACTGTGGGACTCAACTGCTGTGGTCATCAGTCCCCTAGAGCTTAGAACTACTTAAACCTAACCAACCTAAGGACATCACACACACCCATGTCCGAGGCAGGATTCGAATCTGCGACCGCATCGGTCGCGCGGCTCCAGACTGTAGCGCTTAGAACCGCTCGTCCACCTAGGATTAGGAAAGGCTGGGAAGGAAATAGGTCGTGCCCTTTCAAAGGAACCATCTTAGCATTTGCCTGAAGCGGTCTAAGGAAATCAAGGGAAGCGTCTATCAACATGGCCGGATGTGGGTTTGAACCGTCGTCCTCCCGAATGCGAGTCCAGTGTGCTAACCAAAGCGCCACCTCGCTAGAAGATAAAATCGTTCTCTCCTCCTCTCTCTCTCTCTCTCTCTCTCTCTCTCTCTCTCTCTCCATATCTCACCACTTGAACACTCACATTAACTCACACCATGTAAGATTGCGTTAAAATGGTGAGATGTTATATAACTGTCAACTAAAACACAAATTCCTTTTACCTGAGTGTCATTTCAAATAGGTACCCCACTCATACAATTATACACTACTGGCCATTAAAATTGCTACACCACGAAGATGACGTGCTACACACGCGAAATTTAACCGACAGGAAGAAGATTCTGTGATATGCAAATGATTAGCTTTTCAGAGCATTCACACAAGGCTGGCGCCGGTGGCGACACCTACAACGTGCTGACATGAGGAAAGTTTCCAACCGATTTCTCATACACAAACAGCAGTTGACCGGCGTTGCCAGGTGAAACGTTGTTGCGATGCCTCGTGTAAGGAGGGGAAATGCGTACCATCACGTTTCCGACTTTGATAAAGGTCGGATTGTAGCCTATCGCGATTGCGGTTTATCGTATAGCGACAATGCTGCTCGCGTTGGCCGAGATTCACTGACTGTTAGCAGAATATGGAATCGGTGGGTTCAGGAGGGTAATACGGAACGCCGTGCTGGATCCCAACGGCCTCGTATCACAAACAGTCGAGGTGACAGGCATCGTATCCGCATGGCTGTAATGGATCGTGCAGACACGTCTCGATCCCTGAGTCAACAGATTTTTTTTTTTTGGGGGGGGGGGGGGAGGGAGGGGGGACGTTTGCAAGACAACAACCATCTGCACGACGTTTGCAGCAGCATGGACTATCAGCTCGGAGACAATGGCTGCGGTTACCCTTGACGCTGCATCACAGACAGGAGCGCCTGCGATGGTGTACTCAACGACGAACCTGGGTGCACGAATGGCAAAACGTCATTTTTTCGGATGAATCCAGGTTCTGTTTACAGCATCATGCCGGTCGCATCCGTGTTTGGCGACATCGCGGTTAACGCACATAGGAAGCGTGTATTCGTCATCGCCATACTGGCGTATCACTCGGCGTGATGGTATGGGGTGCCACTGGTTACACGTCTCGGTCTCCTCTTGTTCGCATTGACGTGGCTCTACCCTTCATTCGATCCCTGCGAAACCTTACATTTCAGCAGGATAATGCACGACCGCATGTTGCAGGTGCTGTACGGGACTTTCTGGATACAGAAAATGTCCGACTGCTGCTCTGGCCAGCACATTCTCCAGATCTCTCACCGATTGAAAACGTCTGGTCAATGGTGGCCGAGCAACTGGCTCGTCACAATACGCCAGTCACTACTCTTGAGGAACTGTGGTATCGTGGTGAAGCTGCATGGGCAGCTGTAACTGTACACGCCATCAAAGCTCTGTTTGACTCAATGCCCAGGCGTATCAAGGCCGTAATTACGGCCAGATGTGGTTGTTCTGGGTACTGATTTCTCAGGATCTATGCATCCAAATTGCGTGAAAATGTAATCCCATATCAGTTCTAGTATAATATATTTGTCCAATGAATACCCGTCTATCATCTGCATTTCTTCTTGGTGTAGCAATTTTAATGGCCAGTAGTGTAGTTGGCGGTGACTTCAATCTACCCTCGATATGTTGGCAAAAGCACATGTTTAAAGTCCGTGGCAGGCATAAAGCTTCGTCCGAAATGCAGACGATCTCGTGCGATAGTATGAGAACTGCCTATTAAGATGTGCATCAACTGAGCTATATCCGTCTGCGATTGCTGCGAATCAGTTCCTAGATTGACTGGACACTGTCGTCTGTGACGATGTTGGCGGCCTTATTTCCCGATCAGAATGACCCACGTCAGTACGGGCTCAGTCACATCGTTGGCACCATTCCACTACGGCTGGACATGACATGGCATTTGGCCCATATATTGCCAGAATTTCACGGCGAATCTGTGCGCAGTTTAGTCGTTTTGCCCACAACAATAGTACTGAAACTTTCTGGCAGATTAAAACTGTGTGCCGGACCGAGACTCGAACTCGGGAACTTTGCCTTTCGCTGGCAAGTGCTCTACCAACTGAGCTACCCAAGCACGACTCACGCCCCGTCCTCACAGCTTTACTTCTGCTAGTACCTCGTCTCCTACCTTCCAAAATTTACAGAAGCTCTCCCGCGAACCTTGCAGAACTAGCACTCCTGAAAGAAAGGATACTGCGGAGGTACTGGCAGAACTAAAGCTGTGAGGACGGGGCGTGAGTCGTGCTTGGGTAGCTCAGTTGGTAGAGCACTTGTCCGCGAAATGCAAAGGTCCGGAGTTCGAATCTCGGTCCGGCACACAGTTTTTATCTGCCAGGAAGCTTCATATCACGCACACTCCGCTGCAGAGTGAAAATCTCATTCTGTGAACAATCTTACTGTACCTAGTAAGTCAGTTTTGGAGAAAGCTTGCAGATGCTGCGTCACGTCGCTTGCGCGCTGTGACGCACTTGTTTCCCGTATCGCTACAGAAAAGCGTCCGCGGCAAACTTAGAACATGTACTGTCTTCTTACAATGCGTCACTCCTGTCGTCTAATGGTCTTCGCGTAGGGCGACATGTGTAACTTTATGAAGAAAGTCCACACGTATTACAGGAAATTTCGATTTACTGCAGCGAGCGTCAACAGAGCACAGAAAAATATGCTACCAAATACAGGTGAGAAACATAGAACTGCAGATATGATGCAAGAATGGAGCATACCGTACCGCTATCTTCTCTAAACGTGGAAGACACTTACTTGTGTGCAGGGCGCACTGTACAGCCGCACAGGACGCAGGAACACGGCTTTCCCTAATGAGCCGGCAGGCTGACTGCGTGTGTCGACAGCGGGCAGCGTAGTGCGGAACAGACTAAACAGTTTACGCGCTGCTGGCGCCACGCCGGCGTTTCGCATTTATTCACGGCAGTCTTCTGATCGCGAACCGCCCTAGCGAGTCGAGCAACATCTCTCCGCGAGTCATCATCTCAACACACACTCCATTACGAACAGCATTCTAGGAGACTCAAATTACTAAGAAGTGCTGTGAAGCCATACCATCAAGCGATTGGAAAAAACACTAGTATTTAGGATACAAAATAAAGTACTCGATGTAAAAATCAATTAAGTAACTTCAGTAACTAAGGACTCAGTCAACTTGCACTTCAAATAATGATTTTACTCTGGTGTGGAGCCACAGTCACATAAAACTTTTTGAAAGATGTAACTGCCATTTGAAAAAAAAAATTGTTTATATAACCAAAGATAAATATCTTGATGATGACTTGAGTAGAACACGAGTCTAATGATCTTAGATACTAGTAATATTTGAAAATCTAGATTGTGGAACAAAACCTGTTGTACAGGCAAATGGCGGTTATATGTTTAAAAATGCATTTCAAATTTTTTGGAACATTTTTCGAGGAAAAACAGCGATCTCAATAATATTATAACTTATTTCAGCTGTTTATTTTTATATGACCGGTTTCGATCTTCGAAGATGATCTCTTAGAAGATCGAAACCGACCATCTAAAAATAAAAATAAACAACTTAAATGCGATCACGACTTGGAGTACTGAAATAAATTTACCTTTCAATTTGACATGTTATGCGAGGTTTGCTGAGAGATGATGGTACATCGTTGTAGAGGTATTTTTCCCTGTTTTTTTTTTTTTTTTTTTTTGCCGAGTCAATACCTAGTCGTGGCGAAAAGTTACTCATTGGCCTAGTGAAATATGGAAATGCCTGGCAACTTAACGCTCGAAGTTGTCGTTCCAGCAAAAGATACAACGGGCTTTACCTTAAAAAGTATGGCCACCTTTTCCTTGTCGAAAATTTTCTTTGGGAACCGAGTTTTCAGATGGCACCTAGAGCAGTAGAGACTCGCACGTGCTCACTTTCTGGACTACCGTGAAGGCGTCAGAAGGTGTTTACGTGACAGGTATTGTCAGCCATCAGGGTAGGTGGCATGCTGTAAGTGGGAACTTTAGTGCTGTGGCCGCAGAAGGTTAGAGAAGCCTGCCGTTTTTCAGCGATCAAATGTCTTAAGTATCTAGTGCTCACGTGTCTTGACAACTCGATTAATCAACATTAAGAAAGTACGAGTGCTGTTAAGTAGCCTCTTTATATGTTGAAGGATAAGACGACTAAAGACGAGAGCACGAGAGTAATATTTATTATTAGATTATCCTCTGTTTAAATGCGCCATTAATGTACAATGATACAGACTTAATAGTAAATATAAAGTATGCAATCAGTATACAAGCACCAAAAATTCTAAGTTTAGACTGACACTGTCCATTGCTGTGTACATAACATGACATCTCAGCTACGGAACGATGCGAGAAGGTACCTGTTGACACAGACACATTTTGATCAGCAGCGCTATGAAACTAGTGAAGGTGCCAGTGTGGTATTGAACTTGAGATTACTAACGTCAGCGACAGAATGCGCTGTAGGGATGTAGACCTGTTAGATTGGCCTATACATATTCACCTTGTCCGTATACTGTGAGTACTTGCTCATCCATCAGACAAGAAGCATAATATGGGGACGCGATGGGGCGGTGGTAGAAATGGTAAGATAGACGCATTCCGCTCCGTTTGAGATGCACTTCGATGTACGTGGAACCAACGTTACTTATCTCGAACTCATCCATATTTTCGAGCACCATCATAATCATTTGAGATTCCCACCAGCGGAACGGTGGGCGCCGCTTCCAGCGTGGTAACGTACCTGGGATTACTCCCGTCACCAACCATTCCATTTGCCTCTTTCGCTACGTAAATCATGTAAGTAGTAAACGGCTGCAGACTGGTGATATTCGTCTGCACAGACAGGTCGTGGCCGCGCACTACCACCACTGCTTCCCCTGTCCTGCACGTCGGGTTGTGTGGCGACACTATGGGGCGAACATTCTGCAGACGATTCTGACACTCCAACCCGAATCGTACTTCGATATACGTGGAGCCCACAGTACTTATCTCGATTTCGTTAACCTTTGCCAGTCCGCTATCAGGTCTGAATTCACATTTAGCCCAAGTCATGCCACTGCTCGACGTGTTAGTATTCGAGGATATCGCGAAGTGGTGCACTTTCTCCTCGCGCACTGTAATATTCGCGGTTCGAATGTCTTTAGATACGCGAGTCCAGTTTAAGTGACCAGAGCAGTGACTGGGTCCGTCGCGACCGTTTTGGCACCAAAACACAGTGTAACTCTCTACTTTTGCCGCCCACTCTTTATCCGAAGGATTCCACGACAGCTGTACGACACCTTTCCCGTCGACATATTTGGTCAAGCCCGTCGGTGTTGGTGGAAGTGTCTGCTCGGACGGAACATGGACGACTGAACTCTCCTCCGAAGTACCCTCCTTATTCGCCGACACGATTCTGAATGAGTAGCTGTCCGTTGTCAGCTCGTCGTACCTGACGTAACTTTCACCACTCTCAGTCGGCTAGATACTCACAATCTCGCCATTCTGCTCCACGGACGAAACGTTGTACGAGAAGTTGTCTCCATTCTCAGAGCATCTGGGGATGCGCTGCCAGTAGATGATAATGTCTCGTCTGTTCAGTCTTCCGACGATTTGAAAGCTCCCGCTGTCGACCGTCGGAGGGAAGGACGGCACAGTAGGCAGCGTTTTGAATATGTGTGATGCAGGTTCCGACCACATGTTTTCGCCGTCGGCCGTGGCAGACTTCAGGTACAGTCTAACGTCATACAGTGCGTTAGGATAGCGCAGTCCGACTAGTGTGTAACTGGTGCTCGTCTTCTCCAGCTGTGACGTATCTGCTGTCTCCCAAGCGTCAGGCGGGATCGCACACGGATTTGTACTGTACACGGATTTGTACTGTATCTTGCGATCGAGGCCGGATGGAAACTCCTTCATTTTAATTGGGATATTCCATTGCAGATGACAGCGGGATGCAAATAGAGAGCGGAAAAGAAGAGATGGACAGAGAGAGAGGGAGGAGAAAATATACAGAGGGGGGGGGGGGGAGGGAGGAGATCGGGACGTGTATCTAATTCACATACAAACTGGAAACGTATGCCTTCTCTTTTCTTTCTTTTCCACTTGACCAGACGGCCAAAGCAAAGTGTGGCCGGGTGCAGCTAGTGTTACATAAATATGGCAGTAACTTCTGCACTGTAAGATTTGTAACGAAGTCGTACTGTCTGAGGTCCGCAACAGAATTGGATCGGAGAGCATCTCTCCGTGGTTTTACGGACTCGCCTACACCGAGAGTTTGTCGAGTGTAGTTCGTATAACCAACTTTACCAGGAGGGAAGGGCGGGTGTAAGTAATGGCGGTTTCTGCGGCTTTTGGCGGGCGAGATTTCCTGGCGTTAATGTTTGTCGTCGGGGCACCAAGGGAACGACCGCGCCAGGATAGCGTTTATACTCACGACGGCGTGTTTACAGTCGAAATTTGAACGCAACGGTTCCCAACCGATATACGCCATCTTGAGACTTTCTTAAAATATAACTAATTTTAAAAATAATCTGACCCATCCACACAACGATCCTGTACTTGGTAACACACCTGTGGGTCCAAATGGCACAGTTAGTTTGATATTAATGCATAAACTTGCCGATTAAGTCTATCGACTTGCCTTTTTTAACTATGCAATAGGCCCGAGATTACTATCATTACAAGCGAATTACCTTCTCTCGGAGCAGGCACACTAGTTTCCTCCGCGTCCACAAAAGCACGAAGAGACTGCGAGGCCCATTCCGCTGCGATCGTTACAGATCTCACGATTATAGTGCGGAATTTGCCGTCATTTTTATTTGACATGAATTGGCTCCCATCGCCTTGGTCTTGTTTCATTTCACATCAGCAGCAGTTAGATAGTGCCGCGACTCAAAGCTCTTGCCTACTTCGCCCACCGCTATTACGATGAATACGCAGCGTGCGCTGCGAACTGGCGGTACGTATCACATTCACCGATGCTGACGTGGTAAGAAATGTCGCGCTTACTCCACTTTCTGTCTGTCACTATCTCTCTTGTTATTTAGTCTCTCTTGTTAGTTAGTTAGTCGTTTCACTGGATACAACTTTATAACTGCACGACGTGTTTTCTTTCTTTTAGAAAGTTTCTTATGTTATTAAGGACGACTCACGGACGAGTAATCCAGAATACTGGGTTCGTGTCGTTTCGTAGTGTAACAAGGCTACATCTCATTTCATCTGTAATTGTGGATCAGTATACATTGATTCCTTTAACTGCTTGTCCGTTGCTTGTTTGTAGCTTCCTCCTACCCCCCCCCCCCCCCCCATATAATTTATTCTGGCAGCAGAAATACGCGTCGTATGAAAAGGTGTCAGTTGTCTCCACGGTCAGCGGACAGAGGGTCTGCAGGTAAGAATTTTTTTATCTGCTAACAGGGAAATTTTAACAGTCAAGACAGCTGATTCATTTACTTAATTTACATTTTGCCGAAATATAAGCGCTGCAAGTCAAACAATGTACAGAGTGATTCAAAAAGAATACCACAACTTTAGGAATTTAAAACTCTGCAACGACAAAAGGCAGAGCTAAGCACTATCTGTCGGCGAATTAAGGGAGCTATAAAGTTTCATTTAGTTGTACATTTGTTCGCTTGAGGCGCTGTTGACTAGGCGTCAGCGTCAGTTGATGCTAAGATGGCGACCGCTCAACAGAAAGCTTTTTGTGTTATTGAGTACGGCAGAAGTGAATCGACGACAGTTGTTCAGCGTGCATTTCCAACGAAGTATGGTGTTAAACCTCCTGATAGGTGGTGTATTAAACGTTGGTATAAACAGTTTACAGAGAATGGGTGTTTGTGCAAAGGGAAAAGTTCTGGACGGCCGAGAACGAGTGATGAAAATGTAGCACGCATCCAGCAAGCATTTGTTCGCAGCCCAGGAAAATCGACTCGCAGAGCTAGCAGAGAGCTGCAAATTCCACAATCAACTGTATGGAGAGTCCTACGAAAAAGGTTAGTTATGAAACCTGAACGTCAACTACCCGAGGCGATGGATCGGCCGCCAGGCAGCCCGTGACAGAGCACTTCATCACTGGCCTCCAAGAAGCCCTGATCTTACCCCCTGCGATTTTTTCTTATGGGGGTATGTTAAGGATATGGTGTTTCGGCCACCTCTCCCAGCCACCATTGATGATTTGAAACGAGAAATAACAGCAGCTATCCAAACTGTTACGCCTGATATGCTACAGAGAGTGTGGAACGAGTTGGAGTATCGGGTTGATATTGCTCGTGTGTCTGGAGGGGGCCATATTGAACATCTCTGAACTTGTTCTTGAGTGAAAAAAAATCTTTTTAAATACTCTTTGTAATGATGTATAACAGAAGGTTATATTATGTTTCTTTCATTAAATACACATTTTTAAAGTTGTGGTATTCTTTTTGAATCACCCTGTATTACTTCCTGCTACCGTATATCTCGCGAAAAGGCCGTGAAGGTAAAATTAGAGAGATTCCAGCTCTCACGGAGGCTTACCGAGAATGGTTTTTCCCGCGAACAATTCGCGACTGGAACAGGAATTACACTGAGACATAACTTCGTATCAATCAAAACGTATTAACAGCTCCAAGAAATGTTAAAACAAGAAAAAAATATGTTCAAATGTGTGTGAATTCTTAAGGGACCAAACTGCTGAGGTCATCAGTCCCTAGACTAACACACTACTTAAACTAACTTATGCTAATAACAGCACACACACACACACACACACACACACACACACACACACACACACACACGCCCAAGGGAGGACTCGAACCTCCGGCGGGAGGGGCCGCGCATTAAAACGAGAGAGAGAGAGTAACACACACATGAATTCCTCCTTTCCGTTCCTTTCCTCCGAGGCTTAACTTGTGTTCCATTTCTTACGAATTCATTGCGTACATCTACATCCATATTCCGCAAGCCGCCGTATGATGTGTGGCACATTCCCAAATTTTGCCTGGTCACTGTGACATTCACAAATATTGTTGCTTCATCACTGAAGATGACGAGTTTCTCACAAAACCTATCCTCTTCCATAAGCTGTTAGCACTGTGCCAAAAGTTCTAAACATCTGACATGTCATCGGAAGTCAGTTCTTGTAGCCATTGCAGGTGACAAGGCTTCAGCTTCAATCGCTTCCTTAAGATGTTACAAATGGTTGGTTGTGGTTCGTGAACTTAAACGGACTACGTGCAAACTTCGCCCGCGCGTGGTCAACAGTTTCTTCACTCACTTCAGATCGGCCCGTTGATTCAACTTCGCAGAGACAGCCTGAAGCTTTAAATTACGCATAACATTGCCGAATGGAGTTGGTGGCCGTCTGTTGAATTTCGTTCTGAAGTGTCATCGCACTGTTACGGCAAAGTGACATGAGTGCACTTCAAGCACAACATCCGCTTTGTCGGCGCCTGTCACCATCTTGCCTAACTGCTCACTGCTGCGCTCTCGTGGCAGAAATCTGAAGTGCGGCTGCAACTGTACGAAACTTTTTTTATATTGTCACAATATGTCAATTAATGTAGCTCCAGTGAATTTATGAAATCGGTTCAGTCACTTACAATAACCTTGTACGCCCTACTTATTAATCGTATTTCGCCGCGTGCGAGTCAGAGAATATATTTAAAAGCTGTGATTAAAATGTTAAGCACCGCCGCGCATAAAGGAATTTTTGCACACTTCCACTGTTTCATTAGTATAATTCTAACAGAATACAATGATATCGTTTCTGTTCTTCTTTATCCTCTGTAAGGATAAAACGTAATTTAGTGGTTCTAAGAGAGCCATTTTGTGACAAATAAAATGTAACTATTCTGTACACCATGGAAAAAAATGGATACATTCATTCTGGTGAGAATTCCTCGATTTCCTATGAATTAATTTTGTCGTTTGAAATTTCTTGATTACTCATCATCTATTTTTTTTTTCTCAAGCATTTGCGAATCAATGTGGAATGACATCGTCGACAACTCGTAGTTTGGCCAAACGCGGCCTGCAACTTCGGATCAAGTCTGAAATTCTGCTACTGATTTAAAGAAAGATTTAATTATTTTTACGGCGGCCGAACATTGTGGACTCTTATCTGAAGCCGGCCGGAGTGGCCGTGCGGTTCTAGGCTAGCCGGCATGGTAGCTCAGCGTGTTCGGTGAGAGGGCTACGCGCCCTCTATAATAAAAAAACTGAGTTAATCGATCATCAACGAACTTAAACGGATGTCTTACGACGTCCGCCCCGAGCAGACACAACGAACGAAAACGAACAAAATGAGATTAAAAAAAAAAAAAAAAAAAAAAAAAAAAAAGGCGCTACAGTCTGGAGCCGAGCGACCGCTACGGTCACAGGTTCGAATCCTGCCTCGGGCATGGATGTGTGTGCTGTCCATAGGTTAGTTGGGTTTAATTAGTTCTAAGTTCTAGGCGACCAGGAGTTAATGTGATTGGAATCACCACTTGCAATATTTAACTTCACTGAAAATAGTATCAAAAATAATATTCGAGACGTAAATTCTAACGAGAACTATATTTTTTAAGAAATTATAACAATAACAATAGTAATAAGTTTTTTTAAAAAATCTCATACATTTTGATTGACTATTCGGTAATTTCCAAGAATGTTTGCTTATCGAAGTCGCGGGGTCCAAAAGATATATATCGAACGTGCGACCGTAAAACGATCATGCGATTCTGGTGGCGGGCGTTATGTTAAATTATTTGTGATCGTCATTATCTGTTTTCCGTCGTTCCCTTACTTGCTCTAAGTTGCATACCTGTGCGAATTATTTGTGGGTCGCTAGGGAAACACAGACGATTTATGTAGGTTGTGAGTGGGATGTCTGGTTTTCTTGACGTTTCTTCGGCGGATTCTCTCACATGGAAAAATCTAATTCCATGCTTACCCAGCGTAGAAAATTGTTTCACTTTTTGTCGCAAATATGGAGTACTAAGGGACGGGAAAAGGAGGGACAGTGTAGACTGTGGTGGTGCAAAGTGTGTAAAACTTCGTAAGAAGAGTTTCGATTCTGAAATACCGTTACAATTTCATTGCGGACAGTGCGAAAAACGAACGAGTACCAGGAAGAAGACAAGGTTCGACTTTTCCAAATTATCCACCCAGACCAGCGTAATTCTTCTACTGTGTGATATTGGCAGAGTTTACCGAGGCTATGGCAAAAAGTGAATTGTTCCTTAGCGTACACATCACATAGACTTTCACTGGACGACAACACCGATGACGAGTAAGGTAAGTCGTCTCCTTTGTAATTATAAGTATCTTTGTAACGCTCTTCTTTTTTTGTTGCTGTAGTGACTACCGTAAACGTACTCATAAATATATATGAAGATGGTATCTATTCTTTCGGGCATGTCCGGAAGAACAGATATCATCTTCATATATATATAGTTATGCTCACCGGCCATTTGACCATCTTCTTCTGTGCGGATGCACAAACAGCGCCCGAACTCTTACGGGAATCGGCAGTAAAGCCGCGAGTAATGAGTATAATGAGCAGGGGCACTATGAATATAGTGCGGGACAATCAGCTGCGAATGTGGGTCTCAGGTGAGGCGTGCCAGAGATAAGTCCCTGCAGTCGCACTATCCTCTGTGTCCTCGGTGGCTCAGATGGATAGAGAGTCTGCCATGTAAGCTGGAGATATCTTGTTCGAGTCCCGGTGTGGGTACATATTTTCAACTGTCCCCGTTGACTTATATCAACACCTGTATTCAATTAAGGGTATTCATTTCATTGTACTCATAAATACCATTGTACTCATAAATCCCGCCACCAGAGTCGCATGATCGATTTAGGATTGCACGTTCGATATGTATCGTTTGGACACCGCGACTTCGATAGGCAATGATTCTTGGATATTGCCGACTATTCGGTCAGACCTGTCACCCTGAAAAATAAATGGGTAGTGAAAATACGTTGAGCAGTTACACACTGCGATCAGGCTTCCCAGACAGAAAATGAAATCTGTCCTGGGTAGCTGCTCTCTATAAGTTGCGCCACACTTCCGCCAGATCGCGTTGTCACTATCAAACGAACGCGAAAGCGCTGACTCACTTTTGCGGCGCTCGAACGATCCCGACGCCACTTGCTTCCGAAATAACGGTCCCGTGTTCTTTGCAGGCCGCAGCTCTTCCCGACCGAAGTGGCGTAGTGGTTGAGTCGCTGAATTCTGGGGACTGCGGTTCGAATGCTCCTACGCTCATCTAGAATGGTTACCCTAAGGCCATCATCAAATGGGACGTGTTTGTCATCGTGAAGCTGGTCAGACATCTTGTCCGTCGAGGTTGCTGCACGCTCTGAAACGACCTGCTACATCTGGCCAACGTGCTCCTCATCGTGATTTGCGACCTCGGCGCTCTCCAGCGGCAATCTCAGACATGTGACGCGTAGATCAGGCGGTTTCTTTATGAAAATGAACGCATGTAAAGCAGCTGCATTGGCTATTGTCGAAGAAAAACGGAGGAAATCGTGAACAAGAATCTGCATTCGTCGATGGGTTGAACGATCTGACATACATACTAGTGTAAGTTATTCATTATTACTACTGAACCTACATTCCAGTTTAGATTTTAAATTGAATATAGTTAGTGTCTAATGTCAGTTTGCGTATGCATAATATCCATATTCTCGACGTTGCACTGACTGCTACCATCATTCTGAAGCAACGTACTTCTTCAGATAGATTTCAAGATCGAGACTCGTTTCGTAATTTCATTTGAATGGAAGAGGAGACGTTTTCGAAGCTGCTCACCATAACTGAAGTAGATATTTAGTGGGAAGGTACAAACGTGAAGCATTCCATAAACCCAAGAGTTAGGTACACATATTTTACACAAAGCTGCATAACAGCAAAAACTTCAATTGTGTAACTTGTGTTTTCTTTCTGTCATAGACTGTCAGGTACGTCAGGGTTTCTGGCCACTGGAGAAACATTCCAGTCGTTGGATTTTGAAACACGAATTGCAGCAAATTTTAGCAAGAAATATCCAGAATCTTTCAGAAAATAAAGATGGAAAAAAAAATTTGGAAGGAGATGGATTGAATCTGCTACCTTTCTCTCCACAGCCCAAGACGCTGCTAACAACGCTAAAGCTTCAATACGACAGCCAGGTCTCCGTAATATATTGTGTAAGGACTGTATTTAAAAATATCATTATCTGATAATTAACTACAACAGACAATCACAATGACGCCTTTTTGATAAATGTTCATTATGCTGTAGCACCGAAACAGTATACTTCCGTAGCACACACGTCATAACTTAATATTTAATACAGGAAGCTTTTCTCTACAAGCATGTAGTTTCCTGTCATTTTATTATAAGAAATAGCAGCTGAAACGACGCGTTTTCGAGAGATCCTCAGTTCGCTCATGCTTCGAAACAGCTTGCATTCATACCTCGCACTCTAATTCAGTATAATATGGCAGCTCCTCTGTTCTGCCTGCGACATAAAAACGATGTCGCATCTCAATGGCGACGTTCCTCTCTACGAGGCAAAAATCTGACATGACAGATTCGTTTCACGCTCCGCAGTGTATGGGACGTGAATTACATGCTGTGGTGTTACCTGCTCCACGTCCGCGTGCGTTTTCACGTCCCGCGAGAGGACACGAGGCAGATACCGAGATAGTTCCTTTGACACGGCTGACTTCCTTCTCTATTGTTCCTTAGTACGAGACAACGTTCAGCCTCTAACGAGCGAGTCGTGAAAGGGACGTTAAATCCTAATTATACTTCCTTCTGTAGATTTCCTAGAGGTGTGTGTGTGTGTGTGTGTGTGTGTGTGTGTGTGTGTGTGTGTGTGTGTGTGTGTGTGGCCGGCCGCGGTGGTCTCGCGGTTCTAGGCGCGCAGTCCGGAACCGTGCGACTGCTACGGTCGCAGGTTCGAATCCTGCCTCGGGCATGGATGTGTGTGATGTCCTTAGGTTAGTTAGGTTTAAGTAGTTCTAAGTTCTAGGGGACTGATGACCAAAGCAGTTGAGCCCCATAGTGCTCAGAGCCATTTGAACCATTTGTGTGTGTGTGTGTGTGTGTGTGTGTGTGTGTGTGTGTGTGTGTATTACAGTCGACTTGTGATGATTATGTAATATTCATGATGGCTCTCCGCTTTCCCAATATAGCCCAGTCAATTGGTGCACAAAGCTACCATTTTTGGTAACAAAATTGCGGAAGATTTTTCTCAGCGGTCTTTTGGGGAGTGCTGAGACCGAATTTCATGTTTGCTGCCTTGGAGGAGGTCGGTCTCACATCGAAAAAAGCAAATAACTTGAAAATTTCCCGCACGTTTCTCGGTTTTTCGCTTATCTATCGAAAACCACGCCTTTCGAAAATGACCGCTCTATGCAAAATTGAAGTAGACGAATTTTCCTACACAATGCATTATTTAGGTTTGGTTTTCTGACGAGCGGTATCTGTGCCAGAGCGCGCCGAAAGCAGTTTTTTTATACTGCGAACGTGTAGCGCCGATGAGAGAAAGACAGGTGCGCCCGTCCCCCTCTTCTAGGAAATTCAATGTAATTTCACGTGGTGTGAGGGTTTTCGTAGTTAAAATGTATATTTTTCTAGTTGTATGGGCTTTTTGATGTTTCCGCAGGTGGACAAAAAAATGACTGCTTTTTGGGGCGCTCTAGCGCCGATACCGCACGTCAGCCAATCAACCCTGACTAGTGCATTTTGTATTTTGTATAGGGTAGTCCTCTTCGAAAAACGCATAGTTTCCAGAGGTAAGAGAAAAATTGAAAAAAGGTACGAAAATTCTGAGGTTATTTGAGTTTTTGGATGTGAAGCTAACCTCTTACAAGAGAGCAAGCTTGAAATTCAGATTCAGCATCCCCAAAAACAAATAAAACCATTGAGGGGAAAAAAATCAGCAGTTTGGTCACGATAAAATCACCATTTAACTGGGCTGCTAGACCAAGAACAGGGCATCGCTCATTTTAATACATGGTTCCAACATCAGAGAGCTCAAGTCCGCTAGTCTACACTTAGGTCGGTCTTCGCAAAGTTTTATCATCTAGAACTAATCAAGCTTCGACCATAAAACTTCGTGATGATGTGAGTCATAACCTACAACGCAACACATAAGTGATGTATGACTTGGAGGAGAGGCTGGTCGTAGAAGTCTGCATGCCATTTGTTCAGGAAATGATCCACCTCGAAAACTGCCTCGGTTTCATTCTGGAAATATCTGCCCGCATAGGTTTCTTCGCACGAGGAAAAAGGACTAAGTCAATGTATGCCATGTTAGGAGAATACAGCTGTGAAACAAAATTTGATAGCCGAAAGAAGCAGCATGTGTGAGTGTATGCCGCGTAGAATGAGCCGTCGCGGAGAAAATTACCAACCTAACACCTTCTCACGAAACTTCGTCATCAGAGCCTCCCATAACCTCGTCGGAACGTTTCGGTAGAACGCAACTGAGTAAAGTTGTAACTCTACCATAGGCTACTGTAGACTATCATAAGTGTGGACTACGATAGTTTTTCTAGTAGCTTTGGCTAGTTAATGTCATACCTGCGTTACCTATATGTTAGATGTGTTGGATACCTATCGGACGTTACCTTATAACCGGTCGCTTTCTTTACGCATGCACTCAGTGTCTTAGTAGATTCCGCCAGAAACAGGAAGAGGTTAACCGACTAGAAACTGAGTGAGAATATATAATGGGACGGGTAACTTAGAGAAAATTTTGTCCTACTTAGTTATCCTTCTGCTTCTTATTTAGAAATAAGCAATATTTATAGCAAAACTGAAACTGTCAATGTTCAGTTCAGTTATTTTAAAATTGTTGATTTGTAACGTGAAAGAGGAATGTTGTAGTAAAAATAAAGAAAAAAGTACATATCTATCATATAGCGCTAGCAAATGCAGTCTCCTCAACGAAAAGGAAAAATAAAAAAAACTGCGAAACAAAACTACATGAAACATGGCTTCAACACTTCGTCGAACTTTTATAGAACTTGTTTGATCAATAATAACTGAAAACTGCGATAAACTAATTTTTATTACTTATAAACTGCAATTTATATTCTGTAAGGACATAAAATACGTAATGGACTAGCACAGAACGATAAACGTTTCTAATCATGTGGAAATCAAACAAAAAACGAAGTCGTCGATTCCCAGTCTTTCTCCTACAAATTCAATTATGTTTCTTTCCCTACGAATGCTACCAATACAACCGGTAATCGTACCATTTACTACGTCATTTATGTAGTGTACTAAAAATAACGAACCGTAGTTTTGGTATAGCGCAACTCTAGTCCTGTTACAGTTTGTCCCCTTACTAGCATAATCTGCAACAACACCACGGCAGTACCAAGAAAACTCAGCATCATCTCGCTAGAACATGGTTGGGCGGCGGTGAATCCACACGTTTCCACTGCTTCCTTTGCTCCTTAGTCTCGGAGTCATGGTGACATACACAGCAGTTGCCAGTGGCTATTAGGCAGCTAAAGATGTCATTTGGATTGCCTTGGCACTGCTACAACATTTCCGCTGCTGCCCGGTTCAGCGGGACTTTTGAATAGGTGTGAACAGTCGCGGAACCCAGCGGCCTTAGGAATCTTCATAATGTGTAATACGTTGAAAACTGATGCACGATTGATTTTCACCATTTCCACTGCCGCCTAGATAGTGACACGCCGGTCTTCGAGCGCCAGGCCTCCGCTGCATAGACAGATGGTCCGCCACTTCGTTCTTCGTTGGTAAGACCCCTTTGATCACATTAAAGTATCTGCCTTACCTAAAGTATCTGCGTTACCTAAGTGGAGTGTTATATGGCGGCGGATTGTTGTCGTGCACTTCCACAAACTCAACGTGGCTTTTCGCAGCGCTGTTCCCATTCGAACACTGACGGGCGGTTTCTGAAGAGGATTGTGTCGAAAACCAAGACACAGACAGCTGCAAAACTCACTGCAGAAAGAATGTCACACTCGCGAACCCTATAGGCACCAAACGAACACGAAAGAAACTCCATAAGCAGGGAACTGCAGAACGAGCTGGAATTCCAAAACACTCACCAGAGATGCAAATGACAGTAATAGAAAACCTTGGCTAAGGAACAAAAAGATGACATCAGTTGGTGGGATGAATCGTGTTTCACAGTTTCCGAGTGTACGTCCAAAGAGTGAAACATGACGGGAGTTCAGTGGTGATTTGGGCAGCCATATCGTGGTATTCCACGGGCCCATAGTTACTCTGGAAGGTTACATTATTGCAGGGTTTACGTGACCGTCTTGGCTGATCAGGTTCACTCCGTTGCGCAATGTTTGTTCCGAACTGGTGACGCTGAGTACACATACATTGAATGGTCCACGAATGGTTCTGCGAGCACGAGGGCGAATTTTCGTATCTGCCTTGGCCACCACAGTCAGCACATCTCAATATCGTTGAGCGTTTGTGTTCTACTGAATGTTCTCATTTTGAGAAGTAACTTATTAAAAACATTCAAAAGCCAAGATCACATAATCTGTTATTCAAAATGACAGTCACTATCGCATTATTTAATTTGCCGCCAACCGGTTTCAACCCGCGATGGGGTCATCTTCAGGGCAATTTACACCATTGGGTCGATCGCTGCATAGTTACCAACCGTGCACAGGCAGGGTGACGACTCCAGCGAGCGACCAAATGGTGTAAATTGCCCTGAAGATGACACCATCGCGGGTTAAAACCGGTTGGCAGCAAAATAAATAATGCGATAGTGACTGTCATTTTGAATAATTGATTAAAAGTAAATTAATCGCTGTGTATCTCCATACAACTATGTTGTCTAAAAATTCAAGATCACATAAATATTTCTTTTCTTAAAAAAACTGGTTTCGACAGATTCTGCTGTCATCTTCATATCTTAAAGAATCTTTTTATTATGAAATGTGTTAATTTTTAAGTTGGACCACAGACCAAGTTGTCACGTAGATAAAAAACAGCACATTATAAAAGGTTTGTCGTAACTAAAATATTCAAACACAAACCACCTTGTGCAAATGTAGTCCATATAGATACTGCTCACAGATTATTGTTACGTCACTACTGTGTTTTTCTGATGTAACAAGCATCTGTGAGCGGTATATACCTGTATATATCGACATGTATCTTGAGCTAACAGCCATGTCCGTTTATATACCGCTCACAGATGATTTTTACGTCACTACTGTGATCGGTGTACACCTGTATATGGGGACATGGACGTGGGACATTTGCACAAGGTGGTTTATGTTTGAATATTTTAGTTATGACAAACCTTTTATAATGCGCTGTTTTTTTATCTACGAGACAACTTGGCGTTTGGTTCGATTTAAAGTGAACACGTTTCATAACAAGAAGATTCTCTAAGGCGTGAAGATCACAGCAAAATCTGTAGAAAACGGTTGTTTTTAAATAAAGAAATATTTATGTGATCGTCAATGTTTTTAACTTTGTGTTCTACCTTGAAGAGATAGTGCGTGATCCCCATCCACTTCCATCATCGTTACCTGAACTTGTCACTATTTTTCGGGACGAATGTTACAAGATTAGGCAGCATGTCACTGATTGAGCGGTCCCTCCCGCCGGAGGTTCGAGTCCTCCCTCGGGCATGGGTGTGTGTGTTGTTCTTAGCATAAGTTAGTTTAAGTAGTGTGTAAGTCTAGGGACCGAAGACCTCAGCAGTTTGGTCCCATAGGAATTCACACACATCTGAACGTCTGAAACTCTACAGGATCTGTATTTATCCATTCTGTAACTACTGGAACGTGTTCTGAATGCCAGCGAGTGCCTTGCACCGTATTAGCCATGGTAATGTGCTATGTTTTTGGTACTTCCAAATTTCTGTCTACTCCCTGTATGATTTCGCCCCCCCCCCCTCCCCCCTCCCCCCCCCCCCCCCCCCCAATACCAGTAAACACAACAAAACTGCAATTTTTAGTTTACAATTGTGACGTGAGAATATAACACGTCGACATCAGATGTTATAAGTTTTATGTATGGCCGTGCCTAATGGCATAGAAGCTTTACGGTTTGTTATATTACAGGATAATAAGAATATATCATCTTGTAGTACAACATACCTTACACCTTCTATGAATATATTTATATGGTTGTTTGTAAGTGGAGCACTGTGGTTTCCTTGTTTTATAGCACTTGATAATGGAATAACGTACTCCCATATGATGATGTGGTAAAAACATTACACGTTTGGCATTTGGTGCGTCACATTGCCATTATCGAAACACAGCTATATGACAATTTTGAAAGAAAAGCTAAGTAAATTGTCAGTTATACCAAGACAATGTGTGAAGATGTCGACTGAGTTCCTGCATCTCGCTATCTTCTCGGCGCAGACACGGCAAGATAAGGGGTAGTGAGGGCCCCAGGAATACTCCAGAGTGCAAGGGTTCCTTCCTGTGGCAGAGATAACTGCTGGAGGAGGGAGGGTGTCTCGCACGCTACAGGCGCCAGACGCCGCCCACCGAGAATAGACCCGCAGCTCCGCGTCGTCTCGTCATCCGCCAGCGTAACTGAACTCACTGGACGCGGCGGGCGGTTGTCAGTAACAGCACTTGCACGGCAGAGCTAGACGATCTGTGTCCGCGACGACACCCACAGCCTGTTTAACGTCCGAGCGACACAGCGGAGCTCACCATCTGCAGCATCGCCGGTAGAACCGACTGTGGTCCTTTGGTGCAGAGCCGAGTGGAGGGTCTGAATCAGGCGGGTCTGTGACCGTGTAGGCTGCAGATGCCTTGACTTGCGCCATCCGGTGGTAAGTTTCCGGGTTCCGCTTAATAGGTCAGGAGTCCACTACACACAGGAGGCGGCTACACGGGTCGCGGGGGCTTTGTGGAAGGGACTGGGCGGTTTTTTTTTTTTTTTTTTTTTAGGTTAGAGGGTCTCAGGGAACCACAGAAAGGGCGTCCGTCAGAAAGTGGGCAGGTAAAACACAGTAAGGTAGTTGTAGAAACGATTGGTATTGTAGTTGTAAATTGTCGTAGCTGTGTTGGGAAAGAACCAGAGCTCCAAGGTCTAAAAGAAAGCACTGAAGCTCAAATAGTTGTAGGTACAGAGAGATGGCTAAAGACGGAAATAAGTTCAGCCGAAATTTTTTCAAACGATCTAACAGTGTTCAGAAAGGATAGATTAAATACAGTTGGTGGTGGAGTATTTATTGCAGTCAGAGGTAGTTTGCATTGTAGCGAAATTGGAGTAGATAGATCGTGTGCAATAGTATAGATAGAGGTTATACCTGACAATCGGAGGCCGGCCGAAGTGGCCGTGCGGTTAAAGGTGCTGCAGTCTGGAACCGCAAGACCGCTACGGTCGCAGGTTCGAATCCTGCCTCGGGCATGGATGTTTGTGATGTCCTTAGGTTAGTTAGGTTTAACTAGTTCTAAGTTCTAGGGGACTAATGACCTCAGCAATTGAGTCCCATAGTGCTCAGAGCCATTTTTTTGACAATCGGACTAAACTAAAATTATACAATTATAGTCGGTGGTGACATCAATCTACCTTCGATATGGTGGAAAAGTTATACGTTTAAAGCCGGCGGCAGGCATAAAACATCATCCGAAATTGTACTGAATGCTTTCTCAGAAAATTATTTTGAACAATTAGTTCATGAGCCCACTCCAAACGTAAATGGTTGCGAAAGCATACTTGACCTTTTAGTACAAATAATCCTGGACAAATAGTGAGTGTTGTGACGAATACAGGGATTAGTGACCACAAGGCAGTTGCTGCTAGGCTGAATACCGTAGCTCCTACAACCATCAAAAAGAAACGCAAAGTATTTCTATTTAAAAAAAGCTGATAAAAATGCTCTTAAAGCCTTTTTAAGAGACAGTCTTCACTCCTTCCGATCTGATCATGTAAGGTTAGAAAAGCTGTGGAATGTTTTCAAAGAGATAGTATCAACAGCAATGAGAGATATATATCACATAAATTAATAAGTGATGGTACTGATCCCCCATGGTACACAAAACGGGTCAGATTGTTGTTGCAGAAGCAACGAAAAAAGCATACCAAATTTAAAAGAACGCAAAATCCCCAAGATTGACAAAGTTTTACAGAAGTTCGAAATATGGCGCGAACTTCAATGTGAGATGCTTTTAATAGTTTCCACAACGAAATTCTGTCTCGAAATATGGCAGAAAACCCAAAGAGATTCTGGTCATACATAAATCAAACCAGTGGCAAGACACAATCAACACCTTCACTGCGCGATAACAACGGCGAAGTCACTGATGACAGTGCCACTAAAGCAGAGTTATTAAACACTGTTTTCCGAAACTCCTTCACCAAAGAAGACGAAGTAAATATTCCTGAATTCCAATCAAGAACAGCTGCCAAGATGAGAAACATAGAAGTAGATATCCTCGGTGTAACAAAGAAGCTTAAATCACTTAATAAAGGCAGATTGTATACCAGTCAGGTTCCTCTCAGAGTATGCAGATAAAATAGCTCCATATTTAGCAGTTATATACAACCACTCGCTCACAGAAAGATACTTACCTAAAGACTGGAAAATTCCTCAAGTCACACCAATACCCAAAAAGGGAAGTAGGAGTAATCCGCTGAATTACAGGCCTATATCACTAACGTCGATTTGCAGTAGGGTTTTAGAACATATACTGTATTCGAACATTATGAAGTACCTCGAAGAAAACGATTTATTGACATATAGTCAGCACTGATTCAGAAAATTCGTTCTTGTGAAACACACCTAGCTCTTTATGCTCATGAAGTAATAAGTGCTATCGACAGGGGATGTCAAATTGATTCCATATTTTTAGATTTCCAGAAGGCTTTCGACACCGTTCCTCACGTAGATGTGTAGGCGGCCGCTTGGGGCGAGTGTATCAAGATCAGCGGCGAAGACTGACACGGGTGGAAGAATACGACAGTAGAAGCAAAACCGTTCCAGTTAACGAGAAGTTTGCGGGATAATTGAGTATGTATGGTCACGAATCACGACCGACTTCTGTATCAATTCTTCTTCCAGTTAGTTTAAATGTACCACACTGATATTTGAATTTGCAGACCACCTCATTAAAAACAACCGCTACCTCAGTGACATAGAAACAGACCTCCACATCTCAAAACATAGTAATCATCATTAACATTTCTAACGACAGAAGAAAATTACCACATCCAAAAGGGTAGCACACAGGGAAAAAAAGCATCAGCGACGAAGGAGAACTCGGTAACAAAACATTATTCACTACGTTGTATTGTATGTTAACTGGGGACCTAGAAACGGCAGAGAGGCTCCGTCCCCGCCGCAGCCGCAGTGGTCCAGAACCACACGACGACTACCGCAGTCCACTTCACCCCTCCGCCGCCCCACACCGAACCACTCTTTCAGGGTTATTGTGCGGTTCGCCCCCCCCCCCCCATCCCCTCCCAGGGAACGTCTCACACCAGACGAGTGTAACCCCTATGTTTGCGTGGTAGAGTAATGGTGGTGTACACGTATGTGGAGAACTAGTTTGCGCAGCAATCGCCGACATAGTGTACCTGAGGCGGAATAAGGGGAACCAGCCCGCATTCACCGAGGCAGATGGAAAACCGCCTAAAAACCATCGACAGACTGGTCGGTTCACCGGACCTCGACACAAGTCCGCCAGGCGGATTCGTGCCGGGGACCAGGCGCTCCTTCCCGCCCGGAAAGCCGTGCGTTAGACCGCACGGCCATCCGGGCGGGCAGATTCACTATGTTACTCAGTACTCTAAGCGATCTATCAAATCAACACACAATCAAAAATACAATACACACACACACACACACACACACACACACACACACACACACACACACACACACACACACACACACACAGACCGAGAGAGAGAGAGAGAGAGAGAGAGAGAGAGAAGACTGAACAAATTCAAATTTTGCGGCCGTTATTCGGAAACAAAGCAGTGAATCAAATGTGGAAAACGCATCGAAAATGTTAATTGTACCGTGGAACGTGTGTCAGCAGGGGACTGTTCAAGCTTGTGGAGGCTCTGTAATGGTGTGGGGCGTGTGCAGTTGGAGTGATATAGGCCACCCGACACGTCTAGATATGACTCTCAGAAGTGACACGTATGTAAGCATCCTGTCTGATCACCTGCATTCATTCATGTCCATTGTGCATTCCGACGGACTTCGGCAATTCCAGCAGGACAATGCGACACCCCACACGTCCACAGTTGCTACATATTGCCTCCAGGGACACTCTTCTGAGTTTAAACACTTCCACTGGCCACTAAACTCCCCAGACAAACATTATTGAGCATATCTTCATATCTGGGATGCCTTGCAATGGCTGTTCAGAAGAGATATCCACCCCATCGTACTCTTAATTTATGAACAGCCCTGTAGGATTCATGGTGTCAATTCTCTCCATCACTACTTTAGTCATTAGTCGAGTCCATGCCACGTCGTTTTACGGCACTTCTGCGTGCTCGCGGGGGCCTTACACGATATTAGACAGGTGTACCAGTTTATTTGGCTTTTCAGTGTATACTTATCACATAATTACATTGAAAATTTATAATAGTGAAATGTTTTTAGCAAAAATCTCGAAAAGTTCGTAACTTATTTACTTCAAATTTTAAACGATACTCTATTAAACATTCATTCAGACTACAGAATCTGAATTTGCAACAACAATAAATAAGGTTCAAGGCGACAGAGAGGGTGGAAGTGGAGATGGACAAATGGATGCGAGTATATTGAGACAGAGAGCAGAAATGAGAATATGGACAGAAGGCGCAGGAGGAGATGGAGAAAGATGGGGAGGAGAAGATGGAGAGAGACAGGGTGGAGGAGGTGATGCACAGAGAGATGCAAGGAAGAGGAGGAGAGAGACAAAGAGAGGGGGGAAGAAGGTGGGAGACAGAGGAGAGAAGAAGAAAAGGATGTGCATTCCCTTTTCTTTCCTTCCCATTTAACTACACAGAGCCACACCAACATGCGGCAGGGTGCAGCTAGTAAACGGTAAAAATTACTTGCGAACGTCCGGAAACTCACCGTATTGCCCGCATCATTTTGGATGTGTTTGGGATGGCCTGTCTCGGACCTCTCAGCCTCTGTAGGTGTTTCTGGATACTCCTGATCAGAGAGTGTATGTGTCAAGAGCAGAACTTCACTACTAGTCTAGTAGCGAGTGGCAGTGAGAGCGATTCGGCCTAAACGTGAAGTGGAATTGGTACAAAGGATTATTATCCGCCAGTGTCTGTGAACGCTAGCGGAGAACACTGTGACTGCAGTGGGGCGACGCTCTCGGTCCGCTATTCCTGGTGCGGCGCGGCGCGGTGCACGCACACAGGGAGACGCTGGCTGATGCGGCGAACACAGTCTACTGCCCCCCCCCCCCCACTTTCCCCTTGCGCTGCACGGCCAAGTGACCGGAAATTGCGCGCATGTCTCCCCAGCTGCGACATGACCTGCAGCACCACAACACAAGTTCTCCTCTTACCCCCAGCCCCACTGTGCTTCCGAAAAACAGCGAGGGCGCTAACCCAGAAATACTGTCCCTTTCGGAGATCTCAAGTCACACTTTCTATTGGCTACGAATTCACTAGAAACTGTGAACTGTAAAGAAAATAGAGTAGGAAATAACAAAACTGCCTGCCAGTCGGCAGGCAACGGCCTTGCCGCAGTGAATACACCGGTTACCGTGAGATCACCGAAGTTAAGCGCTGTCGGGCGTGGTCGGCACTTGGATGGGTGACCATCCAGGCCGCCATGCGCTGTTGCCATTTTTCTGGATGCACTCAGCCTCGTGTAGTCAAACGGTGTGCTGACCCCACGCTCCTCCTATCCGCATCCTCCACTGAGGATGACACGGCAGTCGGATGGTCCCGGTAGGCCACTCATGGCCTGAAGACGGAGTGCCTGCCAGTCGGCAACGTAGATTATAAAAATACTTTTCTCCACAATAGTATGAAGTCACTGCATTTGAAGCGTATGTAGGAAGTTCAAAGTTCAGTAAAAACATACAATGATGTTTTCATATTTTAATACTGTCCTTCTTTTACCAAGTGACAGACTGGAAAACAATATAATGAAGCTATCGATGCCAGGAACTAAGTACATCCAGATAACAAGATCCCATATGGAAAAAGTACTTTGTAGATGACTTAATATGACTATCTCTTGATATCATCTGGATCATCATTTACTTGAGTCCTTAATCCCGCGGCAATGCGGAGTCGGCCGTGTTACTATTGGTTTGGCAGTGATAGTTGCAGAAGGTGACCGTATGCCCTTCCTGCCGCCACCCCGAACCCCCTGGGACGGAATGAGTGTACCCGACCTGTCTGCATCTCTTCGTAAGGCATGGTATAGTACGAACATGTTTCAAATGTCTGCAAGTCGTGTAACTGAGGCGGCACGTGGGGACCAGCCCGGTATTTACCTAGCAGGATGTGGAAAACCGCCTAAAAACCTCATTCAGGCTGGCTGACATACCGGCCCTCGTCGGTAAACCGCCGGGCGGATTCGAACTGGGGCCGGCTCGCCTACCCGAGTCCAGGAAGCAGCGCATTAGCGCACTCGGCTACCCTGGCAGGTTCTTGATATCATCTGGATGTAATTCCTCTCATGCTCAAACTGCCTTGTTCTCGACTCTCAGATTATCTTTATTTCATGTAAATCAAATTTCGCAGAAAATTTCATAAAATCGGTTTGATTTTAGTTCCTGAAACCGCATTTCGAAATTGTTTACTTTGGAAATGTCTGATGTGTAATGTCAATTACTAGAGCCAGAGTCAGTCCATACATTAGAATTAAAGATTATCTCGTAGCTAAAACGTAAATTATAAGGTTTTGAAGCTGGTTTTTAACATGATGTAAGTAATGTCATTTTATACATAAAAACATATTTAACTACAATTCAGTTTATGTAAACAGAATTTGTACTTGTTTGGACTTCGAAAAACTTTGCTTTATTATGTTTAAGCACTAACAATATCAGAAAAATACATCAGTTACTGTAATTTCATCCACAGTCCAGTCATAATAAAGTGACCACCGCCTATGTTGGATGTCAACATGCAATAACCACTCATAACTGTCAGGTGGAAGCATTAGCAGTGGAGGGTGTATAAAGAATGTCAGGGGGACGCGGAAAAAAGTGCAGTCGTTGTCATTATGCGGAAACGGAGCCATTTATCTGACGTCCAAAAGGGCATACTCATTGGCTTTCGGGCCAAGGGTGGAAGCATTTCCAAAACAGTTAAGTTTGTAAACTATTCGCGTGCCGTTGTGATTGTAGTATATCTTCCGCGCCGACATGGCGTTAAGCAAAACCGGTGCCGAGGCAAGCCACGGGTCATAGATGACAAGGGTGAACGATGGCGACGGTTGCGGAGATGTGTACGTGCAACTATTGGGCAACTGACCGCCCAGATGAAACAAGTGGTTATGAAGTGTCTCCTCAACGAGCGTTCAGCGAACTTTGCTGTGTACGGGCCTCCGCAGAAGGCGCCTGGTTCATGCACCCAAGCTGATTGAGTTCATCGGCGACGAATGCTGGAATTCCACGCCAATACAGCAACTAGACGTCCACCGAGTGACGACAGGGGGCCATTTCAGATAAATCACTTTTTATGCTCCGTGTGCGGAATGAAACGTTCCTTCTCTAGATTGTCGCACAGATGACAAGATGGTAGATATCGAAATAGATGGCAGAGGGATAGATAAACAATTAAAATCGCTCAAAAGAGGAAAGGCCGCTGGAGCTGATGGGATACCAGTTCGATTTTACACAGCGTACGCGAAGGAACTTGCCCCCCTTCTTGCAGCGGTGTACCGTAGGTCTCTAGAAGAGGGTAGCGTTCCAAAAGACTGGAAAAGGGGACAGGTCATCCCCGTTTTCAAGAAGGGACGTCGAACAGATGTGCAGAACTGTAGACCTATATCTCTAACGTCGATTAGTTGTAGAATTTTGGAACACGTATTATGGTCGAGTATAATGACTTTTCTGGAGACTAGCAATCTACTCTGTAGGAATCAGCATGGGTTTCGAAAAAGACGATCGTGTGAAACCCAGCTCGCGCTATTCGTCCACGAGACTCAGAGGGCCATAGACACGGGTTCCCAGGTACATGCCGTGTTTCTTTACTTCCGCAAGGCGTTCGATACAGTTCCCCACAGTCGTTTAATGAACAAAGTAAGAGCATACGGACTATCAGACCAATTGTGTGATTGGATTGAAGAGTCCCTAGATAACAGAACGCAGCATGTCATTCTCAATGGAGAGAAGTCTTCCGAAGTAAGAGTGATTTCAAGTGTGCCGCAGGGGAGTGTCGTAGGAACGTTGCTATTCACTATATATATAAATGAGCTTATGGATAACATCGGAAGTTCACTGAAGCTTTTTGCGGATGATGCTGTTGTATATTGAGAGGTTGTAACAATGGAAAATTGTGCTGAAATGCAGGAGGATCTGTAACGAATTGACGCATGGTGCAGGTAATGTCAACTGAATCTCAATGTAGACAAGTGTAATGTGCTGCGAATACGTAGAATGAAATATCCTTTATCTTTAGCTACAATATAGCAGGTCAGCAACTGGAAGCAGTTAATTCCATAAATTATCTGGGAGTAGGCATTATGAGTGATTTAAAGTGGAATGACGTTATAAAATTAATCGTCGGTAAAGCAGATGCCAGGCTGAGATTCATTGGAAGAATCCTAAGGAAATGCAGTCCGAAAACACAAAAAGTAGGTTACAGTACACTTGTACGCCCACTGCTTGAATACTGCTCACCAGTGTGGGATCCGTACCAGATAGGGTTGATAGAAGAGAGAGAGAAGATCCAACGGAGAGCAGCGCGGTTCTATACAGGATCATTTAGTAATCGCGAAATCGTTACGGAGGTGATAAATTCCAGTGGAAGACTCTGCAAAAGAGACGCCCAGTAGCTCGGTACGGGCTTTTGTTGAAGTTTCGAGAACATACCTTTACCGAGGAGTCAAGCAGTATATTGCTCCCTCCTACGTATATCTCGCGAAGAGACCATGAGGATAAAATCAGAGAGATTAGCGCCCACACAGAGGCCTACAGACAATCTTTCTTTCCGCGAATAATACGAGACTGGAATAGAAGGGAGAACCGATAGAGGTACTCAAGGTACCCTCCGCCACACACCGTTAGGTGGCTTGCGGAGTATGAATGTAGATGTAGAAACCAAACACCCTGCAACAATCATCTGAAGGATCCAGGCCGGAGGAGGGAACGTTTTGGTCTGAGGAATGGCATTCCCTGGGTGATCTCGTCATTCTGGAGGCAGGAAGTATCAACAATACTACGAATCTATCCTTGGCACCATTTCCTCCCCTACATGCAGCTTATTTTTCCTCGACACTATGATATGTACCAGCAGGACAATGTAACCAGTCACACAGCTCGCAGCGTCCGTGCGTGATTCGAAGAGCACCAGCATGAGTTTCCCGTAATCCCCTGGCCACCAGATTCCCCGAATTTAACACCAGTCGAGAATTTTGAGGCGACCTGGATGGCGCTGTTAGCTCCACGGCTTCTCAACGGAGAAACCCACCGCACCTGGCCACAGTACTGCAGTCGGCGTGGCTCCATGTCGCTGTCAGTACCTTCCAGAACCTCATTCACTCTTCCTGCACGTCTCGTGGCAGCCCTCGCTGCGAAAGGTGGTTATTCGGGCTTTTGACAAGGAGTCACATTAATGTGACTGGAAAGTGTATTCCGGCAGCGATGGCCGAGCGGTTCTAGGCGCTTCAGTCCGGAACCACGCAGCTGCTATGATCGCAGGTTCGAATCCTGCCTTGGGGATGGATGTGTGTGTGATGTCCTTAGGTTGGTTAGGTTTAAGTAGTTCTAAGTTTATGGGACTGATGACCTCAGCTGTTAAGTACCATAGTGCTTAGAGCCATTTGAACCATTTTGGAAAGTCTATGAAAGGTCCTAGAGAATGCCAAGGAAGCATTCTAGGCCTTCACGCTTGCATCCTTCCAGCGACCACTGCAGAATGACTATTCCGCAATGTTTCTCGCCGGACACGTCAATCTTCATCGTCCAGTGAAGTGGGAAGTTTGTCATGCTAAGAGGGCTTAATACAGTTGACTCGGAGAGAGTTTAGCTGCGAAGATATTTCCGCTGGACACACTCAAGCATTTTTCAGAAGCCCCAACTCTCAACATTTTAGAGTGCGGTTTCAGAGATCACGAAAACTGTTGTTCTCTTTCGTCGTGTAACAGCTTAATCTTATGTCTTTTGCGCACAGAACACACAGTTTTTCTGCCGTGTATGTATTGTGTTATCAGAATGTAACACCGCTATAAACCAGAAAACTGTCAAAATGAATGTAACGGGGGGTGAAAAGTAATTTAATTTTGCTTTATGGACAAAAGTTATAATGTAAGTAAGGCCGTTCTCAACCCGAAGGTTGGTTTGAACCACACAGAACTATATTGTGCACGGTCCTGGTGAAGGTGGAACGCCATTGCCTTCCTCCTACCTCTAAATGCGTTATCCAGCCACTTCAGTTGTTTCCCCATGGCATTATCCAGATTATCACAGAAAAAAAAACAAGATGACTTCAAGGAGTGTATCTTGAGGGTCAAGCAGACTAACTTCTTAACTTTTCCAGAAAGCTGGCTAGAACAGATATTTAATTTGCGTCTGTTTTGTTAATTCAGAATTTAGAAACAGCCTCCTTGCATGATACCGTGCCTCTAACTGAATCATTTTTATTCAGAATTTGAATCGAACATCATTTTTCGATATTAGGTCCAACAAACGCGCCTTTCAATTTTATTTCTGGTAGAACAGGAAACTTCTCGAAGAGGTGTTTGAAGTATTCTTTATCTTTGGTTATGGCTGCCAGACTCTTGTTTCAATAGGAGCAATTATATTTATGTAGCTGGTAACAGATTTTTTTTACAATGCGAAACTGAGATTTCTAAAACGAAGATTAAAGTGATGGCTTTCTGAAGCAAAGATTCCGTCTGATCCAAAATAATTGTGGATAAAGGCATTTGGGATGTCGACCTGGCCTACGCAATAATAAAGATCTAGTTACAAAATTGGCCAGATTAGCAAATATACGTGGTATCATTCATAATATGTTTAAAAATAAGACCAGGCGAGAGACGAAAATTTATTTTCAAAAACTGTAGCTCTTCCAGGAGCACTGTTTCGGAGTGAACGCCGGGTATCCACAAGAAGGATATAATGTAAAATACAAAGTGCAGAAACGGAATTTTTAATAAGAACATAAAGGTACTCAAGAAGGTAGCACATGAAAAAGTTAACAGTGCGACAAGAACTAAAAGTAGAGCCAGCTGAAAGCAGAACACCAAGTACCGCAACACCTGGTACGAACACGTACAAAGAATGGACAGACCAACGTTAGCTTACAAACCGGAAGGAAGAAGAGATGTTGGAACACCTAAGAAGAGACGGACAAACAATTTGTAAAACCAGAACAGGCTCAATGCCTAGTCTATGAAATTTAGAAGAAGAAGAATAGACCTCTTTTTAGGTTCACGAGATTCTTGCAAAGGAGAGAGAGAGAGAGAGAGAGAGAGAGAGAGAGAGAGAGAGAGAGAGAGAGAGAGAGAGATAAGGAGCTTGTTATAGTAGTTACGATATATTCTAACCAGCGCAAACACTCACACCGAAATTTCGACTTTATGTTATAATTAATTTGATACAACATGTGAAACAAAGCTCATTAAAATCGCTAAAAATAGTTTTTAACACACTGACCGTAAACAGACTAGTAGTAATAATGGTGTATCATACAGCTTTTTGTTACCGTATTAGGGTTTACCTCGCTAAAAACCACAATAATAATCAACTGGCATTAAAAACATTATCTGATCGCTGGCCTGTGTTAACGGCACAACATATCGTGTTTCTCCGTCTTTGTTGTTACATTTAACCGCTTGTTTGAATAAAGTGGATGACATGCGGACTAAATTCCATTCTGGTAATGGTTTTCTGTTGTGGTATCTGGCAATTCCATTAGGACTGAGAAACCAACGAGCTGAAACGAGCACACGTAACGTTTTCAGTTTGTAATGTTTTCTCCTCTTCTGTCACCGTACGGAGTTTTAAAACATTTCACATATATTTGAGGAGATCGTGAGACTGTACATAAACTGTAAGTTATAATTATCGCCTGCAGCGAACGTGAACATCTCATCGAGACGACGTGCAGCACTACATTATCCGCCTGACAGAAAAAAAGTATATTCCTGAAAATGAACACCATGTGGTCGCGCGAGCTGGCAGTACAATAAAAAACAAACGCATTTATCTGCATTGACGTCATCAGTGCGAAAGCAGGCAGGTAACGTTTCGTAAGCTCTCGGAACACGCATTCGTACTTCATGTCACAGGGATGCTCGGTCATCTTGCCGGTGACGTCCACGCGGTAATTGGGCACTTTGTAAATGAGAGGATCCAACGCAGACGAGCGCCGTACTAATCCTTTTGCGTCGTCAATACTAGTATCACGTCCCTTGCAACATCCTGCTTGGAATCACACGCGTCACGCAATCATTCACGATGCGAAAACACAGAGCACCCACAGAGCACCACGACAAACAGCGTTACACTTACTTTATTAAGGTTCTTCTCCACGCTAGTCAGTCAATAAGCTCAACTAAACGTTGACAGGCGTGCAAGATTTAGTTTCATCTTCTTCAAAGAACGGATTTCTATCTAGTGAAATACGACCGGCACTCCTGTACGGTCGCGGTCTTAACACACCGCAGAGGGTCAAAGGACATACGCTAAAACCTACATAGAAGTATAAATCCCACTCTCACGGATAAAGCTGCTGCTGAGGCATCGTCGCCCAACATCGAAGGTAGGGAGTTGGGAAAGTTAAAAGTCCGCCGAAGAGAGGAGAAAAGTGGGCAGTCCGGCAAGAGGTGGACGACTGTCATTTGGGAGGCACAGCGACACAGAGGTGGTTCCTCGCGACGGAGTAGGTGGCCATGCGTTAACCACGTATGGCCAATGCGGAGCCGGCAGAGGAAAACTGATTCCCTGCGAGAAGACCGCATGACAAACTTCTACACAATCTACATCTACATTTATACTCCGCAAGCCACCAAACGGTGTGTGGCGGAGGGCACTTTACGTGCCGCTGTCATTACCTCCCTTTCCTGTTCCAGTCGCGTATGGTTCGCGGGAAGAACGTCTGCCGGAAAGCCTCCGTGCGCGCTCGAATCTCTCTAATTTCACATTCGTGATCTCCTCGGGAGGTTTAAGTAGGGGGAAGCAATATATTCGGTACTTCATCCAGAAACGCACCCTCTCGAAACCTGGACAGCAAGCTACACCGCGGTGCAGAGCGCCTCTCTTGCAGAGTCTGCCACTTGAGTTTGCCAAACATCTCCGTAACGCTATCACCCTTACCAAATAACCCTGTGACGAAACGCGCCGCTCTTCTTTGGATCTTCTCTATCTCCTCTGTCAACCCGACCTGGTACGGTACGGATCAAACACTGATGAGCAATACTCAAGTATAGGTCGAACGAGTGTTTTGTAAGCCACCTCCTTTGTTGATGGACTACATTTTCTAAGGACTCTCCAATGAATCTCAACCTAGCACCCGCCTTACCAACAATTAATTTTATATGATCATTCCACTTCAAATCGTTCCGCACGCATACTCCCAGATATTTTACAGAAGTAACTGCTACCAGTGTTTGTTCCACTATCATATAATCATACAATAAAGGATCCTTCTTTCTATGTGTTCGCAATACATTACATTTGTCTATGTTAAGGGTCAGTTGCCACTCCCTGCACCAAGTGCCTGTCCGCTGCAAATCTTCCTGCATTTCGCTGCAATTTTCTAATGCTGCAACTTCTCTGTATACTACAGCATCATCCGCGAAAAGCCGCATGGAACTTCCGACACTATCTACTAGGTCAATTATATATATAGCAAGAGGTGGACGACTGTCATTTGGGAGTGACTGCGACACAGAGGTGGGTCCTCGCGACGGAGTAGGTGGCCATGCGTTAGCTATGTATGGCCAACTGATTCCCTGCGGGAGGACCGCATGGGAAACTTCTACACATTCCTCGTCTCCTTAATGATACGCAGTTTTTCGTTGCCTGGGATTCCGACGTGTCCAGGGGTCCAGACAAACACCATTGAACGACGGGACCGTTCCAGGGCATAGATGGACTCCTGGATGGACGCTACCAGAGGATGGCGGGGGTAGCATTTTTCGATAGCTTGTAGGCTGCTCAATGAGTCAGTACACAGCAGAAATGATGTGCCAGGGCATGAGCAGATGTGCTCAAGAGCACGAGATATGGCCGCCAGCTCTGCAGTGAAAACACTGCAGCCATCTAGCAAGGAGTGCTGTTCAGTATGTCCTCCATGAACACACGCAAACCCAACGTGACCATCAGCCATCGAGCCGTCGGTGTAAACCACGTCAGAGCCCCGGAACACGTCAAGAATCGAGAGGAAGTGACAGCGGAGAGCCGCAGGGTTGAGTCCTGAGGGCCACTTGAAAGGTCCAGACGAAGCTGCGGCCGAGGCGTACACCGTGGAGGCGTACGTGATCGGACCGCTAGTAGAGGTGGTAAAGGGAAGGACTCCAGTTTGGAGAGAAGGGACCGCACGTGAACCGCAATCGCTAGCCCCGACCTGGGCCTTCGATGCGAGGGATGGACTGCCGCGGCCGGGAAAAGGAGACGGTAATTCGGATGCTCAGGAGAACTACGAATGTGTGCAACGTAACTGGCGAGCAGTTGTGCACGTCTGATCGGCAATGGAGGGACCGCAGCCTCCACCAGTACGGTGGTCACCGGACTCGTCCTAAAAGCTCCTGTCGCTAATCGAACTCCGCAGTGGTGCAAAGGTTGGAGCAAATGCAACGCAGAGGGCGCTGCCGAAAACTGTGATGCACCACGGGCCATAGATGACACGGGTGAACAACGGCTGCGGAGATGAATAGACGTGCAACAGCTGAACAGTCGACCGTCCAGATGCACCAAAAGGCTACTAACAGTGTCTCCGCAGCGAACGTTGCTGCATAGAGGCAGTCAGCGCCTGCATCATGCACCCATGCTGACTGCTGTTCGTCAGCGACGAAGGCTGGGATTTGCACGCCGAAACTGTACTGGACGCCCACTAAGTAGCGACAGGTAGCCTTTTCAGGCGAATCACGTTTTATGCTCCATCGGACAGATGGCTGTTGGTGTGTACGGCGCAAAATATCTGAAAGCAAACGAGGAGGGAGAGTTATGGTTTGGGGAATGTTTACGTGGCATTACCTGAGTGATGTAGTCACGCATGTACCCGTGGGGAACACGTCCACCCTAACATAGAGTTTGTTTTTTCTCGGCACAATGGCATCTAGCAACGCGTCACACTGCTCGCAGTGTACGTGGGTGCTTCGTAGAGCACCAACATGAGTTTACCGAGCTCCCCTAGCCACCAAACTGCCCGGGTTTAAACCCAGTCGAGAATCTATGGGATTAACTCCTTCGGACTGTACCGCACTGACTCTCTCCCTGCACCGTCTCGCAGCGATCCGCGCTGCAAAGAGTGGTTATTCAGGCTTTTGACAGGTGGTCACATTAATGTGACTGGACAGTGTAAAAGGGAGGCAGTTTCACTCAGATTAGTGAAATGAGTCATACGTAACTGCGATTGTTAACGTTGTTTCGAACTTATGTATTATCACTTATGTTGAAGTTGATTTAGTGAGCACTGTTAATCGTAGGACTGTCCCTGAGCTCGGAAGTGTCGTATTAACTCATTATTTCCTGATTTCGTTTGTTAGGCATTCAATTCCCAACTAATTTTCTTTCTTATTTCATCTGAATGTTACCATGTTGTTTTAAAGCTAATTAAAAACTGGTACCTTTTCTTACACGTTGTTCTGATATTCTAATACGTGAACAGGCAGCAAAATGCTCACTAGCAACTCACTTGGTAAATTATTATAGTCTGTAATAACCATATAAAATACTGTATTGTGTTCGGAGTCGAGTAATATTTTTAATGACAATATTTTCTCCTTTAGCCGTTAGCTTTTTTTTAATGACAATATTTTCACCTTTAGCCGTTAGGTTTTCATATATCTAAAATTCGTTAAAATACGTCAGGAACATGTACGGTGCTACGATTTATTGCCATTTCCAAGTGCGTTTCAATAACCTGTCAAATTTCAAGCAGAGTTCTTTTGGCAGTTATTTAAATTGTGCGAGCGTTGGTACTCGACCCGCGTGATTCATATATCACGTGATTGTTCGAGCAGCACTCGATACCGCGTCGACCTCTGTGGAGTGTCGGGAAAACTGGAACTCGATCGAACGCGAGTATCGTTAACCCAGCCCTAATAACAGGCCTTCACAGCTGCTCATGTGGACATTTCGTGTTATCACTTTCCCTGCTTGTACTGCGAGGAATCAACGCACACTATTCTGAACTGGAACGTAGCAGTACCTAGTCAGTCACGTGACTTAGCCAGCCGCTGTGGGCGAGCGGTTCTAGGCGCTTCAGTCCGGAACAGCGCTGCTGCTACGGTCGCAGGTTCGAATCCTGCCTCAGGCACGGATATGTGTGACGTCCTTAGGATAGGTTTAGTATAGGGGACAGATGACCTCAGATGTTAAGTCCCATAGTCCTTAGAACCATTTGAATCACATGACTTAGTTCTCGTTACGGGCGAGTCCACATTTCGTTTCGTGGAGTAATATCAGCCCCACTGGACTACGGACCGACGCAGTTGGCTGTAGCCGTCTCTCTAGAGGCAATCTCCCTAGAAGCCGTGAGCTGAGAAGCTCGACTGGCCCTTGTGGACGGAGCCGCTGGAGACAAATGCGGTTGATTCGGCGTGCCACGCGGCAGCCATTTATTTCACTGTCAGGGCTGCACTGGCGACCTCCTCCCCCCCCCCCTCCCCCTCCACGCGCTGGTAGCACTGTTTTGGACTCAGGCCAGATTCGTATTTGCCGGTGTGCCGAATACTACGACAAACGTATACACTTAGGCAAAATGAAAGCTACTTTGCAAATTTGAATCTTTTATGGTGATTGTAACAGTTGTAGCTTTTCCTGGTGGTGCAAGAATTTTTCATCGCCACGATGAAAGCATTTCTTTCCATTTGTCGAGTAACAATTAGTGTCTTTAGTGTCTGGAAGATCAAGCCGTAAAAAATAATTCTTGTCTCTGGTAAGGCCAGTAACGGATTGTATGAAAGACTTCCCAGGAACTGAACACTAGGAAACTCTGAAGGCCGTTAACTGTCAATCATCGGAACTATCAAAACTTGGAAGTGTGTTTCGACTAAAATAGTCGTTGTTTACGCAATGTAGTGTCGCTAATTTTTTGAAACTGATGTTCCCCTGCAAGAATGTATATCGGCCAAAGGCACAAACTTTGTTGTTATTACTGCGAATGAGTTCGATTAGGACTATACAGAGGCCGGCCGAAGTGGCCGAGCGGTTCTAGGCGCTACAGTCGGGAACCGCGCGACCGCTACGGTCGCAGGTTCGAATCCTGCCTCGGGCATGGATGTGCGTGATGTCCTTACGTTAGTTAGGTTTAAGTAGTTTTAAGTTCTAGGGGACTGATGACCTCAGAAGTTAAGTCCCATAGTGCTCAGAGCCATTTGAACCATTTTTTAACCCTTTAGGCCTGCGCAGAGTATTTACAAGTGTTGCTAAGCGTTCTCCCGTGCCCATATTTATTTTATTATTTTTGAGTGAGCTTGTTTCCACGCTTCAGACCATATTGTCCCGGTAGTTCAAATGGTTCTGAGCACTATAGGACTTAACTTCTGAGGTCATCAGTCCCCTAGAACTTAGAACTACTTAAACCTAACTAACCTAAGGACATCACACACATCCATGCCCGAGGCAGGATTCGAACCTGCGACCGTAGCGGTCGCGTGGTTCAGGACTGTAGCGCCTAGAACTGCTCGTACACTCCGGGCGGCCTGTCCCGGTAGTCCTTTTCGGTTTAGATAAAAAAAAAAAAGAATCCCTGTCTTGAAAATATTCTTGTGTGACCTCTGCCGATTTTAGTTTATTCTTTATTTCAGTACACAGTATCTGATTTCGCTTTAACACCGGTGTCATGAAATGCAACGGTTTGTTTAGTATGTCTATACGATTTCATTCACCAGACTTGACCGTAAAATTTTACAAGTCGTTTTCTAGTGTCACTGAGAAAGTCTGTGTACTGTTTAACGTCCTGGCTGCTCCTCGACTTAAAATGATCACCTCTGCACTTTCTCCAAGGTTTTTCTTATAATTATTCATTCTCTTTTTTAACTGTTTTCGATATCTGCTTCCCTGTTCAAAATTACTGTTTCTGAAGCATCGGAACAACATTTGCCAAATTCTTTTCCATGTATTTTGGTGCTTGTTTATTCCAAGTGATGTATTGTGTCCTTTCCAATGAAACCTACTTGTTTTCTGCAATTTATTTTAAAAGTTCAGTCTTTCCATGGGTTATTGTGATGCCATGAGTCAAGACTCTAGTGTCATTTGCAAAAACAAGGCAATCCCTGTATGTGTTTTCGCTCTATATAATGTGACTGGATGGTCAATCTTAAAGGTAGAGTTTGGATTGTGCCACTCTGTTATGACTTTCTAAAGCAAGTAGTTGAAATTCATCTCCTTGTTTAAACCTTTTTTCACTCAAAATTTGTAATAACTACACGATCAACTGATTCCTGAGCTTTTTAAAATCAAATGAAGTGTATGACTTAAGTAATTACATTTTTAAATCTACTGGAGTATTATCTGTGTCTCAAATCTTTTTATAATTTTCGTAATTTCCTGTAGCGTGTTTTTGATGCGACTGATTTAAGTATTTCCTGTGTAATTCCATTCTCTACAGATGACTTCTTGTTTTGGTTTCTTGGTTTGTTTAAAGATTTCATCTTTGTCTGTAGGTACGGAATTGTGGTTTATTTCGTCATCTTCCTGAGGCACAAATTGCTGCGTCGTATCTGAACAACTGAGGAGCTCTTCGAAGTACTTTGACAGTTCCTTGCAGTTCTCTTGATCATTTAACGAAAGTTCATTGTTTTCTTATTTAAAAATAATTTTTGCGTCAGTAATAAAATCACTTTTATTGTTGGTTCTCATCGAGCCCTGATACACAATATTTGAATAAAATTCAGTTGTAATTTATTACTACTTATGTGCACTATCTACTGTCCTTTTTCATTCGGAATGATGTATTTCATGTACAGTACCAACATGAGTAATGTCAGTTAGCTGTGATAAAGAGAGTCATCAAGTAAAATAAACGACTCGCTATGGCATTTTCTTGGTATCTCTGTTTGCAGTCTTGATAATTCTCTGTAATCTTAATGTTTAAGATATGTTTTTATTTCTATTCCTTTTTATATTCGTTCAATTACAGGATAAGGAAATGACGTATAGTAACACGACACTGTGTAATGCGCTCTTATATGAAGATTCTGAAAGCAACCTTAAAACAACGCGTAATCCAACCTCTTTAAGTTTAAATGGTATTGGGTAACATGCTCTTTCCTTCGTTTTCCGCTTCTATTCCTCAGAAGTAAATATTTGCATAGAATACAATTTCCGAGCTATCATACAAATCATACATGTCGGCGACTGTACCCGTTTGAGTCACCATTCAAATGAACATGATAAATTCTTTATTAATTAAGTGTTTAGCTCAACTGCAGGAATTAGAAGCATTTGGGGTACTGACAAGTAGAGCTACCCAAGGGATGCACTTCGATTTTGATCAGCTTCGAATACATTGTAGTGTAGAGCGACATAAAAGAGACTTTTCTTTTTATACACGCCCATACGGCCGTTAAGAAGGTGACAAAACCTGTGTTAAATACTTCTGAACGAGTACCGTTGAAACGGTAACAGAAACAAAAACACACTTCAAACAAAACTTCCATAGTTCTTAATGTACGTTACAACGTTGCATCCAGATTTGTGGAAAACGTCATTTTTTCGAACTCCCTTGTGCTTGGTGTGCAAAATCAAAGTGAATTCAGATTTTTTGTCCCAAACAACTCTGCGCTTCCTCATTACTGTACAGATTGACAATGATGTTACATTAGCAATGTACACAGAATTTCAAATATACAACAATTAAATCTGAAAAATGTTACAACTTGAGGAAAAATATGGCAACTTGAGAAAGAAATCACAAATACAAGATTAAAAGATAAATAAAATTAAAAGAAAAAAGTAAATATAGAATAATATACACAAATCAAAAAAAGTTTTCCATCACCTCGGTTCCGAGAGTTCCGGAACCTGTACAGAAAGCTGGAAGAGAGATCAACATAAACATCATTTCCGCCCTTTATATTGCTCATGAAAACAACACATTGCATGTTGTACCACCATACAGCGAGACCTTCAGAGGTGGTGGTCCAGATTGCTGTACACACCATTACCTCTAATACGCAGTAGCACGTCCTCTTGCATTGATGCATGCCTGTATTCGTCGTGGCATACTATCCACAAGCTCATCAAGGCACTCTTCGTCCAGATTGTCCCACTCCTCAACGGCGACTCGGCGTAGATTCCTCAGAGTGGTTGGTGGGTCACGTCGTATAAAAACAGCCCTTTTCAATCTATCCCAGGGATGTTCGATAGGGTTCATGTCTAGAGAACATGCTGGCCACTCTAGTCGAGCGGTGTCGCTATCCTGAAAGAAGTCATTCACAAGATGTGCACGATGGAGGGGGGGGGGGGGGGCGAATTGTCGTCCATGATGAAGACGAATGCCTCGCCAATATGCTGCCGATATGGTTGCACTATCGGTCGGAGAATGACCTTCACGTATCGTACAGCTGGTACGGCGCCTTCCACGACCACCAGCGGCGTACTCGGCCCCACCCAAAACAGCAGGGAAGCTTCACCTTGCTGCTCAAAAAATGGCTCTGAGCACTATGAGACTTAACATCTGAGGTCATCAGTCCCCTAGACTTAGAACTACTTAAACCTAACTAACCTAAGGACATCACACACATCCATGCCCGAGGCAGGATTCGAACTTGCGACCGTAGCAGTCGCGCGGTTCCGGACTGAAGCGCCTAGAACCGCACCTTGCTGCACTCGCTGAACAGTTTGTCTAAGGCGTTCAGCCTAACCGGGTTGCCTCCAAACACGTCTCCGACGATTGTCTGGTTGAAGGCATATGTGACAATCATCAGTCAAGAGGACGTGATGCCAGTCCTGAGCGGTCCATTCGGCATGTTGTTGGGCCCATCTGTATCGAGCTGCTAGGTGTCTTGTTTGCAAAGCTGGGCCTCGCCATGGACGTCGGGAGTGAAGTTGGGCACTACGCAGCCTATTGCGCACAGTTTGATTCGTAATACGACGTCCTATGGCTGCACAAAAAGCATTATTCAACATGGTGGCGTTGCTGTCAGGGTTCCTACGAACCACAGTCCTTAGGTAGCCGGTCATCCACTGCAGTAGTAGCCCTTGGGCGGCCTGAGCGAGGCATGTCATCGACAGTTCCTGTCTCTCTGTATATCCTCCATGTCCAAACAACATTGCTTTGGTTCACTCCGGGATGCCTGGACAATTCCCTTGTTGAGGGCCCTTCCTGGCACAAAGTAACAATGCGGACCCTTTAGAACAGCGGTATTGACCGTCTAGACACGTTTGAACTACAGTCAAAACGAGCTGTGTACCTCCTTCCTGGTGGAATGACTGGAACTGATGGGCTGTCGGAGCCTCTCCGTCTAATAGGCGCTGCTCATGCATGGTTGTTTACCTCTTTGGGTGGGAGTAGTGACATCTCTGGAAACAGTCAAAGGGACTGTGTCTGTGATACAATATCCACGGTCAACGTCTATCTTCAGGAGCTCTGGGAACCGTGGTGATGGAAAACTTTTTTTGGTGTGTGTATGTAGAATATATATTAAGACCATATTTGTCTGGAAAATTCTTATTAAACATCCCAACATGACAACTGGCATTGAAACGGATATATATTGAGCGCGCCTACAGAAATATATATATTTCTAGCTGATTTCGACAAATGCGTTTTTGGAATACCACTTCATCTTTTATGACTGAATTTGGTATTAAAGACGCTATATATTTTGTTATATGTCAAATGTCGAAATGAGAAACAAAATATTGGGCGGGGAGCTCGAAGAAAATAGCTATTTCGTCAAATCTGGGTGCATCGTTGTAAAGTACATTAAAAACCAAGAACTTTTATTTGAAGTTTTTTTTTAATCTGTTGTTGTTTCAACAGTATTAAGCAAGAAATATTTAACTCATTTTTTTCCAAGTGAGTGTTTCAAAACCGTATAGGCAGGTATAAAAAAATATTCTCTCTTTCATTTTGCTCTACACTTTAACATATTCAAAGCCGATCAAAATCGAAGTGTATCCTTTGGATAGCTTTACTTGTGAATAAGTTGGGGAGAGGCCAGTGATTTGTTTGTCCGTTTTCTGTAGAATCTTAATCTATCGGACAGTAAGCTTTAGCCGACTCATACTGTATCGACAGCGCAGTTACCTCAGAAATCACCAGAAATTGTCAAAGCTTGAAAACTGAAATCTGGATGGCTCTAAGGCAACTGAATCACCCTCCTCTACAGTCCAGAGCCTAAACCACTACCGGCACCCTCCTTCCCTCTTCTCCCTAATTCAGTGAATAATTAGACGAACTTCGAAGTAGCTTGGAATGAACCACTACTCGCTATCAAATTAGAACGTAGAATTAGGTCGGGTGTGTCGGCGATTGTTTTCTTATCTCTTCTCTGCCTATCATTGTTTGCACCCGTATCACATCCCTGAAAGTTTCCTTTCTTTCAATTGTTCAGAGCTAGAGCTCTCGATTTTCACGCGTGAAGCACATCGAAGTTCGTTTCTTTTTACTAGAGACGTTTGGCGTCAAAGTTTTTGACGAAGACTGCAGTATGGATGATTCCCCTTTTCACTGTAAACTCACCGGACAAAATATTAGTTCCGCCTTGCACTTTCCAAGGTATTTACAAGAAATGGTATGTCACTCGAAACCATGTAACGCGGCGTAAGGGCAGTCAATATAAAAACATTATAAACGACAGGGAGCGGAGTCGGGTGTCACACCTCGCATATGACAATTGGGTTCAAAAACCGACAGCTATTGACGATGGCAGCGAATGTTAAGTCGATTTCAATCAGTGCCCGAGCGCACATTTCAAAGATAACTGCATATAATGGACATTTGGACTAGAATACTTCGTAAAAGGCCATTGCTCACAGCGGCAAATATACAGAGGGTGGACAAAAATACGTAAACACCGAAAACACATTACCGTGCATAATACGGTGTAGAAAACCGTTGGCACTTACAACAGCTTCTAGTCGCCTCGGAACGGATGAATACGGGTCCCTTATGGTTTTCAGGGGAATCTTATACCATTCTGCCTGCAAAATAGTAGCACGTTCAGGTAACAATAATGGAGGTGGAAAGCGACCGCGCACCCCACTCTCCAAAGCATACCACAGAGGCTGAAGACTGTGGTGGCCATCGAAGATGCGACAATTAATCCCCGTGCTCACAAAACCAGTCCTGGACAATGTGACCCTTGTGAACAGGCCCTGTTGACTTGGAACACAGCATCACCTTTCGGAAACAAACACTGCACCTGATCAGCGGAAATGGTCGCAAAATTCTTGGCAGTAATACGACTTTCCAGAGTAATCATCGGTCCCATGAAATTCCACGACATGGCTGCCCAAATCATCACCGAACGCCGCGATGTTTCATTTCTGGGGCGAAAACTCAGCCAGAAGTTCGAAATAGTGTGCAACAAGAATTATCCGACCAAATGACTTTCTTCCAATGGTCCGTAGTCCAGGTTTTGTGGTCTCGTGTCAGGTTTTCCTGTTACGGGCATTTGCACCATTGTTGAGTAGTTTAGGAATTACATCTCGCCCGGCAATTTCCTGCTTACGGAGCTCCTTTCGTGTTGTTTTGCTGCTAACACATCTGCAATGACTTTTGGAAACATCCCCCAGGCTGTGGCTAAGCCATGTCTCCGCTGTTTCCTTTCTTCCAGGAGTGCTAGTTCTGCAAGGTTCGCAGGAGAGCTTCTGTGAAGTTTGAAAGGTAGGAGACGAGATACTGGGAGATGTGAGGCTGCGAGGACGGGGCGTGAGTCGTGCTTGGGTAGCTCAGATGGTAGAGCACTTGCCCGCGAAAGGCAAAGGTCCCGAGTTCGTGTCTCGGTCCGGAACCCAGATTTAATCTGCCAGCAAGTTTCACTTTTGGAACTGTCGTCGTCTCATTTTCGTCACAATCCTCTTCAACGACCCTGTCACGACCACTCAATACACGCTTTAGTTCGTGTTGTGACTCCGCTTTCCCTGCACGCATCACAAATCTTCGACAGGGTGCTTCTTGAAACACCAGACACTTCCGCTACCTTACGAGCACCGACAATTTGCCCACGTTCGAATTCACTGAGCTCCCACATAATGCACTCACAACTACACAGAGGACCGTTCTGGCCACCACCAACACTTGCAACATATTGTCGACTTTGGACAAGTGCCGTTCAGGATCAAGCGCAATCTGCACGTTTCGCTAACAACTGCATTTGCGTTCAAGCGTGCATTTCTCGATGTGTTTCCATATTTCTGTCCAATCCCCGTAGCCGCATGTTTTCGATGGGCCAAGCAACACAGAAACTGGAGAGTAGCTGACTGAAGAGCGTGATCCGACGAGTAATCCGCTGAATTACAGATCCATATCGCTAATGTCGACATGTAGTACGATTCTGGAACATACACTGTGGTCGAACAATGTGGGTTACCACAAGAAAACGATTCATTGACAAATACCCAATACGGATTCAGAAAGTATTGCCCTTGTGAAACACGAATAGTTCTTTATTCTCACGAACTGATGAGTCCTGCTGACAGGGGATGTCAAACTGATTCCAAATTTTTTAGATTTCCAGAAAACTTTGACATGTTTTCTCATAAGTGACTTCTAATCAGTCTGCGTGTCTACAGAGTATAGTTTCAGTCGTGCAACTGGATTCTTGATTTCAAGTCACAAAGGTCTCACAGTAACTGACGGTAAGTCATCGAGTAAAGCAGAAGTACTATCTGGCGTTCCCCAGGGAAGTGTTATAGGCCCTCTGCGGTTCGTAAACTATATGATCTATTTAGGAGGCAATTTGTGCAACACTCTTAAACTGTTTGCAGATGATGCTGTCTTCAGCGCCTTGTAAAGTTATCAGATGATCGAAACCAATTGCAAAATGATTTAGAGACAATATCTGTATGGTGTTGAGAGTGGCAATTGACTGTAAATAATGAAAAGTGTTAAGTCACCCACATGAGTACTAATACTAGAAATACTAATGTTTTGAACATGGCTGTGATCAGCAACCGTAATTAATTACAATGTCACAAAATTCCAGCCAACCGGTTGCAAACAGAATATAAAATTCTGTAACTAGTTTTCAATGCCATCTACGGAAAAAAAAAGGTTTTAGACTAAACATTTTGGAAGAGTTACAGATCTTGAAACATCTTTCTCTGAATGATAGCCTCATATTAAATGAATAATTGCAGTCGCGTAATAAAAATTTTTTCCATGGCTTAAAGCCGTTACTTAAAGATACCTGATAGCTAATGTCGGTTATCCGCTTCCCTGTTGAGCCCTTTAATACTGTTTTCCTCCTCCTTGTTTTATGATTTACATCACGCTAATTTGTCAGTCACTATTATATTAATTTCGTATAGATGTTGTTAAACCTTTGTAAATTCTGCTACTAGGTGGCGCGAGCTGTATCAATCTCACGTCGTCATTAGCTACGGCCCGATCGGGCAGTCGCTGTTACTCGTGTCCTATACCACTGTAGTGCCCTTAGTGGCATAATTATATATTGTTTTAAAATTTTGACTATACCTGTTATGTATTCAGGTGGAAAATGTTTTAATTGTGGTTTTAAAGTTTCGACTAGAGCGATGTCGCTCAAATTTCCTTTTAGCCACAAGTGAGTATTTTTACGTAATTTAATTTGTAAAAATTAAGTGTTTGTTCTAATACCTACCCGCTGTTAATGTACTTTCCTGTGATATTGTTAGGTGTGGTAACAGTTACTTCTAAAGAAGGCGCCCTTAGTTGGCGTTGAAAACTAGTTAAAGAATTTTATATTCTATTTGCAACCGGTTGGCTGGAATTTTGTGACACTGTAAAAGAAATCCGCTAACTTTCGGTTACACTATGAATCATACAAATTTAAGGGCTCTGAATTCAACTAAATAACTAGGGATTACAGTTAGGAATAACTTACATTGGAACGATCACATAGATTATGTTGTGGGGAAAGCTAAACAAAGACTGCGACTTATTGGAAGAACACTTACGTTAGAAAGTGCTACAGGTCCACTAAAGAGACCACCTACACTACGCTCGTCAGCCCACTTCTGGAGTATTGATGTACGGCGTGGCATCCGTACCAGATAGGACTGACGGAGGACATCATAAAAGTTCAAAGGAGGGCAGCTCGTATTATAGCTGAACAGGGGTCCACGGATATGATACGCGAATTAGGGTGGTAATCATTAAAACAAAGGTGCTTTTCGTTGCAGCAGAATCTTCTCACGAAATTTCAATCACCAATTTTCTCCTCAGAGGCATATATATGCACACTAAAGCGACGAATGAAAATTTGTACAGAGGCCGGGAATCGGATCTGGATCTCCTATTCACTAGGTAGATGCGCTAACCACTACGTCACCCTGGCACAGTGGCGATGCGCAACTACACAGACTACCCTAGCACGTCTCCCTCCTCAACCCAAATTCCCATCCACACCTCACCCAACTTTAGCATTCCCCCTAAACTCTAACAGCATTGCAAACGCTCTCCGACTGTATTGGAAAGTACCTCAGCATCGAACGAAACGGGGGATCCTCCCTGAAACCCTAAACAGGGGGAACACCAAAGCAGAATGAGGTGTGAATGGGAATTTTGTTTGAGGAGGGAGACGTACTAGGGCAGTCCGTGCAGTTGCGCATCGCCGCTGCGCCAGGTTGGTGTAGTGCTCAGCGCATCTGCCTGGTGAGCAGCAGATCTGGGTTCGAATCCCAGCCTCGGTACAAATTTTCATTCGTCGCTGCAGTCTGCATATAGACATCATAGATATCTGAGATTTGAAAATCTCTCTGGAACCATACAGTTTCATTTGATACATAGGGAGAAATTACCGTCATTATAAAATAAGAAAAATCGATGCTCGCACGGAATGATTTTTCCCACGCGCTGATGAGAGTGGAACGCTAGGAAAATAGCTTCAACGTGTTTCAATGAAGTCTTTGCCAAGCAGTTAATTGTGAATTGCCAAGTTGTCACGTAGCTGTAGATGTACATCGACTTCCCAATGATATTTTTAAACCGCAGCGTGTGGATAGTGTACTTCGGACCTCAAGTAGGTCTGTGATATTTTGGAGGTGTTTCTCCTATCATGACGTAGGAACACTCATTCAGGTCGCCGTCAAAAGGAACCAAAATGTTTATTTCAACTTTCTCAATGACCAAGAGTTGGCCTCTCAGCTAATCGTTCATGATGAGTGTGCTGTCCACACCCCCATCTTCCAAGACGACAACACTCGTGTTCACAGTACGGCACGAATACATTCCTGGTTTGACAAACACTCAGGTATTCTATCGCATCCCACAGAAGATACCTGCGACTCTCTGGAAAAGAGGATGAAACGTCAGCATCCCCACAATCGGAGAAATCTGCGGGATCCGGCCATCAACGAGTATCTTCAGCTGAATATAGCATACCTGAAAAAACTTGTGGACACGCTTTCTCGCCGAATTCAGGACGGCCGGTATCAAAACGCGGTGGCAGCGTAATGTTTCTTGGGAGGGGGGTTGAGTAATTGTTTGTACGGCATGCTTACTACGGAACCGACTCTCATTCTATTATGCTGAGTTTAAGTAATTCGCATACATGAAACAGAGCCAAACAAACAGGCTCGCGTACTCATACGCTCCTGCATACTATCCGATTAATACGTGTCCAGTCACATTAATGTGACAACCTGTCAAAAGCCAGAATAACCCTTTTGCAATGTGGATCGCGGTGGAGCGTGCAGGAAGTGTGTCAGTGAGATTCTGGGCAGGTGACTTTGTCGACCGCAGTGCACTAGGTTTCTCGGTTCAGAGTGCAAAGCACGAACAGCCTGACCCAGGTGGTCCCACAGACTCTCGATTGCGTTTAAATTCAGAGAGTATGCTGGCCAAGAAAGTACAGTAAACTCATGCTGGTGCTCTTCGAACCACTTACACTGCGAGCTGTGTGTGTGACACGTCGCATTATCCTGCATACAAATGCCATCGTGCCGAGGAAAAGCAAACTGCATCTGGTGGTCGACATTGTTCAAAATGGTTCAAATGGCTCTGAGCACTATGGGACTTAACATCTGAGGTCATCAGTCCCCTAGACTTAGAACTACTTAAACCTCTCATGTTATCCCACACACAGCAAATTTCATGGTGAGAAAGACCTAAAAATCCAGGAATACAAGCTGAACTACATCAAAAAACGTATGTAATGACCGAGTCAAGATGAGTTGCCAGAAAAAGAAATAAAAAATCATTGAAGTATGTAAGCATTGTAACCCCTTAGCAATACTTTTTCGAAACATGACTGAGGGCACTGAATCACTGAACAACGCTAATGAAAGCAGGGAATTCTACAGAAAGGTCAATAACCTTAGAAAGGAATTTCAACCAAAAACAATACGATGTGGAAGAAAAATGGCGAACTAATAGCATCACAGCAAGGAGTGTTACACCTGTTGGGCAGAGTACTTAAGGAATTATTGTACTCGGAAAATGGTCAAGCATGAGAACTAACAAAGGACCAACAAGTAGAAGAAGAGGAAAATGGGATGACATAGATGTAAGAGAATCAGATAAGAATAAAGTAGCCAACAACAAATCACCTAGCAGTGACAACATGCCAGCTTAGCGTATTAATTGTAATGGAGAACATCTGGTTAGACGCATGTACGTACTGATGTCAGATATAGGGACGCAAAAAGTCATCGCGGATGATTGGAATATTGGTGTGATATGTGTTAAACATAAGAAAGGGCACATCCTGGAATATATAAACTGCAGGGGAGTTACATTATTGAACAACGGATATAAAATATTCTCCTGCCTGCTTTGAGGAGTGGGGAAAGGGAGCGGAGGTGGAGAGAGAGAGAGAGAGAGAGAGAGAGAGAGAGAGAGAGAGAGAGAGAGAGAGAGAGAAGGGGAGAAGAGGGTGAAGCAAGTGCTCCGAATGAGAACAAGGGCAAAAATACGGCCGACGAGAGAAGTTGTATAATTAAAACTCCCAGCACTGTCATGCAGATGAACCAAGTTTTCCCTTAACGGCCTTCCTCTACTTCAGTACCAAAATTTAAACGTAAAAATATTCTTCTCAATGAACTTCACAATAACACATCGTTTCTTCAACTAGTAATACGTAAATAATCTTCTAGTAACCTATCCAACCTTGTTCCTCGACTCCCAGGATAATTTCCAGATCGAAAAAATCCAAATAAGTAGCACTGTATTTTTATGTCTTTTACAGCCTCTTCACTGAACTGAGGTTTTAATACATAACATACACTATGTGATCAAAAGTATCCGGACACCCCCAAAAACGTACGTTTTTCATATTAGGTGCATTGTGCTGCCACCTACTGCTAGGTACTCCATATCAGCGACCTCAGTAGTCATTAGACATTGCCAGAGAGCAGAATGGGGTGCTCCGCGGAACTCACGCACCTCGAACGTGATCAGGTGACAGCGTGTCACTTGTGTCATACGTCTGTACGCGAGATTTCCACACTCCTAAACATCCCTAGGTCCGATGTAACACTGAACTGGAAACGTGAAGGATCACGTACAGCACAAAAGCGCATAGGCCGACCTCGTCTGTTGACCGACAGAGAAACCCGACAGTTGAAGAGGGTCGTAATGAGTAATATGCAGGCATCTATCCAGACCATCGCACAGGAATTCCAAACATCATCAGGATCCACTGCAAGTACTACGACAGTTAGGTGGGAGGTGAGAAAACTCAGATTTCATGGTCGAGCGGCAGCTAATAAGCCACACATCACGCCGGTAAATGCCAAACGACGCCTCGCTTGGTGTAAGGAGCATAAACATTGGACGATTAAACATGGAAAAACGTTGTGTGAAGTGACGAATCACAGTACACTATGTGGCAATCCGATGGCACGGTGTGGGTATGGCGAACGCCCAGTGAACGTCATCTGCCAGGGTGTGTAGTGCCAACAGTAAAATTCGGAGACGGTAGTGTTACGGTGTGGTCTTATTTTTCATGGATGGTTCTTGCACACCTTGTTGTTTTACGTGGCACTATCACAGCACAGGCCTACATTGATGTTTTAAGCACCTCCTTGCTTCCACTGTTGAAGAGCAATTCGGGGATGGCTATTGCATCTTTCAACACCATCGAGCACCTGTTCATAATGCACGGCCTGTGGCGGAGTGGTTACACGACAATAACTTCCCTGTAAGGGACTGACTGTATGGTTAAATGATGATGGCGTCCTCTTGGGTAAAATATTCCGGAGGAAAAATAGTCCCCCATTCGGATCTCCGGCGGGGACTACTCGGGAGGACGTCGTTATCAGGAGAAAGAAAACTGGCGTTCTACGGATCGGAGCGTGGAATGTCAGATCCCTTAATCGAGCAGGTAGGTTAGAAAATTTAAAAAGGGAATGGATAGGTTGAAGTTAGATATAGTGGGAATTAGTGAAGTTCGGTGGCACGAGGAACAAGACTTTTGGTCAGGTGAATACAGGGTTATAAATACAAAATCAAATAGGGGTAATGCAGGAGTAGGTTTAATAATGAATAAAAAATAGGAGTGCGGGTAAGCTACTACCAACAGCATAGTGAACGCATTATTGTGGCCAAGATAGACACAAAGCCCATGCCTACTACAGTAGTACAAGTTTATATGCCAACTAGCTCTGCAGATGATGAAGAAATTGATGACATGTATGATGAGATAAAAGAAATTATTCAGGTAGTGAAGGGAGACGAAAATTTAATAGTCATGGGTGACTGGAATTCGTCAGTAGGAAAAGGGAGAGAAGGAAACATAGTGGGTGAATATGGATTGGGGGAGAGAAATTAAAGAGGAAGCCGTCTGGTAGAATTTTGCACAGAGCATAACTTAATCATAGCTAACACTTGGTTCAAGAATCATAAAAGAAGGTTGTACACATGGAAGAATCCTGGAGATACTAGAAGGTATCAGATAGATTATACACTCCTGGAAATTGAAATAAGAACACCGTGAATTCATAGTCCCAGGAAAGGGAAACTTTATTGACACATTCCTGGGGTCAGATACATCACATGATCACACTGACAGAACCACAGGCACATAGACACAGGCAACAGAGCATGCACAATGTCGGCACTAGTACAGTGTATATCCACCTTTCGCAGCAATGCAGGCTGCTATTCTCCCATGGAGACGATCGTAGAGATGCTGGATGTAGTCCTGTGGAACGGCTTGCCATGCCATTTCCACCTGGCGCCTCAGTTGGACCAGTGTTCATGCTGGACGTGCAGACCGCGTGAGACGACGCTTCATCCAGTCCCAAACATGCTCAATGGGGGACAGATCCGGAGATCTTGCTGGCCAGGGTAGTTGACTTACACCTTCTAGAGCACGTTGGGTGGCACGGGATACATGCGGACGTGCATTGTCCTGTTGGAACAGCAAGTTCCCTTGCCGGTCTAGGAATGGTAGAACGATGGGTTCGATGACGGTTCATGGAGACGGTTGGTCCTCGCCGGTACCCCAGGAGCAACAGTGTCCCTAATTTGCTGGGAAGTGGCGGTGCGGTCCCCTACGGCACTGCGTAGGATCCTACGGTCTTGGCGTGCATCCGTGCGTCGCTGCGGTCCGGTCCCAGGTCGACGGGCATGTGCACCTTCCGCCGACCACTGGCGACAACATCGATGTACTGTGGAGACCTCACGCCCCACGTGTTGAGCAATTCGGCGGTACGTCCACCCGGCCTCCCGCATGCCCACTATACGCCCTCGCTCAAAGTCCGTCAACTGCACATACGGTTCACGTCCACGCTGTCGCGGCATGCTACCAGTGTTAAAGACTGCGATGGAGCTCCGTATGCCACGGCAAACTGGCTGACACTGACGGCGGCGTTGCACAAATGCTGCGCAGCTAGCGCCATTTGACGGCCAACACCGCGGATCCTGGTGTGTCCGCTGTGCCGTGCGTGTGATCATTGCTTGTACAGCCCTCTCGCAGTGTCCGGAGCAAGTATGGTGGGTCTGACACACCGGTGTCAATGTGTTCTTTTTTCCATTTCCAGGAGTGTATAATGGTAAGACAGAGATTTAGGAACCAGGTTTTAAATTGTAAGACATTTCCAGGGGCAGATGTGGATTCTGACCACAATCTATTGGTTATGAACTGCAGATTAAAACTGAAGAAACTGCAAAAAGGTGGGAATTTAAGGAGATGGGACCTGGATAAACTGACTAAACGAGAAGTTGTACAGAGTTTCAGGGAGAGCATAAGGGAACAATTGACAGGAATGGGGGAAGGAATACAGTAGAAGAAGAATGAGTAGCTCTGAGGGATGAAGTAGTGGAGGCAGTATACGATCAAGTAGGTAAAAAGACGAGGGCTAGTAGAAATCCTTGGGTAACAGAAGAGATACTGAATTTAATTGATGAAAGGAGAAAATACAAAAATGCAGTAAATGAAGCAGGCAAAAACGAATACAAACGTCTCAAAAATGAGATCGACAGGAAGTGCAAAATGGCTAAGCAGGGATGGCTAGAGGACAAATGTAAGGAGGTAGAGGCTTGTCTCACTAGGGGTAAGATAGATACTGCCTACAGGAAAATTAAAGAGACCTTTGGAGAAAAGAGAGCCACTTGTATGAATATCAAGAGCTCAGATGGAAACCCAGTTCTAAGCAAAGAAGGGAAAGCAGAAAGGTGGAAGGAGTATATAGAGGGTCTATACAAGGGCGATGAACTAGAGGACAATATTATGGAAATGGAAGAGGATGTAGATGAAGATGAAATGGGAGATATGATACTGCGTGAAGAGTTTGACAGAGCACTGAAAGACCCAAGTCGAAACATGGCCCCGGGAGTAGACAACATTCCATTAGAACTACTGACGGCCTTGGGAGAGCCAGTCCTGACAAAACTCTACCATCTGGTGAGCAAGATGTATGAGACAGGCGAAATACCCTCAGACTTCAAGAAGAATATAATAATTCCAATCCCAAAGAAAGCAGGTGTTGACAGATGTGAAAATTACCGAACTATCAGTTTAATAAGTCACAGTTGCAAAGTACTAACGCGAATTCTTTACAGACGAATGGAAAAACTGGTAGAAGCCGACCTCGGCGAAGATCAGTTTGGATTCCGCAGAAATGTTGGAACACGTGAGGCAATACTGACCCTACGACTTATCTTAGAAAATAGATTAAGGAAAGGCAAACCTACGTTTCTAGCATTTGTAGACTTAGCGAAAGCTTTGGACAATGTTGACTGGAATACTCTCTTTCAAATTCTAAAGGTGGCAGGGGTAAAATACAGGGAGCGAAAGGCTATTTACAATTTTTACAGAAACCAGATGGCAGTTATAAGAGTCGAGGTACATGAAAGGGAAGCTGTGGTTGGGAAGGGAGTGAGACAGGGTTGTAGCCTGTCCCCGATGTTATTCAATCTGTATATTGAGCAAGCAGTAAAGGAAACAAAAGAAAAATTCGGAGTAGGTATTAAAGTCCATGGAGAAGAAATAAAAACTTTGAGGTTCGCCGATGACATTGTAATTCTATCAGAGACAGAAAACGACTTGGAAGAGCTGTTGAACGGAATGGACAGTGTCTTGAAAGGGGGATATAAGATGAACATCAACAAAAGCAAAACGAGGATAATGGAATGTAGTCTAATTAAATCGGGTGATGCTGAGGGGATTAGATTAGGAAATGAGACACTTAAAGTAGTAAAGGAGTTTTGCTATTTAGGGAGTAAAATAACTGATGATGGTCGAAGTAGAGAGGATATAAAATGTATACTGGCAATGGCAAGGAAATCGTTTCTGAAGAAGAGAAATTTTTTAACATCTAGTATAGGTTTAAGTGTCAGGAAGTCGTTTCTGAAAGTATTTGTATGGAGTGTAGTCATGTATGGAAGTGAAACATGGACGATAACCAGTTTGGACAAGAAGAGAATAGAAGCTTTCGAAATGTGGTGCTACAGAAGAATGCTGAAGATAAGGTGGGTAGATCACGTAACTAATGAGGAGGTATTGAATAGGATTGGGGAGAAGAGAAGTTTGTGGCACAACTTGACTAGAAGAAGGGATCGGTTGGTAGCACATGTTTTGAGGCATCAAGGGATCACAAATTTAGTATTGGAGGGCAGCGTGGAGGGTAAAAATCGTAGAGGGTGACCAAGAGAAGAATACACTAAGCAGATTCAGAAGGATGTAGGTTGCAGTAAGTACTGGGAGATGAAGAAGCTTGCACAGGATAGAGTAGCATGGAGAGCTGCATCAAACCAGTCTCAGGACTGAAGACAACAACAACAACAACAACAACAATGGACTGACCTACACAGAGTCCTGACCTAAATCCTGTAGAACACCTATGGGATGTTTTGGAACGCCGACTTCGTGCCAGGCCTCCCGGGCCGATATCGATACCTCTCCTCAGTGCAGCGCTCCGTGAAGAATTGGCTGCTATTCCCCAAGAAACCTTCCAGCACCCGATTGCATGTATTCCTGCGAGTGTGGAAGCTATCAACAAGGCTAAGGGCGGGCCAACACAATATTGAATTCCAGCATTACCGATGGAGGGCGTCACGAATTTTGTAAGTCATTATCAGCTAGGTGTCTTTGACTACGTAGTGTACATATTCTATTACTCAGTTTTACAAGCACTCGTTTCACAACATTTAATAAGTTTTCATAGCTTACCGCATCCGTGCAATGCAACCGTCATGCACTTCGTTTCGATTCCAGCCCTACGTCTTCAAGCAGGAACCAAAACGAAGGGAGTTGTCCGCTTTTTACTTACTGACAGCACATTCCAAAAACGGCAACTCACCTGTAAAAATAAAGAAAATCTTGTTACAGGCATATTGCACCCGAAACTGGTAGTAAAAACAAAACTTTATATTTTAACTAAAGTATCTTCAAAAAAATACTAGCACATTAATTTTAAAGAGGAAGTAAAACAGGCTTATACATAAGGATAATGTTAGGGGATCTGAAGAGACAACAATGAAATCTGACTCAATTTATGGACCTATGTACTCAACCAGGTTCACACAATATATCCATCGAGGCTACGTGTTATTTTGATTTTACTGTTCTTATTACTAGTACTGGTCTCGCTATTAGAATCGGACAGATGCAGGCTTTCATTCAGTTCCATCTTGAATCTCAGGCGCCATTTCTGCAAACCAGTTACGTAAGAGGACATGACGAATGTATGATACATATCCCGTACGCTTCTCTCGTCCGTTACCATCAGCATTGCCAGATTAGGCAGGAAAGGGTGTTCCAACAAATGTTCAACTACCCTGTTCCACACTCAGGAAAGACCCTCCAGCAGACACCTTTCATCACCTATTCTCACTAGTCACTAGTCATTTCCCACCAAATCAGTCCACTTAATTCGTAATATCCCCGCCCCCTCACCTCCGTTCAACATTACATTTAAATGCGCCCAGTTTCTTTTTGCTCCAGTTTCTCACTGCTGCATTTTAGTTCCTCACAGACTAGTCGCTTGGTGACGGCCGTTCGTTCCACAGAGCAACTAACCATTGTTGTAGAATCCCGACCACCTAATTGTTGGCGAATGTCCTAATTAAGTCTTCCCTCTATAATTTTCGATCAGTTATACACTCGAAATGTAATATCAGAACCTATTACATAAATCATAGGGAAACATCTAAGACTAGAAGAAGGTACTTTTTTAATTTTTTTAAGGACCTGTCTTCTCCTTTAGAGGGTAGACTGATACGATTGTTAAAACTCTACGAATGTGTAAATATTTATTAAACCGGACGACTAGTGGGAAGCCAGAGATCCATAGCAGTTTTGATCCATCCCTCCTGAAAATAGCGTAGCACATTTCAAGCTAACAACAAATTTCACGTTACGAACAGAATCTGCATTCTAATTACAGGGTTCTATACGAGATTTTTCACAGAAAAAGGGCGTCCTTTCTACTTATGACAGCAAAGTTGCTCGCAGATAAGCGGGCAGTGTGCTGTCCTGAAGCGTTATCCGACGTTTATCATTGAAACTTCACTGTTTCGAAAGTCTTCAGCCACACACGCGGCACATTTCCTGGCCGTTTTTGGAAATGTTTCACAGCGAGCATCGTCTTATGTTAAAGGAAACGGGGTTTCAGTACGTTGGTAGTCAAGAAACATGTAAGCATTAACTGTGAAACAAAAAAGTCATCTAATTACGTTCTCTCACTTGGCGAAAAAACATTTTTTTCTAACTAATGAACTGCTTGAGTTATCTGGATACTTACGCCCTTCCCCCCCCCCCCCCTCCCCAATTATGCGGGAACCTTAATGTAAGTTCCACGAGTGTGTCCTGGTGGCTTCTTCGTCACCGAATATTGTGCAGTTCGAGAAACCTCTAAGACTCTCAGTGAATCGTTCTGGACAGCTTTTAAATGGCTTATCAGTGTTCGCTGCTGCAGATGGCGCCATTTACGATCTCTCAGGCAGTTTCCATTGTCAACAATGCGCCAAATAACTTTTCACTTTATAGTGCTTAAAGGCAGTAAAAAAAGCTGTCTTAGTCAACGGTATGTCGAACATAATTTCTCCATGTCGGCATTATACTCTAATATTCCTTCCTTTTCCTCCAATGTGAGATCGAACGTGCTCAGCTAGTTATTGAGGTAGATGCAGTTTAAAAACATTGAATACGAACTAAGATGCAACTTTGTCCTCTGTAAGACAAAGCTTCTTAGAGGAAAATGATGGCCGTATGCGAGTACCACTCGCTCTCAGAGGGTTCCATACAAACTTAATTACGTATATAGACAGTTCATTCATTCCGTGAATCGAGAATCTCAACTTTTTTTGTCTGTGAGCGACATTCATACCGCTAAAATTTCGGTCCCAGGAATTCCAAGACGGTCGATAATGTTTTAGTCTTATGTTTGAAGTCGGATAAGAAATGAAAAAGAAATTTTTTTGTGTGATAGAATTACAAATAAACAATTTTCTGACTTTTTCCTTTAGTTGTACTGTGAAACCTAGCTTTGTGCCAAATTTTACAATCTGGGTCAACGAGAAGTACCCTGCAGGTTTTAACGAGTGAATTCTTCATTTGTGTGGCTATATTGTCCGCAGTTCCTTAAAAGTCCTGAGGGTATTTTTTCACTATTCGCTTTTCACTTTATAGAGGTAAAGCATCATCAGGGGTCTGTAATTAAGGTCATTAAAATTTGATTTATTTTTAAGGTCGAAAAACGCTATGTTGGTTTGTAGTTACGGTGATTTTGGCTTGGTTTCTCGCCTGTATCGGGAAATGCCGCCTGCTAGCAAACCTTTAGTGCCTCTTTTCATTAGACACTGATACTTGTGGTCTAATTTTTCGTTGCTCCGCAAATCTATTCATTTCTTTTACACAGCACACATTTTCGCACACCACTGTTTACTGTTAATTTCTATACCGGTAAGTTTGTATTGTGCTTTGCAGTGTTGCCAACATAACATTGCCACTAATTTGTTTTTGACCTACACTGTTTTTTTAGTTAATTGTATGCCTGTTATTCTATTTATTTGTGTTGCTGTGTATTTATATGCTGGCAATCAGGAGTGTTTAGTGACAATTGACACTATCTTAAATGCAACCTCAAACCAGCCGCGGAATCAGAAACAGGCTGCCATCAGACACATGTCAAACAGACTGAATAGGATCCCCCTAAACCCTTCTGATTACCAAAAAGAGCGGCCATTATAAAACAAACAGCATTAAAAATGGACAAAGAAAAACTGGTAGACTAACTAAACAGAAAACTAAAGATACAAATAATGGAAAAAAGTAACCAAACCACACCAACACATACAATCTGCACTACCACAAAAAGCAAAGAAAGGCACACAATGACCTATGACAACAAATTCACGAATAAAATAGGTAACATGTTTAAAAAAACAAGGCAAAAACATTGTTTACAAAACAATCAACTCAATACAAAACATATCCCAAAACTGTAATCAGAACTAGACAGATATCAACAATCTGGTATCTGTCAACTCGCTTGCAGAGATTGTGAAAAAATATACATTGGAATGACTGGCGGGACATTCGACACAACATATAAAGAACTCGGCAGAACATTTAAATATGGTACAAAGCATTCAATATTTACAGATCATCTAACACAACAATACCATACACCAAGTGATACTGAAATGGTATGAACATCATAAGAATCAGTAAAGACAGACACCACCTCTTTTTCCTAGAAAATTTCCACATACACAAAGCATTAACACAAAACAAACCGTTACTCAGTGAGCAAATAAATATGGGAAACCAAACAATATATAAAGTAATTGAAAAAGTTACATGAAAAAGAATAGAGCGTTTTCCATCCTTCACCTTCTCCCACCCAACCTCCGCCTCCTCCTAATTTCATTTCACTTCTTGCTCCTCAACTTCTCCTCAAAATAACTCTCCATCAAATTACTATCCATTTACTCCTCATTACTTCTCCCTCCCTCACAAAAAATCCACACACCATCATTATTCATTAACTAATCTTACACAGTATATAAATACACAGCAACACAACTAAATGGAATAACACACATACAATTAATTACAGAAAAGTGTAGGCCAAAGACAAATTAGTAGCAATTTATGTTGGCAACACTAGAAAAGCACAATACCCACTTAGAAGCATAAAAATAAATAGTAAACAGTGGTATGCCAAAATATGTGCTGTGTAAAACGTAAGAAATGCGTAGCTCTGCAGAGCAACGAAACATTACCCAAGTATTAGTGTCTAACGAAGGAAAAAGACACCAAAGGCGTGCTAGCAGACGGCATTTCCCTATGTAGGTGAGAAACCAAGTAGAAATCACCGCAAGTAAAACCAATATATCGTTAACGAACTGTTTTTCGATCTTAAGAACAAATCAAATTATAAATATCCTTAATTACGGACCGCTGATGATGCCTTACCACAATGCGTATGGAGGAAAAAAAAAAACATGCATTTCTTGCAGTTGCAACTGTAAAACGAAAATACCCTCAGGAATTTAACGAGTGAGTTTGCAAGTATTAAAATATGTGACACAAATGGCCAAGTGTATCTTTCGACTGCATCGACTTAGAAGCTTCAGTATTTTATACCGGCAAGGAGAAACTAGGCTTTTAACAGTCCGACAGACAGACAACAAAATGATCCTATACGGGTTCTGTTTTTACCGATCGTGGTACGGAACCCTAAAAACAACCACAAGCAAAAATAAAAAAATGGCGAAATACAATGTGACACAATGCAACATTTACTAACGATGCACTTTGTGTGCTCGGAACTAGTTATGACGTGTGAAAGGAGAGGTCGTACTTATTTCTTTGCGTCGTCGCCATGTCTCTCAATTAACATTCTGGACGCTTTTTATTTCTTCCCAAGAACGACTACGTTAATGAATTTGCATGTTTTGTTTATGGGCGCATCCAGTTACACGTGTTTCTATTGCTCATATTGGCATAGAACTACAATTAACTAATGATTAAAACAGGTATCTTTTTTGGTTTGGAGCAGTGCGTAACATATTTTTCTCGCTTTGCCATCGGTAATGCTAGAGTCCGGTGTGAGAGGTAAGGCCACAATGTCTACAGTACATGGTGATTCAAAAGTAAAGAACAGATTTCAATTTACAGACGAACTGTGAAAGATAGAAACACATTGCACATGTCACTGAATAGAAAAAGGTTCGAAGTTTCAAGTTCGCAAAGACACTAAAAGATACGCTCAACATTAACACCATGCGTTGCTTGAGAAACATCGAAATGGTAGACCATTTAATTGTATCCATGAATCGACAGGCGTCTGTTCACTGAATCGACAGCTTCAACAAATCGATTGCTCAGATCTTGAAGAATAGCCGCCATAGTTGGGACATAGACTCTGCCTTTTATGTGCCCGCATAGTTGGGACATAGACTCTGCCTTTTATGTGCCCGCACAGAAAAAGATCGCATGGTGTGATGTCTAGTAACCTGGGCGGTCACAAGCAGTCTATAAGATCTTGCTGTCCATCTCTTCCAATCCAACGTTGTGGGATGGTGTCGTTAAGATAACGCCGCACCTCAAGGTGGGAGTGAGGCGGGCGCCGTCATTCATAAAACTGAAATCACTAGAATCTTCGTGAAGTTCAGAAAACAACCGATTTTGCAGCGTGTCCAGATGTGACAATCCTGTTACAGTTTCCTCCGAAAAAAAGAAATGTCCATAAACTTTGCGAACAGAAATGACACAAGACACATTCAGTTTCCGTGATTTTGTTTTATGTTCGACTGTTGACGCACAGATTTTAGGACCGCAAATTCTTACACTATAGCGATTTACTTTACCCAATAGATGAAACGCCAATTAGTCAGAAAAGATGAGTCGTTCGGGAAAAGTGTCCTCTGCCATATTCTGGAGAACTAAAGTGCAAAATTCGTAGCTTCTGTTATGGTCACCGGGATGTAATTTCTGCAGTAAATGCAACTTCTAAGGCTTCATATGTCGCTGTCAGAGTACGCCACAGCGTTGTTTGAGGAAGTTGAAATTCCCGGCCTTCACTCTTCTGAACACTCGAGGGCTCCTTGTGAAGGCGTCTCGGATATCGACATTTTCATCGAACGTGCGAGACCGACAAGTGCTCTTCCCTTCGTATATGCAACCAACTTCCAAACCGATGACCTCAGCAGTTTGGTCCCTCAGGAATTCACACACATTGAACACAGCTTCCAAGATTTTTCATGTGAGTCATAAATCTGCATGTGCAGAGGTGCTTTCTTGCTGAATCGATGGTGGTACGCAGGTTCGACTTGAACAATGCATCGACTTCGCGCAAATTCGCCATGACGCTGCAAACAACAGAGTAGCGGTGTCACTACTTTGGACATTCCTCTATCCAGTGACATGCGCAATGTGTGTCTGTTTCATATAGTTTGTCTGTAATAAACAATTTAAACCTGTTCTTTTTTAAAATCCTCCTGTACTTTCGGAGCGACCGGTGCATTTTGCGTTCAGTATTCCTCGCGTTATCGCTGGGTGTTGCGTTATCCTCAACGGTGTCTATAAAAACAGATACCTACTCACCTGGCTATAAGCAGAGCCACGTGTTAACTATGACGCCCCTGCCAACAAAGCGCTGGTGCAGAAAGTGCCTGCAGCATGACACAGTGAACTACAGCCCGCTTTCGTGGAGGAATAAGCTTGTGAAACGGAAACGTCGACTCGTTAAGAGCGCGTGGGCAAATTCCGAGATGTCGCAGCGCGCAGGCCGTTCCTGAAAGAGGACACCCGGCGGCGGGTGCTCCGCCAGTGTTACGTTACGTTCGTTTCAGATTCCCACGGGCTGGGAACTTCTGCGAACAAAACGAGTGTCAGCGCGCTTTGTGCCTGTTAGCCGAGCAGTGTGAGAATCGGGCTGTCGGGCGAGAAAAGTCGGTGCGTCCTCTAAGGCCGCGCCAGTTCTCGAGGCCCGGGCGAAAGCAGACCGAGAATGTGTGACGGGCCACAACGCACGGAAACAGAAGCTCCACATCGTAAACTTCTCAGAGGTGGAAGCCGCCGAATAACTGCGATCCCCGCGCAAGGAGAATTAGGGGCGGCTTTCATGTGTGTTAGCCGACTCCACCGACTCAATAACCAAAATTGATACATGCGCTTCATTATTCTTACACAGGCTGCCCTAGGAGGTATGTTCAATATACACAGTTACGACGCGAAAGCTCCCTTGAAGAAATAGATTTCATATGGATACATGCCCTATTCCGAATGGTTTCCGAGTTAGAACATATTTAATTTACGAGGGCTATCCAGAAAGTAAGTTCCGATCGTCAGCGAAGTGGGCACTACTGTAAAAATCAAAAATGTTTTATTTGCAACAGCTAGCCACAACTCCCAGCTGATTATCTAAATAATCGCCGTTCCGACTTAGACATTTGTCGTGGCGTTGTCCCAGTTTGCAATACCCTTGTCATAGAAGGCAGCCGCTAGTGCTTTACGCTAATTCTCTACGCAGATCTACAGCTCGTTGTCTGTGCCAAAATGTTGTCTTCATAGTCAGCGGTTCGTGTGAGCGAGCAGAGATGAAACTCAGGGGGTCAATTGCGGTCTGTGTTGTGGGTGATCAAACACTTCCCACTGAAAACGCAGTAGGAGGATTTTCATTGCCCCTGCAGAGTGCAGCTGAGAATTGTCATGAAGAAGGAACGGCGTGACAGTTGTGTTACGTGGGCTGCATAGCTTCAGGCGAAATTTCTCACCAGGCCCTCGTACTTGGCGGGAGACACTATTTTCTAAGTACATTTACGTGCTCACTGTGCGCTCAGAACTGAAAAGAGCTATGTGACGCGATGGACGGGCATTCTACAGACACTGCCCACCACATCAGTGCAAAGTTTGATCGGCTTTTTACAGTGGTTTCCATTTCGTGACCGATCGGAACTTACTTTATGGATAGCCCTCGTATAAGCGCCGATCAAAATGTTTCCTTTTGAAAATGGCTCTGAGCACTATGGGACTTAACATCTGAGGTCATCAGTCCCCTAGAACTTAGAACTACTTAAACCTAACTAACCTAAGGACATCACACACATCCATGCCCGAGGCAGGATTCGAATCTGTGACCATAGCGGTCGCGCGGTTCCAGACTGAAGAGCCTAGAACCGCTCGGCCACATCGGCCGGCGTTTCCTTTTGATGGACTTGCTACAGCGTACTTACACTGACGTGATAAAAGTCATGGGGCGCCTCCTAATATCATGTCAGACGTCATTTTGCCCGTGTAGTGCAGCAGGTCGACGGGGTATGGACTCAAACAAGTCGTTGGAAGTCCACTGCAGAAATATTGAGCCCTGCTGTCTTTATAGCCGTCCGCAATTGCGAAAGTATTGTCGCTGCATGATTTTGTTCACCAACTGATCTATCGATTATGTCCAATAAATGTTCTATGAGACTCATGTCGGGAGATCTGCGTGGCCATATCACTAGCTCGAACTGTCAATAATGTTCTTCAAACCAGTCGCAAACAAATGTTGCCCAGTGACATGGTGCATTGTCATCCATAAAAATCCCACTGTTCTTTGGGAACATGAAGTCCATGAATGGCTGCAAATGGTCTCGAAGTAGCCGAACATATTTCTACTCAATGATCACCTCAACTGGACCAGAGGACTCAGCCCATTCCATGTACACGCAGCCCACACTATTACAGGGCTACCACCAGCTTGACGACTTGGGTCCATAGCTTCGTGGTGCATGCGTCACACTCGAACCCTACCACCAGCTCCTAGCAAATGAAATCGAGGCTCATCTCACCAGGCCACTGTTTTCCAGTCCCCTAGGATCCAACAGTCATGGCCACGAGCCGAGGAGAGACACTGCAAGCGACAACACTATGCAAATGCGGCCGCTCTCAGTTATTAAGTGAAGGCCGTCGGCCACTGTGTTGTCCCTAGTGAGAGGTAATGCCTAAAATTTGGTAGTCTCGGCACACTCTTGTCACTGTGGATATTGAATTCCCTAATGGATGGTCCCATGCGTCTAGCTCCAACTACCATTCGGGCACTCAAGGTCTGGTAATTCTCGTCTTGCGACCATAATTCCATCGGAAACCTTTTCACATGAATCACTTGAGTACAAATGATAGATTTAAATGTTTGAAAGTCTTTTCTGAAAGCATTTAACTGGAGAGTACGAGATGTCTGAGATAAGTAGTGAGACTGACAATATTGTGAGCGATCTGGCAACGGTGTGTCGTGTTACTTGCGTAGACCGGTGCGTTCGTCCCTTCCAAATGCTCAGTCCGAGTTTTGTCTCCGTGCAGCCATCACGTGAGTTTGAGAGCGCCATTAGTGAAAATGTGGTTCTGTTGTGTGTTACGAAAATGGAACAGCGGAATTTAGAGCAAAGTTATGCCGTCAAGTTTTGTGTTAAAGTTTGCGAATCCACGAGGGTGACCTTTGAAAAGTTGAAACAGCTCTATGGGGAGCATTCCTTATCAAGAGCACAAGGTTTTCGCTAACACAAATTATTTTTGAAAGCCTGAGAACACGTTGAAGAAAAAATGTCCAAATCAAAAATCAGAACAATGCTGATTTGGTTTTCTGCCAGCAGGGGTATCGTGCGTAAAGTATTTGTTCCTCGAGGACGAACTGTCAACCAAGCGTTTTACAAATATGTCCTTTTAAAAGGCTCAGGAAGAGGGTGAATGGAGAGTCACTGGACACTGCAGACAAGTGAATGCCCCTCATCACAAATGGTTCAAATGGCTCTGAGCACTATGGGGCTTAGAACTACTTAAACCTAACTAACCTAAGGACATCACACATATCCATGCCCGAGGCAGGATTCGAACCTGCGACCGTAGCGGTTGCGCGGTTTCGGACTGAAGCGCCTAGAACCTCTCGGTCACAGCGGCCGGCTCCCCTCATCACAAGGCCACTTCCATCACGGAATTTTTGACCCCAAAAGGCATCCCTGTTGTACCACAGGCCACCTATTCACTTGTCCTGGGTCATTGTGACATTTTTCTTTTCACGAAATTGAAAAATATCTTAAGAGAATATCATTTTGGGTCTCTGTGGAACATCCCAAAGAAGGCTTTCAGCGCTGTGAAAACGACTCCACCGGTGTATAGCTGTGGAAGCGAACTACTTTGAAGGGGACAATACCGTTGTTTGAAAAAAAAAATCTGTTAGATAAAGAATCAGTCTCATTATTTTTGTCAAACACTTCATGCTCTTGCGGAAGTGAAACATGGATAGTAAACAGTTAAGACACGAAGAGAATAGCAACTTTACATTTTACTGAAGTAGCATTAAACAGTTATAGCCATTTGTAATCGCAATATTCATGTTTAATTTCGCGTGGGAGTGTCTTTGACTGGACAAAGTTGGGAATCCTATCAGTAAAACGGTTGTTGGATTTCTTCCAGTTGTTTCTTTGTCACTTTGTACATGCGCCACTACATGTCTGCGGTACGAGATTCGTAATCGATACATCTGTAGTGTGCTGTGCTGTGGCCCGGGTCGCGGTCGGTGCCCGGCGGGAGGGTTTAGCGTCGGCGTCGGGGCGGCCATTAGCATGCAAATTGCTCGCAGGTCGCGTCGCTGCGAGGCGTCGCCTGTTCTCCAGGAATTTCGCCACACGCGCCCGCCATTCGCGAATCCTAGCAGCGAGACGCGCGCTAGCTTCATCCTGCATTCGCCAGTGGAGCACAAAGGTAACTGAGGCGAGTATCAGACTGAGTGTGACTCTCCAGTGACTGATTACACCCGTTTAAACATAATATTAAACTTCTCAAACAAACCAGTTCATCCGCTTACGTATTTCGTGTTGTTGCAAGTTTCGGATAGAGACAAAAGCAGTAAACATATACAAGGCGTGATCACAAAGTTGTTTCTTTTTTAGAGGAAGTGCAATATTTATTTCACAATTATATTTTATTTTATTGTTATACTAGCCTTTACCCCAAGGGTTCGTCATTGCATGTGTCAGACTCTATACATTTACTGAACACACCTCTTCCTCCCTCTGTCTGTTAGTCCACATCAACCTCCCATTTCTACCTGTCTAACTCCTCCTCCCCATTCTCTATGGCTCCTCATCTCCCCCCCCCCACCCTTTCGACTATACGCTCCTCCCCTCCCCTTCGTCCTTATGCTCCTCATGCCCTCTCCACCTCTGCCTCCCCCTCTTCCCTTGCCACCTGTCCACTACCCCTCTACACCTTACACTAGTGTGATGCATCTCCTCCCCTCTCTCTGTCAATTTCCTCCCCCCATTCACTCTGTCCAGCTCCTCCTCTATCCATCTCAACCTGTCCCCAGCCATGCTCATTGGCACATGAGGTCATTCCAATACGATTCAATATAGTAGGGCGATACTACTCCCATGACATGCCTTTGATGCAAGGCAGCCTACATGTTGGGGGCTCGAAAACGAGTTCTTGCCCCAGACAAGTAGGCTGCAATGCAAAGCAGGTTGATTTGGTACACTGATACTGCTTCCAGACAACACACCTGATATACAGGGCAGTCTGTACACCAGGGGCTGGAAAAAAAGTTTTTGCCTGTATCTCTGCTCGAAAAGGAAATGCGAGGTTATATACCCTGCAGAGTTAATACTCGTTAGGGCTGGTTGAAATCGACCCAGAAGTTTGGGAGGAGATCCCAAACATAAACATATACACTCTGCTTTATGTATACAGGGAGTATCATAATTAATGGTGGCCGGCCGCTGTGGCCGAGCGGTTCTAGGTGCTTCAGTCCGGAACCGCACGCCTGCTTTGGTCACAGGTTCGAATTCTACCTCGGGCATGGATGTGTGTGATGTCCTTAGCTTAGTTAGGTTTAAGTAGTTCTAAGTTCTAGGGGACTGATGATCTCAGTGTTAAGTGCCATATTGCTTAGAAACATTTGAACCAACTAATGGTGTAAATGCATACAGTTGAAAGTACAAGATGCTAAAAGCAAAAATGTCTCAGGGAACAAAGGGTCAAAACTGCATACCTTAAGAGCTATGACCACGTGCTCATCTTCTCTACTTGGAAACACAACTCTTCTAATGAACAATTGCTCATAACTTTTAAGGTATGCATTTTAGAGCAAATGTTTGGTGGACTTTTTTTCTTATTTTAGTCCATACTACTACTCCCCAAAATGTGGAAAGCAAAGAGCTTGAGTAGAAGAGATTTGCTTCACAGTATCAAAGATGAAAAATTACTCGTAGCTCTTAAAGTATGCGTTTTCGACCCTATGTTTACTGAGACCTCTTTGCTTCTAGTATCGTGTACTTTCAACTGTATGCGTTACGCCATTAATGATGATGATACACCCTATATATATATATATATATATATATATAGGAAAAGACATGGGAAGAATTTCATTCTTAAATCACGCGAATAGCTAAGGAAACTATTCCCTTGAAAAAGATATTCAAACACCCTTGGTGGGATTCAGACTGTGAAAATGCATTGGAAAGGAGAAAAAAGGCATTTCAAGAATATAACAGTAAAAAATCACAAGAAAGTCTACATTTATTTAACGAGGTTAGAAAACAGGTTTCAAAATCTATTAGGCAAGCAAAAAGGAAGTACACAAAGGCACAACTGGATGCCATACAAGAAAATTTCCAAAACTATAATACAAGAGACTTCTACAGAACTTTCGCAGATAAAATACGAGGATATATCCCTCAAAATTTATGTTTCAGAAAACCAGATAGTAAATTAGCCCTAACAAACCAGGAAAACTGTCAAGTATTGGCTCAATATTTTTCTAACCTACTAAATTGCCCAGAACCTAGGTTTCCCAAAGAAATCTGTGCCAACGCTCAACCGGATTCATTACCACCAACACAGGAAGAAATCAAATGTCACATTAAAAACTTAAAAAATAATAGAACATCTGGCGAAGATGGCATTGTTGCAGAGCTATTAAAAAACCTAGGACCAAAGACGTTGCAAGAGCTCACAAAAATAATAACAAAAATTTGGGAAACAGAAAAATTACCAGAGGAGTGGAAATGTGCCCTTATTCACCCGTTACATAAAAAAGGAGACAGAACAAATGTCAATAACTACAGGGGAATCTCACTTTTACAAGTCACCTACAAAATTCTCTCAACATGCCTGCTGAAAAGAACACAAGAGCAGCTGGAATGCCAAATTGGTGATTATCAAGCAGGCTTCCGCCCCGGTCGCTCATGCATAGAACAAATATTTAATTTAAAGACAATATTAAAACACCATGCAATTAGAAATGCCCCCATAATTTGTACATTTGTAGATTTTAAGAAAGCCTATGACTCAATTGACCGGCAATCTTTGTTTAACATTTTAGAGGAACTTGGACTTGACTCCAAAACACTAAGGCTTATCAAAGAATCACTGACAGACACTGTATCTAAAGTTAAATTCAGGGGAGAAATCTCTGAACCTTTTCTCATAAAAACTGGAGTACGTCAAGGTGACGGGCTATCTCCACTTTTGTTTAATATAGTCCTGGATAAAGTCATTAAGGAATGGGAAAAAGAATTAAAAAATCAATCCTACTGGAAACCAATCCATCTTGGTAGAACCAAAGACAACGTGGAGATATCTTGTTTAGCATTCGCGGACGACTTGGCCATACTTGCAGATGATGAAGAAATCGCCACCAAACAAATAGAGATCCTTAAGGAATGCGCGGATAAAGTAGGTTTACAAATTTCGTTTCAAAAGACAGAATTTTTCTGTACGAAATTCCATATACACAGTTTGAACACAAAATATGGAAAAATAAATAGAGTAAAACATTTTAAATACCTAGGTGAAATTTTGGAGCCAACCGGAGGAGAGAAAGTTGCACAGAAGATCAGACAACAGAAAATGAAGAGAGCATATGGTATGACACATGAAATATACAATAAAAAATGCATCTCCTCGAACACAAAAATCAGACACTACTGCGCAGTAATTAAGCCAGCAGCACTATATGCTAGTGAAACGCTCACACTCCACACAAAATGTGATTTAGAAAAAATACTAAAAGAAGAACGAAAAATTATGAGAAAGATTTTAGGTCCAAAATTAACAGAAGAAGGATACCGGATACAATCAAGAAGAACCACAGAGACTATATCAAACCTGGCAGCAGACATAAGAAGGCGAAGATTAAAATTTTATGGACATGTCACTAGACTTCCCCCCCACACGACTCACCAACAGAATTCTCACTTACATAGAAAAAGTCAAATCAACAACACCATGGATTAGCCAAGTAAAATTAGATTTACAAAAAGCAAATATTGAACTTAAAGATGTCAAAGATAGAAAAACTTTTAGAAATAAGGTGGAAAAGTGGAATGTATTGTCGGAGAAGGAAGCACTAAAGAGACCAGGAACAAAATGGACAGAAGAAAGAAAAAGAAAACATGGAAAACGAATGAAAGAAGTATGGAAGAAACGACGTCAGAAAGCTTTGCGTGATCCTTCTGGGTCCATTCACGATAAGTAAGTAAATATATATATATATATATATATATATATATATATATATATATATATATATATTGCTTTTCGACTGTCTAATTTCAATTGAATGAAACACAATTTTCGTGCAATGCGCCTTTCGTCATCATTCTTTACAAGGCGTCTTCTGTGGCAGGTTCTATGGATGGCGATCTACATGTTGTGTATTTGTTCCATTATTAGAGCTGTTCTTATTCTTATAATTTCCATTTGAGTTTTTGTTTTTCAGACTTCACAGCACTAGGAACTGAACACTTGTTTTGATGCTATGTTTTGGGTCGTTTTCAAGCACTAAAACATAGCATCAAAAGAAGTGTTCAGTTCATAGTGCTATGAAGTCTGAAAAACACTCAAACGGGAATTATACGAAGAAGAAGAGTGTTAAAAATGGAACAAAAACACAACATGTAGAGTATCATCCACAGAACCTGCCACTGAAGATGCCTTGTCAAGAATTAAGGCGAAACGCGTATTGCACGAAAATTGTGTTTCATTCAGTCGTAATTAGAAGGTCCAAAAGTAAGAATTACCGATAAACCGTAACATCACAAACAACTGAGGATGACAGGACTACAAAAGTTTAAGATGTGAGTGACGTTACTGGACAGGAGACCCCATCTGGGATGTTCAGCTGCATGGTTCAAGTCTTTTTATTTGACGCCACTTCGCCTTGTGCATCAGTGATGATGAAGAAATCACACACACCAAGTCCCGAGTGGAGAAAACCCCCGTCATGACTGGGAATCGAACCTGGGACCCCATCATTGAGAACCAGCAATTCTAACCTCAACACCACCAAATGCTGACTGTTTAGTATTCATTTATACAATTTCACATTTCATTTCAGTAATCGAAGACTGATGTGGCACATACTACCACATATTTCACTTTCTTTTGTTTCATACTTTTATTTGCTCTACACAGATATCGTGAATTGGTTGATGGCCAAATTGGGCTACAACAACAAAATAAATACAGGTATCTGCGACTCATGCACTTCCTACAATATATAACAGCCGTCGGCAATCACCTACTAAAAATGTTACACCATAAACTTTTAATTATTACCTCGACAAAAATCCTTCCCTACACATTCACACTTCAAAGCGACAAACCACCTCAAAACCCAGCTCGTCCTTTGTTTCGCAAATGCCTGCCAGGCAACGGTTTCTCCATGTGCTACAGGGAGTGGCCAAGAAAATGGAAACATTACGAACACAACACATTACTCTGCGTAATACGGCCTAGAAAAACAGTTAGCATTCAAAATAGCTACCAGTGGCCCCGGAATGGATAAGTAAAGACTCTGTATCGTTTTGAAGAGAATCTTATGCCATCTTCCCTGCAGCATAATGGAACGTTAAGATAACGATGACGGAGGTGGATAGTGATCAAGTACCCTCCTCTCCAAAGCAGACCACCAAGGCTCAATAATATTGTGATCTCGTGACTGTGCTGGCTACTGGAGGAGCGACAGTTCATACTCGTTCTCAGAACACCAGTCCTATGTGAAACAGGGGCCCTGTCGTTTTGGAACACATTATCACAAATGGGGGACAAACAGTATACCATGGGATGGATCTGATCAGCCAAAATGGTCAAAAAACCCTTGACAGTAATGCAACTTCCAGAATAACCACGGAACCTATTGAATATCACAATATGTCTGCCCAAATCAGCACCGAGATCCAACTATGTTTCACTCTCGGGACGTACACTCAGCCGCCAGAACCTGGAAGAAGTATGAATCAAGACTCATCCGACAAAATGACCTCCTTCCACTGCGTCATAGTTCAGGTTTTATGGCTTCGGCATCAAGTTTTCCTGTTATAGGGGCAACTGTATCACTGATGAGTGATTTTGGGATTCCATTTTGGCCTGCAATTCCCTGCTTTTGAACCTCCTGTTGTATTCTTTCAGTGCCGACAGTGTAAGCGGGTGAGACATTCTGTTCTGCAGGTACTTTTGCAGCTTTCGTCCTCGAACATTATGAATCAACTTGAAGAAAATGACTTATTGATACATAACCAACACGGATTCACAAAATATCGTTCTTGTGCAACACAGCTACCTCTTTATTCCCATGACGTAATGAGTGCTGTCGACATGGGATCTCAGATCGATTCCATAGTCCTAGATTTCCAGAAGGCTTTTGATACCATTCATCACAAGCGACTATTAATCGAATTGCGTGCATATGGAGTATCGTCTCACTTGTGTGACTGGATTCGTGATTTCCTCTCAGAGAGGTCACAGTTCATAGTGACAGACGGTAAATCATGGAGTAGAACAGAAGTGATATCTGGCGTTCCGCAAGGTAGTGTTATAGACCCTCTGCTGTTCCTGATTTACACAAATGATCTAGGTGATAATCTGAGCAGACCCCTTAGATTGTTTGCAGATAACGCTGTAATTTACCGTCTAGTAAAATCATCAGAAGATCAATTCTAGTTACAAAATGATCTAGAGAGACTTCTGTATGGTGCGAAAAGTGGCAATTGGCACTAAACAAAGAAAATTGCGAGGTCATCCACATGGGTACTAAAAGAAATCCGATAAATTTTGGGTATACGATAAATCGCACAAATCTAAGGGCTGTCAATTCGACTAAATACCTAGGAATTACAATTACGAACAACTTAAATTGGAAAGACCACATAGATAATATTGTGGGGAAACCAAGACTGCGCTTTGTTGGCAGAACACTTAGAAGATGCGACAAGCCCACTAAAGAGACAGCCTACATTACACTTGTCCGTCCTCTGCTGGAATATTGCTGCGCAATGTGGGATCCTTGCCAGGTAGGATTGACGGAGGACATCGAAAAGGTGCAAAGAAGGGCAGCTCGTTTCGTGTTATCGCGCAATAGGGGTGAGCGTGTCACTGATATGATATGCGAGTTGGGGTGGCAGTCACTGAAACAAAGGGGTCTTCTTTGCTGCGAGATCTATTTAGGAAATTTTAATCACCAACTTTCTCTTGCGAATGCGAAAATATTTTGTTGACACCCACCTACGTAGGGAGAAATGATCATCATAATAAAATAAGAGAAATCAGAGCTCGAGCGGAAAGATTTTGGTGCCCGTTTTTCCCACGCGCCATTCGTGAGTGGAATGGTAGAGAAGTAGTATGCCTCTGCCAGGCACTTAAGTGTGAATTGCGGAGTGACCATGTAGATGTAGATGACAAAAGTCATTGGATACCGATATGCCTACAAACAGATGGAGGTAATATCAACTACACGACGTATATAAAAAAAGAAAAAGGCAGTGTATTGGCGGAGCTGTCATTTGTACTCAGGTGATTCACGTGAAAAGGTTTCCGGCGTTGTTATGGCTGCACGACGGGAATTTGAATGCGGAATTGCAGTTGAAGCTAGTCGCACGGGACATCCGATCTCCTAAATCGTTAGGGGATTCACTATTTCGAGATCCACAGTGTCAAGAGTGTGCCTATAATATCACACTTCAGGTATTACCTCTCACAGTGGTCGACAGCCTTCACATAACTACCGAGAGCAGCGGCGTTTGAGTAGAGTTGTCAGTGTTGACAGACGAGCAACAATGCGTGAAATACCCGCAGAAATCAATGTTAGTTGTACGACGATCTTATCCATTACGACAGAGCGGCGAAATTTGATGTTAATGGGCTATGACAGCGCACAACGACGCAAGTGCCTTTGCTAACAGCACGACATCGCCTGCAGCGCCTCTCCTAGGCTAGTGACCATATCGGTTGGATCCTACACAAATGGAAAACAGCGGCCTGGTCGGACGAGTTCGACTTCCGTTAGTAAGAGCTGATGGAAGGGTTCGACAATGGTGCAGACCCCACGAAGCCAAAGAGCCAAGTTGCCAACACGGCACTTTGCAAGCTGGTGGTGGCTTCATTATCGTTTAGGCTGCGTTTACATCGAATGGACTATGTCCTCTGATAGAACCTTACCGATCATTCAGCAGAAATGGTTATGTTCGGCTACTTGTAGGCCAACTATAGCCATTCGTGGACTTCATATTCCCAAACAACGATGGAATTTTTATGGATGAGAATGCGCCATGTCATTGGGCCACAATTGTTCGTGACTGGTTTGAAGAATATTCTGGACACCCAGATACCATTCAACATATATGGGACATAATCGAGAGGTCAGTCCGTGCACGAAGTCCTGCACTGGCAACACATTCCCAATTACGGGCCAGCCGTTGTGGCCGAGTGGTTCTAGGCGCTTCAGTCCGGAACTTCGCTGCTGCTACGGTCGCAGGTTCGAATCCTGCCTCGGGGATGGATGTGTGTGCTGTCCTTAGGTTAGTTAGGTTCAAATAGTTCTACGTCTAGGAGACTGATGACCTCAGATGTTAAGTCCGATAGTCCTCACAAGGGAACCTCCCCACCGCACCCCCCTCAGATTTAGTTATAAATTGACACAGTGGATAGGCCTTGAAAAACTGAACACAGATCAATCGAGAAAACAGGAAGAAGTTGTGTGGAACTATGAAAAAATAAGCAAAATATACAAACTGAGTAGTCCATGTGCAAGATAGGCAACATAAAGGACAATGATAGCTGATGAGCGCCGTGGTCTCGTGGTTAGAGTGAGCAACTGCGGAACGAAAGGTCCTTGGTTCGAGTCCTCCCGCGAGTGAAAATTTTACTTTCTTTATTTTCGCAAAGTTACGATCTGTCTGTTCATTCATTGACGTCTCTGTTCACTGTAATAAGTTTAATGTCTGTGTTTTGCGACCGCACCGCAAAACCGTGCGATTAGTAGACGAAAGGACGTGCCTCTCCATAGGAACAGAAAACATTTGATCGCTAGGTCATAGGTCAATCGATTCCTCCACAGGAAAACACGTCTGATATATTCTTTACGACACTGGTGACGGCATGTGCGTCACATGACAGGAATATGTTGTCGACCCACCTAACTTGCACACTTGCCGAATGGGTAAAAAGATTCTTCTACCTTGCCCGATTTAGGTTTTCTTGTGGATGTGATAATCACTCAAAAAAAAAAAAAAGTGATGAAAACATAAGAGTTTGTCACATAAACTGCATCAAATGAAAGCAACAGTTACAGAGTCGCACAGTTTTCCCTGTGCTCTGTCAAAACATATGTTTTTTACGTTTTCAAATGTTTCCGTGCGTAGACCGTCAAATTCTGTATATGTCCAAGCAAATCTGAACATGTCCTGGAATTTTGGAGAGCGAAGTTGATTATGTGTGAGTGCCTGAACTTCGATAATTATCTGAAAATAAAAAATTAAAATTTTCACGCGAGAGAAGATTTGAACTAAGGACCTGTCGTACCACAGCTGCTCACGCTAACCACGGGACCACGGCACTCGTAAGCTAACACTGTCCTCGATGTTGCCTACCTTGCGCATGGACTACTCAGTTTGTATATTTGGCTTATTTTTTTCATAGTTCCACACAACTTCTTCCTGTTTTCTCGATTGATCTGTGTTCAGTTTTTCAAGGCCTATCCCTATGCCAACTTATCTGAGGGGGGTGCGATGGGGAGGTTCCCTTGTCAGAGCCATATGAACCCAATTACGGACAACTACTTAGGGAGCAGGGCTCAATATTTCTGCAGGGGACTTGGAACGACTTGTTGAGTCCATGCCTCATCGAGTTGGTGCACTGCGTCGGGCAAAAGGTGTTCCTACACGATATTAGGAGGTATCCCGTGACTTTTGTCACCTGCGTGTATTTGAATTACGACGTAAAACGAAATTAGAGCTAATTATGCGACGTATGTTAAGACTGGCACGGAGTCTTTTTCCGTCGGTTAAGTTCCTGCTTGCGAAACCTCTCCGCGGGCCGATAAACTACGTGCTCTAATCTCTAGTCACTGCAAATTTCACAGCGATTGCTGCGTCAGTTGAGTGCTGGCAACATGTGACAGCGAATGTGTTCCATAATCGGCTCTAAACACCGTCATTGTTTATTTTCGATAACAACGTCATACAGTAAAATTTTGTGTTCTCTTGAAGAAAAACTCTACCGAAACGTACGACGATCAGAAGAGAGCTTGTGGGAACTCTGGAATATCTCGAAGAGCATGTTTCCGTTTGCATCATGCTTCCAAAAATGGCCGGGGGAATGCTGATCCGCGTGGGGGAACAGGTGCAACTGTTACTATCATAACAGAAACAACAATCAACACGGCACGTGCCATTATATGGTTGGTTGGTTGGTTTGTGGGATTAAAGGGACCAGACTGCTACGGTCATCGGTCCCTTTTTCCAAGTACGAAAAAAACACCCACAGAGAATAAAAAAACGTGTAACAGAATAGAGCACAGACGACACAGAACAAGAGAAACTCAGACAAAGACCAGACAAAACGAACTAAAAGCACACAGAGTGCGACGGTGGTTGGCCGACCAGAGAAATAAAAAAGGAAAAGCCAACCACTTGAAACACATTAAAAAATCAGTTTAAAACCGGAGGCCAAAGGCCAGAATCAACACAAAACAATAAGATAAAACACAAACACTCAGATTAAAGAATAAAAACCCCCTGCCCGAATAAAACGTAAAACTAAGTCAGCCATAGCCGAGTCATCTGTTAAAAGGGCAGGGAGCGAGTCAGGCAGTGCGAACGACTGCGTGAGCGCAGCTAAAAACAGACATTCCAATAAAATATGAATCACTGATAAAACGGAGCCGGAGCGACATAGAGGCGCGTCCTCACGGCGCAATAAGTGGCCGTGCCCAATGCGCAGCCGGCAGAGGACAACAGACTCCTTGCGGGAGACCCGCAAGGACGACCGCCACACAGTCGTCGTCGCCTTGATTGGACGGAGTTTGTTGGGCGTGGGCAGATTGCGCCATTCAGCGTCCCAAACCGAAAGAACTTCACGGCGTAAGGCTGCCCGCAAATCAGTCTCTGGGAGGCCAATCCCCAGAGACAATTTACTAGTGGCCTCTTTCGCCAGGCGGTCAACATTCTCATTGCCAGGTATCCCAACATGGCCTGGGGTCCACACGAAGACCACAGAGCGGCCGCAACGCGCAAGAGCATGCAGGGACTCATGGATAGCCATCACCAGACGAGAACGAGGAAAACACTGGTCGAGAGCTCGTAAACCGCTCAGGGAATCGCTACAGATAACGAAGGACTCACCTGAGCAGGAGCGGAGATACTCTAGCGCACGAAAGATGGCGACCAGCTCAGCAGTGTAAACGCTGCAGCCATCCGGCAAGGAACGTTGTTCGGAATGGTCCCCTAGAGTTAGCGCATACCCGACACGACCAGCAACCATCGAACCGTCGGTGTAAACAATGCCAGAGCCCTGATACGTGGCCAGAATGGAAGAAAAGCGGCGGCGGAAGGCCTCAGGAGGGACTGAGTCCTTCGAGCCCTGTGCCAAGTCGAACCGAAGGCGAGGGCGAGGAACACACCATGGGGGTGTAGGCAGCGGTGCCCGGAAAGGAGGTGGAACAGGGAAAAACCCAAGCCCGGAGAGAAGCTCCTTGACACGTACGGCAATCGGACAACCCGATCGGGGCCGACGGTCCGGCAGATGGACGACTGATTGCGGGAACAGGACACGGTAATTTGGATGCCCGGGCAAGCTAAAAACATGGGCCGCATAAGCAGCCAGTAATTGTTGGCGTCGGAACCGCAGTGGAGGGACACCTGCCTCCACTAGGACGCTGTCCACAGGGCTGGTGCGGAAAGCACCAGTGGCAAGGCGTATCCCGCTGTGGAGAATTGGGTCCAGCACCCGCAACGCAGACGGGGAAGCTGAGCCATATGCCAGGCACCCATAATCCAGACGGGACTGGATTAACGCCTGGTAGAGCCGTAACAGGGTAGAGCGGTCGGCGCCCCAGCGGGTGTGGCTCAAACATCGCAGTGCATTTAGATGCCGCCAACACGCCTGTTTGAGCTGCCGGATATGAGGCAGCCAAGTCAACCGGGCATCGAAAACCACCCCCAAAAACCTGTGTGATTCCACCACCGAAAGAAGTTCGCCGTTAAGAGAAAGCTGCGGCTCCGGGTGGACAGTACGTCGCCGGCAGAAATGCATAACGCAGGTCTTGGCTGCCGAAAACTGAAACCCATGCGCTACAGCCCAAGACTGCGCCTTACGGATAGCGCCCTGTAGCTGACGTTCAACAGCTGCAATGCCAGTAGAGCTGTAGTAAAGGCAGAAGTCGTCAGCATACAGGGAAGCGGAGACAGAATTTCCCACGGCCGCAGCAAGCCCGTTAATGGCTATTAAAAACAGACAGACACTTAAAACAGAACCCTGTGGCACACCGTTCTCCTGGACGTGGGAGGAACTATACGAGGCCGCGACTTGCACGCGGAAGGTACGACACGACAGAAAATTGCGGATAAAAATCGGCAGAGGACCCCGAAGACCCCATCCATGAAGCGTAGAAAGGATGTGATGACGCCATGTCGTATCGTACGCCTTCCGCATGTCGAAAAAGACAGCGACCAGGTGCTGACGGCGGGCAAAGGCAGTACGGATGGCCGACTCCAGGCTCACCAGATTGTCGGTGGCGGAGCGGCCTTTACGGAACCCACCCTGAGACGGAGCCAGAAGGCCCCGAGACTCCAGCACCCAATTCAAGCGCCGGCTCACCATCCGTTCAAGCAACTTGCAAAGAACGTTGGTGAGGCTAATGGGACGGTAGCTGACCTCTAGAGGGTTCTTTCCAGGTTTCAAAACGGGGATGACAATGCCTTCCCGCCATTGCGACGGAAACTCCCCCTCAACCCAAAGACGGTTGTAAAGATCGAGAAGGCGCCGCTGGCAGTCCACTGAAAGGTGTTTCAGCATCTGACAGTGGATGCCATCTGGCCCAGGAGCGGTATCAGGGCAAGCAGCTAGGGCACTGCGAAATTCCCACTCACTAAATGGAGCATTGTAAGATTCTGGGTGGTTGGTGCGAAACGAAAGGCTCCGACGTTCCATCCGCTCTTTAATGGAGCGGAAGGCCTGGGGGTAATTCGCAGAAGCGGAACTCATAGCAAAATGCTCTGCTAGGCGATTTGCAATGACGTCGGAGTCAGTACAAACTGCTCCATTCAGTGAGAGCGCAGGGACGCTGACAGGTGGCCGATAGCCGTAGACGCGTCGAATCTTGGCCCAGACCTGCGATGGAGTGACATGGAGGCCAATGGTGGACACATACCGCTCCCAGCACTCCTTCTTGCCTTGGCGGATAAGGAGGCGGGCCCGCGCACGCAGCCGTTTGAAGGCGATAAGGTGGTCTATGGAGGGATGTCGCTTGTGACGCTGGAGCGCCCGCCGGCGATCTTTAATCGCTTCAGCGATTTCAGGCGACCACCAAGGCACAGTCCTCCGCCGAGGGGACCCAGAAGAACGGGGAATGGCAGATTCGGCGGCAGTAACGATGCCGGTGGTGGCCGATGTAACCACCGCATCAATGTCATCAGTAGAGAGTGGCTCAATAGCGGCAGTGGAGGAGAACAAGTCCCAGTCAGCCTTATTCATAGCCCATCTGCTAGGGCGCCCAGAAGAGTGACGCTGTGGTAGTGACAGAAAGATCGGAAAGTGGTCACTACCACACAGGTCGTCATGCACACTCCATTGGACAGACGGTAAGGGGCTATGGCTACAGATTGAAAGGTCAATGGCGGAGTAGGTGCCATGCGCCACACTGAAGTGTGTGAAGGCACCATCATTTAACAGCGAGAGATCGAGCTGCGACAATAAATGCTCAACGATGGCGCCTCGACCTGTTGCCACTGACCCACCCCACAGAGGGCTATGGGCGTTGAAGTCGCCCAATAGCAAGAAAGGTGGCGGTAATTGGGCGACCAGTGCAGCCAGGACATGCTGCGAGACATCACCATCCGGTGGAATGTAAAGACTGCAGACGGTAACAGCCTGTGGCGTCCACACGCGTACAGCGATAGCCTCTAAAGGCGTCTGGAGAGGGACAGACTCGCTGTGCAAAGTGTGAAGGACATATATGCAGACGCCACCAGACACCCTTTCATAAGCTGCCCGGTTCTTATAATAACCCCGATAGCCACGGAGGGCGGGGGTTCGCATTGCTGGAAACCAAGTTTGCTGGAGAGCAATGCAGAAGAAAGGGTGAAGGCTAGATGGTGGAAGAAACCGCTGCAGTTCCACTGGAGGATGGTATTGGCCATGGCTGGGAAAGGCGTGACGGGACTGGGAAGGCAGATTACGCCGCCGGGTCACCTGCTGCCTCCGATTGAGCACCCGTGCTAGTGCTATTCATGGCGTCTGAGGGACCGGCGAGATCGAGGTCCTCAGCGGACGCCAGAATCTCCACCTCGTCCTCAGACGCAGAGCTGGAAGGTTGCGGTGGGGTGGCTGCCACCGCGAGTTCCATGGGCATAGAACTCTTCTTCTTTGGTTTCTCGCGCTGCTCCTTGGGTTTAACTGGCTGGGAGGGCTTCACCGATTCAGTCTCCGGGACTGAGGAGGATCGTGAAGCCCTTCGACCAGCTGATTGTGGGCACTTACGCCACTGTCTGTCGTCAGCCTTCCCGCTGGTGGAAACCTGGGAAGGGAGGGACCCAAGGGACCCCTTGCGAGCGTGAGAAGCCGAAGAAGTTGGACACTTCTCCGGCTTAGAAGCAGGGACGGACGTCCCTGATGGGGGGGATGGTGTTGCCCCTGAGGTAGGTGGCGCAGGAGCAACCCGGTGGGTAGAGCCCCCCACTGGCAAGGGGGCAGGAGGAGTTGTACCACTCAGCGATCCGGCCGGAAGTCGCGAAACTGATGGGGCGAGCACAGGTGTTGTAGCAGCGGCATAGGAAGATGTCATTCTCACTGGATGTAATCGGTCGTATTTCCTTTTGGCCTCAGTATAAGTCAGTCGGTCCAGGGTCTTATATTCCATGATTTTGCGCTCTTTCTGGAATATGCTGCAGTCTGGCGAGCAAGGTGAATGGTGCTCCCCGCAGTTGACGCAGATGGGAGGCGGGGCACATGGAGTATCGGGATGAGATGGGCGTCCGCAATCTCGACATGTGAGGCTGGAAGTGCAGCGGGAAGACATATGGCCGAACTTCCAGCACTTGAAGCACCGCATCGGGGGAGGGATATAGGGCTTGACGTCACATCGGTAGACCATCACCTTGACCTTTTCCGGTAACGTATCATCCTCGAAGGCCAAGATGAAGGCACCGGTAGCAACCTGATTGTCCCTCGGACCCCGATGAACGCGCCGGACGAAATGAACACCTCTACGTTGTAAGTTGGCGCGCAGCTCGTCATCAGACTGCAAAAGGAGGTCCCTATGGAAAATAACACCCTGGACCATATTTAAACTCTTATGCGGTGTGATCGTAACAGCAACATCCCCCAACTTGTCACAAGCAAGTAACCGCCGTGACTGGGCAGAGGATGCCGTTTGTATCAGGACCGATCCAGAGCGCATTTTTGACAAACCCTCCACCTCCCCAAACTTGTCCTCTAAATGCTCGACGAAGAACTGAGGCTTCGTGGAGAGAAAAGACTCCCCATCAGCTCTCGTACAAACTAAGAATCGGGGCGAATATTTGCTACTGCCATCCTGAGATTTACGTTCCTCCCACGGCGTGGCCAGAGAGGGGAACGTTTTCGGATTGTACTTTTCAGCATTAAATTGAGCCCGAGAACGCTTAGAGACTGCTGGCGGCTGGCCGCCAGCGAGAGATGATGTACCACGCTTCATTGCGGGTCATCCGCCCTGATGCCACCTACTCCGACCAAGGGCCCTCCCCACGGGCGCCACCCAGCCGCAGCAATAGCCACCTGGCAGGACGGCCATTGCCGGGAGTCCTGATGCCCCAAGGAGATGGGCATCGACTCCTTGGCATACGTGGGGAGTTAACGGCGCAGGCATCAGTAGAGCGATCCCTGTGTTGTCAGGGGGCTACAACCAAGAGGGTACATAGCGGCCCCACCACAACGGGCTGGCTACCGTGCTGGATCTTAGGTGCAAAACTGTCCAAGGTCGTTGTCGCAGTTAAAGGAAACACTGCAGAGTGCAGCGTGGGAATCGCACCCAGGGACGTATCCTCGCCCAAGAGATGGAAAACGAGCGGGACACCAGTGCAACGACGAAAAAGCCGGCTAAAGGTCTCAACGCACGGCGGATACAGTGCACCATGTAAGGCGCCCTTCCCCAATTGGCTCGCTCTTCGGAATAATTTAGAAAGATGGAGGTCAAACCCGAGAGGGGACCATCACATAAGGCCGAAACATTTGAGACTCCTTTTAGTCGCCTCTTACGACAGGCAGGAATACCGCGGGCCTATTCTAACCCCCGAACCCGCAGGGGGAGCCATTATATGTGGCGACTCACGTCTCACGGTGAGATATCTTGCACACATCCTTGAGCTATAAGTTGGGAGCACTCACACCATTCCGAAAGACATCTGCAGCTGTCTACGGTGTGTGTAGGATGGGTACTGCGACTGCGTACTCCATAGCAAATGCAGGGTCACGTCGACGGGTGCCGCTATAGGAAAGAATGTGTTGCAGACGAGGGCAAAACATCATTGCTGATGAACCTTCTATGTATTGCCAGTGCTTGGTGTGCACATATACAGTTCCAAAACACATTACAGTCACCGCAGATTACTAATAGAAAATTCTAAAGCAACTAATAAAGTATCAAATATCAAAAAGAAAAAAAAAAGGAAAAACGTAGGAACCTCATGGGACATGACAATGGCATGTAACATGTTGTTAATGCTGTCACCGAGTTCCTGGCACCAAAAAGCATCTCTGTGGCATCCCATCAGCCGTATAATTTAACGGACGTCGGTTCGACAACGAGACCAAGGCTACCAAAGCTTTAGAGGCGACCCGAAAGAGAAGGTCAAAGAATGGCTTCCTGCACGTCTTCCAGGCATGGCAAATGAGATGGGACAAGTGCATTGCATTGGACGGGGAGGGGGCTTTTTGAGGGGGACAAAAATCTGTATGAGTGAGTTTTTTACAATAAACTGTTGTATGAGCGTTGGTGCCAATCTTTACTGACTAGAGATGGGTAGTTCGCGAACGAAGGGGTGCAAAGGAACAGTTCACCAAGATGAACGAAAAGACCGAAGAACGAATTCCAAGGAACGATCGGTTCATAGTTCACTTTGGTCGCGGCGGTCTACTTACAGTTCCCGAGAACGAGGAACGATCGGTTCATAGTTCACTAGTTGACTTTGGTCGCGGCGGTCACTTCGGCAGTTCTCGTTCCAGCCTCGGGCGCGTGCTCGTCTCAGTCTCGGTCTCCCTCGGCCGCACCCGTCGTTCTTCGCATGACCACCTGTCTCAGCTCCACTGCCGACTGCTCCTAGTTAGTTCAGTATCCAGTAGTTCGTTTCGTTCACTGCGCTCGCCCATTTTACATGTGTTCCAAACTGTTCTTGCGCTTGGGTCTGGCTATCCACCCTCCACGACCGGTAATAAAAAAGCATTTTATAGTTACGTAAATTACATAAAAATTACGTTGTATGTAATAGGTCCGTCTTTTCGGGCAACAAAAGGGCATATCAGCTCAGTTCATTATATCGATGAACAGCAGAAGACATACTTCTAACAAGGCAAGGTTTTTTTTTATTAATATATTTTTTGGTTTCATCGACTTGATTTAGCAGCTAAATTTCAACAATTTGCTTAATTTTTAGTGTAAGAAAATTCATATAAAACGATTTTCGTGTATCTTTCATATACAAACCATTACATGTAGGAAGGCTCTAATTATTTTTAAGTTTGGTTGTTTCCAATTTGCTTTACCTGCTAGTTTGGTTTCCTTGGAAAAAAAAAAGTGTGTTGTGGGTCATTTTGGCTCAGTAGGAAAAGTGGCGCCTCTCCATTTGAAAAGACATAGATTGCCATAAAATCGTATTTACTTATTATCTCAAAAACATTTGTTCAGAAGGAGCTTTGAAACCAAAAACTTTACTACTGCGAATTTAATTATTATTATTTCTTTCTTTTCTCAGACGTTATGTCTGGTCAAAAATGGAAAGTGACGCGGACCTTGATCAAGCGTGACTTCCTTTTAACTGTACGGTATATGTTATATTGCATTTAGGAACTTTCGGGTAATTGAACATGTATCAATAATCACGGATTTCTGTAGTTGTATATATAAAATTGGATGTAGCTGTATTGCATTGATGTACGGTGGATATTGTGTGGTATGATTCCTGTAGTTGATAGTATAATTGGTATGTCAACTTCATCCTGATGCCACATGTCCTTGACTTCCTCAGCCAGTTGGATTTATTTTTCAATTTTTTCTCGTGTTCTCTTTTGTATATTTGTTGTATTGGGTATGGATATTTCTATTAGTTGTGTTAATTTCTTCTTTTTATTGGTGAGTATGATGTCAGGTTTGTTATGTTGTGTTGTTTTATCTGTTATAATGGTTCTGTTCCAGTATAATTTGTATTCATCATTCTCCAGTACATTTTGTGGTGCATACTTGTATGTGGGAACGTGTTGTTTTACAAGTTTATGTTGTAAGGCAAGCTGTTGATGTATTATTTTTGCTACATTGTCATGTCTTCTGGGGTATTCTGTATTTGCTAGTATTGTACATCCGCTTGTGATGTGATCTACTGTTTCTATTTGTTGTTTGCAAAGTATGCATTTATCTGTTGTGGTATTGGGATCTTTAATAATATGCTTGCTGTAATATCTGGTGTTTATTGTTTGATCCTGTATTGCAATCATGAATCCTTCCGTCTCACTGTATATATTGCCTTTTCTTAGCCATGTGTTGGATGCGTCTTGATCGATGTGTGGCTGTATTAGATGATACGGGTGCTTGCCATGTAGTGTTTTCTTTTTCCAATTTACTTTCTTCGTATCTGTTGGTGTTATGTGATCTAAAGGGTTGTAGAAGTGGTTATGAAATTGCAGTGGTGTAGCCGATGTATTTATATGAGTGATTGCTTTGTGTATTTTGCTAGTTTCTGCTCGTTCTAGAAAGAATTTTCTTAAATTGTCTACCTGTCCATAATGTAGGTTTTTTATGTCGATAAATCCCCTTCCTCCTTCCTTTCTGCTTAATGTGAATCTTTCTGTTGCTGAATGTATGTGATGTATTCTATATTTGTGGCATTGTGATCGTGTAAGTGTATTGAGTGCTTCTAGGTCTGTGTTACTCCATTTCACTACTCCAAATGAGTAGGTCAATATTGGTATAGCATAGGTATTTATAGCTTTTGTCTTGTTTCTTGCTGTCAATTCTGTTTTCAGTATTTTTGTTAGTCTTTGTCTATATTTTTCTTTTAGTTCTTAATATTTGTATTATCTATTCCTATTTTTTGTCTGTATCCTAGATATTTATAGGCATCCGTTTTTTCCATCGCTTCTATGCAGTCACTGTGGTTATCCAATATGTAATCTTCTTGTTTAGTGTGTTTTCCCTTGACTATGCTATTTTTCTTACATTTGTCTGTCCCAAAAGCCATATATATATCATTGCTGAATACTTCTGTTATCTTTAGTAATTGATTGAGTTGTTGCTGCCAGTAGTTTTAGATCATCCATGTATAGCAAATGTGCGATTTTGTGTGGGTATGTTCCAGTAATATTGTATCCATAATTTGTATTATTTTGCATGTTGGATAGTGGGTTCAGAGCAAGGCAGAACCAGAAAGGACTTAATGAGTCTCCTTGGTATATTCCACGCTTAATCTGTATTGGCTGTGATGTGATATTATTTGAATTTGTTTGGATATTAAGTGTGGTTTTCCAATTTTTCATTACTATGTTTAGGAACTGTATCAATTTAGGATCTACTTTGTATATTTCCAATATTTGTAGTAACCATGAGTGGGGTACACTATCAAAAGCTTTTTGGTAATCAATGTATGCGTAGTGTAGCGACCTTTGTTTAGTTTTAGCTTGATATATCATCTCTGCATCTATTATCATTTGCTCTTTACATCCTCGTGCTCCTTTGCAACAGACTTTTTGTTCTTCATTTATAATTTTGTTCTGTGTTGTATGTGTCATTAATTTCTGTGTAATGACTGAAGTTAATGTTTTGTATATTGTTGGTAGACATTTTATGGGGCGATATTTAGCTGGGTTTGCTGTGTCTGCTTGATCTTTAGGTTTCAGATAAGTTATTCCTTGTGTAAGTGTATCAGGGAATGTGTATGGGTCTGCAATGTAACTGTTAAATAATTTAGTTAGATGTGAATGTGTTGAGGTGAACTTCTTTAGCCAGAAATTTGCTATTTTATTTTATTATCTTATTTTATCTTATTATTATTATTATTATTATTATTATTATTATTATTGCTGCATTAACTTTAATAATACAACATAACAACCTTATTTTTACTAAGCGTGTGACGCAAGTATGATGAGAAAACCACTTTTTATTTTATGCTTCCATAAAGTCTCTACTTCGCCTACTAACTCAGAGACAACGTGAAGTATATATAGGATGTAAACGATTATTGTTTACAACGTAGCATAGCTATGTAGTGGAAGTCGAAACGAAGAATTTTATACAAGACACTTGTGGTCTTTTAAGTTGGGAAACAGCCACCAACAGGTTTACAAGACTACATGAGCGTCGCGTGAGATTTTCATGTTCTCTTCTCCAGCTCTCTACACATCGTCATCGATTGTTTCGCAATTGTTGCTTGCATTAGCTTGTTATTTCTTCACTGCCTAATTATTACATGTGTGTCTGTTGTATCTGCTCGTAACGGGCAACACATCGTCCGTAATTGGCGAGCAGTCAGTACTCGGGGCCGGCTTTCCGTGCGCCACCCTATATTATTTCCCTGCGATGAGCCACACAAGGCTACAGTTGGCTAAACGAGAGGTTCTGCAGACTCACATAAATTACTTCTAAAAGTGTGTAAGAATTCTGTAATGAATAAAAACTTTATACTACAGGGGGGAGTCAAGTGCCCCCTTTTGGTCCCCTCCATGCTTCAGTCACCTACACTACTAGTTTTCAGTTTTTCATAAGAACCATATACCAAGCGCAAATGAACGGTGAACGAGTAAAAATGAACGGTTCCCAAAAAGAACGATCAGCAGTGAACTAGCTCCCAAGGATGAACGAGTTTGCCCATCTCTATTACTGGCCACCCCTCGTAGATACGCGTGGTGCGCTGTCCGTACACGTCAAGGTGTGTGGTGGTGGAGTCCCGCGCTGTGCAGAACCGGCCTGCAGTACCGCCGTTAGCCAGGTCGCGCCCGCACAGGTGGCTAACGAGGGCGAGGCGCACAAAGCCAATCGGGAGGCGGCTTTCGCGCAGGCTCCAGCGCCCGCCGCCCGCGTGGGCCCGCCGCCCACGCGCCGCGCAGCGTATCGGCTCGGCTCGTGCCGCGTTGCGGCCGCTAGGTCGCCGAGTGAGCGCGCTAACGCTCCTCACAATCGCTTTCGTTATTCCTCGTGCCTGGCCGTCATCACCTGCGGTGTAATCGCTGTTTAGGTAATTAAACGAGAGTACGCCAAATTAACGGCAGAAAATTTTAAAACCCCAAGGGTCTTTCTGCTTCGTAATGAGTACCTCGTTAACAGATAATAGTACGAGATAACAAGCGAAAAAGACTAAATGGATACACAGAAATTCGCACGGGTTTCCAAAGTAACTGTTCTTTAAGGCCGTACCGTTATTCCGACCGTGGCGAGCAGTAACTGCCAAAAGTTCACTTTAATAACAAAGAAAATAAATTCCACGAAGTAATCTGCGATCATCACGAATTTTTGCGAAAAGCCTTTTAAATTATAGATATTCGGATACTACCGTCATCAATTCAGAACTTAGAATCCGTAAAATGAATTTCAATGTCGTAATAGATCCAATGCCTAAGTGGGTTGTCAACGTCTAACTCCAACTTCTATTGCCAGTTCACGCCCTCTCAGGCATGGTTTCTATTGCGAGTGACACTGAAAGTTGTTTTGCCAATTCTAAGTTTTCATCTCATGGTAGCATAAGTCGAATAGTTGTTGAACCGTGATTTAATTTCAAAGAATATTCTTAAGAATTTAATTTATTTACTAGCGATTCATCAAGAACATTACCACATTTAATCGCACTATATAAGAATGGAAGTAGTTGCCAGGGAGTAACTGATGAAATCATAAGCAAATTCCTTTTTAACAAATGGTATTTTATTCACTTTAATGGTGCCTAAAGCTTTTTTTAAAAGCAACAGATTTAAAATTATAATCCGAAAGCACCCTCTAAGTATCAAGTTGCAATTTATTCAGAGGCAGAATGAAACTATTTTTTTTTTTTTTTTTTTTTTTACTGTATGAGCTTTCTGGCTGAGAACCTTGCCGCTCCCTTTTGACACGGCCGTAGTTACGACCGCTCACAACAACCTCTGAAAAACTACACTGGTGCAAATCTGCAACACACCAGATTACTTTAAACTATGCACCCCGTAGCAGGGGTGGAAATGGTACAAAACACTAAAATTAAAATATTAACTTTGCCCCCGAAGGTGCAACTAGATTTTAACTTCTAAGAAAAGACTTACAGTGAAAGGGTGGCAACTTTATATACTAAAATGACCATTTAAATAAAAGCCCATGAAATGCAATCTTATATAAAATTATACAAGGTTGGCCAAACAAGTTAAAATGCTCTACAGTACACAGATAACGCTTCTCAAGATGATAGGCAACATCAAAACATGTTGGAATTAGGCCGTTACACTCCAAGTAATAAATTCGTTTAACACACCAAATCCGACAAACATGACAGAGGCAGCTACTAACGTACGGTAGATCCATAGGGAGATTACCGAACAACTCGAACCGCAGCTTTCTCTAACCCGCCCCTACTCCACAAAGGAAATACGGACCACCCATTTCATAAACGACCATCTTCCCGCGGGTGGGCAAACGGAGAAGAATGGTGGGACGACCCCAAAACAAAACGGCTGGTGACCTCACCAAGAAAACAAGCAGAATTTAACAAGTAAATGAAACAACATATCATCAATCACTTAACTTCTAATATACTGCCATTTCTGGAGAAGACCTAGCGCAGCACCCCCAAATCGCTCTCCCGAACCGTCCGCTGTCAGCCGCTTCAACGGACGCAGGAAGGCACGCCGATCTCCCGTCTCACGGCGTCACAGCTCGCACCGACCAGACTGATGTCGTGGGTTGACTCCTGTTGCTCTCGTGTCGACCGCGAAGCCACTACCCCCTCGCTATGCGGCGCGGCCCGCTGGGCTCACGTGGCGACCTCACATGCGCCGATGCTCAAGACGGACAAGTCATCTTGTGTCTCAGTGCGCGACCGACCGACCGATCGATCCAACCGCCTTGACCATTGCCTGAGCAAACTCGAGCAGACTGGCGGCCTAACGTGCAGAGTCAGATGCACGAACTAAGCCCCGACCTGGCGACCACTCGCTGAGTTCTCTTACCGGAGGAGTGGAAAGACTCTCATTTTGCTGGCTTTAAAGGTTGATCCGGACGAAAGACATACTAGCACTCCGGACGACAGACAGAAACTAACTGCCTCACAACTGCGGACGAGAGACAGACTAGCAAGCTGGGGACGTGAGACTGCCCCAGACTGACCGACTGGCGAGCTCATAGCGCCCCTTAAATGCACATGAACAGGCAACCTTTCCCCTTTCCCACCAGAGGGGGACACCAAAGCTGCGATTGCCACAGCGGCGCCACCGCCAGAAACGAAGGGCGACTGCTTCACACTACACGCTGCGGCGCGCCCTTCAAAGCAGCAATTTTTACCACGGCTCAGTCGTTATAAATGAAAATATATTACAGGTTCTAGGCGACATCATTCGCAAAATGTTCATTTTTGCAACGTTGCATTCTTAAGCTCCTCAGTCCACAAATAGCATATAGATACAACCAACTTTTATTTTCTCCTAGCTCAGGGAATAAGCTAGTCTTATTACTCAGTTTCTCCCCTATGGTGGCAACGCAGGAGTATATTCTCGCGTGCAAACCAAAACATTTTGCTAGCACAAAACATTTTGCGAATGAAGTCGCCTAGAATCTTTAATATATTTTCATTTATAACGACTATTCGACAACCCACTTAGGCATTGGGTCTATTGGTGGTCTTGTTGGTTAGGGCACTAGCTGTACACCACGAAGAGCAAGTTGTGTGGCAACAGCCGAATGTGGCACGTGCCTTGTCCTGCTGAAAAAGCACGGCCGAATGCACTGTGGAATAGGCAGGTCGCAGCACGTCTACACCTTAAACGAGTATATTCGTACATCCATATTTAAATTGGAAGATGGTAGGATATCAGCTGGTATAATTTTTATAAAAACTGAAACTCTTCCAGCTGTACTTAATATTTTATATTTATTTGGCTACTAGTTTCGACGTTGCATCAACGCCATCTTCAGGTCCGTACACTTTGATGAAATCAATTGTGTGTGGTTGAGTACTAGAAAGAAGTCCGCGGTGAGACCGATGCGTGCTCCACATGGATGGCGGGCAGTAACTCAACGTGTATGTCAATCACTCGCATACAGACAGAATCTACTCTCGTCTAGTCAACTCTTCCGCGACACCAGAGTACCCATGTTCGGCAGCGTCGTCGGGTCAGTAGTAGCCTGGCCTTGATACTCCTGCAAGCACACAATTCCCAATGGCTCCTGATGACATAGCAGGCGCACCATATACCAGATGTCTTCTCTGAATGATGATCGGTCGGCCAGCACCACTGCTCGCACAATGCGTCGATTCTGACGTGCGTCTGTAGTACGTGGATGTCCAAAACCTGGTCTACAGGTGTGGGAATGTCCCACAGATCATTGCTGCAAGCAGCGATACATTACGCCCAACATGTGGAGCAATCCGTCGACACATCCACAGATTTTCCAGCAGGCTCACATTACCCGAGTCAAATGGCTGACGCTTCTCACCAGGAGTACGTACTCTTCGGTAGGGCTTGGTTGTGTCCTAGCATGAATGCTGCACACGCTATGCACCTCTAAACTCAACACAGTTGTGGCCTGCAGAATCAAAACTGAGGATACACAGACAGGCCAGGTGAAATTTTTCCGGCAGTGTATATAGTATTCAGTTTGAAAATGTCCTACAATTTTGGTGAATCACACCAATTTTTCGAAATTTAGGATTTTAGTCTTATTTTGTCCCACAAAACATTAAACATCAACAACTTTTTATTTATAATAAATCTAAGCTCATAACTTGAGAAAAGGTTAAAAGTAGCTCATAACACCTCTACCCTACTTTTCAACCCCATGTAGCAAGATGCCCGGACGGAATTCAGTTCTTCTCGCCATAGCATACAGATTCCAATACGTATTCCTTTCTACCACCAAGTAATACGCAGCCTAGCTCATGCCTTTTAGGAACTAACTTTTGGCCACACGAAAAATTCACTGAACAAAGATCTCCAGTTCTTTTTAAATCAGAAATTCCATTTTATGGTGACAAGTTCAACAAAGGCATTCACAATAGTTACTACAAATTTATTTTAGGAAAACCGTTGTTTAATCAACAATAGTATAACTGTTTTTCAATTCTATTCAATATTAAATTTCGCCTTTATTCGCGAAAATGTTACATGTGTGTTCATAAAGCCATAACACAGTAAATGCAGCAATAACTGGTTCATATAACAGTCCCCATAACTGCTTTCATTGTCTCATGCCTACAGAGAAACTGCAACTAGTAAAGACTCCGACACGCTGGAAAAATGACACAGGAAACAGCGTCTGGAAGATAAGACAGTGAATCGTTTTTGTAAGAAGGAGCACTGGGTCGCTTTCATCGTGATACTGCTGCTCAGCTACAGATCCACACGGTCTGCTGTACTACATTCATTAAAAAGCTCCGCAACCCACATCACTTCATTTGAGTTTTATCTAGCTACTTCGTAAATTGTACGAAATTGAATTACCACATACTCGAGAGGAGATCAACATAAGAATTCATGCATGGAATTGCTTTTCGGCAAGTTCAAATTCCATCGTAGTACATCCTGATGCAAGGAGACCAGTAAGCTCCACCCCTGCCCCGCTATCCGACCGCTTATTCAAGAAGCCCTCTTCCATCTGCAAAACAGTTTAGAACGTCTGATTGCTTTACAAATGAGCTAATGTGTTAAATACCGGGTTATTTAAAAAGATGGACACAATCTGATTTAATTTTGGACATGTAAATGGGACATGAACAGTCTACAAAACGAAGGAAAAAGGGAAGTTCGAGGTTTTGTTTTGTTAACCACTAGTTGCGTAAACGGCCGCTAGGGCGGTGATAGTTGCGTAGACGGCTGTTAGCGTACCCTCGCCGTTAGTCAGTTGTAAATAAGATGGCTCTGATGCGGTTTTCTGCGTTCTTGAGTCTGCGAGAAGTGAGTCGGCAGTTACAGTGCGGTGGGCATTTTGTCTCCGATTCGGTACTGAACCACCAAGAGGGAGAAGTATATGTCTTTGCTTTAAGCACTGTAAGTGGAATAAAGTACCTCAGCATGTAACAACAGTGGCTTTTTCCTCACTGTACCGAAGATTAACAAGACGTCATTTTCCATCAGGATGGAAGCCTACCTCATGGGCACCGTCATGTCCGAGGATTTTTAAAACAATCGCTTCCTCGGCGATGGATAGGTCGCACGGGAAATCAAGACCTGACTCTTCACTTCTGTCCATCGAGACCTCAAAATCTCACGTCCTGTGACTTTTTGTTGTGGGGTTATGTTAAGGCCGCTGTTTACGTCCCACTTCTACCAACAAATCAAGTCGACCTGCGGAATCGTGTCTGTGAATTCCGAATCACCAGACATGCTTCTTCGCGTCTAGGACGAGTTAGGGTACAGGAAAAAAAACCTCCGAAACTTCCTCCTTTCATTTGTATCCAGACTGTTCACGTACAACTGATGCTTCACGAAAAACAAATCAATTAAACTGGATCCATCTTTTCGAACATCTAAGCGTGTAAAAGCTTTACAGTTGAACACTAATTACGTTGATTTTCTTAGTTTCGTATTATTTACCCGTAGACCAATGATATAATGTTTAAAGTTTGTTGGAAGTCGCTAACTGCTCTCATTATAAAACACTTGATGCGTACAGTCTAGGTAATTTGTGTGGCTTGAGTTAGAGTGCCACAAGACATATAGGTAGTTTACTTCACTTACTGCATTAAACGTTTAGCGTAAGATTGTTTCTGTGACTCAATACGCCATCTTGAGGCCTTAACCGACGCTGAGGGCGTGAACTCCAATCATATACATGATCCCATCAGGGGCCAATATCTATGAACTGGCTTCCGTAGACTGGAAAAGTCATAAGGCTTCTGTTGGTAGTTGACGGTTGCGAACACAATATCGCTTTTCCAGTCTGTGGAAGATGCTGGCCACTGAAGGGATCGCGTATACGACTGGAGTTCATCTCTTCAACGTCCGTTAAGGTCTGAAGATGGTTTATTGAGTCAGCGAAAATAGTTGCTATATAATTAATAACATCGAAGGGACGGCTGCAGGTGTTTCCTTTTGTTGCATAGTTTTCCGTGTAGTCGTGAGTGCATTATGTCAGAGCTAAGTGGCTTTGAACGTCAGCAAACTCTTCGTGCTCGTATTGCGAGTGCTTCCATAGCGACGATGGCTGAAGTGTTTGGTGTTTCAAGAAGCACAAAATCCAAGATTCACACCGTACACAGGGAAAGCGAAAAAACATCACCACTAAGTCACAACGCGAACGGTCATCGAAGAGGACTGTGACGAAAAAATAAGAGGACGACAGCTGCAAAAGTCATTCCAGAACTCAGCGTCGCATTTGAGAAACCTGTCAGCACCAAAACAACAGAAGCAGGGAACTGTAGTTCGTGGTGCAATTGCAAAACCACTTATCACTGACGCAAATGCCCGTAACAGGAAAACGTGATACCGAAGCCATAAAAACTGGACTACGGAGCAAGAGTAGAATGTCATTTGGTCGGATCAGTCTTGTTTCGCACTATTTCCAATTTCTGGCCGAGTTGACGCCCCAAAAGTGAAACATGGCCGGGGGGGGGGGTCTGCGATGATTTGCGCAGTCATATCGTGGTATTCCATGGGACCCAAGGTTAACGTGCAAGATCGCATTTCTGCCAAGGGTTACATGACAGTTATAGCTCATCAGTTCCAAATCGTCGTCCAATGTTTGTTCCCCAACACTGATGTTTTGTTTCAAGACAACAGGGTCCCTTTTTACACTATTTGCGTCACCCAGGACTGGTTTTGTGAGCACGGCGATGAATTGCCACATGTCTCCTGATCACCGCAGTCACTAGATCTCAGTACTATCCTAGATCTCAGTACTATCCAACTTCTGTAGTCTAATTTGGAGAGAAGGATGTGTGACCGTTATCCACCTCCATCATCTTTACCTAAACTCGTACCTATTTTGCAAGACGAATGGTGCATGACTCCCTTAAAAACCGTTGTTGTTGCTGTTGTTTTGGTCTACAGTCCTGAGACTGGTTTGATGCAGCTCTCCATGCTACTCTATCCTGTGCAAGCTTCTTCATCTCCCAATATTTACTGCAACCTACATCCTTCTGAATCTGCTTAGTGTATTCATCTCTTGGTCTCCATCTACGATTTTTACCTTCCACGCTGCCCTCCAATGCTAAATTTGTGATCCCTTGATGCCTCAGAACATGTCCTACCAACCGGTCCCTTCTTCTTGTCAAGTTGTGCCACAAACTCCTCCCCAGTTCTATTCAGTACCTCCTCATTAGTTATGTGATCTACCCCTCTAATCTTCAGCATTCTTCTATAGCACCACATTTCGTAAGCTTCTATTCTCTTCTTGTCCAAACTATTTATCATCCATATTTCACTTCCGTACATGGCTACACTCCATACAATTACTTTCAGAAACGACTTCCTGACACTTAAATCTATACTCGATGTTAAATTTCTCTTCTTCAGCAACGCTTTCCTTGCCATTGCTAGTCTACATTTGATATCTATCCTCTCTACTTCGACCATCATCAGTTATTTTGCTCCCCAAATAGCAAAACTCCTTTATTACTTTAAGTGTCTCATTTCCTAATCTAATTCCCTCAGCATCACCCGATTTAATTCGACTATGTTCCATTATCCTCGTTGTGCTTTTGTTGATGTTCATCTTCCTCCTTTCAAGACACTGTCCATTCCATTCAACTGCTCTTCCAAGTCCTTTGCTGTCTCTGACAGAATTACAATGTCATCGGCGAACCTCAACGTTTTTATTTCTTCTCCATGGACTTTAATACCTACTCCGAATTTTTCTTTTGTTTCCTTTACTGCTTGCTCAATATACAGATTGAATAACATCGGGGACAGGCTACAACCCTGTCTCACTCCCTTCCCAACCACTGCTTCCCTTTCATGTCCCTCGACTCTTATAACTGCCATCTGGTTTCTGTACAAATTGTAAATAGCCTTTCGCTCCCTGTATTTTACCCCTGCCACCTTTAGAATTTGAAAGAGAGTATTCCAGTCAACATTGTAGAAAGCTTTCTCTAAGTCTACAAATGCTAGACACATAGGTTTGCCTTTCCTTAATCTATTTTCTAGGATAAGTCGTAGGGTCAGTATTGCCTCACGTGTTCCAACATTTCTGCGGAATCCAAACTGATCTTCGCCGAGGTCGGCTTCTACCAGTTTTTCCATTCGTCTGTAAAGAATTCGCGTTAGTATTTTGCAACTGTGACTTATTAAACTGATAGTTCGGTAATTTTCGCATCTGACAACACCTGCTTTCTTTGGGATTGGAATTATATTCTTCTTGAAGTCTGAGGGTATTTCGCCTGTCTCATACTTTTTGCTCACCAGATGGTAGAGTTTTGTCAGGACTGGCTCTCCCAATTGTGTCAGTAGTTCTAATGGAATGTTGTCTACTCCAGGGGCAATGTCTCGACTTGGGTCTTTCAGTGCTCTGTCAAACTCTTCACGCAGTATCATATCTCCCATTTCATCTTCATCTACATCCTCTTCCATTTCCATAATATTGTCCTCAAGTTCATCGCCCTTTTATAGACCCTCTATATACTCCTTCCACCTTTCGGCTTTCCCTTCTTTGCTTAGAACTGGGTTCCATCTGAGTTCTTGATATTCTTACAAGTGGTTCTCTTCTCTCAACTTTAATTTTCCTGTAGGCTATCTTACCCCTAGTGAGATAAGCCTCTACATCCTTACATTCGTCCTGTAGCTATCCCTGCTGAGCCATTTTGCAATTCCTGTCGGTCTCATTTTGAGACGTTTGTATTCCTTTTTGCCAACTTCATTTACAGCATTTTTATATTTTCTCCTTTCATCAGTTAAATGCAATATTTCTTCTGTTACCCAAGGACTTCTACTAGCCCTCGCCTTTTTACCCACTTGATCCTCTACTGCCTTCACTACTTCATCCCTCAGAGCTAACCATTCTTCTTCTACTGTACTTCTTTCCCCCATTCCTATCAATTGTTCCCTTATGCTCTCCCTGAATCTCTGTACAACCTCTGGTTCTTTCAGTTTGTCCAGATACCATCTCCTTAAATTCCCACCTTTTTACAGTTTCTTCAGTTTTAATCTACAGTTCATAACCAATAGATTGTGCTCAGAGTTCACATCTGCCCCTGGAAATGTCTTACAATTTAAAACCTGGTTCCTAAATCTCTGTCTTTCCATTATATAATCTATCTGAAACCTTCTAGTATCTGCAGGCTTCTTCCATGTATACAGCCTTCTTTTATGATTCTTGAACCAAGTGTTAGCTATGGTTAAGTTATGCTCTGTGCAAAATTCTACCAGGCGGCTTCCTCTTTCATTCCTTAACCCAATTCCATATTCACCTACTATGTTTCCTTCTCTCCCTTTTCCTACTCTCGAATTCCAGTCACCCATGACTATTAAATTTTCGTATCCCTTCACTACATGGATAATTTCTTTTATCTCATCATACATTTTATCAATTTCTTCAACATCTGCAGAGCTAGTTGGCATATAAACTTGTACTACTGTAGTAGGTGTGGGCTTCGTGTCTATGTTGGCCACAATAATGCGTTCACTGTGCTGTTTCTAGTAGCTTACCCGCACTCCTATTTTTTCGTTCATTATTAAACCTACTCCTCCATTACCCCTATTTGATTTTGTATTTATAACCATACAGGACCCGTATTCCGAGAAGACTGGAAGCTGTTTTGAATGCCAACGGTTTACTTACTGCGCATTAGGTATCATTATAGGTTCCATATATTTTTGTCTACCATTTACGTATCCATATTTTTTGGACGAGACACTTAAAAATCTTAACAGATCCCAGTATTTGTAGCGTCAAACTAATTCCGATCCGAGTGCGCGGCGCTGCCTTACACGAAGAACGTTTGCAGTATCAGGGCTCTCAGATGATGCGAGCTACGAAAGCTGCTGGCGATCGCTACGCCTCACCCCTGGCTGTAACGACCCCAATAATTTGGCAGGGCTTCTTAACGCAGGGCGGCCATAAATCTGAATGGCTGCCCGCAGCGAGTGGGGCAGGGACATCGCCGTGGGGGCGCCTTTATGGGCCGTATCTCTCCACAACGGCCGCTCGTCACCGGCGCACCCACGAGGGGATCGCGCCAATCCTGGAATTACTGCAGACGTGGATCCGACACTCAACTGACTCCAATCTCTGCTTCCCATTATTTCGCAGCTGATGAAGCTTTTCATGCTGCATGTTTTTTCCCGTTAAGAATTCGAGCAGCTGTCACAGAAATCTTATGCCGCTGGCGTAAAGCGCTGAAAAGGCTCGGAACCGTGTGACAGAATATGCCGCGGAACAAAGAATAGCACTTTTGAGAAGTGTGTGAGGGAATACAAAGCCACGCGAGAATAACCCGTTTTAGGACTCGCAGGGGACGAGTGAAAGAGCGTCGCATAAAATGGGTTCGAGAGCCAACACACAGCTGCAGAAATACTTTCTGCACGGAGAGCGGTGTTTTCTGCAGTTATTGCCTTTCCTGACGCACTACCGAACTGCGACGCAAACATCTTCCAACATGTCTCTGTATACGTCCTATGGCTCGAATGAAATACCACGCGGTAGTTATAAAGCTTGTAGAAAAATTTCCGCTACCATTCACAATAAAATGTTATTTATTTGTCACACGACCGGTTTCGGCCTTGCGCTCATCCTCAGGTGTTTATACATTCATGTACATTTTTATATTCCTGGAGAGCACTGTATATATATATATATATATATATATATATATATATATATATATATATATATTTGCTGGTGACTAAACAGATACAAGTGGGACAATTGTAAGTGTCAAGGCAGCATTTGTCGAAAATATATCTGTACTTACATAAAAATGAAGCATCATTATTATAGTTATGCCTTGGTGACAGTTTCTCCACTTAGATATACACTTATTATCACGTCCATATTTCAGTTTTATAAAGTTTAGCTCCATATTTCGCTATTACGATGTGCACTCGTGAAATACAGTGTATTAACATACAAACATGGGAGCTGTAGTCAAAGAACTTAGCAGGTGTAAAGATGTTGCTGATACAGAAACATGTAGGTTATGGTCAAAGAACTTAGCCACAGGAAGTGCAAGGGTGTTGCACATATAGAAACTTAATAAGCTATTATAGATTGCGAAGTTTTTTGATACACATTACGAAATTTTTTGATCCACAGTTTTGTCAGAGAACTTAGATCTAGGAAGTACAATGGTGTTGTATATAGGAAATTACTAAAAGCTTTCATAATGTGTATCAAAAAACTTCGCAGTCTATAATAGCTTTTTAAGTTTCTATATGTGCAACTCCCTTGCACTTCTTGTGGCGAAGTTCTTTGACCGAAACCTACCTGTTCCTGTATCAGCAACATCTTTACACCAGCTACGTCTAAGTTCTTTGACTACAGCCCACATGTTTGTACGTAAACACAATGTATTTTACGAGTGCACATCGTAATAGTGAAATATGCAGCTAAACTTTATAAAACTGAAATATGGACGTGAAAATGGTAATAAGTGTGTAACTAAGTGGAGAAACTTCACCAGCATATAATTTTTTGTTTTTATACAGTATTCTCCAGCTATTAAACATGTACATGAATGTTTAAACACCTGAGTATGGGCGAAAGCCCGAAGCTGGTAGTGTGACAAATAAATAACATTTTATTGTGACTGCTAGCGGAAATTTTTCTACAACCTATAAAGGAACAGTCACGGAGTTCAACAGCATCCACCATGGATAAAATTGATGTAGCTATAAAGCTTTAGTTATCACATCTGAAACCTCAAATTGTACCATGAGTGTTTGCGACGGTATTATTCGCTGTCTACATAATCCTACGTTTTCCTAGCCGCAGCAATTTCCCGCAATGTGCTGCGTGAAACGTGTGCGACATCGTTCTCCCCTCCGCCCAATGCAAACATTCCAGACTGTTTTCCTGCGCAGCGCCGCTGCGGACTCAACTTGCTAAACGCTTGCGTGCTTCAGTAGTAGTGATCCCACACGTCGCAGCGATTTGCTTGGTTGGAGGAGAACCTGGCAGGTGTCTTCCCGTCGTCCACGGACCCGCAGAAGAAAAATCGAGACTAATATTTTACTACAGCAACTCGTTAAAAAAGACGCGAGGACCGACCGACCTTTTCGAAATCCATTGACAAGCTAATGGAGCCTGAAACTGAGAACGAAGCTAATTTTTTCTCCAAATCCATACGAGCAACAGCCGAAAAATTTAGACCAGACTATACATGCGATACCAAAAACTAAATTTGCAACTCTGTAATGGAAAACATAAAACGGAGAGATCGTGAATATGCCAATATCTCGATGTTTCGATACGAAAACTGCAGCGGCACATCGTAGCTTACCTTGCTGCTTGTACTCATGTGTTGACAGTGAGCAAGGCCCTATATGCTACGATATAATGTCACTCCTGCGGACTTCAATAACTACAGTAAGTGAAACATGCTTTCTGTATTATGCCACAGAGTGTTTCTTTCTTTCTTTCTTTCTTTCTTTCTGCTGCAATATATTTCATTCAAACTACGGAATAAATATTTTTATTCCATTCTTAAGAAAAATTCGGAGTAGGTACTAAAATTCATGGAGAAGAAGTAAAAACTTTGAGGTTCGCCGATGACATTGTAATTCTGTCAGAGACAGCAAAGGACTTGGAAGAGCAGTTGAACGGAATGGACAGTGTCTTGAAAGGAGGATATAAGATGAACATCAACAAAAGCAAAACGAGGATAATGGAACATAGTCGAATTAAATCGGGTGATGCTGAGGGGATTAGATTAGGAAATGAGACACTTAAAGTAGTAAAGGAGTTTTGCTATTTAGGGAGTAAAATAACTGATGATGGTCGAAGTAGAGAGGATATAAAATGTAGACTGGCAATGGCAAGGAAATCGTTTCTGAAGAAGAGAAATTTGTTAACATCGAGTATAGATTTAAGTGTGACGAAGTCGTTTCTGAAAGTATTTGTATGGAGTGTAGCCATGTATGGAAGTGAAACATGGACGATAAATAGTTTGGACAAGAAGAGAATAGAAGCTTTCGAAATGTGGTGCTACAGAAGAATGCTGAAGATAAGGTGGGTAGATCACGTAACTAATGAGGAGGTATTGAATAGGATTGGGGAGAAGAGAAGTTTGTGGCACAACTTGACTAGAAGAAGGGATCGGTTGGTAGGACATGTTTTGAGGCATCAAGGGATCACAAATTTAGCATTGGAGGGCAGCGTGGACGGTATAAATCGTAGAGGGAGACCAAGAGATCAATACACTAAGCAGATTCAGAAGGATGTAGGTTGCAGTAGGTACTGGGAGATGAAGAAGCTTGCACAGGATAGAGTAGCATGGAGAGCTGCATCAAACCAGTCTCAGGACTGAAGACCACAACAACAACAACAACAACAACAACAGTCCCATTTCTTGCTTTCGCAAACAGTAGAAACTAAACGTATATATATTTTAATTAGTGTGAAAGGAGAACAATACAATGCGATCCAATAAGGTCGTTATACGTAGCAAAAGTTCGGCAAATCATAATTTGTTCTACTGGAACGAATGTATAGCAGCGCACAAACGTGAGATATTACGCCGCGTCGCCTGACAAATGGTTCAAATGGCTCTGAGCAGTATGGGACTTAGCATCTGAGGTCATCAGTCCCCTAGACTTAGAACTACTTAAACCTAACCAACCTAAGGACATCACATACATCTACGCCCGAGGCAGGATTCGAACCTGCGATCGTAGCAGTCGCGCGGTTCCAGACTGACGCGCCTAGAACCGCTCTGCCACAGCGGCCGGCATCGCCTGACAACTTACATTGACAAATTTATCTTAATGTGGACCTAACTGCGAGTTTTTCTGCTGGTGTTCTTGATTAAGCCACTCCACTGCAGGAACTTAATTTCACTTTGTTTTCAATTAATGAAAGAAGATAATGAAACTAGTTGTACGTGAACCGGAAAAATGCCTTAAGCTTGTCCGCATCGTCTAGTACAAGTTTTGTTAGCAAAATGATATACGCTCCTACTTCTTCACCATATAAGAACATTTGTCTGACTGTTTTGCTCTTCTTGAGTACTCTCCCCAATCATATTCCTTGCAGCGCACTGGAGCTCACGTCGCGCCAAAAAACCACACGATACTACCCTCGTAAAGGAGAAACTGTAGCACCCACCGAATTCCACCAAACTAAAGACAAATTCAAACCATTACGAAATTTTTTTTCGTTTTCACCCTTCACAAAAACTGAAAGTGGAAATAGTTTGTCGCTTACTACACATCGGATGTTGTTCTGATAAACTCTGCGCGCAGCCGTGAGATTTTAATTTCCAACTGCGTCTATTCGCCAGAAAGTTTGCAGCCGTTACTGGCATGTACTACCGAAGGGAACAATAAAATTTTGTTGTTGTACGACGCATAGTTTAGGAGACATGGTGTGATAAATATCGAGTAGCAAGAAAAATCAATTTTTTTAAAAAGCTTAAATATTTCTCTATTTGAACAGGACAAAATTTTCATTGGAATAAAATCGGTGTCAGTAGGCAGTTCTGAAATCACCTTATCACACCTTTAACACCAAACGTCTCGGCACCTCTCTTCTCTGGAGCCTGTTATGGCACAGCTGGAGTAATGGGTGCTGTATCTGTTGCACAGAAGATCGAAATAATTTTAATTTATGGCAAGGCTGGAAGAAACACCCTAATGGTGAGAGGCAAGAGGTCTCGACTAAAAGCACACCAATGGTAGAAAGCAAGGCGATTCACCGAAATAACGCAACCCAATGATGAGAGACAAGGGCACTCACCGGTGTCAAGCATCCCGATGGGAACGGAAAACTACAACATCCATGACGTTGTTCCGGGATCACGCTAAACGTAATTCCTAACTAGACCTTTAAACTATGGTATCTGTTCTTTCGGACATTTCTATATACCATGAACGCCTTTAAGCAGCTAAAAAGGTCTGCGTTTCATTGTAATTTAATTCTTCGAGAGCTGCAAGATCACCAGTAGTATCTGTTCTTTCGGACATGCTCACAGGCGTGGATAAAAATCAACGGGGACAGTTGAAAATGTGTGCCCTGACCGGGACTCGAACCCGGGATCCCCTGCTTACATGGCAGACGCTCTATCCGACTGAGCCGTCGAGGACACAGAGGATATTGCGACTGCAGGGACTTATCCCTTGCACGCTCCCCGTGAGATCCACATTTTCAACTTACTGTCCACACACTACATTTGTAGTGCCCCTGCCCACTATAGCCTACTCATTTCTCGCGGCAGTCAATTTATCGAATCCCTTAATATCACAAGCTGCGATATGGTCGCGAATTGAACAGTAAGCCGAATATAAAATAAATTTTCTTTACTTCACGTCTATGGTTACAATTTTTTTTTGTCATCAGACTACCAGTTTCGGTTTATAACGACCATCTTCAGATCTGTTTTACAAAAACATGTCCTAATATACTAGAGCCATGACGATGCCGCTATGGCTGCAGTATATTAGGACTTAATTTTATAAAACGGATCTGAAGATTGTCATTATAGACCGAACCCAATAGTATGATGAAAAAATTTGTAACCATAAACGTGAAGTAAAGAAATTTATTCAGTTCTTAATTGGAAAAACACGCGCGCTTGATATTTGTTGATTACGGCACCATCTACCACGAATGGAAAACAGTGGTTTGAGCAAACCGTACGTTTTCTTTTTTTCTTTTTTCTTTTTTTTTTTGCGTAGACTCCGAATTTGCAATGCAAATGGGAGGTGGGGAATCCGTCCAGTCCAGAATCGGTATGCCAATTAGGCACAACCGCCGTCAGCACTGAGGCAATCACCTCGCCGACACGCCAAGTTGAAAATATCCGTTTCATAAAACACCATGTTCTGCTGCGTGAAGAAGCCCGAAACTGTCTGCTACATATCTTTGTCCGACAGGAATCGTCAACCATTCAAGGCCCTTTTTAAAGGACCGAAGGCGTAATAATCGCATGGCGAGAGGTGAGGACTAAGGGACGGGCGCTCCAGTGTTGCCCACCTGAGTTGGCGTAACTTCTGGAACTTGGCGCACCATTCCACAGTGATGGTTTACGGCATACGTGCTGCGCCACACACACATTCTTCGTTCTCCGACGGATGTGTATCTGTGTTTGTCCTTAATACATACACACATTATATATATTTGTGTGTATGTGTGTTTGTTCTTATGTACGTGTATGTATAAAACTGTTTCGAAGACTGCTGTAAATTTATTTTACTAGGACTACTAGCGAACTCGACAATGCTTTGCATTTGCTATATATGTGCGGGAATTATAAACTGAAGCGCCAAGGCCTATATAAGACAGCAACCGTCTGGTGCAGTTGTATGTCAGCAGGGGAGTGTTCAAGCTGGTGGAGGCTCTGTAATGATGTGGGGCGTGTGCAGCTGGAGTGATATGGGACCCCCCTGATACGTCTAGATACGACTCTGACAGGTGACACGTACATCAGCATTCTGTCTGATCAAATGCATCCCCTGATGTCCATTGTGCATTCTGACGGACTTGGGCAATTCCAGCAGGACAATGCGAAAACCCACACGTCCAGGATTGCTACAGTGGCTCCAGGTCACCATACTCCCCAGACATGAATATTATTCAGCCTAGCTGGAATGCCTTGCCATGTGCAGTTCAGAAGAGATCTCCACCCCCCTCGTACTCTTTTGGATTTATGGACAGACCTGCAGGATTCATGGTTTCAATAACCTCCAGCATTACTTCAGACATTAACGAGTCCATGCCACGTCGTGTTGCGGCCCTTCTGCGTGCTCGCTGAGGCTCTACACGATATTAAGCAGGTGTACCGGTTGTTTGGCTCTTCAGTGAATATACGTCCTAATCTCTTTCTCTCCCTGTGTCTGTTCATTTCCTCCTCTCCCTCTTTTTGTCCACTTCCTCTTCTTCCAGGTTCTTTGTCCATCTTCTCCCTTCCCCCTCCCACTCTCTCTCCACCTCCTCCTCACTCGTCTCTCTCTGTCCAGCTTCTCCTTCTCACTCTCTGTCCCTTTTCTCTCCCACCCCCTCCCCACCCCTCTCTGTCTATCTCGCTCTCTGGCCTTGAGCCCTATTTATTGTTATTGCAAGTGAAACCCTCGATTTGGAAATGAAGTCACTTAAAATGAATGGGTACATCGGTTGAGATCATTAATGTAAGGGATACAGAAGAGACCTTTCCAGCTGCTCGATCTGTGAGGATAGGGCTTCAATAACAGTATTTCGCATACTTTTACTCTGCGAACGGGTAGGATTTCATAGTTTCGGACGATTCAGATTCATAGTAGTATTCTAATCATAAGCCGACAAGCCATAGATACAACACTCCTCTTTGTTCTTAAACCTGACTGCGACGAATGAACCAAAACAGCGCACTGTTGAGTATACAATTTTTATTTAAAATTATACATAGGGTGTGGGAATACATGTGGAAGAAACAATTTGTCTAATGGCTGAAATGCCCCGATTCAGAGTTAAAAATCGCTGCCAGAAAGAAAACGAAACCATAGTTTCTCAGCACAACATTTTCTTTCTCGCAGTTTGTTTTAACAGAAAATCTGTACGTTGTTGTTTAAAAATATATACTTCCTATGTTCGTATGAATGGTAGTAATCTTTTAACAACTTCGCTCGAGAACTTTTCGCGACTTCTGCTACCAAAGTTTCTCTTTACGTATTACATACATAAATATATTTTTCTATACTGTAAACAATATGTAGCCTTCGTCCCTACGAACGTTTATTACAGTATCGTGTAAAAATCTGAAGTAAATCTTGTCTAGAACTTTCCGCGATTTTTGGTAACAACATTAAACGACGACTTGTCTTCATACAAAAGTGTAGATGTAAATGTATAAATCTACACTTTCTATACCGTATATATTTAAAACATGGAGCCAAAGTCTATCCGAACGTTTCTTAGAGTATCGTGTATAAATTTGAAGTAAGAGTATTTTTCGTAACGACGTTAAACTACAACTTGTCTATATACAGTATATGAGCATAGTAGTACAGATGTACTCTCTATTCATAGAATATCTGACAAGTTACAACCACACTTTCGAGACGTTGTCGGGTCTGTGACAAGTAAACAGTACATAAGGATGAATCGTGTTCTACAAATGGTTGTTAATTATTAAAATAAATTTACAGCAGTCTTCGAAAAAATTACAGAAATGGATGATGAGGTAAACAACTCATTATTAGCCCATAAACGCAAATTGCCATGGGCCAAAGAATACACAAACAGAGCGGTCGCAAGAATTTAACAGTGGGGTTGCTCTTGCCCGTTTGACAAAGCACATACCACCTCCGCCAGAAAAGTCACACAAGTCGAAAGAACGACAGTTTTTGGTTTGGCACTGAAAAATATGCGTGACGTGCTACAACGTGCACTAAAAATATAAAGGAGTTTACTACCACTAATACTTACTTGAAATTCAAAGGAAGCTTATACTATTTCAATATAAGTTTTATAGAATTAACTCTTTCACTCGAATTTTTTCAGGTATTGCATTTCTGAGTTAGTATTCTCGCCAGTGTGCGAATTTTTTATCACGGTAACAGTGGAACAAACAAGAATACTACCATTTTGTTTGCATGTTTTCGTCTGAAACGTCGAACTTTTTCCAAACATCATTCTTCTTCTTACGGAGCAAATCTGCAATATTATCAACTGCATCAATTTTCGACGTACACGCTCCACAGTGTCACAAAAAACAGTTTCCGTAGAGGCAATCTTTCCCGAGAGTCGGCCATTTTCGCCCTGTTAGAGCAACACTACAGTAGCATAGTCGTGCACTCAAATTTCGCGCTACGTCACGGCTTTACTTGCACCTTTCAGGCCGTCCTCTCACGGGACGTGAAAACGCACGTAGACAAGGAGCTGGTGACGTCACACCGTGGAATTACACGTTCCACTAGGCTGCGGAGCGTGAAATGAAGAATCTGGTTTGTGAGATTTTTGCCTCCTGGCGAAGAACGTGGCCAATGAGATGTGACATAGTTTTACGTCACTAACAAGACAGAGGAGCCGCCATATAGCACGGCGTTAAACATAGTATTTGGTGGGTTTTCTTTCCCGTAAAGTACGTGGAATGAATATAAGATGTTTCAAAGCATCAGCAGAAGTGAAGATTTCTCGAAAACTCGCTTTAGCTATGATTTGTTATAATACAAAGACAGGAAACTACATATCGGTGGGTAAAGCCATCCCGTAGTTGATATTTTTAGTATTATAATTTGTGTGCTACGAAAGTATACCGTTTTAATGGTACGGCACAGTGATGATCTATCAAAAGCGTGTCTTTTTGGTATAATTTGCAAATTAAGTACCAAATAATGAGATTTGTAGATAGTCTTTCCACAATGTATGCAAAGGGTGCTCAAACTTTTTCACCGACGGAACACTTTGAGAATCCTGGTACTTTGAATGAACACCTTTATTTTGAAGGTTAATAAAATTTTAAAAAATAGAAAAACTTGTTTCATTCCGGTGATTAATCAATTTTAAATCATAACTAATAACACAGAAATCATAATAAAATATTAGAAATAATTAGTACTGTCAAACGTCGGAAAAAAGCGCCATATTTTAATAGAGTTCCGCGGAGCACTTATTCACTTCACGTGAAACACCAGTGTTCCGCATAACACAGTTTGGCAAATCCTGGTGTATACCGTATACGGAGTCCCAATTACTACGTCGAAGTTGTACAGCAGTTAAGTGTCGTGGGTCCTTGAGTTACGAAGAAAAAGGTTTCTTTTTCATCTCTTGTTTTCTGACAGATTCTGGATTTTTCTTTTCAATTTAAGTATTATTCACAAAAGTCGACGTTATTTATTGTAAGTTATATATTTGCTGCAACTCTTGTTGCAAAGGCCAACGACTGGATTGTTTCCCCAGTGGCCAGAAATATTAAAGTGACTGCCAGTCTATGTCTTAAAGTAAGCATTGAAACTATGTGCGCAAACTGACATTAGGTAGTGTATCTTAACCATGTTGTTGTTGTTGTTGTTGTTGTGGTCTTCAGTCCTGAGACTGGTTTGATGCAGCTCTCCATGCTACTCTATCCTGTGCAAGCTTCTTCATCTCCCAGTACCTACTGCAACCTACATCCTTCTGAATCTGCTTGGTGTATTCATCTCTTGGTCTCCCTCTACGATTTTTACCCACCACGCTGCCCTCCAATACTAAATTGGTGATCCCTCGATGTCTCAGAACATGTGCTACCAACCGATCCCTTCTTCTAGTCAAGTTGTGCCACAAACTCCTATTCTCTCCAATCCTATTCAATACCTCCTCATTAGTTACGTGATCTACCCATCTAATCTATAGCATTCTTCTGTAGCACCACATTTCGAAAGTTTCTATTCCCTTCTTGTCCAAACTGTTTACCATCCATGTTTCACTTCCATACATTGCTACACTCCATACAAATACTTTTAGAAACGACTTCCTGACACTTAAATCTATACTCGATGTTAACAAATTTCTCTTCTTCAGAAACGCTTTCCTTACCATTGCCAGTCTACATTTTATATCCTCTCTACTTCGACCATCATCAGTTATTTTGCTCCCAAATAGCAAAACTCCTTTACTACTTTAAGCGTCTCATTTCCTAATCTAATTCCCGCAGCATCACCCAACTTAATTCGACTACATTCCATTATTTTCGTTTTGCTTTTGTTGATGTTCATCTTATATCCTCTTTTCAAGACACTGTCAATTCCGTTCAACTACTCTTCCAGGTCCTTTGCCTTCTCTGACAGAATTACAATGTCACCGGCGAACCTCAAAGTTTTTATTTCTTCTCCATGGATTTTAATACCTACTCCGAACTTTTCTTTTGTTTCCTTTATTGCTTGCTCAATATACAAATTGAATAACATCGGGGATAGGCTACAACCCTGTCTCACTTCCTTCCCAACCGCTGCTTCCCTTTCATGGCCCCTCGACTCTTATAACTGCCATCTGCTTTCTGTACAAATTGTAAATATCCTTTCGCTCCCTGTATTTTACGCCTGCCACCTTCAGAATTTGAAAGAGAGTATTCCAGTCATCATTGTCAAAAGCTTTCTCTAAGTCGACAAATGCTAGGAACGTAGGTTTGCCTTTCCTTAATCTATCTTCTAAGATAAGTCGTAGGGTATTGCCTCACGTGTTAGAATATTTCTACGGAATCCAAATTGATCTTCCTCGAGGTCGGCTTCTACCAGTTTTTCCATTCGTCTGTAAAGAATTCACGTTAGTATTTTGCAGCTGTGACTTATTAAACTGATAGTTCGGTAATTTTCACATCTGTCAACACCTGCTTTCTTTGGGATTGGAATTATATTCTTCTTGAAGTCTGAGGGTATTTCGCCTGTCTCATACTTTTTGCTCACCAGATGGTAGAGTTTTGTCAGGACTGGCTCTCCCAATTGTGTCAGTAGTTCTAATGGAATGTTGTCTACTCCCGGGGCCTTGTTTCGACTCAGGTCTTTCAGTGCTCTGTCAAACTCTTCACGCAGTATCATATCTCCCATGTCATCTTCATCTACATCCTCTTCCATTTCCATAATATTGTCCTCAAGAACATCGCCCCTGTATAGACCCTCTATATACTCCTTCCACCTTTCTGCTTTCCCTTCTTTGCTTAGAACTAGGTATCCATCTGAGCTCTTGATATTCATGCAAGTGGTTCTCTTTTCTCCAAAGGTCTCTTTAATTTTCCTGTAGGCAGTATCTATCTTACCCCTAGTGAGATAGGCCTCTACATCCTTACATTTGCTCTCTAGCCATCCCTGCTTAGCCATTTTGCACTTCGTGTCAATCTCATAGACGTTTGTATTCCTTTTTGCCTGCTTCATTTACAGCATTTTTATATTTTCTCCTTTCATCATCTTAACCATATTCAATTTAAAATCGAAAATGGGATGCAACTTCAATTTAGTTAACGAATAACTTCTACTAGTATGTATCTCTAATAGCTGTGCAGCATTATTCGCTGCTCATGTGATCGACGAGTGGAGAATCCCCTTCGCTATTTTCTCAACTTTACTTCGACAGTCGGTAACAGAGTTAACGCAGCTGTTTTACGCGCGTCCATTTTCGTAAAGAAACTGTTTGGTTTGAGAGCCAAATTAAGCCGACAACGGCCGTTGGAGAGCGCAGATCACGTTAACCAGCTCCTCTCGTGTGCTGGAGGCGCTGTCTCTCGTGAGGTGGCATGTCCCGTCCGTCTCCACGTCAGCGTTAGCTGTCTCGTCCCGTGTGAGGACTGCATAAGTAAAGGCGCGTACACACAGAGCCAACGACAGAGATCAGATTCGGCCGCACGTTCGTCGCCATTGGATAGCCGTGCGGCTTCTTATCCGCGCCAAACGAAGGGCTTGAGACCAAGGGATTTGGCTATTTGGAATCGCAGTGGCTGTGATAACCTGCCGACGTTGCTGTTATTGTTATAAAGTAGCGTTTTAATAACAGTTTTACCGTGCGGTATTATCAGGGGAGAAGATGATTTAGCAGTCGTCGCATGTGCAACAATTTTTTTTTTCCCCGCCTTCATGCTGATCACCATCACCATACGAAGAAAAATTGATGCTATGGTCCCTTTTTAAAGGTAGGGAGCAGTGTTGTGGGACAAAATGAACGAATGTGTGACCTTATAGCTAAACTGGAATAAGGTCTATTTCATGATTTTTCCCTAGTGTAAGCTACAGATTTCGAATTTTTACTGAGTTGTGGAGGACCTTAAATTTCCAAAGATAACACCTCTTTGAGGAGAGCTGTACCTGCAGCACGGAGGTATCTTCACTCCTAGTTGTGCTTGTACCTCTTTGTCGTTCGCGGCGGAAAGAGGTCTATAAAGACAAGACTTTCTTTTTCACATCGTGCATACCTGTTAGTAACAGCTAAGTTATTTCCCTGCAAGCGTCTAATCTTTTCATTTTAATTTTATAATTACAGTTCGTTGGGGCCCATAAAACATCGGCTTTAACGTTCTGTCTATACTCCACTTTACACTTCATTATTTCCAAACATAAGAAATACGCACCCTTAGCGACAGCAGGTATTACTTCCAGGGAAACAGCGACTACTGAAATTAAGATTTTCAGGACTACCGCAAATAGCAGTTATTACGTTTTATTGTCCAGTTTCTCTGTTTAGCAGCCAACTACTGTATTTTACACTGTAAAGCAAAGAGGTTCTGTTGAAGTTGTTGTTAAATTAAGGTGCGAAACCAGCGGATGAAACATATTAAGTACGACTTAAGGGCCGGCCGTTGTGGACGAGCGGTTCTAGGCGCGTCAGTCAGCAACCGCGCTGTTGCTACGGTCGCAGGTTTGAATCCTGCCTCGGGCATGGATGTGTGTGATGTCCTTAAGGTTAGTTAGGCTTAAGTAGTTCTAAGTCTAGGGGCTAATGACCTCAGACGTTAAGTCCCATAGTGCTCAGAACCATTTGAACGACTTAAGGCTGACCTGAAAAACTTAAACACACATCCTTTCTAGGGAAACAACAAATATCTACTGAACCGACGAACATTCCAGACTAGGAGACCAATCGCAGCGCCAACGAACCGCCAACGCTTTGATGTAACCGCCAGTAGACCGATCCGCAAACGAGGGTAACGGCTACGTTGGGTCCGGTTTACTGCCCTCACGTACTAAGCAAAGCTCGGGAAACGAAGCGGTTGGCAATGCTTCGTTTGCTTAAACCGTCGGCACACGGTCCGTGCTGTCGAACGTTAACGTTGAGCGTGCCAAGTTCAACGTGCTGCTGAACTCTCAGGAACGATGCCACTTGTGCGTACGGTACGTGGGACCGAGTGTGGTATACGCGATCGCAACGCAATCCAGCGGCAGTTGAGGGCTCTTTCTAGTTCGTAAATCAAACTGTTTACTCAACGGGCTCGCGTAAAATCACGAAGGGCACAGGCTTATAAAAGTTCCATTACAAACAGTGTGGTACAACTTTTGAATACTTCTCCGCATAAGATAAACATTATTTCATCATTCCCACATTTTAGTAAAATCCCAAGGTCAGTCTTACTTGATCACTGCTCCTACCCGGTAGCAGGATCTTTGCAACATGTGAATTACGAAACGTAAAACAAAAACGAGCAAAATATCTTTATGCAAGTAGCGCAAGCTGTCCTGTAGATTAAGCAAATCGAACAAAGTCACCCCTCAAAAAAACGCGAATGTTAGGAAAAAAATTGGAAATGTCAAGACGCGAACCACCGCCCCATCTAAGGCACTGCATACTATACAGTAACGCTACTCATTACGCTACACCAACAACATACGCCTGGCATCTAAACATATTATTTAACCCTAGCTGAAAACCTTAATCGTAGATATGTTACTAATTGAAATTTAATTATAATAAATTGTACCAAGAACAATGCGGTTTGGCTGAATCTTAACAATGTGTCGCTGCCTTCAAACAGCCTACTCTCATAATACGCAAGTTACAATAATTCTTTTGCCACGAATATGATGTTTCTCATTATTTTATTGGAACGAATCACATAGTTAACAACTGGTTTTCCAGTGATTCTCAATTTGCTGGTGCTAAGAAACGGCATATATACATATAGGCTCGAAATGAAAGCCAATATGGCGCCTCACAACTCTGTACTGAAGGGAGACGGCGTGCGTGTGAAGTAGGTGGCGTTGTGCTATCTCATTGGTCAACGATCAGACGAACGCTCAGAATATCTGACATGCCAGATATTGCTCTGCACGTTCGGAAAGACTTCCGAACGTGCTATTCCACGCTATGACGTCAGAAACTCCGCACGCTCAACGCTCATCGCTCAACTTTGGGATGCTCGGTCCGTGTGCCGGCGGCTTCAGTGTGTACGTGCCTTGAGAAAGCTGAGAGGGAACCAGTCTACTAGTAGCGCCGCCGTTTTCAGACTCCTCACACTCGACGAGTTGTTGCGGGATGGGATACACCACTGACGTAAAAGCGCCGCCTCCGTTTCTAAAGCATGCAGCCCTCGACACTGCACTCGACCGTTTCTGATCTCTAGTACAAAATACAGTCGTTACTTTGAGAGCCCTACTAACGGGATGCTGGGCAGCCACGTGCAACAGGTTCCCGCCGGCCTGGAGCGAGAGGGGTTGGGGGCAGCCCGCGGTATAAAGCATTCGGCACCGAGCTGCGCCCCCTCTGACGGCAGCGCCGCCACGTGGGAGCCAGCTGCGCGCCACCTGGAGCCGGGGTCCCGGCACAACACAACACTGCGCGCCGCCGCGCTGGCCTTCACCCACACACGGCTCGGCAAGGCCCCAAGGACACCACGGCCCGACTCATCCGCGTTCTGCCCGCACGGCGCCCGTGCCGGACGGGAGATGCTGTCACAGCAGCGAGGCTGCCAGAGAGCGACGCGTGGAGAAGGAAGAGACATTTGCGTGAAACGTGCTGTCGACGAGATAACATCTCGTGAAGGCTCCTTTGCTATCGCGTCAGCTGACTGCTCCGAAATTCGTACTTGTGGTGTGCGTAAATCAAACCTGGATACCTTATAGTAGCTACTGCGGTATGTTTTCCACTAACATACACTAACCGATCAAAAGTATCCGAACGCATCTATGTCATACGAAATGGATCACTTCATGTCAAGAGACGGGGACCCGCCAATATACACTACTGGCCATTAAAATTGCTACACCAAGAACAAATGCAGATGATAAACGGGTATTCATTGGACAAATATATTATACTAGAACTGAAATGTAATTACATTTTCAGGCAATTTGGGTGCATAGATCCTGAGAAATCAGGACCCAGAACAACCACCTCTGGCCGTAATAACGGCCTTACGCCTGGGCATTGAGTCAGAGCTTTGATGGCGTGTACAGGTACAGCTGCCTATGCAGCTTCAACACGATACCACAGTTCATCAAGAGTAGTGACTGGCGTATTGTGAGGAGCCAGTTGCTCGGCCACCATTGACCAGACGTTTTCAGTTTGTGAGCGATCTGGAGAATGTGCTGGCCAGGGCAGCAGTCGAACATTTTCTGTATCCAGAAAGGCCCGTATAGGACCTGCAACATGCGGTCGCGCATTATCCTGCTGAAATGTAGCGTTTCGCAGGGATCGAATCAAGGGTAGAGCCACGTGTCGTAACAAATCTGAAATGTAACGTCCACTGTTCAAAGTGCCGTCAATGCGAACAAGAGGTGACCGAGACGTGTAACCAATGGCACCCCATACCATCACGCCGGGTGATACGCCAGTATGGCGATGACGAATACACGCTTCCAATGTGCGTTCACCGCGATGTCGCCAAACACGGATGCGACCATCATGATGCTGTAAACAGAACCTGGATTCATCCGAAAAAATGACGTTTTGCCATTCGTGCACCCAGGTTCGTCGTTGAGTACACCATCGCAGGCGCTTCTGTCTGTGATGCAGCGTCAAGGGTAACCGCAGCCACGGTCTCCGAGCTGATAGTCCATGCTGCTGCAAACGTCGTCGAACTGTTCGTGCAGATGGTTGTTGTCTTGTTAACGTCCCCATCTGTTGGCTCAGGGATCGAGACGTGGCTGCACGAGTCGTTACAGCCATGCGGATAAGATGCCCGTCATCTCGACTGCTAGTGATACGAGGCCGTTGGGATCCAGCACGGCGTTCCGTATTACCCTCCTGAACCCACCGATTCCATATTCTGCTAACAGTCATTGGATCTCGACCAACGCGAGCAGCAATGTCGCAATATGTTAAACCGCAATCGCGATAGGCTACAATCCGACCTTTATCAAAGTCGGAAACGTGATGGTACGCATTTCTCCTCCTTACACGAGGCACCACAATAACGTTTCACCAGGCAACGCCGGTCAGCTGCTGTTTGTGCATGACAAATCAGTTGGAATTTTTCCTTATGTCAGCACGTTGTCTAATCATTTGCATATCACAGCATCTTCTTCCTGTCGGTTAAATTTCGCGTCTGTAGCAATTTTAATGGCCAGTAGTGTATAAGGAGGCAGTGAGTATTGTGTTGCTCACAAATACGGAACCCTGAACAAAATAAGAAAAAGACCTAATTAGGCTAAGATTCAAAGGTTGCAGCAGCCAAACAGCAGTGCGCACTTGTAAAATCTTTATAAGACCGCTGTTTGAGCACGTACCGCGGCCTTTGCGGAATGTCTGCAACGGTGGCCAAAAAAGTGTACGCAATTGAGAGACGATTACTACTCAACTTCCGAAGAATGTACAGTACAACACCAAGCAACGATGTGTACGCTGGGGCTGGAAAAATAACGCTGCAAACACCGCTACCCAGTCCGAGAGCAGGAAGTGGGAAACGTATCCTTCATAACAGGGCTGACATACATCACACGCTAAGAACATAAATAACCGAAACAAGAAAACCCAAATTTATGTACACCCAAATTTATGTACTCACTACCGAACAGGACAGCAGCACAGAATACGACGAAGCTATTCCCGGACCTGTCATTCACCATGCTTCCTCTCACAGAATATGAAGAAACACCAGCATACCTGGATGAAATGTAACAAGACCCACGAAAAGAACACAACAACGGTAGAACAGGAACAAACAACAACAAAAACTGTGTACTAACAAGTCACTGCACACAGCAGTGAAATCTGTAAGAAACATTTACAATTATAAGCGTAATAACCACAGACAAAGTTAATACTTACTTTTGAATTAAATTTAACATGGCATTATCATTAACTCTAATAAAATAATTAAAATATGTATATATTGGAATTTTGTTAAATAAACTACAGCGAAACAAATATGGCAAAAGCCACGCGGTGGTCGAGTGGTCTAAGGCGCTGCAGTGATTGACAATGCGGCTGGTCCCAGCGGAGGTTCGAGTCCTCCCTCGGGCATGGGTGTGTGTGTTTGTCCTTAGGATAATTTAGGTTAAGTAGTGTGTAAGCTTAGGGACTGATGACCTTAGCAGTTAAGTTCCATAAGATTTCACACACATTTGAACATTCTTTTAAATATGGCAAAACCCTATGGCTGAACAGACGACGAAGAAGCTCTCAAGCAGCCCTCTCACCCCCTGAGCGGAGGGAATTAAAAAGATTTTTAAGAAATTTAAAAAAATGTTGTCAGTAGAGAAGCAGTGACAGCAAGCTGGATTGATCAGGCGAGTTCAGTGACTTCGTACGTGGACTAATCAAGGGGTGTCATCTGAGTAACAAAATCCATTAGGGACATACCAGCCATTCTAAAGCTGCCCAGTTTGACTGTTGGTGATATGACTGCGAAGTGGAAACGCGAAGTGACAACTACAGATCAACCAAGACGCGGCAGTACTTGTTTTAAGATATTAGGGCATGTGGACTAATATTGTTTTTTTTCTGCTTTGGAGCTGTAAAACCCAACTGATTTATTTTAACTGTCTGCATGAGGAGGGCCAGCTTGCTGGGACCTGTGCCGAATGTAAATACAGTATCATCTTATACTAGCTTCTGAGCGAAGTTGAATCCTTCGTCAGTTATTTACCGGCTGTTCAGAATTGTAAATAAGTTGTGGGTTGTTATTTCACTCTTGTTATTGTTATTGTGTCAATTACTAAGTTTAAGATACTTTTAAAGGAAAGTTTTTGGGTATTTATATTGTCTGTTCTACTTATTTGCCCTTTTAAAAACCATTTAGATGTTTAGAGTCTGATTTATGTATTGGAGCTTTTAAATAATTTTTTGGATGTTTATATTGCCTGTTTTATTTATTGCACATTTAAATTATTTTGCTGTTGATAGTACCTGGTTTAGCCACTGGCGCTTTTAAACAAGTCCCGGACCCCGACACCGCTGTCATTTGAAAAAATGGTTCAAATGGCTCTGAGCACTATGGGACTTAACTTCTGAGGTCATCAGTCCCCTAGAACTTAGAACTACTTAAACCTAAATAACCTAAGGACGTCACACACATCCATACCCGGGCAGGATTCGAACCTGCGACCGTAGCGGTCGTCGTTTCCAGACTGTAGCGCCTAGAACCGCTCGGCCACCACAGCCGGCGCTGTCATTTGAAACCCGAGTAAATTGCATCAGTGAGATTCGCCGAAAATTCCCTTATAACTAAGCAACTAACTACCGGTTAACCATTATTTTAAATAATAAGCAGGATCACTGTATACTCGCAAGCAGATAAACTACAAAGAACTACGAATGCCCCTGTGTTACTGGCCGCCCCACCTAGGTCCCTCATGGTTGTCTACGCAAAGACGCCTATGAGCAGTCCCTCCAGTTAAGTAGTGAGCTCACCACCGGTCGTGCCCTCCCAATGTGCGCCTGCACCTAAAACTGCGGAAAGACGCGTGCGGGCGCGTCCGGCCGCCAGCAGAAAGCAAGGCCTGTGGAGAGAGACGCTGGAATGCTCTTAAGGCACCAGGCGTGTTCAAAGGCTGCGCGCAGCGGGCGAATGCCGGCCATTCCCGGCATTCCGGAACGCACCATACAAAGGCACTGTGTGGGCCGCACTTCGCGCTTTCTTTGTTACACACAGGGGCACGTCCTGACGACACCCTCCACTTCACTTCCAGAGGTCGTATTTTGTAGCGTTAGATCTTAAAGTGTCCCTCTTCTTCTTCATCGTTATTACTGTTGTTATTCTTGTCTGCAGTCCGAAGGCTGGTTTGATGCACCTCTCTACATCTACATACGAGGGTTGTCCAGAAAGTAAGTTCCGATCGGCCGCTAAATGGAAACCACAGTGAAAATTAGGAACATTTTATTTGCAAGAGTTAGCTACACTTTCCAGATACTTCTCTACATAGTCGCCACTCCGACTTAAGACATTTGTCGGTGCGTTATATCAAATTTCCAACACCATCGTCATAGAAGGCAGCCGCCTGTGCATTCCGATAATTCTCTGCGCTGGTCTACAGCACGTAGCCTGCGCCCAAGTGTTGTCTTCATATCCAGCGTTTCATGTGAACAGAGATGATACTCAGGACGAGCTAATTAGGGCTGTGTTGTGGGTGATCGAAGACTTGCCATCGAAAAGGCTGCAGGAGCGTCTTCACTGCCCCTGCAGAGTGCGGCTGAGAATTGCCATGAAGAAGGAAGTGCGTGGCAATTGTGTTAGGTGGGCTGCATTCATTAAGGCGAAACCTCTCAGCGCATCCTCCAACTGGGCGGGAGACATCGTTGTTCTGGGCACCTTTACTCGTTCACAGTACACTCACAACTGAAAAGAGCGTCTTGATGCGATTGACAGTCATACTAGAGACACTACCCAATACATCTGTGCAAAGCTTCATCGGGTTTTCACTGTGGCGTCCATTTCGCGACCGATCGGAACTTACTTTCTGGACAACCCTCATATATACACCGCAAGCCTCAACATGGGGTGTGGTGGAGGGTACTTTGTGTCCGAGTGTCACTTTCCACTTTTCTTGTTTCACCCGCGTGTGGTTATCAGGAAAGACGATTGCTGGTAAACCGCTGTGTAGGCTCGAATCTCTCTAATTTTATATCTATGATCTCTTCGCGAGATATACGTAGTAGGAAGCAATATATCGGTTGACTCTCCCAGAAATAATGTACGCCGTCGGAACTTAAACAGTGGACCTTTACATTATGCTGAACGCCTCTCTTGCACGGTCTGCCACTGGGGTTGGCTGAACATCTCCGTGATGCTTTCGCGCTTAATAAATGAACCCGTAACCGAACTCGCTTTTTTCATTTTTATCTGTTCTCGATTTCCTCTATCAGTCCCATTTAGTAGGAATCCCACAGTGACGAGCAATGTTCAAGTGTTGTTCGAACGAGTGTTTTGTAAGCTAGTTCCCTTTGTTGATGGCGTACGTTTCATAAAGATTCTTCCAATGCCTCAGCTTGGCATCTGACTTACTCGCAATTAATTTCAACTTTAAATCGCTCTGTTCGCATGCTGCTGTTGTTCTGGACTTCAGTCCAGAGACTGGTTTGATGCAGCTCTCCATGCTACTCTATCCTGTGCAAGCTTCTTCATATCCCAGTACCTACTGCAACCTACATACTTCTGCATCTGTTTAGTGTATTCATCTACGATTTTTACCCTCCACGCTGGTCTCCAATACTAAATTGGTGATCTCTTGATGCCTCAGAACATGTGCTACCAACCGGTCCCTTCTTCTTGTCAAGTTGTGCCACAAATTTCTCTTCTCCCCAATTCTATTCAATACCTCCTCATTAGTTATGTGATCTACACATCTAATCTTCAGCATTCTTCTGTAGCACCACATTTCGAAAGCTTCTATTCTCTTCTTGTCCAAACTATTTATCGTCCACGTTTCACTTTCAGACATGGCTACACTCCATACAAATATTTTCAGAAACGACTTCCTGACACTTAAATCTATACTCGATGTTAACAAATTCCTCTTCCTCAGAAACACGCTTTCCTTGCCACTGTCAGTCTACATTTTATATCCTCTCTACTTCCACCGTCATCAGTTATTTTGCTCCCCAAACACCAAAACTCATTTAATACTTTAAGCATCTCATTTCTTAATCTAATGCCCTCAGCATCACCCGATTTAATTCGACTCCATTCCATTATCCTCGTTTTGCTTTTGTTGACGTTCATCTTATGTCCTTCTTTCAAGACACTGTCCATTCCGTTCAGTTGCTCTTCCAGGTCCATTGCTGTCTCTGACAGAATTACAATGTCATCGGCAAACCTCAAAGTTTTTATTTCTTCTCCATGGATTTTAATTCCTACTCCTTATCGAAGAAACTGCTTCCAGTGACTCTTATGCAATTTTCTAACGAAGCAGTCAAGGGTCTTTCTGTCTGTCACTAATCGTTACATCTGTTTATACTGAAGCTCCGCTTCCACTCCATGCGGCGAGTGCCGACCCTCTGCAGGTCTTCTAGCATTTAGCCCATTTTCTAGCGTCACATCATCTCTGTACACAACAGCGTCATCCGCGAAAAGCCTCTTCAAACTTCTGATGTTATCTACAAGTCACTTATTCATAAAGTGAAAAGCAGTGCTCCCCCGGGGTTACGCCTGAGTTTGTTTTTACTTCTGATACTTCTCTCCCTTCAGAATGTTCTGTTTGCTATAAACCTTTCAACCAGGTCACACAGTTGGTCTGATTTACTGGGCGCTCGAATTTCGTTTATTAGGCACCAAGCGAAACTGTGTCATCGCCTTCCTGAAGTCAAGGGACACGGCATGTACCTGGGTGTCTGTATCCACTGCCTTCTGCGTCTCGTGGACGAACAGAGGGAGCTGATTTTAACACGAGCGCTGTTTTTAGAATCAAATGTTGGTTCCTGCAGATATTTTCGCTCTCCAGAAATGGCATAATACGCGAGCATAAAGCATGGTCCAAAATTCTACAGCAGACCAACATCAGAGATAACCGTCTTATCGTTTTGTGCATCTATTCGAAGACTACGGGTTTGGCCTTCACTTTACCCAATCATTACGAACGCTTCGCTCCTCAAAGAGATCTACGGCACGCTACTACTAGAAGAGACGCAAGTTCTTTCGCATACTCAGCGTTGAGTGCAAATGGTATCTCATCAACTCCAGTCGCCTATCCTCTGTTGTATGATTGCACATACTTACATGTCCCTTGAGACACTTATTTCGATATCTGTCACTTTGTCGTTCGTGCGGTTGGTTGGTTGGTTTGGGGGATTAAAGGGACCAGACTGCGACGGTCATCGGTCCCTCGTTCGTGCGGTGATTTAAAGAAGTAACTACATTGCGACCCCAACGCTACTCTATCCTGTGTAATACTGTTCATCTCCGAATAATTACTGCATCCTCCATCTATTTGAACCAGCTCTCTGTATTCGTAACTTGGTCTCCCTCTACGATTTTTAACCTCCACGCATCCGTCTATGCCACATTGACGATTCCTTCATAACTCAAGACATGTCCCTTCTTTTAGTTAGCTTGCGCCATAATTCTTTGCCCTGAGTTCGATTCGGTACTTCTCAATTAGTTATTAGACCTACCGATCTATTCTTCAGCATTGTTCTGCAGTACGACATACCACAAAGTAGACAAGAGCAATAATTCTGCTATCTTGGAACCAAAATAACAAATGACGCATGAAGCAAGGAGAGTATAAAAAGCAGACGATCACAGTCAAAGAGAGAATTCCTGGCCAAAAGAAGTCTACTAATACCAAACATAGCCCTTAATTTGCGGTAGAAAATTCGGAGAACGTACGTTTCGAGCACTGTGGATTGTAGGAAAACCGGAAATGAAGAAAATGTAAGCATCTGAGACATGTTGTTAGAGAAGAATGCTGCAAATGAAATGGTCCAATAAGATAAGAAATGAGGTGGTTCTCCGCAGAATCGATAAGGAAGGGAAAATTACAACAGTGTCACGTGGGCGCTCAGTCAATACTTTTGCAATCTAATCCGATACAGTGGCCACCGGTCTCCAACGCACGTCCAAACGGTCTCATTTCGCGAGTAACTGATCACGTCGAGAGTAACTGCTACTTTGTCCGCCCCCGGTTGCTGAGTGGTCAGCGCGACAGACTGTCAATCCAAAGGGCCCGGGTTCGATTCCCGGCTGGGTCGGAGATTTTCTCCGCTCAGGGACTGGGTGTTGTGTTGTCCTAATCAACATCATTTCATCCCCAACGACGCGCAAGTCGCCGAAGTGGCCTCAAATCGAAAGACCAGGCGAACGGTCTACCCGACAGGAGGCCCTCGTCACACGCATATTATTATACTGCTACTCTGAAACGAAAAAGTTGGCACTGCAGATGATGTCGTGGCCCGCCACTGTAAACTGGAAACTGCGATCGCCGGCAATTGGTTCGGAGACATCCATGTCCACGTCGTGGCCGTCCGCATTCAGATTAACAAGAACCTCCTCGCCCAATTCTAATCCAAATTGGACAGTTACTCCTCTGAACCATCGACCTTACAGACTCGTAAATGATTTGTTGTACAAATGTTCGTGGATTTGAGGAAATCCGTGTGTGACGCGAAGGTGCGTTGGCTGCTGTCGAATGCCTGTGCTGAGGGAATGGCAGGAGGTTAGGCGGCTGGTAGCTCAGCCAGACGGGACGAGTCGTGACTCAGCCTGTCGGCGTGCCGGCAGGCTTACTCACCCCACCAGCCGAGCACCTGGCCCCTCCCACCAGCGCCGGGACAACGCGGCCACCACGGAAATATACTGACAGTCCAAAAAGTATTCGTCTAGTTGCCATTTTTTTAAAAAAGCTATGTCACTTGCAAGGAAGGGAACATAAAATGTAAACATCCAGTCATATGCAAAGAACCTTGGTAAGTCATTTTTATTGATGGACAAGGAAATAAATACAGCCATAGCGATAACAAATTTGACAAAATGGAGAATTATTCAAGAGCTACCTCAAAAAGTATTCGTCCACTCATACTTTTTTTAATTTACATTCTGAAAATATGATTTCAATTACAAAAAAATTAATATTTAGTGGGGTTTCCCTTTGCAGCTATTACTGCTTGTACAAAATGTTCTCGGGTTTCCAATCGCGTCAATTGCTTAAAACTACACGAGCTTTCGGCCAGGCACTCCTTGGCCATTGTCAAGTGGGATGACTGCCAGTGGGCTGTTGGTGCGCCCTTATATACGCTAGCTGCCGGCTGTGACGTCACTGGTGGCCGTGACATTGCCATATATGGGCATGTTTTGAGTCGGCGTTGGGTGTGACCTCTTCAACCGCGCGATCGCTGGATCCCACGCAGCGCTGAGCTGCAAGCCACCGTCTCTATTCAGGATGTTTGCGGTAGTTTTTATTTCAATAGCTTCCTTCATTAAACTGTCCCAGAAGCCGTCAGTGCGAGCCACGACCGCCACGACGCACTAACGGCTTCTGGGACAGTTTAATGAAGGAAGCTATTGAAATAAAAACTACCGCAAACATCCTGAATAGAGACGGTGGCTTGCAGCTCAGCGCTGCGTGGGATCCAGCGATCGCGCGGTTGAAGAGGGCACATCGAACGCCGACTCAAAACATGCCCATATGTATGGCAATGTCACGGGCACCAGTGACTTCACAGCCCGCAGCTAGCGTATATAAGGGCGCACCAACAGCCCACTGGCAATCACACCGCTTGACAATGGCCGAGGAGTGCTTGGCCGAAAGCTCGTGTAGTTTTACGTAATTGACGCGATTGGAAACTCGAGAAAATTTTATTCAGTGTTATCGCCGCGATTCTCTGCATTCATACATTACTGCTTGTAGTCGTCTGGGCATCGACTTGACCCAGTTTGCCGTCAGAGAGGCTGGAATTTTGTCCCAAACGTCTTGAAGTGCCTCTTTTAAGTCTCTCTTGTTAGAAATGTCTTCTTCTGATGCTATCTTCCTAGTACTTTCCAAAGGTGTTCAATAGGATTAATGTCTGAGCTCTGAGAAGGGGTGTTAAGTTGTTTTGGGTCATTGTACAGGAGCCACAGCCATACATTTAGAGCCGTATGCTATGGGTCGTTATCTTGTTGAAAAATTAATTTCCTTGCAGACCTAATTTTTCGACGTTAGGATTCAGATTGTCCTTTAAATGTTGATATACATATGGTGATCCATTGTACCTTATATGAATGTAATTTTCCAACGCTTGCAGCACTCATACAGCCCCACACCATCAGGGAGCCAACACTGTGTTTAACCGTTTGCACAAGATTGCGTGGCAACATCTCCGCATTCTTCTTACGCCACACCATTCGTCGGCTGCCATCCGACCCGAATACGTTATATTTACTGCTATCAGAAATCATTACTCTATTCCATAAGTCTTCCTTTTTGTATCAATGTTCCATCGTGAAATGAAGACGTTTCGTTCGATTCTGTTCACTGACCCAAAATTTCTTGCACGCTGTAAGTAGGCTGTTTAGGTTTTCTATGTAAGTAGGCTCGTTAGGTTTTATATTGGTAACGCCATGTAGCGCTCTGTATGAAAATCACTGACTGTGCTATGTGCAGTCTGTGGCTGGTTTGCATTGTTGGAATATTTGCTATTGTAGTGTTTGGCAATTGGATGTGAACAGTGCGTAGCGTCGTGCTGTTGGAGGTGAGCCGCCAGCAGTGGTGGATGTGGGGAGAGAGATGGTAGAGTTTTGAGAGAGGACGATCTGGACGTGTGTCCGTCAGAACAAGGAAATCTGTAGAACTGGATGTCATGAACTGATATATATATATATATATTAGGACACTTTTGAACACTATTAAGTTAAATACATTGCTTGTTCTCCATCAAAATATTTCATTTGCTGACTATGCCTATCAGTGGTTAGTCCCTTCAGTAGTTAGAATCTTTCATTTAGTTGGCAGTATTGGCGCTCGCTGTATTGCAGTAGTTTGAGTAACGGAGATTTTTGTGAGGTAAGTGATTCATGAAAGGTATAGGTTATTGTTAGTCAGGGCCATTCTTTTGTAGGGATTATTGAAAGTCAGATTGCGTAGCGCTAAAAAAAACTATTGTGTGTCAGTTTACTGTTGATCAGAATAAATAAAGAAAGAAATGTCTGAGTACGTTCAGTTTTGCTCAGCTGTTTGAAAATCAAATAACGTAAGAGGTTTACCAGCACAGTCATTCATAATTCTTCTAAGGGGATGTTTCAAAGCCACCCGGCCGTGATACCCGTACGTTTTGAAAGTATTTCTGATTGTGTTGGCAGATACCTTCCTTCCCATGGACTCTTTAACTCCCCAGCCAACTTAGGAGCTCTGATTTTAGGTTTCTTCTTCATTTCCCTCTTGATAAATCTCACGTCTGAATCAGTCAAAGTGTGAGGGCGTCCGATACGTGGTTGGTTTCTTAATGATTTTGTTGCGCAAAATCGATCTATTATCGTATGAACCGTCGATCTAGGTCTACCGACTACTTTAGCAATCTCGTAGGAAGATTTGCACTCATGATGTAAGCGCAGAATAAGTTTCCTTTCCATCAGCGTCGTCTCACTACCCTTCCGGCCCGTGGCGCTAATTGCACTGTATCGGCGCCGTTCAGATCCGCAACAGGCGATAGAATGGGGCCGCACACGGCTGACTCCAGTGTGTGCCGTGGGTCAGCGTCATAGTTTAATCACTGCGAGCAGAATTTCCGCATGTTCAGATGGTGGACCAGTACTTTATGAACTAGCTCTTGTATTAGATTTTCTATTTTGTTAACCTTGCTGTCGATTTGGATGTATTGCTTTCCTTGCTTTTCACGAAAAACGACTTACCGAGGTAGTTCTTACATGACCGGCTCTTTAGATTTTGTATACATTTCTTTTAATGTTACACAGACTTTGTTTTCTAAAAGATATGCAGCTAGACGAATACTTTTTGGACTCACTGAACGGTGCTTACACGCTTGCACTCAAAAGTGTCCACTTACTGATGATTACTGGCCCACAGTACTAGTTGAAAAATGTATCGCTAAGCCTAATTTACAGAATATGAAACATATGCAGCAGGCCCGTGCGAGAAAACAGCACGCAGTCGTCTTCCGTTCGCTTGCGGAGAGAGTTCCTTCGTGTTTTTCTTTTCTTTTTTTTTTAAGCAAACTATCAAAGGAGGACCACGACTCTCCGTTTGAGTGCCCGCAGTACAGAGATAATTCGTCTACAGTTTCTTTATTTGCTGTATTAATTGGCCTCTATCTGCCCAGCTGTTTAGCCAGTTACTTTGTTATTTAACTGGTGCCGGAAGAATGCGAGAAATTCTTGACTTCCTTCCATCAGTTGGGAAGGGAGTGAAGAAGCACAAGTTTCGCGTTCCTTTTTACTGAAAAGGAGCAGCACAGCAAATTACTTTAAAGTAAACAAATATGAGTATGTATTTATTATACTGATTACTGTCAAATGAGAGAACCTCCTAAACTCAAGATCATTGCGTGGCTTACTTTCGAGATAGTTGCAATTACATGACAGAGGTATCACTGTTAATTTAGAAGCTTTTGATGTAATAACCGAATAAATTAGAATCGTGTTCCCTCGACCACGCTCTCTCTTCTCCAACAAGTAACGTAGTAGATTTTATCAAATAGAGTATGTAATTGTAACACACATGTTTTACATCCATTAGTAATAGTTTTTGAGGTTACGAGGGCTTTTTTTTGCAACCTCCAATACGGTCATGAAATTAAAATCACAGTCAAATATTTGCGCAGATGCGTTGCGCTGTCTCTCTCGTATGCGTCGATCGCGTCACGTTGCACTTCACAGTTCTCAGCGCCCAGTGAGCACGTAAAGATGCTTAGAAAACGGTGTCTACTGCCAGGTGTGAAGTGTCTGTTGAGCAGTGTCGCCTGATTTCATGCACTCCACATAACGTAACTGTCATGTGTTTCCTTCTCCATGACAATTCTCGGCCGCACACTACAGGTGCAGCGAACACCCTCCTGCAAGTTCTGTGGACGTCCATTAATTACACGAGTTCAAGGACGGGAGGGGTGTCCGGCAAAATCTCACCGACACTCATTTGAAAGGTGGGGAGGCATGAAAATCTCATGTCAAATTTCTAATTCAGAGAGCATATATTTTATTTATTTTCGTTACGGCCATCTATGGGCTACGTTTACACAACTTCCCTCACTTTCTAAAGTTCTCTTCCTTCCTCTTTCGCCGTTGGCTCACTCGTGCATGTTCTTCTGCCGAGAATACTCTATTCTTCCTCGTTTTCTCCTCGAAGAAATCCTTCACCTCCGCAACCTTTTTCCTAAAGATCTGTCTGTTCACAATTTCTTCTGCCGTGATCGCGCATTTTTCTAGATCCCAGTGCACTTCTTTCGCCCATGGAACTAATGTCTTCCTGTTCTCCTGGAAGAAAAGAATCTTGTTGGCGAGCCTCTCTGATTCCATTCTTTTGATATGTCCATAGAAAGACAGTCTTCTTTTCTTCATTGTGGTGGTGAAATTTTCAAATCGTTGATAAAGTTCTTGATTTGATCTTAGGCGGAACGTAAATTAGATATTTAACTGAGCGCAAGAATCTTTCTAAGGAATTTTCTTTCTTTCTTTCTTTCCCCAAGTCTGAAAGTCCCTTCCTGGCTATTGTCTGAGATGCATATAAACACTCAGGTATGACGACTGTGCTGTAGTGTTGGAATTTGGCCTGGTATGATAGTGATTTAGATGTTCTGACACAATCTAAAAGCTATTTCCATTTCTCTTGTCCGTTCTACAATTTCAGCCTTTTCATTGTTGTTTTGAGTCAAAATCTCTCCTAGGTACTTGAACTTCTAAACTCTTTTGATGTCGCCATACTTGGTCTTCATTGTCCAGACTGGATCAGTGGCATTTATGTTCATATAAAGTGGCATTTATGTTCATGTAAGGACATATATTATTATAAAGATAAAATTAAAATGTCCGCCAGTCTTTAAGGTTTATAAAGAATACTCCTAACGTAAAAAAAAAAAATAGACGTCCCCTATTAGATGGGAAGTGTTTGGTCGCCCATTACACAGCCCGGACTTGGTTCCTTTGGTTTCCATCTCTTCGCTAATACGAAAAATGGCTCAATTCGCTTTAAGCACTATGGGACTTAACATCTGATGTCATCAATCCCCTAGACTTAGAACTACTTAAACCTAACTAACCTAAGGACATAACACACATCCATGCCCGAGGCAGGATTCGAACCTGCGAACGGAGCAGCAGCGCGGTTCCAGACTGAAGCGCCTAGAACCGCTCGGCCACAGCGGCCGGCTCGCTAATATGAACTACTGGCTATGAGGACATAATTTTGGCATATACGAGCAACGAGTTGCAGACCAGCGTAGGGAAATGGCGGTAAGACAGGCGACTATCTCCAAGACGAGGGTACTGGAAAGTTGGAACCACGTTACGACAAATGTCTAAGTCGGGTCGGCTACTACGTAGAGAAATAGCTGCAAGGTGTAGGTAAATGTTGCAAATAAAACAATATTTATTTTCACTGTGTTTTTCTTTTTATGAGCGACCGGAGGCTGAAAAGAAATGTGCTGTCTTATCTTCTCTGAGTTCATTGAGATCGCAAGAGGGCAGAAACCAGTAATGTAGGCGCTGTAGACACTAATTAACCCTGTCTCGCCAGTCAAAGGGAAGCTATTGGATCTTCTGAAAACAATTTACAGATCGCAGTAGTGGCTGTGGAGAATGTGTGTTCCCCAAAAAATGTTTTCTTTTCTACCCTTGTTATTGTGTAGAGAGCGTCGGATTACGTCTGAAACAAGTTGGCGAGAACAGGGAACGGTTCAGCTGCAAATGTTTCTATCAGAAATTGTACGTAGAGCTCTTTGAAAACCAGCAGAGTCGTTGCTCTCTCGCCAGGGAATAAAACTTGAGGCGACTGCGAAGTTTCAAGGAGGTGTTTGGTTGTGCTGCGGCCGGCCGCTTGTTTGATAGGAATGCTACAAGCCGGCACAGCGGGTAGCAGGAAAGCAGGCGAACCCGGGCTGAGTCTGCCCGGGTCGTGTGTCAGCGGGGCAGAGGGAGCCACAGGAAGCCGGAAACGTTGCCGGCGCACCCGGCCCGTTACAGCGCTCGCCTTGTTTACCAGTTCCCTTCTGCCTCCTCTCCGCTACTCTCCTGCTCCGCCTCGTCTTATCCGCTCTGGCCTGCCTGCCGCCTCCAGTTACTCCGCCTCTGTTTGTTTACCGTAACTCGGCCGCTGCCCCATACGACGAGTCCGCGTGTGGCGTACGACGCTGTCCGCGAATAGCCAGCCGCAGCTGCAAGCTTAAACAACCGCGTTTTCACCAAGCAGTGTCAGTCCATCTTACTATCACACTAAAGGACCTCGTACACGATCAAAAAATTTGGCAAACTTTACTACGTTTGCCAAACATTTGATCGTGTGCGGTGCTGTTTGACGTGTTTGTCAATCATAGAACGTGTTTGATTTGTTTGCCAGAAATTTTGATTAACGGAAAGTTTTACGAGATGGCGTTCGTTGTTTGTATCGTTGTTTTGCCGCTTGTGTTTAGTGAATATTAGTTTTATTGCAATTTATTTCACTATGATGTGAGTTTCCACAAATACAGAAACTACTTTCAAGGCTAAAAACAAAATACCACGGGCAATTAGCAATTACGCGCAACGATCGAGCGAGGTGGCGCAGTGGTTACCACGCTGGACTCGCATTCGGGAGGATGACGGATCAAACTCGCGTCCGGCCATCCTGATACAGGTTTTCCCTGATTTCCCTAAATCGCTTCAGGCGAATGCCGGGATGGATCCTTTGAAAGGGCACGGCCGACTACCTTCCCAATCCTTTCCTGATCCGATGGGACCGATGACATCGCTGTTTGGTGCCCTCCCCCGAATCAACCAAACCAACCTTACGCGCAATGTATGTTGGCGGCGGTAGAATCGTTCGCCTGTCAGCTTCAGATGCCGGTTTTCTAAATTTTCTCAATGGTATTTCTTGAAAAGAACGCCACCTTCCCTCCAGGGATTCCCATTTGAGTTCTCGACGCAACTCCGTAACACTTACGTGTTGTTCGAACCCATCAGTAACAAATCTAGCAGCCCGTCTCTGAACTGCTTCGATGTCTTCCTTCAATCCCACCTGGTATGTATCCCAAACACACACTCGAGTAGTACTCAAGAACAGGTCGCACCAGCATCCTATATGCGGTCTCCTGTACAGGTGAACCGCTCTTTCCTAAAATTCTCCCAATAAACGGACGTCGACCATTCGCCTTCCCTACCACGGTTTGTAACGGGACATCCTAGCATTACTTTTCCCCCAACAGCAGTTGTCGATACCTGTATTATTTTTCGAATCTTGGACAGGTCAATATTACCTCAGCTGCTTTTCCGAAAACGTTTACTCAATTTTTTACACAGTATATTACATTTCAAGCCAAAATTTATGAAAGGAACTACTTTATTTTGGAAGTTATCGATTATAAGTACTAGTTCTGAATGTGCAGTTAACATTACTGTTTTTAGATAGCCGGCCGGAGTGGCCGTGCGGTTCTAGGCACTGGAACCGAGCGACCGCTACGGTCGCAGGTTCGAATCCTGCCTCGGGCATGGATGTGTGTGATGTCCTTAGGTTAGTTAGGTTTCATTAGTTCTAAGTTCTAGGCGACTGATGACCTCAGAAGTTAAGTCGCATAGTGCTCAGAGCCATTTGAACCATTTTTTGTTTTTAGATACATTTGAAATTACGAATTATTTGGCACACTTAAGATTTCTATTATTAATTACGCAGTCTAACACTGTTTACATATGTTTTGGATGGGGGTCCGAATTTAGCAAAACACAATTTTGTCTTTTATCCGCAACATGTTTCACTGCAATTGCAGGAACATCAGTGGGCTTTTATTTTATGGCTATTAAACATAAAGAATGCTCTTTACTGTTTGTATACCCGTAAATATTAGTTTTTAGAATCCTAATTACAGATTTTTGAAGAACACATATAATAAAACTCTACGTGATAAGATAAGTAAACTTGAAAGTTTATTGTAACCTTCGCTCTTCTTAAATCTTCATAAAAGGCTAATGTGGACAACAGCTGCAAGTAGGAAGGAGGGGGTAGATTACAAGTTCACACATTCTCGTTCTGCCTAATATCGCTTTGCAATGCTATGCCCAGATATTTAAACGAGCTGACTGTGTCACGCAGGCAGGATACTAGTAATATTGTATCCAAATGTTACAGGTTTGATCTTCCTACTCGTCCACATTAACTTACATTTTTCCATATTTAGTGCTAGCTGCCATTCATCACACCAACTGGAAATTTTGTCAAAATCGTCTTTTATCTTCCTACAGCCACTCATCTTCGATACCTTACCGTAAACCAAGGAATGCATCATCAAAATATGACCGCAGATTGCTGCCCACCCTGTCAGCCAAATCATTTATGTATAGAGAGAACAACAGCGGTCCTATCACACTTCCCTGGGTCACTCCTGACGATACCCTCGTCTCTGAGCCGGCCGCGGTGGCCGTGCGGTTCTGGCGCTGCAGTCCGGAACCGCGGGACTGCTACGGTCGCAGGTTCGAATCCTGCCTCGGGCATGGGTGTGTGTGATGTCCTTAGGTTAGTTAGGTTTAAGTAGTTCTAAATTCTAGGGGACTTATGACCTAAGATGTTGAGTCCCATAGTGCTCAGAGCCATTTGAGCCATTTGAACCTCGTCTCTGATGAAAACTCGCCGTCGACTACAACATACTGGGTTCTATTATTTAAGAAGTTTGCGAGCCACTCACATATCTGTGAACTTATTCCAACGTCATTAATAGCCTGCAGCGGGGCTCCGTGTCAAATGCTTTTTGAGAATCTAGAAATTTTGACTCTTCTTGCTGTACTTCATCCATAGTTCTCAGTATATCATATGAGGAAAGGGCAAGCTGAGTTCCGCACGAGCGATGCTTTCTAAAAACGTGCTGATTCGTGCACATAAGCTTCTCAGTCTGAACAAAATTTATTATATTCGAACTGAAATTATTTCAAGGATTTTGCAGCAAACAGAAGTTGTGGATATTGGTCTGTAATTGTGCGAGTCCGTTCTTTTACCTTTCTTATATACTGCAGTCACTGCGCCTTTTTTCAAACGCTTGGCACTTTGCGCTGCGCGAGTGATTCACGATAAATTCAACTTAAATAAGGGGCCAATGCCGTAGAGTATTTGTAAAATCGCACTGGAAGTCCATTCGGATTTATTTGTTTTCAAATTCTTCAGTTGTTTCTCTAATCCAGGTACTATTATTACTATGTCGTCCATACGGGAGTCATCTGTCCGATGGTCAAATGACGGTACGTTTGCACGATTCTCCGGTGTCAACGATTTCTTGAAGGTGAAATTTAAAACTTCAGCTTTCGTTTTGCTATCTTCAGTTCCACACCAGACTGGTCAACAAGGGACTGAATGGAAGCTTTGGACCCGCTTAGCGATTTTACATCCAACCAGAATTTTCTCGGGTTCTTTGCCAGATATTCTGCTAAGGTGTGACGGTGGTGGTAGCTGTATGCTTCGCGCATAGATCTTTTCACAGACGCACGAATCTCCACTAACCTTCGCTTGTCGTCATTTCTGCTTTCCTTTTTGAACCGAGCCTGCAACAGCCTCTGCTTCCTCAGTATCCACCGAATTTCGTTATTAAACCATAGTGGGCATTTCCATCCTTTATCCGCTTACTAGACACATAACTCTCCAGATCACGATTTACAGTCTGCTTAAACTTTGCCCATAACTCCTCTACACCCATCTTACTGGAACTAAGTGATGCCAATTCACTGTCTACGTGAGATATTAATAACGGCTTGTCTGCTCTATCTAGCAGAAACACTCTCCTAGCAATCTTGACTGATTTATTAACCGTCGTAATCATAGTTTGTATACTAACATTGTCGATAAGGTCCAACCTATTTGTAGCCACAAGGTCTAAGATATTTCCACTGCGTGTGGGCTGCCGAGCTAGCTGTTCAAGACAATTTTCAGAAAACATGTTCAAAAATGTGATTCTTGAGTTTCTCCCGGCGTATTTGATAATCAAAATATCCACGGGTGTACTGCCGGTCTACAGGAATTGGAACATCTGAGAACTGTATTTCGAAAAAATGGGTACTCAGAGCGGCAGATTCAACGTGCTCTCCGCCCAACCACTACAGCAGAACCTGTGGAGATGGATGAAATCACGAGGGAGGAGGTAGGCACTGCGTTTATCCCATATACAGGCGCACTCTCGGGGAAAATCGCCCGCATTTTGAAGAAACACCGGGTCGGAACTGTGTTTTGTCCTCCGAATAAAACTCGTGCACTGGTGGGGACCGCCAAAGATGACCTCGGTTTGAGGAAGGCCGGCGTGTACCAGATTCCGTGTCAATGTGGCAAGTCGTATATTGGTCAGACGATGCGTACCGTCGAGGATCGATGCCTTGAACACCAGAGGCACACTCGACTGATGTATCCGAGCAAGTCGGCGGTCGCTGAACATTGTTTGTCGGAAAATCACGCTATGGAGTATGAACGCACGAGGATTCTGGTACAGACGTCAAGATACTGGGACAGCGTTGTTAGAGAGGCCATCGAAATTCGCACCAATGACGACCTCATAAGCCGTGACTGTGGCTATAATCTTAGCAAGGCTTGGGAACCAGCGATTGGGTTAATCAAGAGTAAATCGAGCAAATGTATAGTTGTGACGACCACGGCGGACAGAGCCATCACACTGACGTCATCTCAGAAGCCGTCGCAATCTGTTCCACCGCGCGACCGTGGCGCGGGGCGCGGACGGCGGAGTGAGCGCGCCGCGGGCGGAGGGTATTTAAATCGGCCGCCGCCGCGACCGAACCCAGTTCCCCCTGAGCAGCCATAGTGTACGGATCTCCGTGCCGGCACGTTCACAGGAGCTCAGTCCGTCAGTTCACCTGATGATGGCGACATGTATGATCGCCGAAATATTGTGCCCGTTGGACACTGTAGACCGGCAGTACTCCCGTGGATATTTTGATTATAAAATTGCTGAATCAGCTCTAACTTTGGATAAATTTACCTGAGGCTTCTACTTTTTATAGAGACTTGGCAAATCCAGATCAGTTGAAGAAATGTCTGACAGGGAACACACAAAATGTGAACGAGTCATTCAACAACGAAGTCTGGACAAGAGTGCCTAAAAATGTACGACGGTTGGAACTTTAATAGTGCCAACTGTTTATTTCCAGCTCGTACAAAATAGATACGTGTTTCTAAGTTTTACTCACCTTCAAAGTAGTCCACAGCTTCGTGTATAACCCGTTGCCAGCGATGTGGAAGTTGTAGGATACTCTTAGCAGTGCCAGTTGTGTTGACAGATCGAGCGGCGCGGAGTATTGCCCGACGAATTTGTAGCAGTTCTGAAGCGAATGCCGTGAAGTGTTTCCTTCAATTTAGAAATCTAGTTGAGCTTACGAGGGCTTAAGCCAGGGGAGTGCAGTAGGTGGTATAGCACTTAGCAGCCCCATCAGTCAAACAAATCAGTAACAGCTTGCACTGTACGTGCTTGAGCACTGTCGTGCAAAATAATGGTCAGGTCCTGCAGAAAGTGTCATAACTTCTGACCCTAAGCTGGTCGTAGGTTGTGTTCCAAAAATGAGAAGAATAGGCTTATATAAAAGTACTAAAAGTTTTCAGAATCTTTCTCGAAAATGCTTGAGAGTTGCGTCTTCCTGTTTATCATGTTGAAGTCCTACTTGTGCCCTACACACCATGTCACTGTGAATCAAATCCGAGAGGGAAAGTTCGTACTGTCCCCTTGTCAGTTCATCCCACTTCCTTTCTACACCCAACGGCTTACAAAAAATCATCATTCCATCACATGATCCACAGACTCCTTTCTATCCCCATGACGAGGAACTTAATTCAATAAAAACAGAAGCTACAAATAATGAATTTCAGCCCGATATTATTGATAACATTCTCAATAAAAAACACTGAAGAAGGAAGCCAGATCCGTGCTGTATTCAAAGAACAAAATACAGTGGGAAAAGAAAATGGTGAAGTTTGTCTTTTATGGGAAAACCTAGCTGGCAAACGCGACGTTGCTCGGGTATTCATTTTGTCAAGGTTCTATGAGAACGGAAACAAAATATTAATTGTGTTGGTAGTGTAGTATAAAAAATTTTATTTCCATGTATTCTTGAAAAAACCTTTGAAATTATGAAACAGTCTTACAAAAAAAAAATATGCATAATATACAAATGTGTAAGTATAGCTGCTTCACGTGTCTATAACGCGAGTTTGTAAACGTCTCTATGGCAACACCTTTTCATGTCTCTATTACGGACGGCTACTGTTTTCGCCTACAGCTGGCTGTTTGCGCTTCGCAGTTGAAAGCTGTCAAAAGCGCTGCCAGGTGTCGGGGATTTCCGTAAGTTCACTCGACTGTAGTGGTACCTTAGTAGTAAGTAAAAACTGTATTAAAGCTTCGTGCACGATGTCACAATTTTTCGAGAATCTCAGTGTTTGTGACGTCATATCTCATGATCTGTGTGTCGTCAATGATATAATTTTTCAGTTACATTCACAGCGTATGTGGATACTGTCTGCAAAATGTGGTGCGAAGAGTCAGTAGCAAAGGAGTGACAAATTTAAACGTAGTGCATGATGCGGCAGTCTTTCTAGGTTTTCATTGTTTACGACGCCATAACTCCTGAAGAATTATGATACGTAGCTGGTTCTTTACCGACAGCGATTGTTACCTGACAATAAGAGATGTGTGTTCCAGGCTTGGTTAAAATATGTCCTGTGGTTTAGAAGAAGATATATATATATATTGTGTGTGTGTGTGTGTGTGTGTGTGTGTGTGTGTGTGTGTGTGTGTGTGTGTGTGTGTGTGTGTGATAGAAGGTTAATCGCAAGATACAACGTGGATAAAATAACACATGTATGGCACGTATAGATTTCTAATACGGTAAACAGCATTTTAAGAGCAAAAAGTTTCTCTCTGCTCCTCTGTGTCCCACAGATATTAGGTAGATGTTCCTTCAGCTGAAACGATGTAACAGCCTGCCATAATGAAAAATGGGGTTTATAAAGTAATCTGTCAAGATGTGCCAGTCCTGGTATGAGACATTTGGGAGGTTAATATGTACTAGGCTCAGAGAATACCGTACAAGCTGGAGATTAAAGAAGCCTTTGCTGACATTGATGAACTACAGCCACAAAGAGGGAACAGATGTAACAGACCTACATGCAGAAGGAAAGGGTGCCAAGCTGACTCAAGTAGAAATATTAGAAATTTAAAAAAAGGATGTATGCAACCCCAGACTTACTATCGAAGGAGCAATCTTTGTTCAGTAGTGCGTCCGATTTACACAACGTTGCATCTCCTGTAGACGCAAAAACCTCGGTGTTTTGTTTCATAAATAGGTTATTACACAAATGCTCATTACGCTTGTTCGTAAAGTAAATTCTGTCGTAACGTACGTCAAAAATTTGTATAATACTAAAGTAACTTTGTCAAAATGGTCAACAGAAATAACTTTTGCAATTTAAGTCGAGAATTGTTACATTAAGTAGTTGGCATGTGTTTGGCCTCCCTTAGTTGTCAGCTTTGGACTCAGTTGTGCACTGGAAAATGCGCATACAACCGGAAATCTAGGTTGTACAAGAGTAATAAATTGCTCATTAGTACGATCGCATGGAGTACCTAGTTATTTTGGATATGTTGATAGTCGGCATAGTGACGTCACGCTCACCACAACATTAAGTTGATCACTAACGTCACTTCCGTGTTTTTCAGAAATATCGACGTGTTCTCGTACCGTACACGCAATTTAACATTTATACAGGGCGAGTCCGGACAAAGCTAGGAACTTTTATGGACAAAGGGGAAGGGTAAATGAATCAGTTTGAGGTGAGAGACCCTGGTCTGGGCCGACCGGAGTGGCCGAGCGGTTCTAGGCGCTACAGTCTCGAACCGCGCGACCGCTACGGTCGCAGGTTCGAATCCTGCCTCGGGCATGGATGTGTGTGATGTCCTTAGGTTAGTTAGGTTGAAGTAGTTCTAAGTTCTAGGGGACTGATGGCCTCAGAATTTAAGTCCCATAGTGCTCAGAGCCATTTGAACCATTTTTGAACCCTGGTCCGGAAGCTACCAAGTTATAAGCGAAAATCGTTCTCATACCTCTGACAGTGGAATATACACACCGATACAGGTGTTGCCAAGATTGTAGGGTAGGCAACTTTCAGAGGTGTTATTATGGATCAAAACGAAAAACATGGCCTCTAAAATGCATACCCATAAGAGCTCTGAGGATTTGTTCATCTTCGATATTGTGGAACATATTTTTTCTACTACAAGGTCTTTGGTTTCCATATTTGTCGACAAGGTAGTATGAATACAAACAACAACAACAGTCGTGTAATATCAGTTCTAAAATGCATCCAGTAAGAACTATGGACACTTGTTCAATAGTAGAGATGTGCTCGGCAGTAGCGAAGATGAAAGAGTGCTCATAGCCCTTTAGGTACGCATTTTAGAGCCCATGTTTACTGGTCTTTTTTTCTTGTTTCGGTCTGCTGCCTACACTACAATCTTAAAAACAACGCTTTCGGTACGCGTATTCCTCTGGCGGAGGTATCAACCATTTCCGCCTATAACTTTCGACTCGGTTGCTTCCGGACCAGGGTCCTTTACCTCAAATTGATACATTTAACCTTCTCCTTCATCCCTGAAAGTCTGTAAAATTATCACCGAATCACCCTGTAGAAACTCAATAGATGAAAGCCGTAAGCCGTAACTACAAGCTTCGCATTTAGAGCCCGTGAAATTGGAACAGGATACGACTGTTTGTTGTATCTGAGCCAGTGCCAGTTATCAACAGAGAAATAAACCCACCTATTCCTCGCCACCACTGCCGCTGGCGACGGATGTTCCTAACCTTAAGTCCAGTGATACACTGATTCTCTCCACCTGTTTCTGCATGTGGGTAAAATAGCACTAGCGTAAATAAGAGTCTACTATGCCGCGTGCTGCCACGTCAAAAACATTCCAAACTGAAGAAAGGTCAGTACAGTCTTACTATATTCTTTTGTTTAATCCTTTATGCTCCAGTGTGCTACCGCTTCTGACATATCGATCTCTTCCGATTCGGCTCCAATGTTGGGTGATGTACGAGGTACGCTGTTTTCGTTAACTTTCTCTCCCTATGTCGGCTATCGCAGAAAATCCATAACCTGTAGTATCGACACTAACATAGCGGAAGTTATCTGTTCTGCGTAACAGTAGACTTCATTTTTAGATGTGTGCAAAGGATGTGTCATTTTCCTGGGTTTTTTGCTGCCTTGTAGACTGTAGGCAGAAGGCATATAAATGACAACTGTAATGCGAAGTGACTTTTGGGAGATACTGAGGATTGAGGACGGTTTACTGTTGGGAGTGAGCAAGGAGAGCCGGCCGGTGTGGCCGAGCGGTTCTAGGCGCTTCAGTCTGGAACCGCGTGACCGCTCTGGTCGCAGGTTCGAATCCTGCCTCGGGCATGGATGTATGTGATCTTGTTAGATTAGTTAGGTTTTTCTAAGTTCTAGGGGGCTGATGACCTCAGATGTTAAGTCCCATAGTGCTCAGAGCCATTTGAACCATTTGAGCAAGGAGAATGTCAGCACCGTCATGTGAGTCCCTTTGAATATGAAGTTAGTTACGCAGAAGACGGTACCGACAATCTTCAGACTGGTAGGTTTCTCTTGATCGACAGATCTTACCAAGTTCCCTTATTCTTTTCGACAACAAAGATTTATGATTCCTCCAAGTGCCCGGCCAACCGTGGAATTCGACTATTTGCAGACCTTTTTACTCTCGCACAATTGATTACGACAGATATAGCAAGTAAAATATTGGAGATGACCCCACTAGGAAAACATCCAGTGATGCCTTCCTGGAAAGATGTTTCCTCAGGGGAAATGAAAGAATTTCTCGGTGTAATAGCGAAGGTGGCTTTGAATTAGAAAGCGTAATTAGGTGACAGTTTTGCCGAAGGTTGCCTACGCCCCCCCCTCCCCCCCAATTCTTCGTCAATATTTTCTGTCGTCTTTTATATTTCCAGATATCCACTAATCGTATTTCCCACCTAGTCGCCAAGCAGTCGGCAGTAGGCAGTCGAGCGAAAAAGCGCTCAGTTTCTTAAGTGCCAAGTCTCTGGAGCGGATCTCACTGCTAACGCGTTTTTGTCATTGTCACGTAATACTAGCAACAGATGTATTATGACTGTGTAAATCATTAGTATCTAAAGCTTCATTTATTATTTTCATTCTTTTTTAGTAGTTACTTGCAAGATGCCTCTGGCTGATTGGTAGCAAGTGTGAAAAAAATATCAGTTGAGTACGCACACAAATTCAAAAACGTTACGATAACGTCTTCAAAGTCCGGAAAACTCACAACAGTATTAAACAAGAATTTTGTAACCGACGTTTTGATGCCATACTTGAGAGAAGTACAGTTCCTTTTGCTCCTCCATTCGTGCGGAGGGCAAAAGAACACGGATTTTCACTAAGAAACTTTTTAGAACGGAGGGGGTTTGCCAGAGTGCAGTTTAAAGCAACTCGTCCAAAACTGACTCCGTTCGTGCAGCCTTACGACGTTTATTTTCAGGGACAGGTGAATAACCTTATTGAACGACCACATCTTCGAGCAGAATAGAGGGATAGTTGCTAGAGAAGAATCACTCGTACAAAATCAGCTGTCAACACAAACATTCGATGATATGCTTCATTATGGTTGGTACGCTGCGAAATTGTGTGATGACCGAGAGCCATTTATAATGTCAACCAAGTTTGTTTTGCAATAGACGTATTGCAAAATCCATGCACATGCAGAAATGGGCCGTGTTGTATGTCTCAATAGTTACTTTTTCCATGTTTCTTCTATCAGTATCATCCTGATTCGTGCAATGCTCCACAAGTTACACATTACACTTCCCACAAATGTAGATACAATAATGTAAATAAAATGACGATACTGATTTGATTTAATATTCTCTTGCATCATTCTTTATTTCTAATTTCTACACGAAATTTTTTTATCCTTTTTTCAGGTTAAGGACTATGAAAACAATAAATGAATCAAAAGTACTGATAATTTACGCAGTCGTAATATATCAGTTGTTGGAAATACGTGGGAATGAAAAAGAAGTGCCTGTAGCGAGATTCGATACAGAGACCTCGTGCTTAAGAAACTTAATGCTTACTCGTTCGGCTGCGGACTCTTTGAGGACAAGAGACAATGCAAACTCGAGTTTCTCGAAAACGGTTCGGAATTACGTTTCCCCGTTTATATATATAAGCGCTAATTGTATCCTACACATCCTGCAATATAAATCAAGTCGCTGAAGTGGAAGGTCGTATGATGATCTTGTAAGCTAATTATTCATTTATACTAAAAGCTACTGTATTACTAATTTTACATTACGAATAACATGGCAACAGACCTGGCTGGCACGCCTCTAACCACCTGTGACGCACACATTTGATTTATTCGTCCATTAAATTCAGCTGAAATTAGTGACATTGTCTACAAAGCTGATTTTCTGTAATTACTTTTCGTGATTTTTAAAATTGATGATTCTTTGTTTTAGTGTTCTATGTGTGATTATAAATGAAGATTGCACAAAATGTGTTTCTATATGAATCCTAAAACAAAAATAATATAGCCCAAATAATTTATGAATTCTAGGGCTGGATGAATCAGTAAATCTAACTTCAACAACAACTGGGGCAGTCTCGCACCTCTGTGACGTATAGGCTAGCGACCTTTCTGAATGGCACATATAGCTTAACCAATCAAGAGAAGAACCAAAGTTACCAAGTCTATGCGTGTTGCTTACAATTACCTTGCACTTGTGTACCTTGTTTCAATCAAAAGAAAATGGCGTCACCAGGCTTTGCTCTGAGCTGCGTTTCATAAAATGTTCAAATTTGTGAACAGGGACGTCTTTGCGGTACTTACCATGAACAGCTAGTCTCTCGCAACACCACTGTTATTCCAGAATCAGCACAATAGTCCGTTCATTTTCGATACCAAGCAACTGCAGCACTCACCTGAAACAAAGGAATAAGATCAGTATACGAATTGCCAGATATGTGCAAAATGTATATTTATAATAGCTTGTTGGTACTGCGACAAACAGCGAGAACAATGACTAGACACAGCGTTTTCGACAGGCGTTACACGGAACAGAATTTTTCCCAAGAATGGTTTACAGGTGTGTCTAAATACCTCAGACACATCCAAATTTCTCTAAATGAAACCAGATACAAACTCACAACTGGTACAATCCTTGAAAACAAAACAAAAATATCGACCATCGTCCGGGATAAGTAAGGATTTATAGCGAGAAATCACACATCCCATCCAATACTTCAATGCCGCATTGGGACTACCATACGGTACTGGCATTTACCTGTAGGACTGGACATTTAACAAATCAATAATCGAAATAATAATAATAACAAACTCATACAATGACTGGAGACCATTTGTTATTACTAAATACTTTAATCTAAAAAAAATAACACACACATTCACAGTACTCCCACGGATTAATATTTTACTTTAAACCCCCAAAACTGTGCCTGCATTATAATTCTGAGCTAAGGAATTTTCATCAGCACTCTATCATAAACAGAACATTCTACAACATATGGTTCAGTTTTATGCATCAGACTAAAATCTGTCACTTTAATGAGCTATAAATATCTAAGATAAACGAGCAATAAACACCTGAAACGATAAAAAACAACAGTATGCTATATAATTACTTTGCCTCTGGAACCTAGGGCACGAAAACGCTGTCGCAGACCCTGGTAGAACAACAAAGTATTGATTGTGCGGCAGCACAAACACTCTCAGCCCTAGAGTAACGTGAGAACTCATACAAGCTCCACCACTGGGACAAACTTTTCGCCATGAATAAAACTTTCTTGGCGTTTTAGCGTGCCATCTCCTATTACAGAACGATTACTCCGTAACACCGTTGCTTCTTAGCACTCAGTGAACGGGCACACTATTTCCAAGGTGACTCTTCAATATAACCTCTGTAATTGCACCACTCCATACTGCAACTGTAAGTGTGGCGCACAGGTCGCAATGAAGATTTCAAAATCAAGCAAATAACAGCATTAAGTGAACCGCAGCGCAGACGTTCGTTCTGTCGTAACGAGTTTTGTAATCAGCCGCAGATTTAAGGCTCGTCTCCTATATAGTAAGGGGGGCTCGGGTAGCAACGGGCGAAAATATGTACAGAAATGAGAACAACAGACATGGGATTCTGTTGTGATAACACTGGTCACATTAACCCGTTATGTAGGGAAAACTAGTCACCATGTAACCCTTCAGAAAAATACATATAGTTTATATATTTTTTTCGTCTAATAATATATGGTGCGATACTTTATAATATCTAGATTCATAATGTGTAAGTGGCAAGCTTCTATCTATAGCCAAGGTCTGGTGAAAATTCAGTTTCCTTTTAGAGTGGCCCTTTGCTCCACCTCCCCCTCTTATTACATTTTTCTAACTGATATTATTCTCTGTACTGTAAGCCGTGGCGATGTCTAGCCCAAGTAATAACAACTGGAATGTTAACTGCCACAGCGGTAGGTTCGGTTTGTATTGGACAAAGCAGCTTCCGTTGCACCGAGCAAAACAAGTGGTATAAAAACTTAAATTTTTTCAGTTTTTTCTTTAACAGGGAAAAATAAAGAAGTCAGTACATAAGTAGGATGAAAAAGAAAAGATTAAGAAAGACATAAAACAATCGGACTTTTTGAAATGAGAATCAGGGAGGCGAGTGTGAAATACTCAGTTTCAAGAAGTACAATACGTGGTTGACTTAAAGAATTACGGGAAAGCAAACAGGAGGGTATGGAAACTGTTTTAGAAAATAATAAGATTTTTCCGAAAACATTCAATGAAGCCGGCAACAGTACTGTACGGCCATCTTAAAAATTTGTATTTACAGATTATCGCTTTGAGTGTAGATGAGCTCTCTCTAGAGTACAATTATGTGTAGCTACTGACAACAAAGCATCGGTTCGACAAGACAAAAGTGACAGCGGCTGAAAATTTTACTATGACTTCGTGAAAAAACATGAAGACTTAACGCTGAGAACAGCTGATGCCACGAGTTGGCAGCGAAGAGCAGGTTTCAGCAAGGAACAACTTGACATATTTTTTGACATACTAGGAGCTCTTTTTGATAAGTTCCTGTTTATGATCAGTTACGATTAATTAAAACTTTTTTGCAATAAAACTGAGTTTTTTTATACATTACGTAAATATATACGACCAAAATGCAAATGGTGAAAAAAATATTAAAAATGAACGAACTTTTATTCTTCTTACATCGAGTGTTCTTTTTACATAACGTATCATAACCTTGAAAAAAATTTTTTTTTTAATTTCGAAAAAGCTTGTGTTTTCGATACTACCCAACTCCCGTCTAATGACTTGCTACGGTAGGGGTGTCCGCCCCGATAGCTGAGTGGTCAGCGTAACGGACTGCCGTCCTAAGGGGCCCGGGTTCGATTCCCGGCTGGGTCGGGGATTTTCTCCGCTCAGGGACTGAATGTTGTGTTGTCTTCATCATCATTTCATCCCCATCCAGCGCCCAGATCGCCCAATGTGGCGTCGAATGTAATAAGACCTGCGCCAAGGCGGCCGGACCTGCCCCGCAAGGGGCCTGCCGGCCACTGTCGTCAAACGCTCATTTCAATACCGTAGGAGTCATTTATTTCACGGATTAGTCCTGAGGACTGCTCCAATTCAACGTTCCGCATCTTTTTGGTCTTCTCAAACATTGTTTGCCCGACGGTAGGTGTTCCATAGGTTGTTTTTATAAAAGTAACATTAATATGACGATCCTGTGTGGCCAAAGGATGTTACAAATAAATGAAAATAAGACGGATGCGCCGCAAGGAAGCGTAAGGGGACCTCTAATGCTCTCATTAAACACATACGATTTATCAGACGGACTCCGTAAGAAAGCACACGGTTAAAATTTCCACTTGCTGTAGTAGTAACAGCTCCCGCAAAGTGTGTATAAATGCAAGATAATACCTTTAACAAAGAGAAAGAACGCTGTAGTATCTGTTTACAAGATCAGTGGTGAAGGCTTCGAGAACGTCACGTCGTTCAAGTATTTATGGGTAGTACTAAGAAGCGACATGAAATGGAGCGAATACGTAAAATTTGTATTACGCGTGGGGAATAGTAGACTTTGATTTCCTGCAAGTACCTGAGGAAGTGTGAGAAAGTACAGTCCATCTGACAAGGAAATGAAATGTCGTGTGGCTAGGGCCTCCCGTCGAGTAGACCGTTCGCCTGGTGCAGGTCTTTCGAGTTGACGCCACTTCGGCGACCTGCGCGTCGATGGGGATGAAACGATGATGATTAGGACAACACATCACCCAGTCCCTGAGCGGAGAAAATCTCCGACCCAGCCGGGAATCGAACCCGGGACCTTAGGACTGACATTCCGTCACGCTGACCACTCAGCTACCGGAGCCGGACATCTGACAAGGAAATCCCATACGAGACGCTAATGCGACAAGTTCTAGAGTATTGTTCCGGTGTTTGGAGTCCGTATAAAGTAGACATGACAAGAAAACAACGAATGAATTCAGAGACACGGTAGCAGGATCGTAACGGGACGGCGTAGCCGATACGAAGTTGGAAAAGAAATGTCAAGGGAAATGGGAATGTTTCGAAGAAAGATGACTTAGTTCTCGCGGAAAGCTGTTCGGATTTGAGGATGACTGTGCGACAATCGCAGATCTCGCGTCAGGATCGTGAGAAAAGGAGAAGAGAGATCAGGGTGAATACAAAAGGCAAGTAGACAGTAATTATTCTCTCGTTCAGTACGAGAATAGAATAAGATGGTTCAAATGGCTCTGAGCACTATGGGTCTTAACTTCTGAGGTCATCAGTCGCCTAGAACTTAGAAGTAATTAAACCTAACTAACCTGACATCACACACACCCATGCCCGAGGCAGGATTCGAACCTGCGACCATAGCGGTCGCTCGGCTCCAGACTGTAGCGCCTAGAACCGCACGGCCACTCAGTATTATTGGTACCAAGTTCCCTCCACTATGCACTGCGAAGCGGATCGCAGAATGTACACGGTCCACACACAGACGGCAGGTGGCAGAACTAGAAGTGGAGGGTAAATGAAGCGTGCCGCGGGGACGCGGATAACAGTGCAGTCGTTCTCGTAATGCGGATTCGGAGCGATTTGTCTGGCGTGCGAAAGGTCATGATCATTGGCTTTAGAGCCAAGGGTGGAAGCATTTGCAAAACTGCCAAATTTGTAAACTGTTCACGTGCCGCCGTGATTAAAGAATACGGTGCATGACAAAATGGCGCTATCGAAAACCGGCGGCGAGGCAACCGTGGTGGCCCACGGGACATTAATGACAGGCGCGAACGACGACTGCGGAGATGTATACGGGTGAATAGACGTGCAACTGTTGAGCAACTGACCGCCGAGATGGACCAACAGGATACTAACAGTGTCTCCTCGATGATCATTCAGCGAACGTTGCTGCCTATGGTCCCTGCAGCTGGTGCCTGCTTCATGCGCCCATGCTGACTGCCGTTCATCGACGTCGAAAGCTGGAATTTGCAGAGCAATACCGCAACTGGCCTTTTCAGATAAACCACGTTTTATGTTGCATCGGACAGTTCGCCATTGGCGTGTACGGGGTATAAAGCCTGAAAGCAAACAATCGTCGGAAGGATCCAGGATGGAGGAGGGAGCGTCATGGTCTGGGGAATGATTTCATGGCATTCCGTGGGTGCTCTAGTAATTTTGGAAGGCACAAGGGATCAATGTAAGTCAGCATCTATCCTCGGAGAACACGTCCGCACTACATACAGTTCGTTTTCCCACGGCACTATGGCATCTACCTACCAGCAGGGCAATACAACGTGTCACACAGATGGTCACCAGCGCCCCCCCCCCCCCCCGGTCGAAAATCTGTGGAAGCAGCTCGATCGGGTTGGACACGCAATGGCTGCTCAGCCGAGAAACCTAGCGCAGCTGGCCACGGGACTGGAGCTGCCATGGCTCCACATCCCCGTCATCGTCAGTACCTTCCAGAACGTCTCGCACCGGTCTGCGCTGCAAAATGTGGTTATCCAGGCTTCTGGCAGGTGGTTACACTAATATTAATGGAGGCTGGTGATGTAGATGGATAACAGTCAAGTTCCGTACCTTGAGTCTGGATCACACTTCATGCAACATTTTTTGTTCTTTGGTATGAGAATAAAAATGTCTCACAATTATAAAGAGTATTTGCCCAATGTAGGTACAAAGGAAAGGGCAAGTAGACGACAATCAAACAAGCAACTAATCCTAATAAACATGGTTTCCCCGATAAGGCGAATGCACAGATGCAGCCATGCCAATGTTAGAACATTGTTAATACGTTTTGGATGATGTTTCTTTATGGTGAAAGCATGAGGTTTGTGGTACTTGCATGACGGTGCACCAACACACTTGAATGTGGCTGTTCGGGAAAACGTAGCACGTATCTTCGACAAGTGCATCGATCGTGGCTCGCCAGTACCACGGCCTTCGATGTCCTCCGACTTAACTGTTGGGCAATTTTGTGTGGGGGTATTGAAAAGGTTTGGGGTATTGCAGTCCTGTTGATACTATCAATAACTCAAGGAACACATTTTGGCTCATTGTCAAGCATTCAGAGCTGAGCAAGTCTGGGATTTCTGAAAGTGTGCGTTCAGGCTTCGATGAGGAGACGTGCTCAGGCCTGCACGTGAACGGTGGCCATGTGGAACACTTGTAAGTTTTTCCCCATGTGCCCATCTACAATTTGGGTCTTCACTGAGTCGGCCGCTGTGGCCGGGCGGTTCAAGGCGCTTCAGTCTGGAACCGCGCTGCTGTTACGGTCGCAGGTTCGAATCCTGCCTCGGGCATGGATGTGTGTGGTGTCCTTAGGTTAATTAGGTTTAAGTAGTTCTAAGTCTAGGGGACTGATGACCTCAGATGTTAAGTCCCATAATGCTTAGAGCCATTTGAACCATTTTTGATCTTCACTGACGATGGTAGTAGGTGTTGAGGTACTTAGTTGTACTATGTCGTACAGGGGAAAAATTAGTTACCACTATTTTATTTATTAGGATTATTTGTTTGTTTCATTGCCCACTACTTGACCGTTTCTTTAGAACCCATAAGACTCGAACATCCTGTGTTTTGCTTTTTCTATATTACACTAATTAATTTTACGAATTGAAATCCTGACTAAAACTATAAGTGATGATGACAGTTTGGGACCAGTATCGAGGTGTGGTAATATAGTGTTGTGGTTAAGAAACGCAGGACACTGGCTTCGAGTCTCGGTTTGGTACAAAATTTGGATTTTCGCGACTTATTCATTAGATTGCAGGTTCAGCCCATCTGAAGTTCGCACGGAGTGTAATTTCGTCTAAATACGTCTACACTGATTTCATCCTCGTTAAATGTATTTATTTCATTTCGGGGCATTTTATTCATTTGAAAATGAAGAGAAAAATTGAAACGTGTGAACACAAAATGGTCGTCCGGTAGTACGACGTCGTCCGCGTTGTGTTCGGCCAGAAATAGTCGGCCCGGTGGCACGACAGCGCCGGAGGGACCGACATTCCAGCACGCGCGCCGCCGCTGGATTCCGTTCCTCTCCAGATCGCCCGTCAGCGTCCAAAGAGAGCAAGAGGCGCGCCAGCCGAAGAAGCGCGCTGGCGGTACGTCACGCGGGCCGAGCCTCGCGGGCTTTGTCAGCCGTTCCCCCCGTCAGCCGCCCGCCGCCCGGTGCGACCCTGCCCCGAGGCACATCTGTCGCGGCGCGGGCCCGACACAGCGTCGCCAGGCGGATCGCATCTGACAGCGCGCCGCCGTCCGTCTTCCTTTCTCAGTTCGTCTCAGCTGCCTGCCACGTATTCCAACCGCTCTCTGAACACCTGCGGCTAACGGCCCCACATGCCGAGAGTCATTACGCTTACTTCAAGAAGCGATCAAAACATAAAGCACTGTACACAATGTTATGCAAAAAGATTGGCAGAGCTTAATTTTTATGACCAACAAATATCTACATCTACATACATACTCCGCAATCCACCACACGGTGCGTGGCGGAGGGTACCTCGTACCACAACTAGCATCTTCTCTCCCTGTTCCACTCCCAAACAGAATGAGGGAAAAATGACTGCCTATATGCCTCTGTACGAGCCCTAATCTCTTTTATCTTATCTTTGTGGTCTTTCCGCGAAATATAAGTTGGCGGCAGTAAAATTGTACTGCAGTCAGCCTCAAATGCTGGTTCTCTAAATTTCCTCGTTAGCGATTCACGAAAAGAACGCCTCCTTTCCTCTAGAGACTCCCACGCGAGCTCCTGAAGCATTTCCGTAACACTCGCGTGATGATCAAACCTACTAGTAACAAATCTAGCAGCCCGCCTCTGAATTGCTTCTATGTCCTCCCTCAATCCGACCTGATAGGGATCCCAAACGCTCGAGCAGTACTCAAGAATAGGTTGTATTAGTGTTTTATAAGCGGTCTCCTTTACAGATGAACCACATCTTCCCAAAATTCTACCAATGAAGACGAAGACGACAATCCGCCTCCCCCACAGCTGCCATTAAGTGCTTGTCCCACTTTATATCGCTCTGCAGCGTTACACCCAAATATTTAATCGACGTGACTGTGTCAAGCGCTACACTACTAATGGAGTATTCAAACATTACGGGATTCTTTTTCCTGTTCATCTGCATTAATTTACATTTATCTATATTTAGAGTTAGCTGCCATTCTTTACACCAGTCACAAATCCTGTCAAAGTCATCTTGTATCCTCCTACAGTCATTCAGCGACGACACCTTCCCGTACACCACAGCATCATCAGCAAACAGCCGCACATTGCTATCCACCCTATCTAAAAGATCATTTATGTAGATAGAAAACAACAGCGGACCTACCACACTTCCCTGGGGCACTCCAGATGATACCCTCTCCTCCGATGAACACTCACCATCGAGGATAACAGGATACGGACAATCTACAGGATGTCCCTGGAGAAAAAGGCAATATTGATATGACAAGAACGATCACTGGAAGCAAAAGAGTCTACTATACGTGGGTTCCGCAGTGCGTATCTCAATCTCTTCAGTCCGTCGGTACACATGTGTGTACGGCGATTTCTCACATTGTAAAATTAATAAACGGTTTTTACCAACTCAAGACCTGCATGACGAATTCGTGTAGGTTGCTCAGGTTCACTCTGTGCTGCTAGATAGCCCTAGACACCGCTTACAGTGGTACTTACGATGTTTTGAAGATGCGAGTCAGAACAGTGGCTGCCCACAGCGCGCACTCTGAAGGTATTACGAAATAACGCTTTATCCTATACCTTAGATTTACTTTACTTTTTGCTTTTAATACATAAAAAGTGCCATGATTTGACTGATACATGTTTTTACTACAGTTACATTTTATATTTACTACAGTACACATACAAATTCGTGGTGGCCGAGCGGTTCTAGGCGCTTCAGTCCGGAACCGCGCGGCTGCTACGGTCGCAGGTTCGAATCCTGCGTCGGGCATGGATGTGTGTGACGTCCTTAGGTTAGTTAGGTTTAAGTAGTTCTAAGCTCTAGGGGCCTGATGACCTCAGATGTTAAGTCCCATAGTGCTCAGAGCCATTTGAACATCCAAATTCGAAATACCCATACGTGTACTTCAAGCTACATCCTCAAAGCTTTTTCTATATTTCGTGTACAGTTCGAATAGTAGCTTTTTACTTTGAGTGAGGAAAACTCTACAATTATATAATGCTTTTGCTATATGCGAAATGGCTGTTAAGATTATTATTACGTCAACAAGTAATTCGTTGTTGTTTTCAGTTATCAACGATGATGAAACATTTCGCACGCTGGAAAAGAGTAATTTCAGTCTGTTATTCTATTGTACTCATGTGCTGGAAGTCAGCCACGAGATACATTTAACGGTTGGTCCACTGTTCCCACAAAAAGACGTCAAATACCAGAACAAACAAATGGCCATTTAGGTTGTTTAAACATTTTAATGATTTAGCTACCATTGGATTATGTGCAAAAGATCTTGTACAAAGGAAAGAGTGCCAAAATGTAACAGATTGTCCCTAATAAAGTTTAGACTGAATTTGCCTAATGAGCTCAGAGTTTTCTCATGTGAGAAGTTTCTCACGACTATCCGGAGAAATATCTGTGGGTGAACGGGAAAGCTCTGACAGAAAATAAATGTTGTTCCCCAGCTAAGGAACCTAAGTGGACTTGACCAGGTTGATCAACTTCCCCAAAAAGTAGAGGCGAAGAACGTCACTTTGAACGGTGCAGAGACGTGTGTAAAAAGTGCACCATATATCTATTTGTGCTTAAAAACACCTGCTTTCTAAGATCCCATGAACCAAAAACTTAATTCTGTTATAAAATAATTTTTCTTCTAGTGGTTAAGACCCGAATGACATTGTGTACAACAAATATTTTACAAAATATTGAAAATAAAAACCATGTAATTTACAAAATAACTGTATAACAACAATAAAATACATGAAGAGAGCATTTTAATTTACTTATTTTATAAACGGGACTAAAGAGCTTAATAGCTATGAGCATTTGCTTATCGTCGTTACTATGAAACACATCTCTTCTGCTACACAAGTGTTCATAGATGTTAAGGTGTGCGCTTGAAAGCCCATGTTTACTGGACACTGTTTTCTTGTTTTAGTCCATGCTATCAACTGTCAAAATATGGAAAGCAAAGAGCTTGTAGTAGAAGAGATTTGTTTTATAGTATTGAAGATGAAAAAGTGCTCACAGCTCTTAAGGAATGTACTGCAGAGCATCGTCCTTCGAGGTTTAGCGTTAAAATGCACGCTGCACCGTAGTCGCAGACTCACTTTTACTGAACTTATAAATGAAAAAAAAAAAAAACAAAAAAAAAAACAAAAAAAAAAAAACGGGTGAATCACGTTTTGCATAGCAGCCGTCTCGCTTACAAATGACGTGGTATAATAGAAAGGGGTGCCATTTATATCGTTCAGGTCACGGACGCTATAGTTTAGACCTCATATATCAAGAATGCTGCTATCACGCGACGTCTCGAGGTTGCCCTTCAGCAAATGTTCTGCTGCCTGATTTACAACATCCTCTTTGAAATTTACTTGACAGAATTGAAATGCACAGCGCAGGAAATACAGCCAAATGAAATTGTGTCCATCTTTTTGAATCACCCTGTATATGCCGCAATGCGTGGTGGCGAGGGCGGGGTTACTTCGTACCATTATTACCGATTTTGTCCTAATGTGTTCGCTTAATGAGCGAGGAAAATAACGACTGTCTGTACGATTTCATGCCTTTCTTATCTCACAAGGAACCCCTCGAGTGCGAGGTCGCGAAAGGACAGTGATATTCACGGCATTCGACGCTCCACACGTAACTATAATATTGATTGGTAATGGCAACAGGGAAGTATTCAATGGTGAGGACAGCATGAGGCTACGGGGTGTACTTGAATTGCTTAGTCGACGAGTAACTCAGAACAGCGCTACAGTGCTATTGGTGTTGATACAAAGGAGAGCAATGGCGACGATAAACAAAGCACACATTGCATTATATCTACAATAACAGTTGCCGAAGTTGGCATTTCATCAGAAAGAAACCCAAGAAGTTTCGCACGGTGAGAGAGAAGTGGCAGATGAAATATTAGCGTTTCTGCAAGATAAATCAGTGGAATGTGTGGTGTCCTACACGCTCGACTAGGTGGACAACGGACTTTATAACACTCCTGTCTGCTACTGCTATACCATAACCTCGAAACTGGAGGCAGTTCGCAAACAGAATTATTTTTGTTAGAGTAATAATGGTATAAAGCAACAGATTAGTGTTACCCTCTGAGAGGAATTTTGCTAGGTTGACCGTGATGTACCTAACGGGAATGGCTTATAGGAAATGAAAGTCAGAATTACGTAAATATTCGAACAGTAACAAACAAAATGTTGCCTATCTGCACAGTTCAATGGATAAAGAAAACGGTCGCCAGCCTAACTAGGCAAGAGAATGATTAACATTCTCGTTCAAGAAAATAGTTATTAGTAACTTTAATGGATAAACACAACCTATACTTTGTCACACGCGAGTGCAATGAACCATGACACATATATATGTTTACGGTAAGATTGAAACTAACAGTTAGAGCAGCAGAAACTATTTGCAAAATTATAAGAGATACCGAAACACACTATTACTTTCAGGGCTTAAAGAAATTATGGTTTTTATAATTAGTGGTCTTTCCGTTACTTGTTACAGAGCATTAACACAATAGACAAACTGTGGATCCTTTTATGCTATTAATATGCACTTCTAATACACAAGAGAGACAAACACTTTGTAACACCATAGCTCTTGTGCTGTACGGATTTATTTTGCTTTTGTTTCATTTAATATTACATCGTTAAGCTTCTGTAAATATTGTTTGATTGAACGATAACACAAAACTGTATACTCCTTTCTTTGTTAAAACTTTGATTTCATGATTTGATTATATGCAAAGTAGTGTATCTGTCATTTAAATTCTTTGTCCCATTTGGAGGGAACAAAACTTACTGTATATAATTGTAATTCTGTGTGAATAATTTTTTGTAGAAATGTTAATATGTGCAAATGCTCTGTTGTAATTAATGTTTGTTTACTGTTATGTAAACTGCTGATCCTCACTTAGGGCTCTTAGTTATTCTGTATGTAAAAGTTGTTGTGGTTCCCCTCGGGAACGGAACTGTGTAGCGCGCGCAAAGTGTGGTTGGCCTGTATAGAAAAGGTGGAACTGATAGTCAGTCGGGGACGAGCTACGAGTCGGAGATAAGCTACCAAACTGTGCACTGCCATGTAAAAGATGCATATTGTGCTGGTTCCGAGAGAGGCTTTTTCTGCTACTTTCCAATGCCTCGGATGGATGGACAAATAGCTGGAACTATTCTGGAATTTGTATCTATCATCGCCACCAAGAAATGACAGAGTCCAGCAAATCTACCTGCAATTCCACCTGCCAACATGCAATCGCCACCTTATTGCGCAATCATTACATCGGAATGCTACAATGATGTACAGTGAAGGATCAGCTTAATGGATGTGTTAGTGTGCTCAAATATAAGGTAATTTATATCTGAATTTATGTACCTACCTTGATTTTCCTCCTTAGCATAACACCTCTCAGGTTCCTCTCCGTTTGAACTAAAGTGATTTCCGAGTGTCCTTACTGAAAGTACATTACAGCCCAGTGCTTTGCTAATTGATTCCTCTTGAACATAGTAAAGAGAAAGTTAAAGTTAATGTGGCAAGAGAGTGAGTTAAAGTTAAAGTGGCTTGCTGAAAATAATTTTCCAAGTATAATTGCTTATTAATGTGTTGTTGCCAACTTCAAATTAAAATGTCTCAAGACTGAGGCTTATAAAGTTTTGCTTAGTAAATGATCACATTGCTGTCTGTAGTAAATTCTAAAAGGTGAGTTAGTTTCTTGCAATTTTGCCAACATTGTGTTTCACTGTACTAAAAGTGGAAAACTGCAGTTTTGAAACTTTATATACTCATGTTTGTTAAGTGTATGTCTCTCTTGTGTATAGGAAGTGCATATTAATAATATAACAGGATCCACAGTTTGTCTATTGTATTAATGCTGGGTAACAAGTAATGGGAAGACCACTGATTATAAAAACCATAATTTCTTTATTCAAATGATAATGAGAAGCAACCTGTTAGTGGGTTCCAATTAACTTTCATTTTAAATAGTAAAGTATTTAACTGAGAGAGACTTCACATATGTACAATTTATGATCCTGCAGTGAATGTTAATAGTAATGATATAAATACCATTCAGTTTGAACAAGGCCTGAAAGTAATAGTGTGTTTCGGTATCTGTTATAATATTGCAAATAGTTTGTGCTGCTCCAGTTGTTAGCTTCAATCTTAAAGTAAACATATGTATGTGTCAGAGTTCACTGCACTCGCGTGTGACAAAGTATAGGTTGTGTTTATCCATTAACGTTACTAATAACCATTTTCTTGAACGAGAATGTTAATCATTCTCTTGCCTAGTTAGGCTGGCGACCGTTTTCTTTATCCGTTAAACAGTGCAGATAGGCAAAATTTGGTTTGTTACTGTTCAAATATTTACGTAATTCTGATTTTCATTTCCGATAAGCCACCTCCGTTAGGTACAACACGGTCAACATAACAAAATTCCTCTCAGAGGGTAACACTGCTCTGTTGCTTTATACCATTATTACTCTAACATAATAATTCTGTTTGCAAACTGCCTCCAATTTCGAGGTTATGGTATAGCAGTAGCATGTAGGTGTGTTATAACTTAGCAAACATGAGTATATAACGTTTCACAACTGCAGCTTTCCACTTTTACTACAGTGAGACACAAAATTAATATATATGTAAGATACTGACCCACCTTCTGCGATTTACAACAGGCAGTAATGTGATCATTTACTAAGCAAAACTTTATAAGCCTCAGTCTTGAGAACTTTTAATTTGAAGTTGGCAACAACACATTAATAAGCAATTTTACTTGGAAAATAATTTTCAGCAAGCCACTTTAACTTTAACTCACTCTCTTGCCACATTAACTTTAACTTTCTCTTTACTATGTTCAAGAGGCATTAATTAGAAAACTGGGTTTTAATGTACTTTCAGTAAGGACACTCGGTAATCACTTTAGTTCAAACGGAGAGGAACCTGAGAGGTGTTATGATAAGGAAAAAATCAAGGTAGGTACTTAGATTCAGATATAAATTACCTTGTATTTGAGCACACTAACACATCCATTCAGCTGATCCTTCACTGTACTTCATTGTAGTATTCCGATGCAATGATTGCGCAATGTGGTGGCAACTGCATGTTGGTAGGTGGAATTGCAGGTAGAATTGCTAGACTCTGTCATTTCTTGGTGGCGATGATAGATACAAATTCCAGTGTAGTTCCAGCTATTTATCCATCCATCCGAGGCATTGGAAAGTAGCCGAAAAAGCCTCTCTCGGAACCAGCACAATATGCATCTTTTACATGGCAGTGCACAGTTTGGTAGCTGTCCCCGACTCGTGGCTCGTCCCCGACTGACTCTTGTTCCACCTTTTCTACCTAGGCCAACCACAATTTGCGCGCGCTACACAGTTCCGTTCCCGAGGGGAACCACAAAAACTTTTACATACAAACTAAGAACCCTAAGTGAGGATCAGCAGTTTACATAACAGCAAACAAATACATTAAATAAAACAGAAAATTTGCACATATTGACATTTCTAAAAAAATTATTCAAACAAAATTACAATCATATACAGTAAGTTTTGTTCCCTCCAAATGGGACAAAGCATTTAAATGACAGATACACTACTTTGCATTGAACCAAACCATGACATCAAAGTTTGTACAAAGAAAGGAGTATACAATTCTGTGTTATCTATTCAATCAAACACATTTACTGAAGCTCAATGATGTACCATTAAATGAAACAAAAGCAAAATAAATCTGTACAGCATAAGAGCTATGGTGTTACAACTTGAGGAGTACAATGACGACGATGCGGGCTTAACAAGTGAATCTGATATTGAAACACGTGTCGAACCATGTTGTTCAATCATCTTTGTCGGACAGGGAGCCACAAATTTAGTCTCCAGTGAAACACGGCAGGGGACAACCGTCGTTGTGCAAGGAACAGGTACTAAACATAATTACGTACATGGAAGGTCATTCGCAGCATAGTTAAAAAAATACGAACAGATTTGAAATAAGTCCCCAGCAATATGACCGCGCGCGCGTGCCTGCGAGAGAGAGAGAGAGAGAGAGAGAGAGAGAGAGAGAGAGAGAGAGAGAGATAATTAATTACATATACAGGATCGACAAAAATATGGTATCCGTACGAACACAAGATATTACCATGCCTAGCACGGTGTAGGGAAACTGTTGACATTCAAAACAGCTGACAGTCATCCCGGAATGGATAAATAGAGGTCCTGTATGGTTTTCAAGCCAATCTTATACCATTCTTCCTGCAGCGTAGTAGCAAATTCAGGTAACGATGAAGGAGGTGTATAGCGAACACACATCCTTGTCTCTAAAGTTGTTACAAAGGCTCAATAATATTGAGGTCTGGCGACAGGGGTGACTAGGCAAGATGAGACAATTCATCCTTGTGCTCACAAAACCAGGCCTGGACGATGCTAGCAGTGTGAACAGGGGTCCTGTCGTCTCTGAACAGAGCATACTACTGGAGAATACACGTTGTACCATGGGATGGGCCTGATTACGCAAAATGGTCACAGAAATGCTACCTTGCAGTGTAACCATAAGGCCCATGGAATACCAAGATATGGCTGCCAGAATCATCACCGAACCCTGGCCATGTTTCACTCTTGGGACGTAAACTCTGCCACAAGTTCGAAAGAGTGTGAAACAATACTCATCTGACCAAATTACTTTTTCCCATTGCTTCTTAGTCCAGGTTTCATAGCTTCGGCAACATACACAGGGTGTTACAAAAAGGTACGGCCAAACTTTCAGGAAACATTCCTCACACACAAAGAAAGAAAATATGTTATGTGGACATGTGTCCGGAAACGCTTACTTTCCATGTTAGAGCTCATTTTATTACTTCTCTTCATATCACATTAATCCTGGAATGGAAACACACAGCAACAGAACGTACCAGCGTGACTTCAAACACTTTGTTACAGGAAATGTTTAAAATGTCCTCCGTTAGCGAGTATACATGCATCCACCCTCCGTCGCATGGAATCCCTGATGCGCTGATGCAGCCCTGGAGAATGGCGTATTGTATCACAGCCGTCCACAATACGAGCACGAAGAGTCTCTACATTTGGTACCGGGGTTGCATAGACAAGAGCTTTCAAATGCCCCCATAAATGAAAGTCAAGAGGGTTGAGGTCAGGAGAGCTTGGAGGCCATGGAATTGGTCCGCCTCTACCAATCCATCGGTCACCGAATCTGTTGTTGAGAAGCGCACGAACACTTCGACTGAAATGTGCAGGAGCTCCATCGTGCATGAACCACATGTTGTGTCGTACTTGTAAAGGCACATGTTCTAGCAGCACAGGTAGAGTATCCCGTATGAAATCATGATAACGTGCTCCATTGAGCGTAGGTGGAAGAACATTGGGCCCAATCAAGATATCACCAACAATGCGTGCCCAAACGTTCACAGAAAATCTGTGTTGATGACGTGATTGCACAATTGCGTGCGGATTCTCGTCAGCCCACACATGTTGATTGTGAAAATTTACAATTTGATCACGTTGGAATGAAGCCTCATCCGTAAAGAGAACATTTGCACTGAAATGAGGGTTGACACATTGTTGGATGAACCATTCGCAGAAGTGTACCCGTGGAGGCCAATCAGCTGCTGATAGTGCCTGCACACGCTGTACATGGTACGGAAACAACTGGTTCTCCCGTAGCACTCTCCATACAGTGACCTTGTAGAGCAGCAACTTCTCTGACGCTGACATTAGGGTTATCATCGTCAACTGCACGAAGAATTGGCTCGTACATTGCAGGTGTCCTCGTCGTTCTAGGTGTTCCCCAGAGGCGAGTCATAGGCTGGAATGTTCCGTGCTCCCTAAGACGCCGATCAATTGCTTCGAACGTTTCACTGTCGGGACACCTTCGTTCTGGAAATCTGTCTCGATACAAACGTACCGCGCCACGGCTATTGCCCCGTGCTAATCCATACATCAAATGGGCATCTGCCAACTCCGCATTTGTAAACATTGCACTGACTGCAAAACCACGTTCGTGATGAACACTAACCTGTTGATGCTACGTACTAATGTGCTTGATGCTAGTACTGTAGAGCAATGAGTCGCATGTCAACACAAGCACCGAAGTCAACATTACCTTCCTTCAATTGGGCCAACTGGCGGTGAATCGAGGAAGTACAGTACATACTGACGAAACTAAAATGAGCTCTAACATGGAAATTAAGCGTTTCCCGACACATGTCCACATAACATCTTTTCTTTATTTGTGTGTGAGGAATGTTTCATGAAAGTTTGGCCGTACCTTTTTGTAACACCCTGTATTGTTGTTACGGGTATCTGCATCAGTGATAAGTGGTTTTTGTATTGGTTCAAATGGTTCAAATGGCTCTGAGCATTATGCGACTTAACTTCTGAGGTCATCAGTCGCCTAGAACTTAGAACTAAGTAAACCTAACTAACCTAAGGACATCATACACATCCATGCCCGAGGCAGGATTCGAACCTGCGACCGTAGCGGTCGCTCCGTTCCAGACTGTAGCGCCCAGAACCGCACAGCCACGGTTTTTATATTCTAGCGCACTCTGCAATTCCCGGCTTATGGAGCTCGCTTCGTGTTGCTTTGGTGCTGAGGTGGTTCGAGAGCGCGACAATCAGTTCTGCAGTGACTTTTGCAGCTGCCGTCTCATATTTTTCGTCACAATCCTCTTCAATGGCCTTCTGTCACGATCAGCCAACATGCCCTTTCGTCCGCGTAACGGTTTAGCGGATAAGCGATATACACTCCTGGAAATGAAAAAAAGAACACATTGACACCGGTGTGTCAGACCCACCATACTTGCTCCGGACACTGCGAGAGGGCTGTACAAGCAATGATCACACGCACGGCACAGCGGACACACCAGGAACCGCGGTGTTGGCCGTCGAATGGCGCTAGCTGCGCAGCATTTGTGCACCGCCGCCGTCAGTGTCAGCCAGTTTGCCGTGGCATACGGAGCTCCATCGCAGTCTTTAACACTGGTAGCATGCCGCGACAGCGTGGACGTGAACCGTATGTGTAGTTGACGGACTTTGAGCGAGGGCGTATAGTGGGCATGCGGGAGGCCGGGTGGACGTACCGCCGAATTGCTCAACACGTGGGGCGTGAGGTCTCCACAGTACATCGATGTTGTCGCCAGTGGTCGGCGGAAGGTGCACGTGCCCGTCGACCTGGGACCGGACCGCAGCGACGCACGGATGCAAGCCAAGACCGTAGGATCCTACGCAGTGCCGTAGGGGACCGCACCGCCACTTCCCAGCAAATTAGGGACACTGTTGCTCCTGGGGTATCGGCGAGGACCATTCGCAACCGTCTCCATGAAGCTGGGCTACGGTCCCGCACACCGTTAGGCCGTCTTCCGCTCACGCCCCAACATCGTGCAGGCCGCCTCCAGTGGTGTCGCGACAGGCGTGAATGGAGGGACGAATGGAGACGTGTCGTCTTCAGCGATGAGAGTCGCTTCTGCCTTGGTGCCAATGATGGTCGTATGCGTGTTTGGCGCCGTGCAGGTGAGCGCCACAATCAGGACTGCATACGACCGAGGCACACAGGGCCAACACCCGGCATCATGGTGTGGGGAGCGATCTCCTACACTGGCCGTACACCACTGGTGATCGTCGATGGGACACTGAATAGTGCACGGTACATCCAAACCGTCATCGAACCCATCGTTCTACCATTCCTAGACCGGCAAGGGAACTTGCTGTTCCAACAGGACAATGCACGTCCGCATGTATCCCGTGCCACCCAACGTGCTCTAGAAGGTGTAAGTCAACTACCCTGGCCAGCAAGATCTCCGGATCTGTCCCCCATTGAGCATGTTTGGGACTGGATGAAGCGTCGTCTCACGCGGTCTGCACATCCAGCACGAACGCTGGTCCAACTGAGGCGCCAGGTGGAAATGGCATGGCAAGCCGTTCCACAGGACTACATCCAGCATCTCTACGATCGTCTCCATGGGAGAATAGCAGCCTGCATTGCTGCGAAAGGTGGATATACACTGTACTAGTGCCGACATTGTGCATGCTCTGTTGCCTGTGTCTATGTGCCTGTGGTTCTGTCAGTGTGATCATGTGATGTATCTGACCCCAGGAATGTGTCAATAAAGTTTCCCCTTCCTGGGACAATGAATTCACGGTGTTCTTATTTCAATTTCCAGGAGCGTAGATCTTCGATCTCTTGGAACACCTTGGTTACGGAAGCAGCCGTTCGTGGGCAATCACAACAGCGCAACCTGTAGGTTTGGCTAAAATCTGGATTTATGTTCAAGCATGCGTTTCTTGCGGTGTGTCCATGTTTTTGTGCAGCCCTTGTCCCTGTTCGTGTAAACGCTCTTCGTGAAGCCACATTTTCAGAAAAAGTGTATTACATTTGTAAGTCAGCCGCTGCGTCAATACGATCATGAAAATAACTAACCATATCTGTATTCTGCTATTTGTTTTTCTTTCGGCAATTCCAAAAAAGGGTGTATTAAAAACTATGATGACCATTTGCGTCTTTCAGTATCCCCTGAAGAGTTCGCATTAGACAATATAATTTTTGATGTGTGAATTTTTTTCCCTTTTCAAACCAGATGGCGTTAACAATTCTCTAAATGGGTACCGTATAGTTAAATTTTCTGCCCGTATTACCCTGTAAGCAGACTAGCGCCTGACGACGTCCGTAACCCCGCTCACCGTGCGTGATTAACGGGTTGCACATCCATGTGTCCACAGGAGCTTCTTCGCCAGTACTTCCATCATGTCAACACCCTAACCGGGTTCCACATAAAGTACGAGCGCCGATCGACGTTACAATCATCAACAGCTTAACATCGCAAAGTGTATCAGCTTATGCTTAAAAAGAGAGTTTTCGCCACGATGTGATCATAATCCTAGACAAGAGTGGGCGAAATGTCACGTACCTAAACGGGAAAATTATTCATACAGCATTACCGCAAGTCGTGATATGGCGTCAACTTTTTATGCTCACTTCCAATTAGTGGAACATAACTCGCGGAAGAAAGTTGCTTAAAAGAACAGCGGGTGTCTTTACGTTATCTCACGTTTCAATGAAGCCGAAATATGCTGGAAGCTGCGCATTCTCATATAGTTTCTCCAACAGTACTTTTAAGAAGAGATATTATTATACGGTACACGCGTGCTAGATCAGGCCACAACACCGTTCATTCAAGCACCCTAACAACATGCTTTTTCGTATACACAATCAAAGAAGCCCAGAAATACCTATTAGAGAGAGATGTATGCCATTCAAACTATATTATTTTGCAGCAACCACGAAATCCAGTCTCACGATCGCTACTTTCTATGTACCCAACAATCACGAAGATACAAAGAAATATTGGTTTATCTTTCTTCCCCCCTCCTCTTTCTCCTACACTTTCTTCTTCTTCTTCTTCTTCTTATTATTATTATTATTACTATTATTATTATTTCTTTACTTTCTCAGACGTTAAGTCTGGTTAAAAATGGAAAGTGACACGGACGTTGATCAAGCGTCACTTCCTTTTAACTCTACGGTATATGTTATATTGCATTTAGGAACTTTCGGGTAATTGAACATGTATCAATAATTACAGCTTTCTGTAGTTGTATATATAAGTTTGGATGTAGCTGTATTGCATTGATGTACTGGTGGATATTGTGTGGTATGACTCCTGTAGTTGATAGTATAATTGGTATAATGTCAACTTTATCCTGATGCCACATGTCCTTGACTTCCTCAGCCAGTTGGATGTATTTTTCAATTTTTTCTCCTGTTTTCTTTTGTTTATTTGTTGTACTGGGTATGGATATTTCGATTATTTGTGTTAATTTCTTCTTTTTATTGGTGAGTATGATGTCAGGTTTGTTATGTGGTGATGTTTTACCTGTTATAATGGTTCTGTTCCAGTATAATTTGTATTCATCACTCTCCAGTACATTTTGTGGTGCATACTTGTATGTGGGAACGTGTTGTTTTACAAGTTTATGTTGTAAGGCAAGCTGTTGATGTATTATTTTTGCTACATTGTCATGTCTTCTGGGGTATTCTGTATTTGCTAGTATTGTACATCCGCTTGTGATGTGATCTACCGTTTCTATTTGTTGTTTGCAAAGTCTGCAATAATCTGTTGTGGTATTGGGATCTTTAATAATGTGCTTGCTGTAATATCTGGTGTTTATTGTTTGATCCTGTATTGCAATCATGAATCCTTCCGTCTCACTGTATATATTGCCTTTTCTTAGCCATGTGTTGGATGCGTCTTGATCGATGTGTGGCTGTGTTAGATGATACGGGTGCTTGCCATGTAGTGTTTTCTTTTTCCAATTTACTTTTTTCGTATCTGTTGATGTTATGTGATCTAAAGGGTTGTAGAAGTGGTTATGAAATTGCAGTGGTGTAGCGATGTATTTATATGAGTGATTGCTTTGTGTATTTTGCTAGTTTCTGCGCGTTCTAGAAAGAATTTTCTTAAATTGTCTACCTGTCCATAATGTAGGTTTTTTATGTCGATGAATCCCCTTCCTCCTTCCTTTCTGCTTAATGTGAATATTTCTGTTGCTGAATGTATGTGATGTATTCTATATTTGTGGCATTGTGATCGTGTAACTGTATTGAGTGCTTCTAGGTCTGTGTTACTCCATTTCACTACTCCAAATGAGTAGGTCAATATTGGTACAGCATAAGTATTTATAGCTTTTGTCTTGTCTCTTGCTGTCAATTCGGTTTTCAGTATTTTTGTTAGTCTTTGTCCATATTTTTCTTTTAGTTCTTCTTTAATATTTGTATTATCTATTCCTATTTTTTGTCTGTATCCTAGGTATTTATAGGCATCTGTTTTTTCCATCGCTTCTATGGAATCACTGTGGTTATTCAATATGTAATCTTCTTGTTTAGTGTGCTTGACTATGCTATTTTTCTTACATTTGTCTGTTCCAAAAGCCATATTTATATCATTGCTGAATACTTCTGTTATCTTTAATAATTGGTTGAGTTGTTGATTGGTTGCTGCCAGTAGTTTTAGATCATCCATGTATAGCAAATGTCTGATTTTGTGTGGGTATGTTCCAGTAATATTATATCCATAATTTGTATTATTTAGCATGTTGGATAGTGGGTTCAGAGCAAGGCAGGATCAGAAAGGACTTAATGAGTCTCCTTGGTATATTCCACGCTTAATCTGTATTGGCTGTGATGTGATATTATTTGAATTTGTTTGGATATTAAGTGTGGTTTTCCAATTTTTCATTACTATGTTTAGGAACTGTATCAATTTAGGATCTACTTTGTATATTTCCAATATTTGTAGTAACCATGAGTGGGGTACGCTATCAAAAGCTTTTTCGTAATCAATGTATGTGTAGTGTAGCGACCTTTGCTTGATATGTCACCTCTGCATCTATTATCAGTTGCTCTTTACATCCTCATGCTCCTTTGCAGCAGCCTTTTTGTTCTCCATTTATAATTTTGTTCTGTGTTATATGTGTCATTAGTTTCTGTGTAATGACTGAAGTTAATATTTTGTAGATTGTTGGTAGGCATGTTATGGGGCGATATTTAGCTGGGTTTGCTGTGTCTGCTTGATCTTTATGTTTCAGATAAGTTATTCCATGTGTAAGTGTATCAGGGAATGTGTATGGGTCTGCAATGTAACTGTTAAATAATTTAGTTAGATGTGAATGTGTTGAGGTGAACTTCTTTAGCCAGAAATTTGCTATTTTATCTTTTCCAGGGGCTTTCCAATTGTGAGTAGAATTAATAGCTTGGGCGACTTCATGTTGCAAAATTATCACTTCAGGCATTTGTGGTATCATCTTTTATGTGTCTGTTTCTGCTTGTATCCACCGTGCATGCCTGTTATGTTGTACCGGGTTTGACCATATGTTGCTCCAGAAGTGTTCCATGTCTGTTATGTTTGGTGGATTGTCTATTTTAATGTGTGTGTTATCTATTGTCTGGTAAAATTTCTTTTGGTTTGTGTTGAATGTTTGGTTTTGTTTCCTTCTATTTTTAATTTTTTTGTATCTTCTAAGTCGTTTGGCCAATGCTTGTAATTTCTGCTTCTTTTCATCTAATTGCTCTATTGCTTATTGTTGTGAGATTTTACCTAACCTTTTTCGTTTTTTGTCTGATATTTCATTTCTTATAAATTGTGTTAGCTGTCCAATGTCTTTTCTCAGTTTTTCTATTCTGATCTGTAGCCTGTGTTGCCATGCTGGTTTTGTGGGTTTCTTCTGTGTGTTGGTTGGTTCTGATCTCTGCCTAGTGTGTATATTTAGTGTAGTGAGTTCTCCTACATAAACCAGTAGTTATAACTCTTCCATAGTTGTGTTTTCATTTATTTTGTTGTGTATGATTGTGTTGATAGTTTTTATTGTTGTTTTGACTTGTGGGTTATTTGGTGGTCTATGCAAGAATGGTCTAATGTCTGTATTTGTGTCTTTGTATTGTATATATGTCAACTGAAATTTTTCTTCTATATCTAACATGTGTGTCACTTCATGTTCTATTTGTGCTTGTGTTGGTGGCTGTCTTAAGATTTCGTTTTCCTCTGATTGTTTAATTGATGCGTGTTGTTCTTTGTTTGTTTGCTCTGGGATGTTTAAGTCCATTACTCTATTTTCTTCTTCTTCTGTTTGCACATTATTTTGTTCCAGTATTTGTTGTACTTGTTGTTTGGTGTTTTCTAATTCTGTCTGGGGTATCCTGTAATTTTTTATTATTTCACAGATCTGATCAGCTAGTCATTGTTCTGTTAAAAATTTTAATTCTGGATATCTGGTAATAAATATTGTGTATACTTGTAATCTGTATCCAGTTGTGTTGGCTCCTAGGTTTGTTGCTTGGTAATAACAGAACATGAGGTGTCGATTAACTTCATCTGACCATCTCATCCTCTGTCTTTGTTTTCCTTCTAGGGTGGTTGCAGGAAGCATATCCTGCAAAACACCTCTATTTGGATTTAAATCATTTTCCAGTTGGCTAGCAGTGTCATTACCATTGTGGGCGGGCATAGGGTTCAAGCGTCGTCCCCGACCATGACGGAGCTTGTCCGAGGCTTCTTTAGTTCTGTCCTGAACCAAGAAATCACACTAAAAGGGGGGTTAGCCCTATTAGTGGTTTGTTCTTTTCGTCGCCTTTTACGACTGGCAGAACAAACCGGAGGCCTATTCTTTTCCCGGGCCTCCACGGGGATTATTATTATTATTATTATTGTTATTATTTCTTTCTTTTCTCAGACGTTATGTCTGGTCAAAAATGGAAAGTGACACGGACTTCGATCAAGCGTGACTTCCTTTTAACTGTGCGGTATATGTTATATTGCATTTAGGAACTTTCGGGTAATTGAACATGTATCAATAATTATGGATTTCTGTAGTTGCATATATAAGTTTGGATGTAGCTGTATTGCATTGATGTACTGGTGGATATTGTGTGGTATGACTCCTGTAGTTGATAGTATAATTGGTATAATGTCAACTTTATCCTGATGCCACATGTCCTTGACTTCCTCAGCCAGTTGGATGTATTTTTCAATTTTTTCTCCTGTTTTCTTTTGTTTATTTGTTGTACTGGGTATGGATATTTCGATTATTTGTGTTAATTTCTTCTTTTTATTGGTGAGTATGATGTCAGGTTTGTTATGTGGTGTTGTTTTACCTGTTATAATGGTTCTGTTCCAGTATAATTTGTATTCATCACTCTCCAGTACATTTTGTGGTGCATACTTGTATGAGGGAACGTGTTGTTTTACAAGTTTATGTTGTAAGGCAAGCTGTTGATGTATTATTTTTGCTACATTGTCATGTCTTCTGGGGTGTTCTGTATTTGCTAGTATTGTACATCCGCTTGTGATGTGATCTACCGTTTCTATTTGTTGTTTGCAACTGCATTTATCTGTTATGGTATTGGGATCTTTAATAATATTCTTGCTGTAATATCTGGTGTTTATTGTTTGATCCTGTATTGCAATCATGAATTCCTCCGTCTCACTGTATATATTGCCTTTTCTTGGCCATGTGGTGGATGCGTCTTGATCGATGTGTGGCCGTGTTAGATGATACGGGTGCTTGCCATGTAGTGTTTTCTTTTTCCAATTTACTTTTTTCGGATCTGCTGATGTTATCTACATCTACATCTACATTCATACTCCGCAAGCCACCCAACGGTGTGTGGCGGAGGGCACCTTACGTGCCACTGTCATTACCTCCCTTTCCTGTTCCAGTCGCGTATGGTTCGCGGGAAGAACGACTGTCTGAAAGCCTCCGTGCGCGCTCTAATCTCTCTAATTTTACATTCGTGATCTCCTCGGGAGGTATAAGTAGGGGGAAGCAATATACTCGATACCTCATCCAGAAACGCACCCTCTCGAAACCTGGCGAGCAAGCTACACCGCGATGCAGAGCGCCTCTCTTCCAGAGTCTGCCACTTGAGTTTGCTAAACATCTCCGTAACGCTATCACGGTTACCAAATAACCCTGTGACGAAACGCGCCGCTCTTCTTTGGATCTTCTCTATCTCCTCCGTCAACCCGATCTGGTACGGATCCCACACTGATGAGCAATACTCAAGTATAGGTCGAACGAGTGTTTTGTAAGCCACCTCCTTTGTTGATGGACTACATTTTCTAAGCACTCTCCCAATGAATCTCAACCTGGCACCCGCCTTACCAACAATTAATTTTATATGATCATTCCACTTCAAATCGTTCCGCACGCATACTCCCAGATATTTTACGGAAGTAACTGCTACCAGTGTTTGTTCCACTATCATATAATCATACAATAAAGGATCCTTCTTTCTATGTATTCGCAATACATTACATTTGTCTATGTTAAGGGACAGTTGCCACTCCCTGCACCAAGTGCCTATCCGCTGCAGATCTTCCTGCATTTCGCTACAACTTTCTAATGCTGCAACTTCTCTGTATACTACAGCATCATCCGCGAAAAGCCGCATGGAACTTCCGACACTATCTACTAGGTCATTTATATATATTGTGAAAAGCAATGGTCCCATAACACTCCCCTGTGGCACGCCAGAGGTTATTTTAACGTCTGTAGATGTCTCTCCATTGATAACAACATGCTGTGTTCTGTTTGCTAAAAACTCTTCAATCCAGCCACATAGCTGGTCTGATATTCCGTAGGCTCTTACTTTGTTTATCAGGCGACAGTGCGGAACTGTATCGAACGCCTTCCGGAAGTCAAGAAAAATAGCATCTACCTGGGAGCCTGTATCTAATATTTTCTGGGTCTCATGAACAAATAACGCGAGTTGGGTCTCACACGATCGCTGTTTCCGGAATCCATGTTGATTCCTACATAGTAGATTCTGGGTTTCCAAAAACGACATGATACTCGAGCAAAAAACATGTTCTAAAATTCTACAACAGATCGACGTCAGAGATATAGGTCTATAGTTTTGCGCATCTGCTCGACGACCCTTCTTGAAGACTGGGACTACCTGTGCTCTTTTCCAATCATTTGGAACCCTCCGTTCCTCTAGAGACTTGCGGTACACGGCTGTTAGAAGGGGGGCAAGTTCTTTCGCGTACTCTGTGTAGAATCGAATTGGTATCCCGTCAGGTCCAGTGGACTTTCCTCTGTTGAGTGATTTCAGTTGCTTTTCTATTCCTTGGACACTTATTTCGATCTAAAGGGTTGTAGAAGTGGTTATGAAATTGCAGTGGTGTAGCGATGTATTTATATGAGTGATTGCTTTGTGTATTTTGCTAGTTTCAGCTCGTTCTAGAAAGAATTTTCTTAAATTGTCTACCTGTCCATAATGTAGGTTTTTTTGTCGATAAATCCCCTTCCTCCTTCCTTTCCGCTTAATGTGAATCTTTCTGTTGCTGATTGCATGTGATGTATTCTATATTTGTGGCATTGTGATCGTGTAACTGTATTGAGTGCTTCTAGGTCTGTGTTACCCGATTTCACTACTCCAAATGAGTAGGTCAATATTGGTATAGCATAAGTATTTATAGCTTTTGTCTTGTTTCTTGCTGTCAATTCTGTTTTCAGTATTTTTGTTAGTCTTTGTCCATATTTTTCTTTTAGTTCTTCTTTAATATTTGTATTATCTATTCCTATTTTTTGTCTGTATCCTGGATATTTATAGGCATCTGTTTTTTCCATCGCTTCTATGGAATCACTGTGGTTATTCAATATGTAATCTTCTTGTTTAGTGTGCTTGACTATGCTATTTTTCTTACATTTGTCTGTTCCAAAAGCCATATTTATATCATTGCTGAATACTTCTGTTATCTTTAATAATTGGTTGAGTTGTTGATTGGTTGCTGCCAGTAGTTTTAGATCATCCATGTATAGCAAATGTCTGATTTTGTGTGGGTATGTTCCAGTAATATTATATCCATAATTTGTATTATTTAGCATGTTGGATAGTGGGTTCAGAGCAAGGCAGGATCAGAAAGGACTTAATGAGTCTCCTTGGTATATTCCACGCTTAATCTGTATTGGCTGTGATGTGATATTATTTGAATTTGTTTGGATATTAAGTGTGGTTTTCCAATTTTTCATTACTATGTTTAGGAACTGTATCAATTTAGGTACTACTTTGTATATTTCCAATATTTGTAGTAACCATGAGTGGGGTACGCTATCAAAAGCTTTTTGGTAATCAATGTATGCGTAGTGTAGCGACCTTTGCTTGATATGTCACCTCTGCATCTATTATCAGTTGCTCTTTACATCCTCATGCTCCTTTGCAGCAGCCTTTTTGTTCTCCATTTATAATTTTGTTCTGTGTTATATGTGTCATTAGTTTCTGTGTAATGACTGAAGTTAATATTTTGTAGATTGTTGGTAGGCATGTTATGGGGCGATATTTAGCTGGGTTTGCTGTGTCTGCTTGATCTTTAGGTTTCAGATAAGTTATTCCATGTGTAAGTGTATCAGGGAATGTGTATGGGTCTGCAATGTAACTGTTAAATAATTTAGTTAGATGTGAATGTGTTGAGGTGAACTTCTTTAGCCAGAAATTTGCTATTTTATCATTTCCAGGGGCTTTCCAATTGTGAGTAGAATTAATTGCTTGGGCGACTTCATGTTGCAAAATTATCACTTCAGGCATTTGTGGTATTATCTTGTATGTGTCTGTTTCTGCTTGTATCCACCGTGCATGCCTGTTATGTTGTACCGGGTTTGACCATATGTTGCTCCAGAAGTGTTCCATGTCTGTTATGTTTGGTGGATTGTCTATTTTAATGTGTGTGTTATCTATTGTCTGGTAAAATTTCTTTTGGTTTGTGTTGAATGTTTGCTTTTGTTTCCTTCTATTTTCACTTTTTTGTATCTTCTAAGTCGTTAGGCCAATGCTTGTAATTTCTGCTTCTTTTCATCTAATTGCTTTATCGCTTATTGTTGTGAGATTTTACCTAACCTTTTTCGTTTTTTTTCCTGACATTTCATTTCTTATAAATTGTGTTAGCTGTTCAATGTCTTTTCTCAGTTTTTCTATTCTGATCTGTAGCCTGTGTTGCCATGCTGGTTTTGTGGGTTTCTTCTGTGTGTTGGTTGGTTCTGATCTCTGCCTAGTGTGTATAATTAGTGTAGTGAGTGCTCCTATATAAACCAGTGGTTGTAACTCTTCCATAGTTGTATTTTCATTTATTTTGTTGTGTATGATTGTGTTGATAGTTTTTATTGTTGTTTCGACTTGTGGGTTATTTCGCGGTCTATGCAAGAATGGTCTAATGTCTGTATTTGTGTCTTTGTATTCTATATATTATTATTATTATTATTATTATTTCTTTCTTTTCTCAGACGTTATGTCTGGTCCAATATGGAAAGTGAAGCGGACCTTGATCAAGCGTCACTTCCTTTTAACTGTACGGTATACGTTATATTGCATTTAGGAACTTTCGGGTAATTGAACATGTATCAATAATTACGGATTTCTGTAGTTGTATATATAAGTTTGGATGGAGCAGTATTGCATTGATGTACTGGTGGATATTGTGTGGTATGACTCCTGTAGTTGATAGTATAATTGGTATAATGTCAACTTTATCCTGATGCCACATGTCCTTGACTTCCTCAGCCAGTTGGATGTATTTTTCAATTTTATCTCCTGTTTTCTTTTGTATATTTGTTGTATTGGGTATGGATATTTCGATTAGTTGTGTTAATTTCTTGCGACTACATAGGCAACATGATTGATAACAAGGTTAACACTTTTCCGGGAGAGCCTTCTTTGAACGGTCTTTGGGCAGATTCCCAGTTTCATCTAGCACCCATCTTTTTGGATCAAAAAGAATATTTACACATTGGCAGAAAAGTCAGACACCAGCACGAGGTGCACAGCTTCATGGGACAAAATGCATATTACAGTCGGCAAAATTACAGTCCGCGACGATTCGCACGATTAACGGAACTTGAAGCAGTATTACAATTCAAATTTCAGACAGCCGCAGCGGTGCCAGCCTGTCGTGCGAGCAACTTATATAACAGCAGACGCACGCAAACTAAATTACATTGTTGCTTACAAGCTGCAAACTACAGCTGATTGCTATTTTTCATTTGCATATAAAACGCTATAAAGTAACAGCGCCAAACGTGTCGTCTCTTAATAATAATAATAATAACAATAATTCGGTAGGTTTTTATTATTATTATTTTCTTTTAGAAAAAGGTTCAGATGGTAGCTAGCACAATAAACTAGTGAGAAGACGATCGACAATAATGAACACACTAACGGAGTAAAATTACCATTATAAAGCACGCAGCTTTAAATAAATGCTAATGCACAGTTACACGAGTCAACAACATACGACGCAGAACCATAGTCGAATGAATATACTTCCGCCCGATCTCTAAGCAACGGAACTTTGCTTTTTAACGAACAATGACTGAAATAGTAGATGCTAATTTATTCCGTAGCAATTTTCGGCTTATTTTGCGCGCGTTGCAAGGAGAACGCCGTTACTACGGCTTTAGTCGCGGAGCTTAACGGCCGCTTCCTCACGAGCCGAGCCTGCCCGCCTCGTTGTCACGACGAGCGGCGCGTGTCGCCTATGTACAGGAGGCCTGCGCTATAGAGATGGGTAGTTCGCGAACGAACGGATCCAAAGGGACGGTTCACCAAGATGAACGAAAGGATCAAGGAACGAATTCCAAGGAACGATCGGTTCATAGTTCACTTCGGTCGCGGCGGTCTACTTATAGTTCCCAGGAACGAGGAACGATTGGTTCATAGTTCACTAGTTGACTTTGGTCGCGGCGGTCACTTCGGCAGTTCTCGTTCCAGCCTCGGTCGCGTGCTCGTCTCAGTCTCGGTCTCCCTCGGCCGCACTCGTCGTTCTTCGCATGAGCATGTGTCTCAGTTCCACTGCCGACTGCTCCTAGTTAGTTCAGTATCCAGTAGTTCGTTTCGTTCACTTCGCTCGCCCATTTTACATGTGTTCCAAAGTGTTCTTGCACTTGGTTCTGGGTATTCAGCGTCCACGACCGGTAATCAAAAAGTATTTTATAGTTACGTAAATTACATAAAAATTACGTTGTATGTAATAGGTACGTCTTTTCAGGTAACAAAAGGGCATATCAGCTCACTTCATTATATCGATGAACAGCAGAAGACATAACAAGGCAAGTTTTTTTTTTTTTTGTTATTCATATATTTTTTGGTTTCATCGACTTGATTTAGCAGCTAAATTTCAATAATTTGCTTAATTTTTAGTGTAAGAAAATTCATATAAAACGGTTTTCGTGTATCTTTCATATACAAACCATTACATTTAGGAAGGCTCTAATTATTTTTAAGTTTGGTTGTTTCCAATTTGCATTACCTGCTAGTTTGATTTCTTTGGAGGAGAAAAAAAAAAGTGGGTTGTGGGTCATTTTGGCTCAGTAGGAAAAGCGGTGCCTCTCCATTTGAAAAAGACATAGATTGCCATAAAATCGTATTTACTTATTATCTCAAAGCTCAGAAGGAGCTTTCAAACCAAAAACTTTACTACTGCGAACTTAACTATTATTATTATTGCTGCATTAACTTTAATAATACAACATAAAAACCTAATTTTTACTAATCGTGTGACACAGGTATGAAAAAACCACATTTTATTTTATGCTTCCATAAAGTCTCTACTTAGCCTACGAACTCAGAGACAACGTGAAGTATATATAGCGTGTACACGATTATTGTTTACAACGTAGCATATCTATGTAGTGGAAGTCGAAACGAAGAACTTTATACAAGACACTTGTGGTCTATAAGTTGGGAAACAGTCACCAACAGGTTTACAAGACCACATGAGCTATAGCCCATGCGCGTCGCGCGAGATTTTCATGTTCTCTTCTCCAGCTCTCTACACATCGTCATCGATTGTTTCGCAATTGTTGTTTGCATTAGCTTGTTATTTCTTCACTGCCTAATTATTACATGTTTGCCTGTTTGTTGTATCTGCTCGTAACGAGCAACACATCGTCCGTAACAGGCGAGCAGTCTGTACTCGGAGCCGGTTTTTCGTGCGCCACCCTATATTATTTCCCTGCGATGAGCCACACAAGGCTACAGTTGGCTAAACGAGAGGTTCTGCAGAATCACAGAAATTACTTCTAAAAGTGTTTAAGAATTCTGTAATGAATAAAAACTCTATACTCCAGGGGGGAGGCAAGTGTTGCCCTCCATCCTTCAGTCACCTACACTACTAGTTTTCAGTTTTTCATAAGGGCCGTATACCAAGCACAAATGAATGGTGAACGAGTAAAAATGAACGGTTCCCAAAAGATAACGATCAGCAGTGAACTAGTTCCCAAGGATGAACGAGTTTGCCCACCTCTACTGCGCTAGGAATGCATTTGGAAGAAGGGACAAAGGTCAAGGTTAAATGTTCCGCCAAGATCGATGTCATTAGAGACGTAGCACAGGCTCGGAACGTTTGAAGGACAGAGGAGGAAATCGGCCGTGCTCTTTTCATAGGGACCACCCCCGACTGCAATCGGCATTCGGAGAATACTCAGGCGATAAAATTGAGCGCTCCTTCCAAGGGTTACAGATTTTTTGGGGTAAATAGATTTCTGCGGTCACCCACAATTTTCTCTCGTGTGCCAACCTCTTCATCTCATAATAGGACTTACATCCTGTGCTATCGACACGGTTTCTCGAATTGATTCCCTATTTCTATACTACCAGAAAGCTTTTGACACCGTTCCTCACAAGACATTTGTAATCATATTGCATGCCTAAGGAGTAACGCTTCAATTACACGACTAGAGTCGTGATGTCCTGTCGGAAAGGTCGCAGTACATAGTAATGGACGGAAAATATAGTGTAAAACAGAAACGATGTCCGGCGTGCCCCAAGAAAGTGTTGTAGGCCCTCTGCTACTCCTAATCTACATACACGAGACAATCTGAGTAGCCCTCTCAGATGATGCTGTCATTTACAGTGTAGTAAAGTCATCAGAAGATCAAAACCAATTGCGAAATGACTTGGACACGATCTCCGTATGACAATTTTCTCTGAATGTGGAAAACTGAGATGTTATCCACGTGAGTACAAAAAGAAATCCGTTAAATTTCGGTAACGAGATAAAACTTAAATTCCAACGACGATCACTTACAAAGTGTCGTCGGGAAGTCAAACCAAATGCCACGTTTTATTGTCAGTGCTGCAGCTTACTGTAAGACATTGCACAATCTGCGCCGCTCAATTCAGAACAAAAGACGTGGCAAGTTGTTCAAGGACACCGTTTTGCTGCAAGACAATGCCCGTCCGCATGTGGCGAATCAGACCAGAGATCTTGTCACATCTTTTCGATGGGAAACTCTAGATCATCCTCCGTACAGCCCCGATCTTGCGCCCAGTGACTACCATCTGTTCCTGCACTTGAAGAAACACCTGGGCGGTCAGCGTCTTCGAGACGATGACAAAGTCAGAACAGTGGTGATGCAGTAATTAACAAGTCAGGCGGCAGACTTCTATGAGGAGGATATTCAAAAACTGGTACAACGTTATGACAAGTGCCTCAATATTGACGGAAATTATGTAGAAAAGTAGATTAAGGTACAGGCTTTCATGTAAAAATAAAATTATTGAGATATCTTCGGACGTCTTTTTGTAATTTCAAAATGGTACTTATTTAAAGAACACGCCTTGTATTTAGTAGTAAAGTCTTCCTGTTATTGTTCACTGTCGTGTGGCACCGTGAACGGTTTTTGTGGTGCTTAAGTAAGTAATTCTACACAATAAGTGTTTTCCTGTCTTTACTGAATCTTACATGTTTTATGATTCTGGTTACTTTCGGTGTTCGGTCGTCATGTTGGTTTTCGATATATTTCTAGGTGCCCCCTTTTTACTCTTTCGAGACAGAACTTTTATTCCAAGACAACACCGGCGCGGTATGGCCGCAGACGGTTGAGCGACTTTATTTGTAAATAAGTTCTTTTTCTGTCTTTTATTTTATTTCAAAAATTTTACCTGTACAGCTCCTTATCTGACTTTTTTACAAATGTAAGAAGCCCCTCCAATTACCTTGTAGCACAATATTTTCATTATTACAATTTACACAAGACAAATCTCTATATGCAATTCGAGTGTTAGCTGACATAAGAGACACAAAAATGAAAAAGCTTGCATACTTTGCCTACTTTCATTCCATAATGTCATATGGTATAATATTTTGCGGTAACTCTTCAAGTCAAACAAAAGTTTTCAGAGTCCAAAAGCGTGTAATACGTATTATTTGTGGAGTAAATTCACGGAAATCCTGTAGAAACCTCTTCAAAGAACTGGGTATACTAACTACTGCCTCTCAGTATATTTACTCCTTAATGAAATTTGTCCTAAATAATTTATCTCTTTTTCCAACAAACAGCTCAGTTCATACATACAATACCAGGAACAAAAATGATCTGCACAAGGACTTAAAAGCACTTCCTTTAGTTCAAAAAGGGGTTCACTACTCAGGAACACTCATCTTCCATAATTTGCCAGCAAACATAACACATTTAGTTACAAATAAAGATCAGTTTAAAAACTAATCTAATCTAAATGAAACTATGTGTTCTGAAAAAAAATGGTTCAAATGGCTCTGAGCACTATGGGACTCAACTGCTGAGGTCATAAGTCTCCTAGAACTTAGAACTACTTAAACCTAACTAACCTAAGGACGACACACACAGCCATGCCCGAGGCAGGATTCGAACCTGCGACCGTAGCGGCCGCGCGGTTCCAGACTGTAGCGCCAGAACCGCTCGGCCATGTGTTCTGAAATCGGTCGTGTAAGCAATAAAAGATTGTTGACTCAGCGCCGGCCGGAGTGGCCGTGCGGTTGTAGACACTACAGTCTGGAGCCGAGCGACCGTTACGGTCGCAGGTTCGAATCCTGCCTCGGGTATGGATGTGTGTGATGCCCTTAGGTTAGTTAGGTTTAATTAGTTCTAAGTTCTAGCCGACTGATGACCTCAGAAGTTAAGTCGCATAGTGCCCAGAGCCATTTGAACCATCTTTTTTTGTTGATTCAGCAATTGTTTTGCGGGTTCATCATTTTACAAAATGGACTTGTACAGTTATCGCTGCACCACAAGAAGAGTTCTTAAAAAAATGACAATTTCGAAAAAGCATACATGTGTGGGACTACCCAACCTTCCCTTAATCATAAAGATGTATGTCTTAGGTATACAGTACGTGGCGCAGGAGAAGAGGTGATTACACGCTGATCTTCCTCCGTGCCTTCGCCGTTGCCTGCAGTGGCAGCAGTAGTGCAGAACCTCTGGGGCACCTTACATAAAAATGGGAGGTGCGCGGTGAGGCGTGGAAGGCGATCTGACGGGGCGCTGTGGCGCCGGCAGCGGCGGTTGGCGAGTTTATCTCGGGCTGACTCACTTCTTGTGTGCAGAAGTGTCGAATGGCCGGCGTATCGCGTGACGCGCCAGACGCGTGCGTGCACTCCCCGCCGTCGCTTCCGTCAGCAAAATGCGAGCAGTACTGCTGGCCATTGTGTCTGCGGCTCGCCCCCGCACGGACAAGACCGCCACCTGTGTTTACAACACGCGACCTACTTCGTAGTCTGGGTTTAACATCAGCAAAAATCTCGTATTTCTGCACTCGTGCGCAACACAGACCGATGCAAGGCACAATCGACAGGAAGAGTGGTCGATTCGTTACAGCGGAAGCGCTGTGACAAATATGTCCGCCGGCCGGGATGGCCGAGCGGTTCTAGGCGCTACAGTCTAGAACCGCGCGACTGCTACCGTCGTAAGTTCGAATTCTGCCTCGGGCATGGATGTGTGTGCTGTCCTTAGGTTGATTAGGTTTTAGTAGTTCTAAGTTCTAGGGGACTGATGACCTCAGTTGTTAACTCCCATAGTGCTGAGAGCCATTTGAACAAATATGTCTGAAAAGGCGGCACGCAGTATCTCGATTTGGTGGAGTGGAAAGGGGGGGGGGGGTCATGGTGCTCAGTTAACTGTTTCAGCTAGGAACGCTTTTGGTTCAGCCCAACCAGCGGCCATTTGTATAGCCATTCGAACATCTGTCTTGGTGTAGCTATGTTACAGTATATTAAGCAAGGTTTCAATGACGAACCGGAAAATTGTGCAAATCGATTAATTTCTTATGCAAAATATTTTAATGGCACCACTTGTGTGCAGAAACAGTCACCCTCCTTCGGATTTTACGTGCAACAAGTCACCTTTGAATAACTCCGGACTGGAGAGGGACTGATAGTTCAAATGTCGTCCACCGGTGTATCGGACCTTGATGTAAGATAAGTGTTAACTGCTGGAAAAAAGTCTTGCTTCGTTTGTATTTTACGCGCAAGGAGATTTTTTGAAGCGCGTAACTTCTAAACTTTACGCTTGTGCGAAACGTTCCTAACTTTGCCTGAAGGTAGATAAATATTGTACTGTATGGAAGTGGGAACTGGAAACGACGGAGAGGCTTCATCCCCGCCGCAGCCCTCAGTGCTTCACGACCTCACAACAGGCTACAGCAGTCCACTCACCCCACCGCCGCCCACGCCGAACCCATAATTATTGTGCGGTTCGGCCCCCAGTGGAACCCCCCCCCCCCCCCTTCGTCTCACACCAGACGAGTGTAACCCCAATATTTGCGTGGTAGAGTAATTATGATGTACGCGTACGTAGAGAAAGTGTTTGCGCAGCAATCGCCGACATAGTGTAACTGAGGCGGAATAAGAGCATTCAGCCCGCACTAGGCGAGGCACATGGAAAACCACAGACATCAACCACAGACTGGCCGGCACACCGGACTTCAACACTAATCCGCAGTGCGTTAGACCGCACGGCTTACTGGGCGCGCTTAGATAAATATAGATAAAGCTAAAACGATTTTTTTATCCAATAATGTTTACCCGTAGTCGAAATACGATGGTTTGAAGTCGAGCTAAATGTAGCACGTAAAATTCGTTCTTACGCGAACTGAATGCTTGGAAACGGTTTAAAGTGAATGAAATAAATGAAAAGTGTAGTCTTACGATTAAACTGAAAATTCGCTTTCAAAAATCTAGCTTCATTCTAATTTTATGTCGCAAAAAACAACGTTTTTTTTACGCGCGCCTCTTCTCTGTTTCAAACTTCAAACGTGTTGGAATCAGTTCAAATTTTGTAACAAGGTAGAATACATATGTAATTTATGGTCATCCTGTTGATTTGTGAAAGCTGTATCCATTGCCACCATATAAGTAACATGGTTCGAAAGACAATAACAAAACCTACACCTAATCAATCGTCGCCGAGTCAACAGAAATGTACATCGTTTGCCAAGCTGTGGCAGTCTAACGTTAGTAAAAATTGGAAACCAGAATGAAAAATGCTGCTATCCTAGCACGAAAAAGGTGAATATGCCCTGGATGGAGTTAGGAATCTAAAAAAAGGGAACTAGCTTTTCGACTTTTCTGGCAGCTTCAAAGACGTTTAAATCAAAACGTCTCGACATATTCCCGCTTTTTTACGAGTTAACCCTGCTTCCCCAGCGCAGTGAGTTCTCTTAGATCCATCTCCTGTTACATGTATGATAAGGGATGTAAGAATAAATAGACCCAAATTTAGGTGCTTCTAGAGAGTGGGATTCATCTACAATAGGAAGTATCAGAGAGTAGAGGTGCTTCTATGTCTTGAAATGAAGGACACGTTGTGTCGTATTGCACGACATGACAAATCTCATGTTGGATGACATGATGGCATGTGTCATGTTATACGACACATCATGTACCACGTTACTTTACTCGACACAATGCAATATATTACTTGGCATGGGTAATAACACTAACAAGTAAAAAAGCGATAATATTCCAAGGCGTCTTTGGAACTGCCTTTTAAGTCGAAAAGCTAGTTCCCTTCTTTTCAGGACATATTCGCCTTTATTTGCGCTTCGACAGGAGCATTTTTCGTTCTGCTACCTGACATGAATGAGAGTGTACAGGACTCTTAAAACTACTCCCGACCCATAAAATTGTGACTTCTATCAAACACGTATAACTTTCCGTTCATGTTGCTGCAAACTTTTTTCCTTCTTATTCGTCGTAACTTTTTACCATGTTTTTATTAGGACGTCTTCTTGTCTGTCAGTTCGGTGACCGAAGAGCTAAATATTTGATGTTTTAAATGAAGCCCCAAAGCGGATGACAGTGAAAAATCAATTCGCTTTCTTGTCTGGGGTGAGGCGGATGGTACCACCATTTCCCTGTTCTAGTCGAGAATGGGTCGCGGGAAGAACGACTGCCGGTAAGCCGCCGTGTGAGGCCGAATCTATACAATTTTTAGCTTCGAGATGTTTTGTGTGGCACATATAGAAGGAAGCGATATACTGGTTAAGTTGCGTGTAGAGAAACTGAAATAAGCCTGAAATTTACCAAACGTCTCTGGTGTAATCTCATGAAAATGTCTGAAAAATTATTTAAATAAGAATGAATTTATAATATGTTTCAAATAGGTCTAAAAAGTACAAAATAATTTCTCCTAGCCCCATACAGAAAACTCTGAGAATTTGTGATTGTGAATTTGTAATAGCCAAAAAAATTCTTGTAAGATTTAAAACAAAAAACGTGGGGCGCATGCAGTACATAACTGATGCCTGAGTAGCTTACCTCCTTACTATGGTCTGTTGCAAGAGTCAAGTATTTTCATAGATAGGGAAATTCACAATCACACATTTTCAAGTCTATCTGTATGGGGTTAGGAATCTTTATGGGGGTAAGCGAAATTATTTGATACTTTTTAGTCCTATTTAAAAACATGGTACATTAAAAATTCATTTTCATTTAAGTAATTATTTTTTCTTACGTCTGCTCCTACTTCCGCACTTACAGCAATTTGGAAGTTATCTATTCTCACTTCATATAACGACCAATTTTCTACATTCCCCCCCGGGTGGGAAGGGTAATCGGGCATGCCTTTTTTTCGAAGCAACCATCCCAAAATTTTCCTCCAGCGGTTATCCTTGAACAACTGTGACCTCCTCCTTCTTGTTTTTAAACAGGAGGAAAGATACAGCAAACAGACAGACAGTGCAGTGACACAATATAAAGCAGTTTCGGGCGTTGCAATCCAGACAAATATTCTGCACATTGGACAATGTTTCCAGAGAGTGATTTGTCTCCAAGACTTGTAGAGAGTACCAAATACATACACTATCTGATCAAAGGTGTCCAGACACTGCTATGTAATGCGGAACAGACCACGGGATCATACAAGAGGGGTTCCTGCCAGTATAAAAGGAAACTGGGAGTATAGTGTTGTCAGTAGCCAAGCAGTAACACCAGAATGGATCGATCACGAGAGTTCAGTTACGTGGACTAGTCACTGGATGTGACCCGAATAACAGATCCATCAGAGACATTTCAGTCCTTCTAAAGATGCCCAGGTCGTCTGCTGGTAATGTGATTATGAAGCAGAAACGTGAAGGAATAAACAAAGCCAAATAAATGGTTCAAATGGCTCTGAGTACTATGGGACTTAACATCTGAGGTCATCAGTCCCCTAGAACTTAGAACTACTTAAACCTAACTAACCTAAGGACATCACACACATCCATGCCCGAGGCAGGATTTGAACCTACGACCGTAGCCACACTGGCCGGCTAAAGCCAAATATAGATCAGGCAGACTTCATTTACCGACGGCCAGGGACTGTCGTGAATTGCGGAGGGTGGCTGTAAAAATTCGCATGAAATCAGCGAAAGGAATCACCCATGAGTTCTGAAGTTCTACCAGTAGTCAAGGTACTACAAGTTGCTGTGGGTGTACAAATGGAGGTAAAAAGAGTGGGCTATAATGATCCATCAAGCACACATATTTGTAGCCAGTGCTGAGTGACGTGTTGGAGGTGGTGTAAAGATCGTCGCCCCTGGAAACGAGTGCTTTAGACTGATGAATCATGCTGTAGCCTGTGCCAACCGATGGAACGGTTTGGGTTGGCGAATGCCTGTACAACGTTACCTTCCATCATGCGTAGTGCCGACAGTGTAGTATGGAATGGGGGTTTCTCTGTGGTTAGGGTGTGGTCCCGTTATTGCGCTAAATTTGGGACGATACGAACAAATTTTACAGCATTGAGTTCTGGGTACAGTAGAGGAAGAGTCTGCGTGGTTTGTGGTCAATAACATTTCTGAAATGGACTGAACTGTCCAGAATCACGACGTGAAACAGAATGGAACACCTTTGGGATGAGCTAGAAAGCCGACTTTGCTCCAGACCGCAGCGTTCAATATCACAACCCTGTCTAGCTTCAGTCTTTGAGGAAGAATGGGCTGCCTTTCATCCACGTACATTCAGACACCTCATCGAAAGTGTCGCCAGCAGAGTTCAAACCATAGTAAAGGCGAAGAGTCGACGTACCTAGCATTAATGTCAACTAATAGGGGTTCGGATCGTTTTGATCAGATAATGTACCTGGAGGGAAGAAGCCAAACAATCCACGATCACATTTTAAGCGAAGACAACAATCCTAAAACAAAGGGGTGGAGATAGTGGTGTTGTTCGAGGCAGTCGGAGAGTGGAGACAAGACAGTGTCGCAGTTTGCGGTCTTGAGGATGCGTTACGACACTGGGACGCACTTGTTGCCGGCCGGAAGTGAGTCACGAGGCTGACCATTAGCGGCTGGGAAACTGTGCGCTTCCTTCATTACGGCTTTCCTCCGCCTCCGCCGGCTGCGCTGCTCGGCGGCGAATAAAAAGCACAGCTTCTGAACCAGCTGTATCCGCCGAGCAAGTGGACTCTCTGCCATCGCGTCCATTGCGAGCAATCATGTCGGCTGCGAGGCAAGAGCAAAGTCGGTGCTGTGTTCTGGGCGTCCTACGTAACAGAAATTCAAAGACGATGGCTCAGCAACGGAGGGACAAGGGTTAGAGTCATCAGACTTCACACGACTATATACCCTATATCAAGGATGATACAAACTTGGGGCGAACTTTAACTTAGACGAAGGACTACAAAGAATAATCTCACTGAACAATGTGCTTGTACTTACATCCTTGTGGTACTGTTTAAAATTACGTTCAGCTCCTCGTCGGTACTGTACGTAGGATGTCAGAAACTCCCCAACGAAAATCTTGACTCTTCTCTTCGGTTTTGAGAGCGGTGTGAGGGCAACCTTTGTCGTAAAGGACGATTATGCCAGACGACAGTTTCCCGTGGCGTCGATTTTGGATCGCTTGTCTGATTTGTTAGCGTTTCACGACATACGCCAGTGTAATTGTTGACCCACGGTCCTTGAAATCAATCAAAAGGGCAACCTTATCGTCCCACAGAACGTTACTCATCATTTTTCAATTCGAGAACGGATATTGCTTAAAATTTTAGTTTGGGTGAACTTGAATAGCGTCACCGTGTCGGCATTTGTTTCGATTCTGCGTTGGTGTAAAGCCACGTCCCGTCGCCCGTAACAGTTTGGATACACAAATCATCTCCATCTTGTCTATAGCGCTCCAAAACCTGTCGTGCACTACGCAATCTTTGCTCTTTGTACTGCTCAGTGAGCATTTTTGGAACGAACCTTTCACGCAGTTTATGATATGCAAGCTGTTCAGTGCCACTCCTGTATACTGAGGTTCGAACAACATTTTGGAATTCATTAACCAGACCACCAATCGTCAATCGTCGAGCACTTCGAAACTTTTAGTTCACATTATCGACGACGTCGTCGGTCCCAATACTGTGCCTGCCACTCCGCTGTTCAGAGTGAACATTTGTGCGGCCATTTTGAAATTCTCGACACCTTTTTCGAAGTCTTTTTGTCACTCATTATTTCGCGTCCATACACTAGGCATAGTCACGATGGATTTCAGCAGCAGAATATCCTTTTGCTAGCAAAAACCTAATCACATCGCGCACTTGACAACCGGTGGGATCTGGGATTTACTCGCGCATTGCGATATGCTCTCACCGACTGGCAAACGACTACTGTGAGCCGGTGGGTTTCTGGCGCCAGGCGATATCGATTCTTACTTCCATCTTTGATCGTTGTCCCTGTGCCTTGTTCTGTTTGCGTCTTTGAGGCAGGCTATTTATGGTGGCGTGCTTGCGCAAGTCGAAGAGAGTGGGTCCGCGCATGAGCCGAGTGAGTCTGTGACGTGTTGTGCTTTCGATGTTGTCGTTGTGGAGAGTTGGCGACACCATGTCACGTGACACAGCCGTATGCCGTGAGGACCAGTTGAGTTGGAGCAACGAAGAAGCATGGGCAGCTGCCAGAAAGTATTAAAGTTGTATTGACACGGCTGGCCAGTGGCGACCAGGATTTGCTATTACCTGGAGGGCTATGTGGATGGGTGGCGAGTGAATTTCACATGAAGAAGAAAAAATTAAACGCCCAGCTTTCGTGGTGGGTTCCTCCTTCTATATATAGTGAATGTTATTGTGAACTTAAGGACTGTTGACTGTTGCAGTTGCTCGTGCTAGTGACCAGCAAAACATTCATTGCAGTGGTGGCGAGGCGAGTTATGTTCTGAAATGACCATGAAATTATGTTACTGAAGTGGCTAGAAATAGCGCCTCGCATTTATAATTTTGGATTTGGTGCTTAATGGCACGCTGAAGGTAGCTGATTCACTTGAACGTCATTTCTTAATTTAGTTATAGATTTAGAATTTTCTGGTTTTACGAATTAGTGGTAGTTGTTGTTTCTTAATAATTGTATGGAAGGCAAGTGGCCATGATAAATATAGGTCACATTGTGTTTTATGGTCGGATAGAGGCCGTGTGTATTTTGGTGTGTGGCCATAGGGGCCGTGCTTATTGCTTTAGCGACCTTTGAAGTGACATTTGTTTTCTATTGCAATTTTAATTACCTATCTGAAGGTTGATTGTCACGTTAGGTACTAGACGTTTGATTTATATGATGTCAGCCATTCAGCAAAGACAAGATTAACTTGTAAGGTGGACCTGAAGTCATTGGGTGTGGACTGACATCTTTTCACGTAGTATCTAGATTTTTTTTTTTTTGATCAAAGGAAACTAAGCTCTTTAATTCCGTTCATTGGTTAACTTGTAATATGTTTATATTTAGGTATTGCTTTTCTCTCTCTCTCTCTCTCTCTCTCTCTCTCTCTCTCTTATATATATATAACTTGTATGTAGTACAGTGTGTCTGCCGCTCATGTTTTCCTTCTTTCAGAAACGTGTATAGTGGTCGACGCGAGCAAACCTCGCCCCGCGAGCTTGCAGTGTGACGGAAATCTCAGGTTTGGACTCAGGGCCGTCCGGACCCCGTTAACGCGCGACTTCTCTATTCCATTCAACGAGAGGCTTGTTTTAGGCAGAAGATTTCCTACTGTCCAAAGTTGAGTATAAGTTCACCCTTTGGATCGTGTGTTTGTGAAATCGTAATAGATTAACGTTTGCCTGCGTCCACCACATGTTCATCAAATTGATGTTTTGCCTGAAGCTTGCATAAAGTCTAGAATCTTCCGGACGTTGACTGTAGTAGAATGCTAAGTGTAAACAGAACAATTAATAGTACCCTTCAGATCAGATAGCATCAAATTAATTTTACCTTTTCAGTAAGTGTAAAACTGAGTGAGAAAGGCGATAGCCGACATTGTAAACATTTGGTTATCTATTTCATCTATTATTTTGGTTGTTGTTACCGGCACGTAAAGGGGCCGTTGTCACAAGTGTGACGGTTAATATCGTAAATACTAATTGTGGGTAGGGCCTTGATATGAAAATGTCGTTAACTGATTATTACTGCTGATGAATTCATGTGTATATGTAATCAATAAAGAAGTGTTGCAACTACAAACTGGTTGTGTTACTGGTATACAAGGTTAGAGTGTGTAACCGCCACACCATACTGAATCAAACCAACACAACAGTAGTGTTCGAAAGGTTCAGTAGACAGCGCAGCATACGTGAAACTTCATTCAGGCCTACCATCAGTTAAATACTGGTTCCGGGCCTTAGTTCCGGAATACATCTCATATTACCTTTACCTCATCTATAATAATTCTAGCTGCATCCGGTAATTCTTTCACTCAATGTCACAGAATACCTAGCAGACCACCATTTCGAGCACTGCTAGAAGCGCCGAGCAGCTAATACACAAGCAAGTAGAGGAGGGACCATTAATCCACGGCTGCTTAGCATTCGCGCTCAGGATCGAATGAACAGGCCGAAGAGACGTGCATTAATGAAGACAGCTGGATTTATCGCCGTCACTTGACGAAGCGCAGCACGACCGTGGGACGTTCGGCGGCTGCCTCCGTGTCTCCAACAAGCCAGCGACGTGCGCAGGCATAACTGACCGTCGCACTGGTTTATCTGGGAATCACTCAACGGGGAAGGCTTCTGTGGCTATCACCCATTCAATAGGCGGCGTCTTCACAAACGAGTAATACGTGTTAAACTGAGCTACTAGTTTCGCATTTATGCAGAACAATTAATTAATAGGTGAGTAGAACTGTGAGACGAAGAAAAAGGGATTGCGGAAAACACAAGCGTGGGAAAGTAAATTAAATGCAAACGTATCTCCAGCAGCTTCTCATGACGTTAACACGTCGCAACACACCTTGACGCTGCATAATGCGGCATTTTAAGCCTTTTACCATTTAAATGTTGTGCATGACCTTCACACTAGCGCTCGTGTGTTTGCTGCGAAGGAGATTCGCGTCAAAGCGCTCAGCTTCCCAACCTAAGTCGCAGTCTCTTGTGTTACTTGTCTCGACGACAGCCAGGTTTAATCAGCTTGTCTACGGACTGCATACGCCCTCTGTAGTGCTTCTACACCGCTAAAAATACTCTCAACAGTCCCCTAGAACTTAGAACTACTTAAACCTAACTAAGCTAAGGACATCACCCCTGACGTAGGATTCGAACCTGCGATCGTAGCAATCCCGCGGTACCGGACTGAAGCGCCTAGAACCGCACGGCCACCGCGGCTGGCAACATCTGAGGTCATCAGTCCCCTAAACTTAGAACTACTTAAACCTAACTAACCTAAGGGCATCACACACATCCAAGCCTGAGGCAGGATTCGAACCTGCGACCGTAGCAGCCGCGTGGTTCCGGACTGAAGCGCCTAGAACCGCACGGCCACAGCGGCCTGCCGATGATTTAATGGACAGAGGATGAAGTAAAAACTTCGTGACGTACTCACAGTGGTACTTTTTGTCCCACTTTGATAGATGTTTTAGACCTCAGGAGACAGTGTATAATGAATAGAACGTCCTTAAAATCAATAGTTTAACTTTGCTCATGAATATCTACATTATACTCCGCAAGGCACCTGATAGTGTGTAGCGGAGGTACCACTACCTGATTTCCCTCCCCTCCCTCCCCCCCTTCCACGACCCATTACCGAATGACGTGTGGGAAGAATGACTGTAGGTAACCCTCTGTACTAGTTCTAATTTCTCGAATGTTCTCGTCATGGCTATTTCGCGAGATGTGTGCGGGAGGAAGTAATATTTGTCCGGTTCTTCCCAGAAAGCACCCTCTCTAAATTTCAATAGTAAGCCTCTCTGTGATGCACAATGCCTCTCTTGTAGCGTCTGCCACTAGAGTTCGTTGAGCACCTCTGTAACACTCTTGCGCCGACTAACGACCTTGTGACGAATCGCGCCGCTCTTCTTTGTATCTTCCCCCTCTCTTCCATCACTCCTAACTGGTAAAATCCCAGACTGACGAACAATACTAAAGAATCGGTCGAACGAGTGCCTCGTAAGCCTCTCTCTTCGTGAATGAGTTACATTTCCTTGAGACGCTTCATACTATTTTTTATATATGGAGTTACCACTTAAGCTCGCTATGGATAGTTACTCCTCGATATTTTACGGCAGACTGTTTTCATAAATTTTTCGTCAACATTGAAGTTGTAGAGAAGTGGATTTCTTTTCCTACGTAAGCGCTGTGTGTTACATTTATTTATGTTCAAGGTCAATCTTCTGTCGTTGCTACTTTCTTATAGACAACCACATTATCTGCCAGCAGTCTTAAAGAACATCCGACGCTTTCTACTAGACTATATAAACAGTAACGGTCCTTTTACACTTCCATGGGGTACCACGGACATTACGTTTTCACCGGTCAATTTTGTTCCATTTAGAGCGACGTGTTGACTCCCGTCTACAAGGAAGGTTCTGAATCCAGTCGTAAATCAGGCCCGATACTCGGTAAGCTCGTACTTTTTTTCACTCAACAGCAGTGCGGGACTTTGTCAGATTCCTTCCTGAAGTCAAGGAACACGGCATCAACTTGAGTGCCATTGTCTACAGCGTTATGTTCTCACAGAGCATGCTGAGTTTTGGTTATCTCTGTTTGCAGCACCCACGTTGATTTCTATAGAGGATATTGTCGTTCTCCAAAAATGTCATAATTCTTGAGCATAAAAGATTTTATAGAATTCTACAAAATATTGACGTCAACGATATAGGCCTACAATTACGTGCATCTATGCTACGACCCTTCTTGCAAACGGGAATGACTTGCAGTTTTCTCCAGTTACTAGATACCCGTTGCTCCAGGCTGCTAGAAGTGGAGCGAGTTCTTTCGCATAATCTTTGTAGTATCTTAGCGGTATCTCATATAGGCCTCATGTCTTTCCACTACTAAACGATTATAGTTGCTTTTCTATTCCGTGATCGGCTATCTTAATATCTGCCATTTCGACGTTCGTACAATGACAGAATTCTAGGTGCAGAAGCGTTACGCATACATTTATCTTCTCGTTACACACAGACAGTTTTCGAAGAAGAATTCTAAGATCTTGCAGTAACCTTTGATGTGTATTGCAAAAACAGAGGCGACGCATGTACGCTTTAGTGTACATGCATTCATCGCACGCTTCCATTCAATTTTGACGCAGGAGTTTACACTCTCGAGCTTGCAACTTGAGTGTGTGTGTGTGTGTGTGTGTTTGTGTGTGTGTGTGTGTGTGTGTGTGTGTGTGTGTCTGTGTGTGTGTGTGTGTGTGTGTGTGTGTGTATGTGTGTATGTGTGTGTGCGCGCGCGCGCGCGCGTGGGGAGGGGGGGGGGGCGCTCTCTAGGACGAGAAATAGGGAGGCACATACTGAAGACGTATCTTCACGTTAGTGAGTGCGCGCCTAAGGCTTTAATTTGGATCTCATGTTTCAGTGTTCCACTGGTCCCCGAGCATTATGTCTTCCAGTAATCTATAATTTTCGAAATTTGGGTATTACTTGCGACCAGCAGTCCACAAGAATTTGACAGATGCACGCCTTGATGGGTCGTAGAACAGACAAATCTTAGTGTATTAAAATCATTTTTACTGGATTGCATATAGTAATTTTAAACGAAGTTTTTTCTACTAGCAGAGCACATTGTAGGATATGAGTGACCGCAAAGTTAAGGTTTCGTTACATAAACTGGGGAAACTCGAATACCATCAACTATAACAGTATAAACAATGTAAATTGGGGAATGGTTGGACGACAACGATGGTTGGTGTTTGATTTGGGGGAAGTGATCAAACAGCGAGGTCATCGGTCCCGATCGGAATAGGAAAGGATGGGAAAGGAAGTCGGCCCTACCCTTTCAAGGGAGCCATCCCGTAACGAAAACGATGTATGATATTATTATGTTCATTATGTGGGTCACATAGCACTCAGGTTTCTGCACATTTCTGTAGCTGTAGCTACATGAAAGACAGCAACAGGAGGGACGCACACTGATGACAGCAGATGGCATTACTAGGAATAGTAGCACATATCTACGTAGCCATCAATGTAAGGGGGTTTTACTCCTCAAAGACATTATCACGATTTTCTGTCACGTGACCTTAGACAGCACATGTTTGTTAGTTAGTTACCTGTTCCATAGATCATCTGAACAATTCTTTTATCTAAATGATGTGGAACGAGTCAGTTTACAAGATATGTACACATGATTAACGTTAACACTGATGAACACATTATTATTGCCGGCCTTGGTGGCCGTGCGGTTCTAGGCACTTCAGTCCGGAACCGCGTGACTGCTACGGTCGCAGGTTCGAATCCTGCCTCGGGCATGGATGTGTGTGATGTCCTTAGGTTAGTTAGGTTTAAGTAGTTCTAAGTTCTGGGGGATTGATGACCTCAGATGTTGAGTCCCATAGTGCTCAGAGCCATTTGAACCATTTTTGAACATTATTATTTTAGTCCTGTTCATGTAACTACACTGAAAACCAAGGGGTTTTCATGGCTACCAGCGTTTATGTAGCAATTCGTCAGTAGGATAGGAGGAGCTGTTAATGAAAAATTATTTTCTGTTGGATTTTAAAGTTGCTTTGGTACTTGTCAGACATTTTATGTTGCTGGGCAAAGAAAGATTTTTGTTGGCGCGTATTGAACTTCTTTCCGAGCCACTGAAAGATTTAATCATGGGTAAGAAAGGCCATTTTTCCCTTTAGTGTTGTAGGTATGGACATCACTTCTCAAACTGTAATGGATTATTTATTACGAATTTCATTACCGAATATATGTATTTTGACGACGCAGTTAAAGTGTCTGTCTCCTTGAAGAGGTACCTATACGACGCCCGTGGGTGAACATCACACGTTATTCTTGCTGCTCGCTTTCTTACTATCAGTACTTTCCTTCTAAGTGATGAGTTACCCCAGGAAATTATTCCACAAGACATTACTGAGTGGTAATATGCAAAATGTGTCAGGAGGATGATTCGTTTGTTTCCAAGGTTAGCAATAATACGTAGAGCCAAAGCAGCTAATCCTGTCCTCGTCCGTTTTTTCGGCCATAACGACCGGTTTATTCCGGCATACAACGCAGCGGCCACGAAGATAGCAAATGCTGATTTCGTTTCAGCACTCGACACCGCGACAGCTTGGCTCTGCATGCGTGCAGTACCGGTGTGCGCTTTAAGGAATTTGCAAATGGTCACTTAAGAAATAAAGCCTGGTATTACAATAACGTTTTGTGTGTCCAGTTGACGGGTGTGCACGTGCTTTTGTGGCGGCGGCGGACTGCAGAGGCAACCGAGGCCCGGTGCACCGACCGGCGTGGCGTGGTTGTGGCGGTGGAGCGGTGCCAGCAGCAGGGCTGGTGCGCTGGAAGCTGGCCAGAGCAGAGCAGAGCAGAGCAGAGCAGGCCTAGCTGCGAGCTCCGGAACCACACTGCGACAGCAGGATCCCTCTGCTTCCGGTGTAGGCGCAGCGCAACCATGACGAGTGACTGAAAATCGCAAGTGCGTCTGACATGCGGCTGAAATCGGAAAGCCGTCACTTGACGCCCGCCGCTCGTGTGGTCCGATCTTTGTCTTCACCGACAAATTTAAGAAAGCGATTTTGAAAATCAAGACTACAATTATGATTTTTGCTCGTTTCATTCGCAGCAATTTAAGCTCTCTTCATAGGTACCGCACCATCGGAAATCGCGACATATTCGGACAAAAACGGTCAAATATTTGTGATCAGAAGGAATATAAATGTCAGTGCTGGTTGTTTCGTTCTTTAACCAGACTGAAGTCACAAAATGGAACGAGGTCATTACTAGGAGAGAACGGTCTTTCTTACAGTGTGATCCACATGCCCCTACCTACGGGTTTTATGCAACCCGCAACGCCTTCAAATACCTCGCACAAGATTTTCGTGTTCTCTCACTCGCTACGCACAAACATTAATTCTACAGAAATAACGAACAGGGCTTTCCTGTACGGAAGTTAATGTAGTTAAATTTTGTACTTCGATACTTTTTCGCTAGAGGGCGTAGTTTTCAAATTATTCAACAAAAACGTAGAAAAATGACCTCCAAACGCGTTTTCTTGAATAACTCGAGAATCACGGCCTCCAGCGACAACTTATCAAAGTACAGAATTTAACTACATTAAATTTCCAACAAAAAAGAGGCTGCTCATTTTTCTTCTGTATGTTTAATAGTTTGTGGATAGCGAGCAAAGGAATATGATAATCATGCACGTAGTTTTTGAAGGCATTGCAGATTGCATTAAACCTAGAGGTAGGGGCTGCTGAATCAAAAACGGCTCTGAGCACTATGGGACTTAACATCTGAGGTCATCAGTCCCCTAGAACTTAGAACTACTTAAACCTAACTAACCTAAGGACATCACACACATCCATGCCCAAGAGAGGATCCGAACCTGCGACCGTTACGGTCGCGCGGTTCCAGACTGAAGCGCCTAGAACCGTTCGGCCACACTGGCCGGCTGCTGCTGAATCAACATGTATAAATAACACAGTATATTGCAGAACATACTTCTGTTACGCGAATAAGAAACTCCTAAAATGAGATACAAACGCGAAAGTGAAGAAAAATAAACATTAGAATCTACTAAGATGTGAGCCTACTACCTTCGGCTCTACAACGACTTTCTAACCACAGGACCACAGTGATCACATTCTGAGTAATGCTTAAAAACACTACATAGTAAATTTCCCTAGCACTTTTTACTGACGATCTGTGATTAACTGACATTTAATTATAACAGATCCACCTAGATGTAGCGAGCAAGGAATGTCACGTGATCGCTTTCCGAATTCAGCCGAATGCAAGAAGCTCTTCCGAATTTTAGTCACTCGTGTTTACAGTAATGTTCACATACTGCACAACTTACATGGTTCTTTACGTTATTACTCGTACAACAAGTCCCAAGGGACCCCAAGCGACTGTCCTTCAAAGCAAAATACTGGCCCAACTGTGACATATGAATTTGTATGAATAGACCCCTACGGCGCATAATATTTCAACATAACTTCAAATGTGTTAGTCTAACTAAAGTGTTGCCTATCTCGAGCAGCCGTTCCCCTACATGACAGCGAACCTATACACGACAATCGAACTAGCGTAATAAGAAACGTGACTCATCCGATCAGCCGACAAGTTTCCATTGATCCACGGTCTAATCTCGATACCGTGCCCACTGCAATCTTAATATCGTTGGTCAATGTACGACCATGTGGGGGTAGTCCGCTCCGGAGCCCCATGCTCAATGATATGCGCTGAATGATGTGCTCCGATGCAACTGTGCTTCCCTCAGCATTATAATCTGCAATAGATGGGCGACTATTCTGCTTTACAGAGTAGGCGAGCCTCCTACCTGCACGTTATGTGCTGAGACGTGAGCGTCCAGTGTCTTGTCGCCTACTCGTGTTTCGCCGTCCTTCAACCACTTTCCACAAATGCTCACGACAGCAGCACGTGAATAACTGACCACCTTCACCGTCTGCGAGATACTCTTTCCCAGGTGCCGCGCCAAAACAATCTACCTTTCGACAAACTCGCTCATGTCAGTGGAGTTCCCCATTTGCGGCCCGTACCGTCCCTAGAATGGTTCCCTATTCGTCTCCGCTCCGCTTATTTTCGTTACCGCGTTGCAGTCCATCAGCAGTCATAATGTTTTGGTTTATCAGCGTGTGTGAAAAACGAGGAGTTGCACCCGTGTTGAGAGTCCACATTAAGCTGTATGTCCCCCAATAAATGACTACCTAAGTCCGTTAAAACGTCGGAAATGGGAGAGCCCCAACAGTACCACACCCAGTAAAGCACTATGGTGCTTAAAGTAGTCTGCGGGTTGATTACGGCTTCACGTTCTACGTAACCGTGATCCAAAGCAGGCAAGTACTGCGAAATAATGATTTTGAATTTTTTTATTACTTTGTTCACCTCAAAACAGATTAAATTACTGGAATTGAAAGCCCCAGTAAATCTCAGATTCTTTAACGACTCGAAGTTCCATGTACATATAACAGCTGTAAACTTCTGTTCACTTCACAAATGAGTTAATACGTTAAATATTTGACGTTAAGCATTTAAGAGAGAAGTAGTTCAGTTTGTTGGAAGTCGCTAAGTGCTCTCATTATCAAACACTGGATGAATATAGTATGGGTAATTTGCGCTCGATTTCAGGCAAAGGAAAGTTTTTCACGCTTCGCATTGTTTCTAAACTACTGAAGTACAATAATTTTGCAGGTACATGCAGTTAGTGATTATGTAGATACTGTCTGCAAAGTGTTCAGAACAGAGTTAGTAGTAAAAAACTAATAAATTAATACGTAAGGCCCGATGTTGAAGTCTTACTGCGCGCCATTTTAAGCAGAAGCTACTTGTCACACACCTAAATGTTTATGACATATCTCCAGAACTATGTGTCGTACAATGATATAATTTAATGGCATATGTGAATACTGTCTCCAAACTGTGTTGCTAATAGGGTCAGTAATAAAGAAACAGTAAATTAAAACGTCGTGTCCGATGCTCAATTTTTATTGTGTGAACAGCGAACATGTAGTGAGCGATAAACTTTTTTCGGTCCATAGTTTTGAGGGGGTTGTCAGTGAGAAGAAGATGGATCTAGATTTGAAATTATGTGTACAAGTTTGTTGGAAGTCGTTACGCGCTCATATTCTCCAAAACTAGATGTGAATAAAGTGCGAGTATTTGCGCGTCGTGCCGCGCGTGATTAGCCAAGCGGGCTAGGCGCTGCAGTCATGGACTGTGCGGCTGGTACCGGCGGAGGTTCGAATCCTCCCTCGGGCATGGATGTGTGTGTTTATCCTTAGGATAATTTAGGTTAAGTAGTGTGTAAGCTAAGGGACTGATGACCTTAGCAGTTAAGTCCCGTAAGATTTCACACTTTTTTTTTTTTTTGCGCGCGTTTTCCGTTACGCTGCCTCAAGACAAACACACAAACTATAATATTTGTTTAACTTCTCATGGTTGGGATTCACAGTCATATAATATTTCTTAAAAGACATCGTAGTCGCCGTTGACTGTATAAAATATTTATTATTACGATTGCAATTTCGGCCTTAGGGCCATTTTCAAGTAACACTGCAACAGTTACCTAAACACAAAGAAGTAAAAAAGTCAAGCACAGGGTGTATATACATAATTAAACAAACATTTCATTAAGATAGTAGCGCAATTATAAAAATTGGTGGGAAATGTATATAACGTACATTCCGTCATAATATAAGACTATCTGACATGAGTACATGTCGTCGTCAAAATGCAGCCTTTTGACTGTGACAGACCCACAAGATCCGATGAGTAAGACACTTATTACATCGTAAAATGCTGTTAAATATATACTGAACTCTTAATGTTACCATCGTTCTAATAATCTACCACATATACAAGCTCATGTGCACTGACAACATGTAGAGCTAAGTCTGTTGGCGCGAAAATACATTTACTAAAGATACTGCCTGTGCACGTAGCAAAGATAGCGCACACCAAAGATACAACTTATAAGCTTCATATCGTAAAGTATTTTCATCTGTCGACATCCTACAGCTTTCTAAATACCGCTGTGATTGTTAGGGGCAGCAGGATAGGATGGGAATATTTATTTATAACATAATACAGAATAATACATGTGTTATCTGTTAATAAGCTCTCGCATTGACTTCAGTGCTCGTAAATGAGATGAAGACAGAGCTCTGATATATAATACTTTGTATGCGTATACACTAGGTCCTGGAATCTATCCTCACCCGCCGCATCCACCAGCATCTCCGCCAGCACCGCCTCCTTCCCGTTACCCAGTGTGGCTTTCGGCCGTCCTTCTCTTCCGACGACCTTCTCCTTCACCTCACTCATCTCCTTTCCGAACAGCTTAATTCCCGTCGCTCCGCAATCTTCCTCTCCCTGGACCTCGAACGTGCCTACGACCGCGTATGGCATTCCGGTCTCCTCTTCAAGCTCCAAACCTTCGCCCTTCCCGTTAACTACGTCCGTCTGATCGGCTCCTTTCTCTCCCGCCGTCCTTCCTATGTCACCGTCCATAACACAGATTCCTACACCTTTTTCCCCTCTGCCGGTGTGCCCCAAGGCTCCGTCCTCTCCCCCCTTCTGTACCTTTTGTACACGGCGGACATGCCGCCGCCGTCAGCCCCCGTCCACCTTCTCCAGTTTGCCGATGACACCGCCTTCCTTGCCCTTGCCCCCACCCTACAGCGCTCCCAACACCTTCTCCAATCCCATCTTGACCGGTTCACCGCTTGGTGCAACCAGTGGTTGCTCAAGGTCAATCCCTCCAAAACCCAGGCGATCATTGTAGGCAAAACCACCCCTTCCTTCCGCCTCCTTGATTTCTACATCACCATCTATGGCCGTCCTATCGCCCTCACTCCCACCCTTAAGTACCTTGGCGTCACCCTCGACCGTCGCCTCTCCTGGACTCCCCACCTCCGGACAATCCAAGCCAAGGCACGCTCCCGACTCAGTCTCCTCAAGCTCCTCTCCGGCCGCACGTGGGGTCTGGACCCCTCCACCATCCTCCACACTTATAAATCCCTCATCCGCCCTATCCTTTGTTATGCCCATCCGGCTTGGCTCTCCGCCCCCCCCCCCTTCCTTTTATAAATCCCTCCAAATCCTTGAACGCCATGCTCTCCGCCTCGCCTATCGCATCCGTCTCCCCTCCCCTACACGGATCCTGTACGATCTCATCCCCTTCCCCCACCTCCTCCTTTTCCTTGAAAGGATACGGATCCTGTACACCTCCCGCAAACTCGATCCTCCTCACCCGCTCGTCTCCCCAATCCTCTCCCACCCCCGCCCGCTGCCCACGTCCCACCTGGTCTCCATCTCTCCACCCTCCTTACCCTCTCCCAAGGTGGCTTCCGCCAGCTCCCCCTCCCTGATGATGTCCTCCTCCCCTCCATCTACCCCTCCTATCAACTTTGACCCTGCCCCACCCCCCACTTCCGGTGTCCTTTCCTTTAGGCACCCTCCCTCCCTCCCTTCTCTTCCCTTCCCTTCTCTTTCCTTTTCCCCCGTCCCCTCCCTCCACCCCTCTTCCCCCCAGGCTTCCCCTCCCCCTTCCTCCCACCCCCCTTTCTCCCCTGCCTGTGGCATCTCTGCTCTCCCCTCTCCCTCTCCCACTCCCCTTCCTCCTCCTCCTCTCTTGGCAGGTCCCCGGACTCGCACACGCATAGTGAACATTCGCGCGCCGGAGATCATCGCCATCAGTGTCTAGTGTGTGTGCTTCGTTTTGTGTTTCGTACAGTTACAACTCAACTGTTCGCATGTGCCGTCGCCGTTCTCCGTGTTTTGTGCGCCGTGTCAACAAGTGTTAGTGTTTTTATCGTCCAACGTGAACAGCTTCTTGTTTTTTGTAACTACTTTCTTTGACCGCCATTTTTTGTATTGTCTGTGTCACCTATATCATATTATTGTACCCCATAAGGCTGAAGAGCAGCGTATTAAGCTGCTGCCAGCCCGCCTTGTATGAGGTGATTAAAATTACAATAAAGGAAAAAAAAACGTATACACTTTACGAATGTGAATTGGAGAAGAAGACGTCTGGCCTCAAAATGCTGGGAGCTCTCTTCCCATTTCTGAAGAGCTCGTACCTCAGCCAACGCACGAAACTCCAGTTGTACCACGCCACAGTCGAACCATCTATTTTGTATGGATCGACCTCTTGGGGTACTACGTGTGCCACTAACTACAAGAAGTTACAGGTTGTACAAAGCAGATGCCTACGATGGATCACTGGAGCCCAATAGTGGATCTGGAATCATGATATTCATCAAGCCTTAAGCGAATCTTACCTCTCAGACGAGGTCAAGGAGAAGGCACGAACCTTATTTCGGAAATTGGACATGATACGCGACAGTACACCACAACTCACCACAGTAGGTACGGTAGAACCCTTACGCAACCACAAATATAAAGTACCGAAGGCGATGGTATTTGAGCCTCCATAAATGATATCCCTACGTAATTCTCCATAATTTAAGGACATAAAGTCTTTTAGCGCTTCTACGCACATGTTTTCAGACACAAACCAAAAGCAGCTAGTTAAAGGAGCCTTCTGTGTGCCAAACTAAAGCTGAAAGAAGAATAAACAAATAAAGCGAAAATTTTTACCCTTTCCATTCCCTGTTGTTGTTGTTGTTGTTGTGGTCTTCAGTCCTAAGACTGGTTTGATGCAGCTCTCCATGCTACTCTATCCTGTGCAAGCTTCTTCATCTCCCAGTACCTACTGCAACCTACATCCTTCTGAATCTGCTTGGTGTATTCATCTCTTGGTCTCCCTCTACGATTTTTACCCTCCACGCTGCCCTCCAATGCTAAATTTGTGATCCCTTGATGACTCAAAACATGTCCTACCAACCTATCCCTTCTTCTAGTCAAGTTGTGCCACAAACTTCTCTTCTCCCCAATCCTATTCAACACCTCCTCATTAGTTATGTCATCTACCCATCTAATCTTCAGCATTCTTCTGTAGCACCACATTTCGAAAGCTTCTATTCTCTTCTTGTCCAAACTACAAAAGTAAAAATAAACGAAGTTGATCAGACTTCAGCACCACCACCCCACAAAAAAAAGGATACACTTTACGAGTGTGAATGGCGTAAAACGTTCGCCAGCAATCCAATTCACTGTGCAGCACCACAAATTGGGACAAAAGATCACAATGCCTCCGCACAAATACTGGATGCATCCTTCAACCAGGCTCTGTGATTATGTATATCATTCCATCGAAATTGCTGAAAATGTTTTCGAAAAGTGTCCAAAATAACTGTACAGTTCTATGAATCACTGTTGAAGTAGATTGATATACAATAAATCACATTCTTCGAATACAATGAAATGTCGAGGCTACATTTCATTTATAAAATATACAAAAATAAAATACTTTGGAATATGCTTTTCTTCCCTCGTTACAGTCCATAAACTTTTCTTTACAGTAAAATACACCAGGATTATAGATAAAATTTGTTACTTATGATTTAAGACAAAGCTGGTCAGATACATCACATAAAAGATGGCGATCATAAAATACGTAAAATAAGAGAATAGATACATTGCAAGTGGTAGCGGATATGACATTACACAGTTACTAATATAATTTTGAAGTATCCAGTTTCTTCAACTGGGTGTTTTCTCTGTGTTCTGAAACGTCCTTCCGTAGAAAACACTGACGAAACAGGAGTTACAAATAACTATGCACTCTACCGTGTCTGTAGATACAGCAGTTTCCCAGACAGTTTACGTCGAATTGCTGTTTCCGTTCATTCCGCGTCCTTGCTGCCAGCTCCGGAACATGCTTAAGTCGGCGCGCTCTTTAAAATACAGCAGTGAGGCGGGATCTGGAGAGCTATGCAAGCCGTACGCCGAAAAGTAGTACAGCAAGTTACCGATTATCTGGATCATTGGATATCCGAGAGTGCAGGGATAACCCGAAAAACGCGAATAATCCAGAATGTTCACGTTTTTACTCAGCACTGCTGTTTGCTGCATTTACAAGACATACTACACATCGCCATTTCAGAGCCCACATCATCACTTTCGCGTTACTCATCGGAAAGTCACAGCAAAATTACACTTAAAACACACTGCATTTCGGATCACTTGCTTTCTTTTCTCTTTAAGGAAATAATCCTTCAGTTTTTTCACTTTATGTTTCCTGGTGATGTGATTTTCTGCCGAGTCAAAACATCGATACAGCCAAAAGAATTCAACCGTGCATATCCCAATAACAGATCGACGCATTTCAGTCTTTTGGTGTATGTGATGACGAGTTGCCCTTCCTACACCGAACACATTTTGTTCTCTACATCTGCGTCACTTAGCTGCACAAATCTCGGTTCACAGGCATCAATATTTAACTACTCGCGGATGTTTTCATCATCTACGTCTGCAGAATCAGTAATTTGTTTCCAAAGATCGGCCACACCAGTTGCAGTACCGCATTCCTACAATATTCCTCACTACTGTAACCTACAAAGCCATTGTCAACGGTAGATGTTGCAATTTTCTCGACTAGCGAGCTATTATTGTTATCTTCTTGGTCTCCCAAGCCTTATAAATACACTCCTGGAAATTGAAATAAGAACACCGTGAATTCATTGTCCCAGGAAGGGGAAACTTTATTGACACATTCCTGGGGTCAGATACATCACATGATCACACTGACAGAACCACAGGCACATAGACACAGGCAACAGAGCATGCACAATGTCGGCACTAGTACAGTGTATATCCACCTTTCGCAGCAATGCAGGCTGCTATTCTCCCATGGAGACGATCGTAGAGATGCTGGATGTAGTCCTGTGGAACGGCTTGCCATGCCATTTCAACCTGGCGCCTCAGTTGGACCAGCGTTCGTGCTGGACGTGCAGACCGCGTGAGACGACGCTTCATCCAGTCCCAAACATGCTCAATGGGGGACAGATCCGGAGATCTTGCTGGCCAGGGTAGTTGACTTACACCTTCTAGAGCACGTTGGGTGGCACGGGATACATGCGGACGTGCATTGTCCTGTTGGAACAGCAAGTTCCCTTGCCGGTCTAGGAATGGTAGAACGATGGGTTCGATGACGGTTTGGATGTACCGTGCACTATTCAGTGTCCCCTCGACGATCACCAGTGGTGTACGGCCAGTGTAGGAGATCGCTCCCCACACCATGATGCCGGGTGTTGGCCCTGTGTGCCTCGGTCGTATGCAGTCCTGATTGTGGCGCTCACCTGCACGGCGCCAAACACGCATACGACCATCATTGGCACCAAGGCAGAAGCGACTCTCATCGCTGAAGACACGTCTCCATTCGTCCCTCCATTCACGCCTGTCGCGACACCACTGGAGGCGGGCTGCACGATGTTGGGGCGTGAGCGGAAGACGGCCTAACGGTGTGCGGGACCGTAGCCCAGCTTCATGGAGACGGTTGCGAATGGTCCTCGCCGATACCCCAGGAGCAACAGTGTCCCTAATTTGCTGGGAAGTGGCGGTGCGGTCCCCTACGGCACTGCGTAGGATCCTACGGTCTTGGCGTGCATCCGTGCGTCGCTGCGGTCCGGTCCCAGGTCGACGGGCACGTGCACCTTCCGCCGACGACTGGCGACAACATCGATGTACTGTGGAGACCTCACGCCCCACGTGTTGAGCAATTCGGCGGTACGTCCACCCGGCCTCCCGCATGCCCACTATACGCCCTCGCTCAAAGTCCGTCAACTACACATACGGTTCACGTCCACGCTGTCGCGGCATGCTACCAGTGTTAAAGACTGCGATGGAGCTCCGTATGCCACGGCAAACTGGCTGACACTGACGGCGGCGGTGCACAAATGCTGCGCAGCTAGCGCCATTCGACGGCCAACACCGCGGTTCCTGGTGTGTCCGCTGTGCCGTGCGTGTGATCATTGCTTGTACAGCCCTCTCGCAGTGTCCGGAGCAAGTATGGTGGGTCTGACACACCGGTGTCAATGTGTTCGTTTTTCCATTTCCAGGAGTGTAACATGGATTGCATCGAGTACTTTCAGGAATTTTCGGAAACTAAGGACAATGAACAGTAATGCTCAAGCTCTTTCATCAGATTCGACGGTAATGTTGTTTCACAGCCGCGATCAAAACTTGGTCCGTTGCTGCATAAGTGAAGATGGAAGGTACCTTACAAAACTGATTCCGTGATGCTACACAAGCACATCGCTGTATGACACGGTACGCTGTGCAATAAATGGTGTATTCTAAACGAAACTATTCGTCCTAGTTATAACACAATATTTCAGGCGTTTTCCTTTTTGAAAAAATCACCGTGCTATAGACGGATACTATGCACCCAGATGAAGGGGAGCGTGGTGTATTGCGAGATCGGTGAAAAATTTGCTCTCTATGGGCGTAGAAAGTTTGTCGCAGCTGAGAGAGGAAGGAAGAGAGGCTGTACTGCACATACAATCTGTTTCAAAACACTACTGGTACTGTGGAAACACGAGTGAACATTGTGCATTCTTTCAAGTCTTAAGCTCATATCTATTACTTACCAGTAATGCCTCTTATTGAGAACTGTATGCCGTTGTCAATGCTGTAGGAAACATTGAGGTCTTTACGCTGTGACCTCATCAGCTTTACCAGTACAGTCTATGGGCTAGCGACACAGTCTCTGAAGAGGCAGAAAAAAGTGACAGAGAATCTAGATGAGGAATTCGACGAGTATTTCAGGAGGTAGAAGCCAAAATAAAACCGACGGAAATCAGAAGTTGCAGCAGTTAGAGCTGCAAACAATTGTCGAAACAAGAAGAAAGTGCAAATACAAACATAGAGATCGACCTTCTCAGTGCCCGTTACGCTGAAGCGATGTAGTGGCCTCGCTTGTTATCTTGGCGCTTAGTCAACAATGACCATTTCTTAAAGTTATCGCCCAAGGCGATAAGAGTTATCCTTTTGTCAACAGAAAAGAGGAAAAGGATTCTGAAAGCTTCTCAGAAAGCGATAGCCCTACCAAGAGCGAAACGGCGCTCTTGAAGGGCTGCATTTCAAACTTGTGGGCTGTATTTGGATTGCGAGGAAACAGGGATGGTTGCCAGTCCCCTTTGTCAGCTCCATATGTGATGTCTTTTAAAAAAGCCTTCAGGATGTTTTTCACAAAAATATAATGAACTGTTCTATAAACAATTTACATCTTCTACGGCGTGCTTTCGAGTACTCAACCGTGACTACAGGCAGTGAGAACGCATAACAACACAGCTAGCAGCATAGTAGCAGGAGCAGTCATCGTGTGCTGGTAGTAGAATTGCGCGGTTCCATTTCAACGATGTGTTGCTGTTCCTGCACGATCCAAAGAAAAATGAAAAGTAAGAATACATCCTGCTTCGCGCAATGTGATGAAAACTCTGGTAAATTCTCTACGATCTGATCGCAGAAGCCGTAAACGTACACCATATCTGCACATTCTTCATTAGTGTAGATGGGTTGCATTTTAACCAACGCGTGTACAAACACTATTAATCGCAGCTTCTCTCTAATACACTCTCAATTTTTCGCATTACTCGTCTCACAAGACACCATGGACAGCTGCGTGTTCAACGGGCTAGTTAAAAATGCAGAAAGACATCCCAATTTTTATTTGGTAAACCATTCGGAATACAGCGTATGACAACATGAAGGGGTTTGCTTCAAATGAGGGTTTCTTCTGGGACACCCTGTGTAATGGCGCAGCCTATTGGTAAAGTGAGTTCTATTAGGCAAATAGTCAGTGAGCCAATAAAATACACGGTTCTAGGCGCTTCAGTCTGGGACCGCGTGACCGCTACGGTCGCAGGTTCGAATCCTGCCTCGGGCATGGATGTGTGTGATGTCCTTA